>NC_060257.1:80787918-81403765 GCF_921293095.1 Ischnura elegans | reverse complement strand
ATGGCAGAATCAGTCATTGAAACGTTGGGAGAATTAACGCAATACCACACCCGGTGGGAATCCCGAGAAAATTTTCATCTATCTATACGTCGGAAAACCTAAAATTTTGAGAGGCCATAATTACTTAGGGAACGTTAACTGGAGGGAGAAAGGCAAAATGTGGAATTAGTACCTACATGTGAGAATAGAATTTTCCCCACAAACTCCTTTAATGCACGTTAAGTGGTTATTGGAAGGACAGCAATAGTTTTATTTAAAAATAATATCACTTGTTGGCGTTGAGTGGAGCGTGATACCCACGAATATTACAGAATAGGATCCTCAAATTGGCCCCATACATTGGTCTTCCATCGTGCATTCAAATAGGCTAACGAAAATCGCCACTCGCGTCGCTAACGGACAAAGTGATCCGAATATCACGGAGAAATAAATTAAAATTACAGATGTTAACCACAATAGGGTAGTTTCCTTCATCAAAGAAAACGAGAGGCATTGATTGCGATTCGTTACCCACCATTAGTGTATTCATAATATACAAATTCTTCGGTTTTAAAAATCCCAGTTTTGACGAATGTTAGCGGCCAATTTTAAACCCATTTGAAAAAGGTCAGCTTGGCGCCCATGCGATTCCACTCCACGTGACATCACAGAGACCCAGTTTCTATACGAGTAGATTGGAGTTTTACATCGTCTGAGATTACCAATGTATACATGAGGCACAGAGCTCAGGGAAACATCTCTTAATAATCACATATTGAAATTGCCTATGGTCGGAAAGTTTCCTTCGTTTGTTAGGGCATTAATAATCTTTTTTTAAGCCAAGCGCTACCTGCTAGCAGGGTGCTCTGCTACCTGTTAGCAGCCTTCATCGTAGCAGCGCTCATAGCCTTGCACTAAGGTGGCCTCACACAGCGGCAGCCGGAACCAGAATGACGTCACACGGGCTTGCCCCAGTATTCATAATTAACCGTCGCGTTTTCGCGCGCTTGAAAACTTACACTATTCATTTAATCGCGAAAAATAGATATCGTCATTGAAAAATCTAAAAGCGTGAGTACATATTCCGCGAGTAATAATATTTCAATTAATGTGCTTAAAACAATTGGAAACCACCCTATTTACGTTCACGATGGTGTAATCCAGCTTTAATATTATAACTTTTCAATACTGTTCCTCGCGATCGTAAATATTATTCAGCAAATATTGAAAATAAATGGATGTCTTGGCACCTGTCGCCGCGGTGCGGAGTTTTTTGAAAACCGATTAAGAAGCGACCGGAGTAGCAACGAAAATCAACCGTGTATAGGGTGGAGCTGGTCCTCCTCTCCAAAGCCTCCTTGGTGCTAAAGGCAATAACAGTGCGGTGCGATTAATCCAAGGTTAGACGAGGATAAGAATAAAAAGGTGAGTGAATGCATTTGAGGATAGTTTTGCGAATGTTTATTACGGTAGAGTATCAAGGAGAAATGATGAAATCAGGTAATTTCTGAAAATTGCACTTATTTATCGAATTTTAATGCATAATTTTTGTGCTTTTGGCTTTCGGTCATAGTTAAGCACTTTGCCGAATTAAGCATAAAACCCGGAGGAACTTCAAATCGCCCTTTCTGTTATACTAGTTGATCCGTTTGAGGGCATTGTGCCTCGTTTATATTATTTTATGCCTAAGAAGAACAAAGGGCATACATCGTACATTTATACCAATAATTAAAAGGAAAAACAAAAATTCTTGTAATTAATATGACGCACAAAGTTCCAATGCATAAATAGTAACGTTGCATCCGCCATTCCAAATTTGATGGATATACAAGGTAGAGGAAAATTCGTCACGAAAATTCAAGCTAAAACACTAATGAAACAAAAAAACAATTCTCTTTCCAAATACTTGCTATTCCATTGCTTGTTTTGGAATTCTTTCATTTGGCATTCGAAATATACGTTCCTTCCATCTGTAGTTGTAGTCTTGTAATTTTTCATTGACCTGCTGGACACCCAGTTCATCTCTCCATTATTTGATTGTTTCTTATTTTATCCAATCTGGTGCAGCCTTTCACTGATCTTAAAAATTTCATTTCCGATGATTCCATCTGCCTTAATTAATTCTTTTTTGGTACTCAACATTCTGATCCGTAGAGTACAATAGGGACTTTCATCACTTTATAAAATTTTATTTGCGTTTCTGTACTCGATTTGTTTTTTAGAGTTATTATAATCGTGCCACATATTCTCTGGAAAGTATTAACTTTATTTATAATACCTTTGTCCTCATCATATGTTATATCGCATCCTAAGTACTGGAAGTGCGACACTTGCTCCAGGACTTGATCCCCAATAACAATTTTTGTTCGTATCGGGTTACTTCCTAAAAATGCCATTGCTTTTCTTTTGCTTTTTGAAATTCTCGGGTTGTAAAGTTTACTCAACTGGTGTAGTCTGTGTAGTGCTATCTGTGGTTTTTCCTCTTTATCTTGTATTATATCCTGATCGCCAGCAACACTGCCGTTATTAACTCTAAACATGACCGATAAGCTTCCAGAATAGCAATAATAATAAAATATATTCCTCAATAACTATCGAAGTGACTTGCATTCCTCGCTATCCTACTTTTCACATCAACAAACCTTGGGTGAACGCCCTTTAAAAGGTAAAAAACGGTGAGGTGCGATTTATTCTCGGGTCATAAGAAAAGCGAGGCTTTTGGAGCGGAAAATGATGAGAAAACCGCGAGGAAGTCAGTAGCGGCATAACACGGAGAGGGGGAAAAAATACTCTGGAAACTTCTAAAAATTGATTTTTTTAATTGAATCGTATTCGTAGCATATAATTTCGTATAAATAAACTTCAGGTCATTCTTCCGCTTTTAGCTGTCTTGAGCATCAAACCCGGAGGAATCCAGAAAATTCACATGTGCCATAATTATGGAATATATAGGTACCCCTTTGAATAGTTATGGGGCTACCATCTTAAACTTTTTACATAGGTCTGGTGCTAGCACACACGAGAAGTAAAATTTCTTTGCATTCAGTTACTTGTTCTCTTGCCGATTGCATTCATTATTACAATATGGTATTTCAAATATTTACACAAGGATAACTATTTTTCTTATATAAACGCATAATTAAATACATAGAATATACAACATACCTTTTATTGTAAACTTTTTAAGCCACCTTTCTTAGTAGAAACTCTACTTCCTTACACCTCATAAGCCATTTTTTTTACAGCGGATGCAAATCCCCATCTTTTTTCCGAGTTTGCTACATTACTCAGCAACATACTAAACAATTTAGGCCCTAAGTAATTGTGTGACTGTCGATAAATTTCAGTCGTCGGCCTAGGTATATGGAAGTTTCTCCAAGATCTGATATCATAAGTTTGTGGTCTGGCCTTTTCACCACTACGGTTATAGAAAACTCTAAGGACTTTATAAATGAATAAATGCCTTAGTTTATCAGTATATTATCTCTTCTTAAGTCATAAGGCGTACTTTGCACATTTCCGTAATTTGATGGTTAGAGAAGTACATACGAGGGCCCTCAGTCCTTTCCTTAATGAGATCTAATTCGTGAATAAACAGGAAGAACATTGGTCATGATATGAAATTCCTGACGAATAAACCATGGATGTACGCTATCTTTCATAATTGTAAACATGATCGACGAGAGTCGAAGCAAAATACAGTTTCCTTCTTAACTATCGCAGCGAATTTCATTCCTCGCCATCTCATTTTTTGTGCATCAATAAACCTCGGAGAAACTCCCTTTTTTAATGGTACAATAAATACAGTAAAGTTTTAGAATTATACCTACCAATGTTAAACAAGGGTCCTTTCAACTATTCGTTTTTTCCAGTAGTACACCCAATTCCAATTCGTTACCCAATTCGTAAACAAGCGTGTTAAACATTGGTCATGATATGAGCTTCCTGATGAATAAACGATGGGATGTGGACTACCGTTCACTACTGTAAGCATAACGGATGAGCTTCGAAGCACAGCAGTTCCTTCCTAACTATCGCTGTGACTTACATACTTCACCCCATCCCATTTTTTTATATATCAATAAACCTCAGGGGAACTCCCTTTTTTTAAGGGTAAAATAAAAACAGTGGAGTGTGCGATTTATTCCAACGTTAAACAAGGGTCAAAAGAAAAGGTGAGCGAAGGCATTTGGAGTGTAAAATGAGGAGAGATCCGCGAGGGAGACTCTAGTGGCATAACACGCGGAGGGGTGAGGGGGGAAAAAAGGGGGCGTGGTCAGCCCAGTGATAAACCACTTAGCAGGAAAACACCCACAAAAGGTGAAGGCGGGAGAGACGTAGCCCGGGAGATATAATGGGCGGGGGAGGGGGTGTTCTCGCAAGGGGTTAAGTTAGGGGAAGGGGGGGAGAAGCACCGACGAACCCTGTAAGAACCCTGAGAGAGAAAAAGAGATAGGGGAACAGGGTACGGACGAGGAAGGAAAAAAAACAAAAAAAAAACTTAAAAAAAAAACAAAAGAAGTATGAGAAAGAATATGACGGAATTCAACCGACGCGAACAGGAAAAATAAAAATAATAGCAAGGAGATTAAAAAAAACTAAGAAAGAGAAAAAGATGGAAAGGAAAGAGTGAGCACACATTTTAGTTGGCGGAGTAAAGAGAAAAGATACCTTGCCATTTCGAAAAGATTACACACAGTTTTAGAGAAAACTTTTGCGGAGAGAGGAAAGAGAAGAGAGTTTTGGGTTGACAGGGAGGCGAGGTAGGGTATTCGGAGAGGAGCGGGG
This sequence comes from Ischnura elegans, assembly GCF_921293095.1. Taxonomy (NCBI): domain Eukaryota; kingdom Metazoa; phylum Arthropoda; class Insecta; order Odonata; family Coenagrionidae; genus Ischnura; species Ischnura elegans. The sequence continues at coordinate 81,398,998 of NC_060257.1, read as the reverse complement.
GAGATGCAGCAGCGGAGGCAAGAAGAAAAAGTAAGTTCTGGAAAGGAGGGATATGAAGAAATGGGTCAGGTGTAACGAGGGAGGGGAATGGGGGGGAGTAAGGGGGGAGAGGGGAGGGGTAGTGGAGGGGAGGAAACGAAGGGGTGGTTGGGATACATGAGGATGTAGTATGAGCATAGACATAATAAGGCGAGACACGATCATGATGCTCGTAATAGGCCACACTCTCAAAGCTGTCGCTCTTAATTTAACGGAAATCTATCGATAGTGATACTCATAGCCAAAAGCCGGCAATGCACGCTATAGTCAAGTTGGCCTGCTAATAGGGTGGTTTCCTATTACTTTTTATTGCCTAAATCGAAAGATTATTAATACTTATATTTCCATAAAAACAGGATATGTATGTGCATGATTTTGCTTGCAGCTTCATGGAAAGGAGGGAGTAAACTCATAATTTATTTGTGCAGAAATGCAGGAGCAAGGTATCTAAATCAAATCGGCAGGTTTGAAAATACATCGATATTTATTCATTCAACTTGATTTCTGCTCTGCTTGAGAACTGCTCTTCTAGAGGGTTACCAATTCCATTTAGGGTAATGGTCTTCATAAAAATTCCTCGAACAATTAGTCCTTGTTATCCCAATTATTTGACGAATTAGCTGAGTATTCGAGCTATGGTAAGAAATATGGATCTGTAACCTTTATATTTCCATAGAAAATGGATATTAAGTGGGCAGAAATCGAAAATCCGGGAAATATAAACAAAGCGACACCCATATTCAGATAATGTTTACATTTTACGTGAGGTTACTCAATTAAATATTGTAATTAAATAGCGTTTTATCCATTCATTAGTAATTTTAAAACCATATTTTGATCTTTAGGTATGAAATAATATTTATATGAGAGGACGTTTTCACAGCGTTTATGAAAACGAAGAGACGAGGCGAAAACGCGACGGATGGACGAAAAGCTTGTGCTCTTAGGTAAGTATGTATTTTATTTTACGATAAAATTTCAGATAAATAATAACCTCCGGTATAATATTACACCAAAACAATAAACCAGGTAAGCCCTGCAACATGTAGAGGTGTTCCATCACAAAGAATGACGTATTTAGGAAGCAAAATCAGCAGATATTCCTTTCCATATCCTTGGAGATGTAAGTTTTCGTGGGGTAATAGTTAAAGACATTGAATCGAACTTAATTCATAATTTATGAGATAGCTTTACTCCTCAGTAGAGGCCCCAAGTTTAAGAGTATAAGCACAAAATTGATTAAAAATGTGCATCATGCGATATTCATGGCACCTGATTATGTGTTTCACTGCCTACGTTTTTTGCTGATTTGGTGCTAGGTATACGGGGACATGTATTGTGTAAAAATGGTTTTGTTGAGGGCTTTTTAAAAATTTTGCGGTACTAAGTATTTTGTTTTGCATTTTGGTTTATGTATATTATTGTGTAATAACTTTATGTTACCACCCGACTACATGGTCGACTTGTAACCAATTATTTAATAATAATAATAATAAATATCGATATTACATCCTGTCTGATTCAAATTCATACGTACTTCTCGTTCTAGGTCGTATTGATCGTCTATTCTTGACGTATTTTCCTTCCTATGGCCCTTCTACATTTGTTATTATGCTATCATGCTTCATATTGAGGTCAAATATGTTTTTTCCGTCTTCTTCTCAGGGTGTTTTAAGCTTACCCGAAAGATAGACTGACTGTATTACGCAGAATTTTAGTTTTTCCCCGGCGTAATTTTTATTTCTATTATTTTTTTACGGTCACGTCTACATTAGATTAACATTGGCCGCTCAATCTAAAAACGGCTTACAGAACATGACAGATGCATACGTTTGTTTTACCCACTGAAATCAGCATGGCAGGAAACATTGCTTGGCCCTCGGCCATAGATTAAATCTCAAAAATACGAAGGTTCTATGCGGCACGAATAATTATTTGGATTTCATTGCATAAGAGGCGATTGAAATTAACCGAAAAACAGAAGAATCAATCACTACATACGCAAATACAACACTCGAGAAATAATCAATGAGGGCACTCACGGATACAAATAAATAAACAAAAAACAAGAATTTGGCCCCACATTTTACTCCTGAAGACGATGGCAGACTCATCCTTCGAAAAGTTGGGATCTACTACCCAAACCCACACCCGGTGGAAAACCCGATAAATATTCCTTCAGACTATACACTTGGAAAAAAATCGAAACCTACATGGTACTATAACAAGTTCAATGAGGCATTCTTTAAAAAAAAAGGAGTGAATGGATTGGTTATCCGAATAGTCTAGTTTTCTTTATCTAAGAACACGAAAGGCATTGATTGTGATTCGTCAAGCACCATTAGTATATTCATAATATACAAATTATTTTGTTATAGAAATTCCAGTTTAGATGAATGGCAATGGTCAATTTTAACCACAGTCGAAAAAGGACAGATTGGCGCCCATGCGATGCTACTCCACGTGACGTCACAAGGACCTAGTTTCTATACGAGTAGATAGGAGTTTTACATCGTCTGAGATTACCAATGCATGTATGAGGCACAGAGCTCAGGGAAAATTGCTTAATAATAACCTATTAAAAATGCCTTAGGTCGGAAAGTTTTCTTCGTTTGATAGGGTATTAATAATCCTTATTTAAGCCAAGTGCTACCTGCTAGCATCCTGCGTCGTATCGGCGCTCAAAGCCTCGCCCCAAGGTCACCTCACACGGTGACAGCGGGAGCGTCTCACGGGGTTTTCCAGCATTCATACTTAGCCGTCGCGTTTGCGCGCGCTTGAAAATTTTCACTTTTTATTTAATCGCGAAAAATAGATATGGTCATTAAAAAATCTACAAGCTTCAAATATGTACTCCAGGAGTAATAATCTTTCGATTTAGGCAATAAAAAAATAATATGAAACCACCCTGGTAGTGGATTGATGGATGAAGGACACATGCCCATCACTCGATCAGTGCGTTTTTAGTGTTAGATTGCCCACCTAAAATCATTAAAAAATCTAAAAGCGTGAAATACGTACTCCAGGAGTAATAATCTTTCGATTTAGGCAATAAAAAGTTATAGAAAACTATCCTATTGATGAACATGCTAGCTTGTTTAGTTTCCTACACTATGATCCACGTTCAAACCTCATTTGCAGAAATAGATTTTTTGTAAGTAAGCACTTTCGGGTGGTATGCCTAGGTCATCTGAAACTCAAGAATTGCAAATGCACTTCCGACTGTGCACTTTGCAGAACATCCAGGAGTATCCACTGGATGACCTGCAGGGTTAACGTAGAAGAAAAGAGCATAAGTAGAGACCACGCAATACGTGGAATATCATTATGTATCGCTGTATATACGAAAACAACAATAGACAATGAACCAATCAGGGCACTCAAATATAAAAATAAATAAATAAAAAAACTAAATACCGACAAGAATTTGGCTGCACATTCCACCTCTGAGGACAATGGAAGACTCAGCCTTCTAGAACTAGAACTTTGCAGAATATCCAGTGGTATTCAAAGCAAAGGATGCTGAGGACTTAGACATGAAGTCCAGATCATAACTGTAAAATTTAACACTAAAAACTCTTCAGAGTAATTTCGAGCAAAATTAAGGCAGCTTCTTCCTTCGGCACAGTGGCGCAGCGAGGGGGGGGCTTTGGGGGATAAACCCCCCCCCAGAGCTCAGAGAAATTTTTAAGATTAATCCATTTTACTTATTTGGATTGATATTACTAATAGAATAGTGTAAGGATTAATAAAATATCCCTCAAAAAGCCGTGAAACTCGCCATTTATCTTAAAAACCCGCAAATTATTAATCTTACACCTAGGTACCTCTTATCCTGGTGGGTATTCCTTACCCCACACACACCGGTACTAGATGCACCTAAACGCCCCCCCCCCCCCAGCCTTAATTCCTAGCTGCGCCCCTGCTTCGGCAAGAAAATAATTCGCAAGAAACAACTGCCAGAATTTGTAAAATCTTTTCCAATCAATTCAAGTTGAAGTAATATCGTTCGTCAAGTTGAGATTTTGGAATTTATCATTGCGTTATTGCGGAAATCTGTACCTTTTTCGTTATTCGTAAGAAAATTGCGATATTCTGAGACATTTATTGAAAACAAATCAAGAGTCAAATTTTACATAACTTTATGTATCAAAAATGTTCAATCTTTCATAATTCGTGGAATTATTACTTTAACATATATTTTTTGATTCAATTAATTTTCAATCGTGAGCCTTTATGGCCCGTGAGATATTTTATAACTGTCCATTGAATCAAGAAAATCAATTGACTGAGGCACAAAAAAACGCGGCAACAAGGCTCATTAAGTGCAAACACAAAAAATAAAAAAAGGATAAATCAAAATATAAAGTGAAACAAATCAAAAATACACTTACATATGCTCTTGAATCCAGTCACATTAAAATGTACACACAGAGGGGAGAGTTGCCTACATTGTACCCCTTTTCATATTTTATGTTATGTAGCTGAAATAATAAATTACACAGTGATTGATACTATTTTATCTTGTTCAGTGTGATGTTATGCATAGAATTTGATTGAAAATTTTTCAAAGCCGCACCGCTAAAGTAAAGTATTTCTGATGAAAAATTCCTCGGGATTCCCACGGGGTGTGGTATTGGGTTAATTCTCCCAACGTTTCAATGGCTGAGTCTGCCATCGTCTCCAGGGGTTAACTCTCAATGGTACATTTTTACGGTACTCATTTATTTATTTATTCATATCCCTGGTTGCCGTTATTGTTGTGTGCGGATATAGCGATTAATTATGGCATTCCAGGCACTGCTCAGTTGGACGCCTTTATCTTTGTTTAAGCTCTTCTCCTCAAGGCTAATAGCAATTGCCTCCTTTACAATTCTATCCCAATAGTTATTAGTGCGGCACAAAAATTTCGTATTTTAGAAGTCCATCCTATGACCGAGGTCCAAGCAATGCTCCGCTACCGTCAACTTTAGCGGATATAACAGACGTATGCATCTTTCATGCTCCGTCAAACGTTTTTCGATTGTGCGGCCTGTTTCCCCAATGTAAGCAAATCAAAAATACACTTACATATACTCTTGAATCCAGTCACTTTAAAATTTACACACAGAGGGGAGAGCTGCCTACATTGTACTAACATTGGGAGAATTAACCCAATACCACACTCGGTGGGAATCTCGAAAAAATTTTCATCAATTTTTCACGCCGCGCCGGGAAAACCTAAAATTTTAAAATATTTCTGAATTTATATCTGCTAGTGGTACAAATTAGGAAAATGGTCTCCTAATTTGTACCAGTGGTTTCCTAAATTGTACCACACATGAACTCTCATGAATTATGTGGATGAAGATAAATAAATCTATTGTAGTTCAGATAAATATTGATATCAGCATTTTACTGTACCTTGCCAGTCAAATAAATCTCTTTACAGACATTAAAGAAAAACTTTTTATCTTCTTTTCCCACCTACACGCTTTTAGCATGTATCCATATGTTGCATTTCATACATATTATCATCTCCTCCATTTTATCTTCCCACTACGGTTCACTGGTAGACTGGTATTATGGCGTCTTGTACAACCTAGTTGAAGCTGCCTACGACAAAAGCCCCAATATTCCACGTGCTTCGGTTTCACCAAGGTGGAACAAATTAGGAGCCGGTGCAATGTAGACAATGGTCCCCTATGAAATACATTGGAAATAATATCACTACCTATCCAAATAATATGCTCACGTCTAACAGTAAATCGCGACACAACTAAATTATAAGATGAATACATTATATACATATAAATACAAAAATACAAATACAAGAATCCAAAAATACAAGAAGATAGAAAAATCCTTTGTCACGCACAAAGTTACTGGGACCGCAAAATTATGGAAGCAATAGAGATCCGCCTCAATCCCAAAAATTTCAATCGGGACACCGGCTGTCATCTTAGCAATACATAGAGACCTGTAATGAGCTGTTTAAAAACATAAGGGTTGAACGTGAAGAATTTCAAAAGACCCACAGCCAATCGGACGACACCTGAGCCGCATTGTTGTTCTCGGTAAACGGTCGATCCGGTTAGGCGTGAAATTGGACTTCCATAAAGTAACACGGCCTTGAGGAGTGGGTGACAAGTCGTCTCCCGAAACGTCGGCTTATATAAAAGCATTAACCTGGCTGAGAACCCGAGAAAGGAGTATACTCCTATACGGAAGTGAGGCATGGGCAATGACCGCAGCGGAGAAAGCAAGAATAGAGGCCTTCGAAATGTGGTGCTACAGAAGCAGTGGCGCCGACTCCATGGGGCTTGAGGGGGCCCGAGCCCCCTCAAAGATTCGTTTGGGGGGGCGGAGCCCCCTCAATAATTCAAGAAAATAATTAAGTTATATTATGCTTTGTGAAATCACAAAAATATATTGTTAATTTTTATTTCCCATGTTTGACGATAGTTACCTTTTAAATAAATTCAACAATGTGTGTTGAAACAAATAATTATAAGGTTAAGCAGGTTAACTGAATCAAGTAGTGTGAATCATGGTAGTGTTTCGGTGCTGCGACACACTTTGGATTTAACCTCTTCCCGGGGAAAGACCTCCGATATGGCCCCCCCCAATATTTTTTATAAGTCGGCGCCCCTGTACAGAAGAAAGATGAAGATCAAATGGATCGACCGATTTAGTAAGTAGGAATTCCTAAGAAGAGTAGGAGAGAAGAGAAGTCTCATGAAAACCTTAACAAGAAGACGTAACAATCTTATGGGCCATATCTTGAGACATGATGGCCTGATAGAGACAATCGTCGAGGGACAATTGGAAGGCAAGAACGGAAAAGGAAGACCTCGAGCAAAATATACGGAACAAGGAAAAGAAGGACGTGAAATAGAAGAAATACGTAGGTGTGAAAAGATTAGCTGATAGGAGAACTGAGTGGAGAGCTGCGTCAAACCAATCCTAGGATTGTTGACCTGTGATGATGATGATTCGTGAGTAATATTCACCTGGAATAATTAAAATTGTTTATTATATACATTACATTAACTTTCCTTTCATCCTTGTGTCCTTGTCCATTCCTTCTGTTGGTGAGTGGTGTGCTGCCCCAGTGCCATCTATTGGTTACTCTTGTGGGCCAAAGCAAAGGAAGTTTTCTGTGTATAAATACTTGCCGAAATCATAGTAAATATAAACGTCCTGGTAGCTCAACTGGTAGAGTACCTGGTCGGCAACCAGGAGGTTCTGGGTTCGAGTTCCAGTCAGGCCGCATTTTTACCCTCTGATTTCTGGCTTTTTCCATCTACCACAGCACCGTTGTGCTCGTCCTTTTTCCATTATATGTTCCTATCCCTTTCTTTCCTTACCTATGAATTTATTTGTACATTAACATAATATATATTATGTTATCACATTATATCCATAGCCCTGTATTCATCCCCCTCGTCAAGAGTGCCTGTCTCACGTGGTATTTTGCATCCGAGCCGCCCGCCACCTTTTCCTCTTCAAGCTTTTCGGCGCTCCAAGTGCCTTCAGCTTTCCTCCCCGCCCAACGCCGCCGCGCTTTCAAAGGCCTTGTCCCCGGCATTCGCGGTGCCTGAAGGCCTTCATTGGCGGCGGCCTCTCTGTGTGATGCCTCCGACGTGGGTGGGCGGAAGGCGGGGGATGGGGCTGGGGGGGGGGGGTCGGGGAGGAGGACGGGGGACGACGCTTGGAATGTTCGTCCTGCAGCGGCGGTGGCGGCCTCTGCGGCTTTTTGGGGGGCGGTTCCCCTGACAAGGCGGTGGCTAGATATATGCTCACATTGCGCAGATTGTAGACATTACTATATGCAGGGCTTTGAAACATACTTATTGGTGTAAGTCAATTTTTGTTGATTTTTATGGCAATTGACTATAAAGGCCTGGTTACACGATACATTAACACGTACGAGTTAATGCCTAAATGTATGAACGCGGGAATGAACGCCAAAATGCACCGTGTAACCACCCAACTTGTGCTAATGCATGAACGGAAAATAGAACCAGTTCTAATTGCATTCGTACATATTCCGTTCCGGTCCACCAAAATCATTCACGCAAACATACATTAACTTGTACGTGTTGATGTACCGTGTAACCGGGCCTTAAAAGATTCTACCTACGAATATTACAAAAGAAAATCGGCCTCTAAATGTGATGCTAACCACCGTGCATTTTAATTGGTTTACAGAAGTCGGCAATCACGTCACTGACGGACAAATTGATCCGAGTTTCACGGGAAAATAAGGTATTTATCAGGGGCATCAACCGAAATTTACATCCATGGTGATGTGATTAATCAAATTAATAATAACTCTCCAATGCTATTCCTCGCAATTGCAACGACCACATAGCAAAATATCGGAAAGAAGTGGATCGCATTGCACACATCACCGCTCTGCGAACATTTTTGAAAACCGTTTTAAATGTGGCCGAAGTGGCAACTGAAATCAGCCTCCTATGGGATGGAATTGGGCCTACTCTATTCAATTCCCTTGATTTTATCTACGTAGAAAGAAAATGGCAGTACTAAGGCATAGTTACAATTGGAGCTACCAGGGAACAATACATACTGGGAGCCCTCTTCACAGTTCCAAACACTTTACGAATCATAGTGCAAAGAGTTTCTTCAAACCATAATCCAATGAGTTTCTTCATACCATTGCGAATCTAAGCAGCTGAATTGCAGAATCACGACATTGCATTATAAAGCCCATAGGGAAGAACAGTTAAATCTATTGATGAATACTCATTATACCGCTGAAGGTAAGCATTATAATCGGGAGAACAATGACAAACGCAAAAGTGGAATAATTTATTGAAAACCTTTGATTTTTAACTTACACCGACATGTTTCTGATTTTATATTCTTGATTTCACTTTTCATGCCTTAGACTAGATTAGTGATGGAAAAATTTCGGTCGATTTTCGAGCAATCGGTTTTTAATCGAAATGAAACACTAGTCTTTTCAACATAAATCGAAATTTGAACCAAAATAACGATGAAATGACAATTATATACGTATTATTGGCAATATGTGAATTAGTCCATAAATTATGTGAAAATTACAAAAACTTCGAAGATATTCTGCACGAATAAAATCCCAAGATCTAAGCGTGACGGGGTGGAATTTTTCCATGTTGAATGAAATACTTGCATTTTTGCACGATTGTAAAATTATTACGACCTAGGATTCAACGTTAGTACATCATCTGCAAGCTGCACGTTATGCAAAATCTTTTTTAGCGGAGAGTCGATGAGTGCTTCAGTGGGACTGTTGTTCTTTGCAATGGACTTGATCTTGAAGGCGAAGTAATAACACTGAAACCTGGGTCGTAATAATTTTTTATATTCGAGTAAAATTGTAAGTACTTGATTAAACATTCTCCATGTATTTTTGTGAACATATTTCGTAAATATTTTGTCATTTCATATCACAAGTCATCTCAAAACATGTGGATGAAACAGCATAAGTTATTGGAGGTATTTTTTTTATAAATATGCTTTCGAAATAATGTAAAATTATAAAAGGTTTTATAAAGATGACATTTAAAATATATTTTTAAAATACCCCTGCAACAATGGAAGTGGATTCGCCAATAAAATTGAAAATACAAGTAATCGCTAAACGTGTCCGAATTGCTAAAACAAAAGATATTGGGGATATTTTGTACACATTTTTGGAATAATATGGATAAATGATCATAAAGTATGTGAATATTACAAAAAGAAAACTTTCTAGATATTCTCCATGTATTTTGTAAACTTGTTTCGTAATATTTTGTCAGTAAGTTATCTCACAACGAGCAGGTGGATCAAAACAAGTTGTTGGAGATATTCTAAGAATATTTTCTATATATTTATACATTGCTAATGTCATGTAGTGTAGGTATTTAAGAATTAAATGGAATTTATTTACTAATATTTCGGTATATATTTTTATATCTTCATCAGGCTTTTCTTGTAATTAATATGATTTTTCTATATACCTAAACGTTGGCGAAAAATTTGGAATTCAAGTCATTCTTAAAGATCTACACTTTAAGATACTAATCAAATTTAAAACTACTTGAGGTCAAGAGAAAGGAAATAAATTAGGGATGGACGGATCCAGGATTTTTTTCGGATCCGGATTCGGATCGGATACTTGATTTTCGGAGCCAGATCTTTCGGATCGGATATTTTCGGATCCAAATGCATTTTCATACTTCTGCCATCAAACGAAGTAATTATTCAAGTACTTTTCTTAACAAAAGGAAACAAAATATTGAAAAATCATGAATTTACAATAGATTTTTTTGAAAAATGAAGTTTTTTTCGATAATGGAGGGTGTTGAAATTAGTTTGAAACCCTCTACTTTGTACCCTGTTGTTTAAAAATTTTCCCCCATGGTTTTGGACCCCCTCCCCCCTAACGAAGACAATGATTTATAGTCCATGTGATTTCAGAAAAAAACAACAGAGGCACAGGCTGATGGACGGCCGAGGGTTGTTTTCTGAAATCTGCGACGTAGTTACTTTTGACGTAGTTATTATCCTACGACGCTGAGATTCCTCCGATGATTGTTCAATCTCTTGGGAAGAATCGCACTATGTGTCAGTCGTAATTTGCCTTTTCTATTTTCCACGGCTGAAAATCTGCTATGCAACTTCGGATCAAGATCCGATGTCTTCCGCGACTTTGGATCCGATGTATCCGATGAAGGGCAATATCCGCGGATATTTGGATCCGAGGTATCCGATCCGACCATCCCTTAAATAAATTATATAATTTTTGTAAATATGCTTTAGAAGTTATGTACAAAATGTTAGAAGGCATTTTTTGTAGTTTCATGAAGATGGCATCGAGAATATTTTGTAAATATTCCCTGTCACCCGTTGGGGTTGGGGTCGCTGAGGATATTAACGCGGTACCCCTCAGGCTGCTGATCCCTTGGGATTGTCAATAAGGGTGAGTGTACACGTAATCGCAAAACGTGTCCTCGGTGTAAAAAATATATTGGTGATGTTTTAATAATTTTTCGACAACACGTGAATTAGTCACAAAAAGCATGTGGAAATTACAAAAAAGAAGACTTATGTCATATTTTGCCTATATTTTGAAAAATTGTCTAGTAAATAAACGATTTTAATTTCTCCTGGTGAATACCACTGACGAATATTTCTCGGGTTCTCAGCCAGGTTAATGCTTTTATGTAAGCCGACGTTTCGGGAGACGACTTTTCTCCCATCCTCAATGCCGTGTTACTTCATGGAAGTCTAATTTCACACAATTTATCTAGTAAATATTTTGTTTTTACTCTCACATGTACTGAAAGGATGTAATAAATATAAGTTATTGGAGATATTATTAAGGTATTTTATGTACATTGTTATTAGGTTGATTAGCATCTAGCAGTGTAGGTATTTAAGAATTAAATGAAAAACTTTTGGCAACGTTTTGGTATATTTTTCTACCTTCATTTGATCGATTTTGATATGATCATAATTTGTTTATGTACCGAAACTTTAGACAAATATTCTAGATCTGATTCTGAAAAACATACTTTCTATGACAATAATAAAAAAATTAGAGTCAAGTAGAGTGGCTTGTATAAAATATTAACACGGCTCTAAAATATCACCAGTCCAGACCATCCTTTACCTGTACAAACGTGCATCATCATCACTGATCAACAATCCTGAGATTGGTTTGATGCCATGCAATCTATGAATTTGAGTCGTACGACACTCTATGTCTCAAATTCATGGTATATTTTATGTGTATCATAACCCTTTTATTTACACAATCATTTTCAATAATAAGTAAATGGTTGAACAGTTTGTTTATATGCAGTACACTTATTTCCTTGTATACCATCCTGGGATTGGTTTGGTGCCATGCAATCTATGAATTTGAGTCGTACGACACTCTATGTCTCAAATTCATGGTATGTTTTATATGTATCATAACCCTTTTATTTACATAATAATTTTCAATAATAAGTAAATGGTTGAACAGTTTGTTTATATGCAGTACACTTATATCCTTGTATATCTAGTATCTCCGTATGGCCTTCTTAATTTTATATACATCCATAAATCGCTTTCACTGTTCTATTTTGTGAATTTATAAGGGATTTTTAAAATATAAGTTCGCAGTGTTGCCCCACGCTGTCAAACCATACCTTATCACCGATTCAACCAATGCATGATAAACACTCATAAACAAAGAAAAATTATTGAGATCAAAATGAAGAAAAAAAAACAATTTAGTCTTTTTTAACTTAATAATTAATAGTAGCGGGCGTAACTTTGTGGAAATCCATAATCGCAGGAATAGAAGGATCAGCAACTTTGCTATTTCCACATAGTAATTTATTGACACTGACCATGGTTTCGTTACAGAGTAACATTATCAAGGTGTATCAGAGCAACATTATGAAGGCCACCTTGATAATGTTACTCTGTAACGAAACCATGGTCGGTGTCAATAAATTACTATGTGGAAATAGCGAAGTTTTTGATCCTCCTATTCCTGATTTTCTTTTGAAAGTTATGCTATGAAAATGATGCACTGATTGTCAAAAGGTGTGCGTTAGTTGTATGTTGGTGACATAGTGAGTATTTTGTAAATATCCCGTTGGGGGTGGGGTCGCTGAGGCGTGGCCTGGGGGCGGGTGTAGACGGGGGAGGCGTCGGATAGAGCGGCATCCGCTCCGCCACCCCCTACGAAGGGGCAGGGGGTGGTTGGGGCAGGTTGGGTGTTGGCCCGAATGGGGGGAGGAAGAGCGGTGTCGGTTGGGGGGCCGTTGGTTTTTCGAGTGGCGGACGGAATAGGCTCCCTCGCCGGGGCGGTGCGTCGAAGGCCATCGCATTTAGGGCGCGGCTACAACTCCTTGAGATGGCGGGATGGGAGGTAACGCTTTCCTGAAGGATTTACACCACCCGAACAAGTTTTTTGCATCGAGTAGTTTTTTTTCTCTTTATCTTTACATCAATTTTTGACATGACATTTATAAGCTTATTTACAATCATTATGACAATGTTTTAACTAGGGACGAGTCGATTCCAAATGTCGATCCTTGACTTCATCGATTCTTATGTCTCGTTCAGATAACTTTAGTTCCAGCAATCGTCGGAATAATCGTGCATTCACACAGCGATAGGTAAAACCTGTGCTGCCCTATAGTGCTGAAATCAAAACTGAACGAGATATTGATGGTTAGCAAAGCTGTTGAGGTATGCAGGGTCAAGATGTGACTGTGTTCCACGTGTATTTACCGAATAATTTTTCTTCCGCCCATATTCTTCCTTCCTGGGACAAATCCATGAAAAAAATAGAGCGAAGAGAGCCTCACGAACTTTTCGTCTTTCTTTTGTCGCTTCCGTTTCTGGTCTCCCAGCGCCTAACCATCGTAAAGTGGCAACGTACGGAACTACGTCAACTATTGTCAGGACATGCATTCACACGGCTAGTTCTGCCAACTACCGTTAGGACGATCGCTCGGACAATCGTAATGCGAACGAGGCAATAGGCACTGAATTGGAATCGAGAATCGATCACCGCGAAAGTCGATTCCGATGCCATCGATTCCAGGAAGAAAAATATTTTGAAAATAAACAATAAGCTTGGGGCATACAGGCCGTCACACACCTGAGCTATTGTGCAGCAGTGGCGCAGCGAGGGGGGGGGGGTTTTGGGGATTAAACCCCCCCCCCAGAGCTCACAGAAATTTTTAAGTTTAATCCATTTTACATAACTGAATCGATATTACTAATAGAATATTGTAAGGATTAACGAAATATCCCTCAGAAAGCCGTAAAAACTCACCATTTTGAACCATTTATCTTAAAACTCCGCAAGTTATTAATGTCGCACCTACTGCTTATACTGGTGGGTATTCCATACCCCCACACACTCCGGTATTAGTTGCACCTAAACCCCCCCCCCCTAGACTTAATTCCAAGCTGCGCCCCTGTTGTGCAGTGTACATTATTACGTTAAAATTTATATCTGAAACAATTCAAGTATTTATTATTTTATTAATGCTCTGGGTATATACTATGACATGGAGAAGTTAAAAAATAAGAATATCAAACGCTTGTAAATAGATTACATTAATAATCTGAGCTTTTCCCGGTGAATAGCATTGATGAAATCTTTTCGGGTTTCCAACCGAGTCAGGGTGTGCATGGTGTAGGCCGACGTTTCGTAAGGAGAGTTTCCCAACATCATCAGGTCCGATGATGCCGATGTCGCTACGTTCCAATGTATATACCCTCCTCTTTCACCTGGGTGGTCTCTGATTGGTTCGGGTACGCTACGCTACGCTGAAATTTCGTGGGATTTGTTGTAGCTCAAGTTCCCTGCCGATTTATCTGTCCACTGAGAAGTTCTGCACTTTTGTTGGTTTCTAACGTTTTATTTTCGCGGTGTGATCATGGCATAGTGCCAGTAGGTTGATTGGCTCGGGATTTTCCCTACTTCCTCGTCCCATTTATTGCCGGTTTCCAGGCGCTACTTAGCTGCAGTCCTCGATCTCTATTGATGTTGTTAGGGTGAAGACGGGTCTCTATGGTTTCTTTAGTAATGCGGTCCCAATAACCTCTTGTCTTGTATTCATTCAGAGTATATATTATTGTTGTAGAGATTTATTCAGAGTCAGCGATCCTTCTTTTTGCTGATGCGTTCCTGCCGCAATGAACTGTGGCAGTAAACGTCACACAAAGCATGACGTAGATATGAGAATTTCAGCGATCATCTCAACACTCACTACTTCGAGGAGGAAGAGTTTTGTGTTGCTTTAGGAACGTTCTGGACTGCGAATAGTAGGTGGAGATACAACTCTTTCTCTTTCCACTTCGGCGAAGAGTAAGAGTATTGTTTAAAATTACGACCCTATATATTGCTAATTTACCACTGTATTTTACATTGGCACGTTGGTGACTATACTATTATATTAGCGTTTATTTTTTATAGTTTATTGTACCGTGGTGGCCTGACGGTGGTTTTACGTGTTTCCCACCTCCTAAGGGCAAATGCCGGGCCAATACCACTCCCGTACAAGTGATTCAACCCCAGTAATGCTGAAGAGGCGCAAGCCTTAAACAGCTTCACGAACTTTGTTATTTTTATTGTTCTGTTGTTATTCCTAATTCTATATACTTGTTTCTGCTCGTGAATAAACATTTTGAACTGAACGGAACCTCTTGTCCTCTACCGATTTGTGCAGGCATAATCAGCCTTGATGATGTTGGGAAAGTCTCTCAACGAAACGTCAGCCTACACAATGCACACCCTGACCCGGTTGGAAACCCGAGAAGATTTCTCCCAGATTGTATTAAAATGCGGATCATTCTCCGTCATTGCTTACTCAAACGATCATACGGTCATTTTAAAGGGGTAATTATTACTTAGCACGATCACGCGCAGAGGACCGCGCGATGATACAACTAAGGCTTTCCATTCTCTTCTCTCCTCTGCTATGTTCCGCCTGGTTTCTAGCAGTTGCAACTCTTTCCTTACTCATTGTTAATGGCGCCGACTCCATGTGGCCTGAGGGGGCCCGTGCCCCCTCGAAAATTCGTTATGGGTGAGAGGAAAAAATGTGTCAGGCTTGTCGATTTTCCCCGGAGTGTCCAGATATCGAGATTCGAGTTATCAGGGCTCTAATGTTGATCATATGACTCTTCAAAAATGCTTAAAAAACTGAAAACGCATTACTTATAAAATTTCCGGGGCTAGATCCCCGGTTTGGGCCCCCCAATATTTTTTGTAAGTTGGCGTCCCTGCTCTTACTCCATCCATCCAACTCCTGTGAGGCCTCCTCACAGATCTCTTTCCTTCTATCATCCTATTCATCGCCATCTTAGGAAATATTTCCCCACTCATTCTAACTACTTGTCCAGTCATTTGCAATCTCCTTCTCCTTAATACTCCTATAATGCTCGGTTCTTGATACAGATTGTATAATTCTTCATCATGTCGTCATCTCCATTCTCCTGTTTCTAAATCAAGGACTGGGCCAAAAACCTTCCTAAGCACTCTTCTTTCGAATATTGCTAATCGATTCAACGTCTATATTTCGGGTACTCTACGATTGGCATCCACGTAAAGGAACGGGACGTATTAGTGTTTTTTGTTAAATTATTTTAAGTCCACGTAAAAATCTTCTTAACTCCTTCATTGAGAGCATTAAATTCAATGGGAATGAAATATAAAACATTTCTACATACATAGGCTTGTAATTGCTAAAATCATCACTTATTGAATACGGAATGAAGTGGTAATAAGTCATAAAGCATACGATTTTATGATTTATGACGTGTTACATTTTATATATTTACACAAGTTTATAATCAGGATTCGTTGATAATAGGGTATTTACGGATTGCACAACTTTGTCATAGCCTGCAATATCTCGTGATGAATTCATATTTTAAGTTAAAAAAATATTTGTATATCATTGGTAGGCATATTTTTTTATGCGAAAGTATTTATACTATGCTAGCGCTTTTTTTTCTTTAATTTAAATTAAACTTCTTATGAGAACGTAATTTCTTGGCCAAATTAATACCGCTGACTTTCATTGTCGTTTTAGCATTTATTATTGATTTGACCTTAAAAGAAAACTAAAATACTATTGCGCATAAATTTTATCAATATATCCTACCTATCGTGTATAGAATATATGCAGCATGGCATTTATACATAGTTTCATCATTAATATAAGGCTATTTATATTCGAAAGATAATTTAATTTATATTATAAAAGATAACATATATTCAAAAGATAAAAGATAAGATAAAAGATAAGTATTATTAAACTTAAGAGCAATAGCATTTTAGTTTTATTTTAAGTTCAAATCGATAATAACATGGATACATATATCTTAGTAATAGTAAAGAAGTAAACATTGCTGAACAAAATTGAACGCATAATCGCGGTCGTGAAAATTTAGTGGCAATCACGTGATCTCGGATTTTGCCGTTTCAATCTTGGTTGATTGTGAAATAGTTGAATGTCGTTATTGTTTACATACACTCACCTGATACTGAAATATCAAGGCGACCACTTCCATTAGGTAGCAAAAATCGAGACTTGCGACTTAGAAGCCCATGTCGATGTTATCGTTGTCGAGTAGGGAAGGCTTTTCCTTCAGCGGCGCCGAGTTGTGATTGGTCGCCATAGAACGGAGTGCAGAGGGACAGAATGGAAGACGATGGTACGACAACGGGCCAGAAGAATACCGCTGGGTGTAGTTGTCGCCTTGGCCCTACATGTCTTCCCATTGAGTCCCGCTCCAATACGACCCGATACCCGAGTCTCTACGACCCGGGCCGAATTGAGGAGAAAGCCATCAAAGACGAGTGAACTCCACGAAAACAAGCCGTAGGTTATCGCGGATGAAGTGTAAAAGTCTACGGAGAGAGAACTCTCTGGAGGTGCAAGAGCTATAAAAAGTGATTTATAGAGCTTAGATATCTTTAAATATGACCCTCGGCATTCATGCTGAAAGTGTCAGGGATAAAAAAAGCGATTCAAATTGCCCAGGTATCTTAAAAAGTGTTAAAGAAATATGGTAATTTAAGAAAAAATACCAAGTAATCATTAATATCGGGATATTTATGTTCAAACGATAACCTATATATTGATATTTAATTTAACTTTATTAACTTATTGAACAATCTCATTTTAGTTTTCTTTTAAGGCTAAAACGACAATAAACCGCTGCGGTAATGATTTGGTTAATTCACGTTCTCATAAGAAATGAAAGTATAAAATCGCATCCATTGTAGAAATACTTTCGGATAAAAATACCCACCTACTCATGCTATCCAAATATTTTTTGCCTCTAACCTCTACATTTTAAATATGAGTCCATTACGAGCAATTACAAGATCGTGCAATCCGTAAATACCCGGTTGTCAACAAATTCTCATTATCTACCTGTGTAAGTAGCCAGGACTCCTAAAAACTCTGCGATATAACTTGTAACCACTTGAGTCCGGATTACATTGGTGATTACTTTAAGTAATTATACACAACAGAAATGGAAAATTCAGCTCTGATTATGCACATTTAAAATCGTTACTCAAGCTAAAGTGATACATTTACGATCCTGCAAAGTTTAATAAAGATATAGTTCCTCCATGAAAATCAAAAATTTTACGCAGGGAAACTAGAGAAATGTTAGAGGTGCTGATTTCTTCCTCGCAACCTTCTTTGCTTGTTCTAACAAAATCTCTTTCATCGGGATTACGGTGGCAGATATTTGATTATGATCTGACCGAGTTATATCGCAGTTGTTTCAATAATTGCCCAGATGCTATGTCGGCACCGCTTGAGATCCATAAATCAAAATACCAAGTCGCAGGCAAAGTTGGCATAAAATTTTTTGCTCCCAATACGAAGTTGAAAAGTCGATATTCTGGGTGAAACAACTTCTAAAGAGGGGTGGGAAAAAACTTTGAGAAATGTTTTGGAGAAGAATTCAGCGTAAGCATTTGTAATTACGAGTCAAATATGGGAAGAATTCCGAGGGCAAATGACAAAGGAAATAAGATATTCCAAGTGGAGAGCCTCGACGATGACTACTTATTCATAATCCCTGGATTATATTTTTTTCCTTTGGTGGAACCATCAATTAATATCTGTTTAATGGAAATCTTTGTTTCAGACTTTCTTGCAGGAATATTTCATATTTTATTGTTTCCAATTTCGAAAAAAAAAAGATTTTCCAAAAATTGAGTGAAGCGGTAAAACCCAAGTGATAGTTTTCCGTTCATTTTAAGGATTTAATGGTACAAAAATATGAATTGATGTGAAATTTTAAATACATGATCAATTTTTCAGAAATGGAACTAATATGGACAAAAGTGGAGTATATCAATTAAAACGTGACGATTGTGGAATTTGTTATGTTGGTCAGACTGGAAGAAGGTTCAAAGACAGAGTGAAGGAACATAGAAGAAGTTTAATATACAATGACGGGAAATCTTGTTTCGCTAATCATTTATGCCTCTGTAACCATTTTAGCAATTTTGACAAGCATATTTTACATTGTATTGACAAAGGGCTTAAACTAGATTTTATGGAAAAATTTGAAATTGCCAATAGCCCGGATGGACTTTGTAATGATGTTTTATTTTGTACTGACTCTCCCTTGTTAAAATGCATCCCCATGACGTCAAAACCCTGACCTTCATTCCGATTCACTCGACGTATGTTTTCGTCCTTCACTCACTTGTTCACCAAAACCGTTTCCCCTCCCACTCCCCCACACCTAATTCCATATGCCCCCACCTCCTACCTTGGCCTGGGTATATATACCGAGAGAGTACTGGGTTTTTTCACCTTGAAAATGACACTTACGTGTTGAAACCATGGTCGGTTGCTGAGTTGTAACATTAAAAGTGTGGTAATTACCATTGTGTTCTTCTTTTTATCATGGATATAAAGAACTTCCACAAAATCGAGCTGGATACGATTTTATACGTTCGTAACGCTAGTAAGACAGTTAAGGCTAATTATGGAACTAATAGATAGATTGTACATATTTAATTGTATGTTCACAAACAATAGCATTAAAATTTATTTCAATTTCAAGCATGTTAGCATGTTAGATAGCATGTTTCGTATTATTACGCGATGTTCGTTGTTTACAATGGTTCCAAATACGACGCGTGCTATACATAAAGACTTAACATCCAATCTTGACGAGGAGTTTAATTAGTATGATTTGCAATTTTAACTACCTGAGAAGCTATTTTTGCGGATAATAATTCAGTCTGCGGTACTTGCATATTTTTGTGACAGTGGTCCTTATCTTAAAATTAATGTCAATATTTTAGTGCTTATAATTTAATTAGTATTTCCTCAGCCAAAGAATACTAAATTACTGCAGCTTGGCTGCAGTTGCTTGATAACAGCGTAAAAATTTTGGCGTTAAAAACGTATGAATAAAACACTGGGTTACAAGCAAAATCAAGTATGGTGGTATAAAAATGTAAATGGGAAAACTTAAAAAACGCATAGATATTTGAGTTATAATGATAAAAATAACAAGTATACCTTTGAAAGTTATATAAAAATCCATGACATTATTGTCATTAGGTGATTCTCACGTTGTCATCGGTTTTTGTTTTAAAAGCCCGTAAATTTAGTTTTCATTGTCTTCTGAAGGATCGATAATTTTTTTATCTTCTCGCTTGAATTTTGTTTAAAAAATAAATATGAAAAAATAGTTAAACGATAAAAGTAAAAATTTTCAAAATTGCTATTTCGAAATATCTATTGTCCTCGTGAGCGTCATAATTTTGTATGGTAAGGACACAGCACTCTTAAAATTCAACGTTATTATTATTTATTTCTGAAAATTTGAAAGTGAATTTGAGTAGCGTTCTGTGAGACCTCACGTCACGAAATTGGAAAAACCAATAAACGCAATGCTGGTGGAAATAATACAAAACGTTGTGAAAACAATTCCTAGTGATTTCAAGAATAATAATAATAAATAATTTGCAAGGAAGAATTTTAAGTTTCATAACGTGGATAATAATTAAGTATTTAATTACGAAATGTACGATAACAATAACAACTCAAGTGTTTTTGATATCAGTTTTTTGATCCTCTTTCAAATATAAATTGTGACTGAAAAAGTTGGTTCTTATTGGGAATGCATAATATTATATATAAATTTTATAATAGTTGAGAAGTCAATGAAAAATTAAGCTAAGCAATAAAAATGACTTTGCAACGTTTTACGAATTTTTGTTTTATTGCGGTCTCCCAGACCGCACGTCATTAGTGGTGTATGAAATATTTCACGTCAATAGTTTAGGGTTAATTATCACGTGAATGGAATGTTTAAACGTACTTTGGAAGGCAAGGAGTTAGTTCATGGCTCCCATCAAGTGTGAGAATGGTCGTTTTGTTAAATTTATTTGGTTTTATACTTTTTGTAGTGTATCAAGAATTGCACGTCACTGGTTAAGGGTTTTTAACTGGGTTTTATATCGAATAAGCACGTAAGATGAACACAAACACTCATGGGAGCAACCTAGCCAGGAGGGACCCGAACCAGTTTCCTTCGGTTTGGACCTTATCCTGCCACCACAGTGGCTGAAATACGTATATAGTGGTCTATTTTTAATATATTTTAAATTTCAAGGTGATAGCATGGTTTTTAGGCGAGTAATCTGGCACTAAAAAAACGCTGATCGAGTGAGGGGCATGTGTCCTTCATTCATCAATCCACTAATTGGGTGGTTTCTTATTATTTTTTTATTACCTAAATCGAAAGATTATTACTCCTGGAGTACGTATTTCACGCCTTTAGATTTATAATGACGATATCTATTTCTCGCGATTAAATGAAAAGTGAAAAATTTCAAGCGCGCGAAAGCGCGACGGCTATGTATGAATGCTGCGAAAAGCCCGTGTGATGTCATCCGCCTCATACGAACTTTTCGTCTTTCCTTTGCCACCTCTTTTTCCGTTCTTCCATTGCCTAACCAGGGATGCCGACTCACAAAAAATATTGGGGGGGGGGGGCCCAAACCTGGGAACTTTCCCCCTAGAAATTGTATGAGTAGTTAGTTTTAAGTTTTTTTAAGCATTTTAAAATATTCATATAATCAACATTAGAATCCTGATAACTCTAAACTCGATATCTAGACACTGCGGGGAAAATCGACAAACCGGAAACATTTTTTCCTCTCACCCATAACGAATTTTTGAGGGGCCTCGGGGCCCCTCGGGCTCCATGGAGTCGGCGCCACTGTGCATAACCATCGTAAAGTGGCACCGTTCGGTACTACGTGAACTATTACCAGGACATGCATTCATACTACAAGTTCTGCCAACTATCGTTAGGACGAACGTTTGGAGAATCGTAATGTGAACGAGGCATTACGACCGCTACTCATTGGTTTGAATGTGGGCGACCACTGAAAGTTCGACTCGAATTGCTCGTCATTCAATGCGATTCAATTGAAGCTTAAGGATTTTGTGATGTTTCTATCCTATCAACTCAACGCTACCTGTTTGTGTGGTTTGGATCTTTATCTCGGCAATCTCAGCACTGTTGGATATTTCGCGACCGCTTGCATTAAAGCCCGTCACGCTTCGTGAGTCTTCGTCCTTGAAGTCGGCTTAAGTCATAATCTACACTCCGCTTCAGTGAGAGTTAACCATAACAACAGAGTGTGCATTTTTATCTCGACGAAGGTCATTTGCTGGCACTACGACTTGCGCTTGGCGAGAATTGACCGAGTCTTCTTTGCCCTCTATCACGAAATCTCGTCCGACCGCACCTTAAATATGCAGCGAGCGTATGGGATCCGGTGCAGAAAGACTTAATCCGCTAACCGAATAAAATACAAAGGAAGGCTGCGCGTTTCGTCAAAAACTGCTACGGGCGTACAGACAGTGTTACCCAGATGTTAAGCGAATTATGCTGGGAGCCGCTGGAGACTCGGAGGCTGCGCGCTTGGCTTAGATTGCTTGAACAATTGAGAATGGATATCTTTAAGAGCGACACAGGGAACGTAATATTAGAGCCACACTATGTTTCCAGGCCCGATAGAAGCGATAAATTAAAAAAGATGTTTTGCCGAACGGATAGGTATGGGAATTCGTTTTTCCCCCGAACCATAAAGGACTTTAATAAATGATAGTCCTAATTTTCTTAGAGCACTTCCTTTTTATGTAAGAACAGATGGTGTCCTAACACCCCCTGCCACATGCCTTTTAGGCGGCTTGCGGGGTATCATGTAGATGTAGATGAAATGAAGTTTTTCATTTCTTTCAGTTTTTATTTATCCCAATTACCCCCGAAAACATCACAATGTGGCCTTCACATCGGGAGTTTGAATAATCAGCAACAGAAGATCACACACGCACATGTCCTGGAAGGGACAACCGAACCGGGCGGGACTCAAACCCGCGACCTTCGGTATGGTAGGCGATGACTTAACAGCACCAGCACCGAGTCCGACTTATCTGACTTATCTCTCGGTCTCTTTTGCGGCAGTATCAATTTCTTACAGCACTTCGGGGCAATAGCTTGCCAAAATCTGAGAGATAAGTGCATTTCGCGGTTATTATGTGGTAGAGTCGCTCATTTAGTGATCCAGCCTGAAGGATATAAGTTAGGGTAGAGCTCAACCTGGGTTAACCTAGATGTGTGCTCATATTGTTTATACTTGCGAGCCTCAATAGAGGCGGGGTTAAGTCCTTACCTGTAAAATTGAAGGTCTCGGGTTCGTATCTCGGCTGGGTAGGTTGTCCCTATCCGGTATGGTTGTTCGTGTATATTTAATTGTAAATGTTTTTGAAAATCTCGATGCATAGGCCAAATAACTCTGTTTTCGGTGGTGTGGCACTAAATTAATGTCATACATTCTAGGTAGGGGGGAGAGGGAGTTCCATTCCTTGGGCTACCTCGCCATCAGAGGATTTATTTTATGGCAGTGTTTGAAGTCTTTGTATTCTAGTTTGAATTCCCATCTAAGGTTATTCGTTATTCTCTTGTTTCAGAGTAAGTCAAATTTGTGTTGAATAAATAAGTCAAATTGTGTAACTGCCCCCACGTGTTCTGTTGCCGTGGGCAGGGAGTCAGCTTTTGGTCGCCATGTAGAACGGTTGAACGGGAGAGTTCTCTTTTGCATTATATCATTAAACTGAAGTATTGCATTTTCAAAGACCGTGAACCGCCTGGTCCTTCAAAACAGTTATCTTCGTACCCAAAGCGTACCCTTTGTCATACATTCTAGGTAGGGGGTAAAATAAATCCTCACACTCTGAGGATATATTTTATGGCAGTTTGAATGCTTCACCCTGCGTTTGAACCGGAGATCCCTCGACCAGCAGCCAGGTGCCTTATCAGACAGGCTACGACGTGCTCCATTTGGAAAAGGTCATCAAAGTAATCTTTCTTGAATGGTTGAGTTTTTTCTTCAAAATACAAGCGCCTGTGCTTTCATTTTTTCATAGCGTGGCCACTGCTAGCCGATTCGACCTGATCCTATGCCACACAACCTTCATGTAGTCACATCGCAGCTGACGGGCCTAGCTTGTCATTGACTGCGGACCGAAGCAGACGGAAGGAAGTAGACTAGAAGGCTTCGCAGTTTCGCATGGCATCTCTGGGCTTCAAGCTGGTTTCTATGATGAGTAGGTAATTTTATTGTAAAATTTTTAGGTTTTCCCGGCGTATAGATTGATGAAAAATTTCTCGGGATTCCCACTGGTTGTGGTATTGGGTTAATTCTCCCAACGTTTCAATGGCTGAGTCTGCCATCGTCTTCAGGGGTTTACCCTTTACGGTACTTATTTATTTATTCATATCCCTGGTGGCCGTTATTGTTTTGTGCGGATGTAGAGATTAATTATGGCATTCCAGGCCTTCAGCAGGCACTCATAATCTAATGTGACTACGTAGATTTCCGCGGTGTTCAGGTTCCAATTTCTCCATATTTCCGGTGCAACCGCGTCGGTTTGTTGGTGATGACAACAGTTTCGCTGGCACTGCTGCCAGCGTCTTCAGGTCGAAGATGATGCCGGTCCACGATTTTCGTCCTCCTTATATAGGGGGTCAGTCCCGCCAGTTGTGGCTGCCGCTCTCCTATTGGTCCGCCTAATGAGCCTCCTCCAATGAGCATCCAGATGGTAGCCGTCGTTTTTGCCTGTTGCCTATGGCAGACAGCTGGAATTGCCTGTTTTTCGTTGCCCTTCGGTGCTCTTGCATCCGTATCTTGAGTGAACGGCAAGTCTTGCCGTTCACTCAAGATACGGATGCAAGAGCACCGAAGGGCAACGAAAAACAGGCAATTCCAGCTGTCTGCCATATCGGAGCACGCCTGGACCCCGGGACATGACATTAAGTTTGACGACGCCAAGATAATAGTGAAAGAAGGCAGATATTTTCCCAGACTCATCCGCGAATCCATTGAGATAGCCCGGACGGACAATTTTAACAGAGACGACGGCTACCATCTGGATGCTCATTGGAGGAGGCTCATTAGGCGGACCAATAGGAGAGCGGCAGCCACAACTGGCGGGACTGACCCCTTATATAAGGAGGACGAAAATCGTGGACCGGCATCATCTTCAACCTGAAGACGCTGGCAGCAGTGCCAGCGAAACTGTTGTCATCACCAACAAACCGACGCGGTTGCACCGGAAATATGGAGAAATTGGAACTCATAATCTAATGCCGTTATTACCTATAATGACCATTATTTTTTTCATAATTCCTACATGCTAAGTTAACCTTGTATAATACACTTCAGGAAAATTGGCAGAATTTCGATAAAAAACGAGAATACAGCAAATAAATCCGCGATGCTTCCTGCAAGGAGAAAATTATTGTTCTCATTTTTTCCTCATTGACTACCATCTTGTCTTTCGCTTTGGGATTAATTGTACCTGATGACGTTTTGTGGATGAAAATGGTCATAATACGGAATAAACGTGGAAGAAATTTCTCACTCATTTAGTGATTTTTATTAACACGCTGCGTATAGATGGCAAATATTTATATCATCTAGTGGCATCAACTTAAATAGCTTTAAAGCATACTAAAGGTATTTGGTAATACACATGTTGTTATTCGTTAATACAGTAATTCGGTAATACAGTTGTTATTAGTTGCTTATTATGAATGGAAGTTTTGCAATTTTTGATTAAGTAGAGTAATATTTTTAAAAAATTCCTTTTAACCACATTCAAACCGAAGCCGGTTCGCCCAAATTGGCTCATATTTTCAATCTCAACCTTCACCCAGGAGGGGATCGGGTTAGTGTGGTGGCTTGGGTGTTGGCTTTCCACCCCGTGGGCTCGGGCTCAAATCCCGGCAGTGGCAGCGAATTTTCAGAGACTGCCCGATCCCTGATTGAATATTGTGTGGAGCACATTTCAAGGATAATACTCCGTCCGTCGGATGGGACGTTAAGCCGTGGTCCCCTTGGCGCCTTTCGTTAAGAGCAGGCTAATGCCGAAGCCGGGTTTCTCTCCACCCTTCCTTATCTACCCTTCCATTGTGGCGCAAATGACCTCAGCCGTGGGTCGCCTCCTCCAAATACCATACCATACTATACCTCTACTCTGGTACGTCTTCCTTCTTTCCTGGTCCGCAAATCTTGTGAAAAGGTATCATTAACTGTTATTAATATAATTATTAATACTCATATTAATAATGAAATTAGTAGTAGGTAATAATAATAATATAAATTATTATAGTTTTCTACCGATTAAGGTAGGTTTCCATGAAGTATTAAAGAAGAGATCTGGGAGGCTCCCTTTCCTTCCAGCACTGCCTTCTTTAATTCACTGTAAGGCTTACTCCCTTTCAATCTATCTAAAAATCCTATTCTTTTTCCTTCCCCTTCCTCGTTTCCCTAACATTCTACCCTCTTAACACCATTTTCAACATCCCCTCCCCGATAAGCACTAACTCCATCCATACCTTCTGTATCCTCCGTATCTCATCTAAAAGCTCTTCTTCGTTCCTTTTCCTCTCCGTCCATTTCACCCTCTCCATTCTTTTTCATACCCACATCTCGAATGCCTCCAATCTTCTCTCGTCTTCTTTCCTCAGTGTCCACGTTTCCGCACCGTAAAGAGCTACACTCCAAATCAAACTCTTCACTAACCTTTTCTTTAAACTCTTACATAACGATCCTCTCAAAAGCTCCTTCCTGTTCATGAACACCTCCTTTGCTAGTGCAATTCGCTTCCTGATGTCCTTGCTACTGTGTCCGTTTTCCTCTAATGTGCTGCACAAATAGTTAAATTGCTCTACCTGCTCAAGTTTTTCCCCACCTACTTTTATCTTGAGTCTCACATTCCTCGCTCGCGATACTTAACAAAGCCGCATTACCTTAGTCTTCTTGTGATTAATCCAATAATATAAACAACTGATATTAATAAAAATAGCTTTATTTATAATAATTATAATAGTAACAACAAGTTAGTGTACTTATGCAAAACATAGCAACATGGCATTGATATATCTATGCCAACAAATAATCTCCACCATATACTTTGTACGGGATGCTCAATTTGTTAAGCATAATAGACAGATAATATTTTTTATGGAATAGTAGAATTGGGTGTTCGGGTGCGTCGACGGCGTCAGTCATTCTGGGCCACTACTCAGTCATTTTGATTCAAATGGTTCATTGAAAGAGTCGTATATGCGTAAATTATTTGCATAAAATAAGAGGGAATTTATATATTTTGCTGAACAGACCTTGAGAAATAATATTAAATTATTCAAATTAGTAGGGTGGTCTCCTAGAAGGGATTCAATCCCCCCCGTATACGCTCGTCACGGTATTTGTCACACACTGTAAGGATATTTCGGGGAACCTACACTCATCACACTGGGGAGCTTGCTTCTCTTCGGTTAAGAGAAAGGCATGAATGAGTCAAAGGGCAGTGCACTATCCATAGCCGTGTAATTACTACTTCCTCCCTTCGATTGTTCCTGGCGAAGGAGGGCCAAGCTGACGTTATCGCCTTGATGCTTCGTAATTTGTTTTTTTTTGTACAGATATTGAATTATCTATCCTTTATTATCCTGTACTGTTATTTAATTATTGCCGATCAAATTCTTAAGTATTATTTTATTCCTCTTTCTCTTATCCCCTTTTGCTGTTAGGCGTCGTGTTCCACCAGCCACTTCCTAAACTCCCTCCTATTCTGAGCGAGCCGCTTCGCATCATTCATACTCAGCCCGCGCTGGGCTGCCAGTCTCTCCTCATAGCCTCCTTCTCACTCCTGCCCTTGGCCGTCCTCTTCCTCGCCTTCCCTCCGGTCTTGCTTCCATCACCTCTCTTGGCTTCCTATCCTCCTCCATCCTAACCACATGCCCATACCATCCTAGTGCTTTCCTTTTCATTTCGTCTGTGATTGAGTCTTGCTGAAAATTGGGCTCTGATGATTGTATTTCTTACTCCATCTCTTCTAGTGCGTCCTGCTGCACTTATTATATTATTAAGTTAAAGTTAAACTATGTATTTTACCGTTGTGCGACCAAAATGTATTAACGCTTTATACTCCTGGGATGGAAATGAACTGTACCTGGTGATATTCTGCGAATGAAACCGTTCATATCACGGCCGGAATTAATGATGTTCAAACCAAAGGCAGTTCGCCCAAATTGACGCATATTTTCAATCCCAACATCACTACGCAGGTACGTCGTTATTATTTCCTGCCACGCAACGTTTTAAGTTAAAAATAGTCGCTCAAACATAAATGTTCTCTGAGTAGCGGAAACATGCATTATAATTAAGTAGTTCAGTGCTGGCCATTCTCAATACTTCTATCCTATTTCTTATCAACCATCTTTTGATGCGAGGAATAGGTATTTGGTATCATTCTAAAGATTAACCATTTTATTTGTGTATTTAGAGGGTAGCTTTAGAGTTTTTCTAATGTGTTAAAAATGGGCAAACTAGGATTTTTCAAGAATCGGATGGCGTAACATTACGCCCCTAGCACGCAAATTGTTAATAAGTTCAATCCTAACTTCTTCGCGTGACATTATTAATTTACTGTCTACCTATTCCCCGATTACTTTGTAACTTTCCTATTTATGGCTTGGTATTCATCTACAGTAAGTCATTTGGGGAAGGAGACAGTATATCAGAGGAGCGTAGGTGTGGTAAGAAATGTGGGCCAGCGAGTTTTGGAGACACTGCAGTTATTCAAGGTACTTCTGCATTAAGGAACATGAATATCAGGCGTCACAAGGAGCAAAAAATATTTTATTTTTTGTGCTGGGAACACCTCGGGGGGGTGTGACCCAAAAGATGGCTCAGTATTTTATCAAAACGTCAAAGTTCGTCCTCCCGCGCTAATTAGAAGACCAATTATAAATCATTTGAAATATTTCAAGGCTGACCCGTGTGACCATGGCTCCCATGTGTGAACAACATCAAACCCACCCTTATTTCCGCCTCTCTGAACAGCGCTAATCTGAGTTATACATGGCGAAAATCGCATTGGATTGATTATTATTTTGAAAGTCGAATATTTTTGAGCCGAAGTCATTAAAATATGTTGTTTGTAATGTTGCCTTTGGTGATACGATGTTTATAATGGTGCCTACAGTCCTACATGCTAGAGATGCGAAAACGTAGCGTTATTTACGACTAACTGAATGCCATCTTTCTAAATTTGGTTGATGAAATTCAATGTACAGCGTCATATGAAGTTTGCATAACCGTTCAGATATGAGTTAAAGGTTTTTTAAAATTATGATGGCTGCGTTTGAAAAATATGGCACAAAAATATCCCTCAATGGATCCAAAAAAGTCAGTAATAATTTTAAATTAGCATCGAAAGCGTTATACTATGTACACATAGCCGTTAGGTTTGAGTTGAGGTGAGTTTAAGGTTTTGTAAGTTGATGGATACGCTTGCGAAAAAATTGCAACAATACTTCTCAATAGACCAAAACTTTCACTAAATTTTATAATCAACATTGAAAGAATCACTGGGAAAAACCTAATAAAAGCCTATCTAATAGTTAGTTTTCCTCTTAACAAAGAGTAGGTATTACAGAAAATTTTTAAAATTTCATTTTCTGTATTTTTTGCATGGCAAAGGGAATAATTATTTTTCCTAAGGCATGAAGTTGCACTGAGCCAAGTCTTCATGAATTTTCCACCAGATTGATGTTTTCCCACCAACGAGGTTTGCAGCTAGCCGCGAAATATCCATTCGTCTGTTCACGGGGTACCAACCGTCACTGAATCTTGTAAACTCCGCGCGCTCCAACAGTAATTGTGCCCTCATTGCGGCTCGTATTCAGTTAAAGCAGTTAGGGATGCCTGAATTCATGCAGCTGTTCATTCGATGCAGGTTGCCATGTTGACAAGGCGCATAGTCACTCCGATTATTGAGTAATTTATGCTGCTCCATCTTGCCCGACTGTTGTCCCTCGTGCTACAATTAACGTGATGAAAGACATTCCATTCCTTTGTAACCATTGGCCGTGCATAATTCAGGGGACCGTGGTGAAATAGTGTGTAGAGCGTTTGGTTAGCGTAAGGACCATGGGTTCAAAGCCAGGTTGAAGCCTTTGAACACTCCAAAACGGTGAGAGAGAGCCCAGGGAAAGTAGATGGCCCTATACTTGGATGTGCGCTATACACACGTATGTTGATTAGTTAGTCCCTGAAAAAATCATGGCACCTTTGTGAAGTATTTCACGTAGAGAGAATTCGACGAGAAAATTCATATTTTTCCAACTTACTGTATATTTTCACGGACGAAAAGAATACTACATACTTCCATGTGCTTTGCTTTGTCACTGTATAGTCATTTCAACAACTTTCATCACCATCATCATCAGTCAGGAATCCTTATAATGGTTTGATGCAGCTTTCCATTTCTCTCTCCTATCCGCTAACCTTATCATTGCGACGTATTTCTTCTTTTTCACATCCTTTATAACCTGTCCTATGCAACTCATTCGGGACCATCCCTTGCCGTTCTTAAAATAGTTTTCAGCAGGTCTCCTTGCCTCAAAATGTGGCCAACTTAGTTGTCCGGTCTTCTCCCTGACATTTTTCGAAGATTTCTCTTTTCTACCGCTCTTCTCAGGACTTCCTCGTTACTTATTCGGTCGATCCATTTCTTCTTCATCATACTTCGGTAGCGCCACATTTCGAATGCTTCCACTCTTGACTTCTCTGCTTCTGGCAACGTCCAAGCCTAGTTAATACTACTTTTAGTTAAATACCACGTTAATATTATTTTTAATATCATGCAAAATATGTCAGATAAAATAATTCAAGATGTCACATATATTCAGATAAAAATGTACTTTTACTTCAATAACTCAATAATAACTTAATAAAGGATAGCGGATAAGAGAGAGGAATGGGGAGATGCGTCAAACCAATCTTAGGATTTCTGACTGATGATTATGGTGATGAAATATGTTGTTGAAATGGCTGAAGTGACAAGGCAAAGCACTCATCTTTAATAACTCTCTCTAATTTTCCACTGCGATAATTATCTTCCTTTTATCCTTATTTTTACGGACATAGAACAATACATACCATTTCTTCGCTGTCCTCACTTGCAGCTGTTAAATTTCTTTCATGATATGTACACTATTTTTTTATAGTCTAAATATGTGTTTTTTATTGTTCTAAAGTGAAATTTCAAGGGCATCACAAATTTCTGTAATACCGTGAGCCTATCGAAAAAAACAAAGAAAGAAACATTTCGTTTCTTCAAATAGTGTAACGTTACCACTCTCCAAATTTTAACTTGTCTCTGTTCTTCCTTCTGACATTTCAAAATATCGTTACGAAAGCAAATGGGCGGAAGATAT
Organism: Ischnura elegans; assembly: GCF_921293095.1. Classification (NCBI taxonomy): domain Eukaryota; kingdom Metazoa; phylum Arthropoda; class Insecta; order Odonata; family Coenagrionidae; genus Ischnura; species Ischnura elegans. The sequence goes on along the minus strand of NC_060257.1, from coordinate 81,367,612 downwards.
TCAACTATAACCCTGAATGTCTTCATCCTTCCTGATCTGAGGTGTACGTAAAAAGACATCGCGAGCTATCACGTGGAAAATGATGTTTGTATCACTGAGGGTATATCGCCTGGCGTAAAAACGAATTTGACGGCTTGAGGATTTTTTTATGATGCACAAAGAAGGCATTAAGCTCCTCTGGCTCAAAATATTGCCTCTATAACTACTAAAAGTCGAGCAATTACGAATACGAGGTCTTTGATTATCACTCATGAAATGTCTTTTTAAAGAATAACCCGAAAAAGGTGGCGCCGTGAAATCTTCTTTTCGCGCCATTGAGCAAACTCCTTGAATAACTCTGAGACTCCCTCAGTTTTTATTTCCGGGAATGCGAATAAATATTTTTAATTTTTTCAATCCTTTTCATAGTATACCTCGCAAATTTGCAAGTAAGTATCATTGTCAGCTATCAAATCATCACCTCTAAGAGGGGTTTGGTTTTAAAAATTATATTACATTTTTACGGCATGGAAAGTTGTTAAATATCACGTTAATCTAAGGAAATACGTAAAACCTTTTCTTTAAATTATTTTTTGAGGGTTACTGTGCATGGGTTTGTGTTTTTGAGAGACCAAATGAAAGAGAAATTGCTGATTTTTCCATTTAATTTTTATGAGAGGGTGAAAGGTTTAAATTGTGTCGCCGATTATACTTACGTAAAAATAGGTACTTGCAAGTACAATCTTAAATTACACGCTTTCGTAAATCTATGCACTCTAAAATTATTTCTCCGCATGTAGGCAATTTACTTTTGGTTAATTGGGATTTTTGTATGCGTAGAAATTTTATATTTTTAGAATGAAATTCTTTATTTAATTTAACATTTCTAATAAGTTTGAAAGAATATCTGAGATGAACTCTTCAATTTTGAACTAGAAATTAATTAATTCCCGAAAAAATGAGTAAAAATACAAACTTAGATATATTTATTTATGAGGATCGTGCATACAATCAGTCATGATTGTTGCCTGACATGCTGGATGCATAAAATAGCAGTTTTTCGAACAGCATTACTCGCCTACGTTATAATAATCATAAATTGACGCTTAATTACTTTATCTCACCTCGTCGTGGTATTTTACGTAGTATGATAAGTGAGGTCTCCATGGGATTGAATGAGAAACTACGGTTTATTGTCTGTATAGTACTCGGTACGAAGCCTTTCAAGTAATGACACCGTAATGCAGTCGTTGAGTATCTTACCCGAGGTAATGGCGCGGAATCATTACTTCCTAAACCACATTTCCCACGATTCGTTAAACATGGAAACACTTCTTTGTCCCATCTCGTAGCCGTATAACCATGAAGTTAAACGTGATTGGCATTGTGTATGACTTTCATGTGCAATTGAAACAGTTTGGATCGACTCAGCTGAAATGTCCACTTATTTTCAATGTTTAATTATTTTACCTCGATTAGATACATACTGTCCAACTTTTAAAGTGAATCAATTTTAAGCTCATATGATATTGCATCAAGACGAATACTTTGGAAATATTTTCCAAAAAAAGTAACCACAAATCAGAAATTTCTAAGTTGCCAAACAATATATTACATCTTTGATGACACCTCTAAGTGCTGAAAGGCATTGGCTGAAAGCGTGGCTGCTTGTCAATTTGTTTACGCTATTATTTTGTGAAAGTTCTCTGGAGTTTTCAGTTTATGGAATTAAAATGCAATAAATCATAGAGGATGTCAACAATTTAAACTCATTGTAAAATCAAGTTTAAATTTCCGATGTTTTGCTTTGTGGAACGAAATATCCGATTATTTAAAATCCAGGGAAAAGACAATTTTTTTTCCGAGTGCTGGTAAAATGGATCCGAACTTCAGGTAACGGCATGATTTAAATATATCTTCACTAAGTTGTCTTCATGCTTTTCAGTCCTGACTATCCTTTTTGGCATCAAGAAAGGTCACATATTTTTACTTTTGTGGCCAGAAACCCAAGATCGCTAACGATCAGCCACCATTCTTCCCTGTGTTCCGTTATATCTATTTCTGCTCCATGTTTTCTTCAACCCTTCAGTACAGCCTCTCCAACGTAGTCTTGGCCTTCCTAGAGGTCTTCTGCCATTGTATCCACCTAAAAAACCTGTTTTATTATGGTGGTGTTGTCCTTTGTCAATGTGCGGCCCAACCATCTTATACGTTTGCTTTTATTGTTGCAATTATATCCGGCTCGCGATAAATCCCTTCCAGCTTTATTTTTCCTCCGAACTCCTTCTTCATAAATAGGTCCACATATTTAACTTAACAATTTGTTTTCAAAGGTTATGAGCTTTTTTCTGTAGGCTTTTGCTAGTTATCAAACTTCCCCGAGAAGTATTTTAAACAGTAGTATGATCTTATACATTAATTTTCTTATTTTGGTTTTCTGATTAAATAGTTTGCTGAGCAGCTTCTTTGGTCCCCAGTAGCATCTATCCGCTGTTTTAATTTTAGGTAGAATTAATTTTCTTCGCAATTACTACTAAATGCTGTTGCAATTAAACAATTAAATTCGTTAGCAATAGTAAACTTATAGTTCAGCCTTTTTAATGGTGGTGCTTTATTCACCGATTCCCAACACATTTTCCTGCACTGTGTTTTATCTTGGTTTACTACAATATATGGAAGCATTAAGAATACTTTATAATTTATGTTTGCGAAGAGATGGAGTTGAGTATAAACTTTTTATGGATTGCACAGTAGCGGACCCGTATTAACTGTTGGTATACGGGGCGAGCAGTATTTCATAGTAGATTTGAGAGTGTGAATTGGTTTTGAATGCAGAAGGCTCCTGTTCTCCGCTGCAACCTTTTCCCCTCTCCCGAACATCCGCTCAGGGATTTCGAATGACTAAATTTATGCCTTCCTTCTCTGCTCAAGTATGCATTAAGAGCCAATATATTTCTCAATTGATCGCTTCTTTTGTGCATAATTGATTAAAATGCCACGTTTATCAACTTTCATAAAATCTGTTACTACGTATGTCGAAGACGAATTTTCCTAAAAGGCTGAGTTTCGTATCCGTATAAACTCAGTGGATAAAAGAAACAGTTTCCGGCGTAATTTAGTGAAAATGTTTGATATTTAACACAATGAAAGCTCTTACCTATTACCATTCTGTCTTATTTCGATACTGACCCAGATTTCAGTACATAATATCATTTTCAATGCGATTAAAATGGAAAATACACTAATGGATGAAGTTCGCCACGAAAAAATATGTGATTTAGGCAGGAATCGAACCCGGATCTTCCGATTGCCGGTCGGGCGTGTTAACCAATTCCACCACCAAGCCATTTTCTCAGAGCGAACTTCGGGAAATTGGTTAACACGCCTGACCGGCAATAGGGATATCCGGTTTCGATTCCCGGCTAAGTCAAATACTTTTTCTTGGCGAACTTCATCCTTAGGTGTATTTAACTTTGCACCCGCGCGCGTGATTGCGTACAATGTCACTTGTTCCTGCAGTGCTTTCAAATTAAAATGCATTATGTGCCGAAATCTGGATCGGTAGAAATAAAGAAGGGTGGTAGTAGATTACAATAATAAGATGAATGCATAATAATTTAATTTACGCGTGATGATAATGATTACATCGTAACCCGGGTCGCTTTATTTAATAAAGTAGTGGTAGAAGTAAAAGTTGACTGACCAAAAAAACCTTATAATGAAATACCACATAGTTAGGATTGACTTAGTAAATTTTGCTTTCATTGTGATAAATACGTATAATCTCAGCATGAATAATTAGCACTAGCTTTTTCTTCCATAACTTCCAAGTTAAATATTTCATTTTATTACTGTAGCAATGGCATTTTTCTATTTAATTACGTAATTTCTAAGTTATTTTTTTGTCCAACTCGTATTCTAAAAACCGTCAGTATTCACCTAACATAGTCTCAAACAGTGTCCGTAAATAATCAAGTATTCTATTCCTTTTATCGCCTCTGGTTTATAAAATGAAAATGCAACAATCATTTCTTTATTGTCGTCGGAGTTTTCCGATCGTTCGTCATACTACTGCGTATATTAAACTGTCCATATAGTCATGTCGTGGTGATAATATATCGCCGTGAACATACTTTTGTACTATTATTGCGGCCGGTCTGCTGTCGTAAGATTTCCATTGACTGTAATCTTATTAATAACCAGTAGAATTGCAGGGGAATGGATATTTTACACTTGTAAAATGTTATTTTTGGCCAAGCTAGTCTCACAGCTGAACCGTGGTGATTGACGATAATTTTTCCTTGGGAAAAGGTATTCGAGACATATTTTCACGAAGTCTTCCCATAGTGATAGAAAAAATGTTCACTGTGTTCGTTTGCGATACTTTATTTTAACGTATAACCGAATATTTGACCAAATAGTGATGCATGTGTCTTTATGACCAATATTACTTTTGTATATTTTTAGTTTATTTTACGTTTTCCAGTTCATTTGTTGTTTTTTTGTTTATTTGTGAGCATGTTTGTTTTTATTTTGATTTCTTTTTTTCCTTGTTTGAGACGATGCTATGGTGATAGAAGATAAATAATGAATTGTTAAGGAGAGAGCCATCTTGAAGTGGATGTAAAATAGGATTGAGAATAAAACAGAGTGTCAAGTGATATTTACAATGAATTTAATCGCTGTGATACGTTAATTGTTAGCATTGACTCTTATGGGGTTATCAATGTTTTGGTCAAAGTAGGCGTGGCCATCCTATACCCAAGTACCCCCATTCTTGCCACACTGCGCTCAGCACTAGGAACCAGTGGTGCCCCCTCCAGTATATTTACAACCACCTTGGAAATTTCAAACTCATACGTTGTTCTTGCTTTCATTGGTTAATGACTTCTATTTTTATTTATCTATTTAACTCAGTCTTACTTATGGGAGAAAATTCTTTTTCGAAAGGGCTATTTTATATCAAGTGGAAGGCTGGTAAACTTTAAACCATTTGAAACTTATGTCGTGGAAAACAGATGCAGATATTAAAATAGTGTACATACATTTTGCAGTAGCAACGAAATTTTGCCTTCAAAATTCAGTGTTATTCGTGTTCTAATCTTATGAATATTTTCGTTTCCCAAATTTAACTTAACGTCGTGATCATCGCGTAACATTTCAATGATCTAATTTGTTAATAAAGCCCACTTGTGAGTGGATGTGAATGAATGTGTAAAGTAAATTTGTAAAATAATTCCGCAAATTAAGGCCGCTGCACAGCGTATTTCACCGTGGTTTTTAATTCTTTTTCTTATAAACATTTGCACAGTATTTGGTTATCCCCAGACAGGTTTCGATCTTAGGAGTAACCTAGAGCTTCCCTATTTATGTGTTGTTTTCACAATTGTACGTTTTTGGGAGTGTTCAACTTATTATTATTACTTGGTGTAAAATGTCGTCTCCAAACTGTGGTAATACCCATCTTGGTGGATACCGTAGGAAATTTGTGTAGATCGTAGAAAATAAGTCTTACAGCGTGATTGCTTGATTATAAGGAAGCATCCAAAATGATTTACAGTCTATTGCCTAACCCGGCGTACATTTGATCGATTTTGTAGATAGATTGAATGCCCAGTCCTAGGGGACTGCATAGAGGAGGCCCTATTCCATTCCATAGAAGGCTGATTTCTGTTGCCACTTCGGTCGCATTTTAATCGGCTTTCAAAAATGTCCACGGCGCGGTGATGAGTGCAAAGCGATCCACTCTTTTCCAATTGCATGCAGTTTAATGCTTGTCTTTGTGAGGAATAGCATTGGATAGTTATGAATTTGATAGATCACATCATAGCGTGTATAAATTTCGGTTGACACCCCCAATTATACCACGTTTCCCCGTGAAACTGGGATCAATTTGTCCGTCAGCGACGCAAGGGTGACATCTGTAAACCCATTTAATGAAATGCAAGGTGGGCGACAGCACATTATGATGCCGACTTGAAGATTCCCTTTTGTAAAATTCCTGGCCCAATCATTGAATATATCCCTTAATTTTTTTTTCCATTTCAATCGAAATGATAATCTTAAGCTGGCCCTAAAATTACATCTGCAAACCGGGAGGACAGCAAATTAAAAAAAAATTCTTTCAGATAAACTAATTTTACAATATGCTAAGCTCTCGAAAACAATGTTTTCTCGTCGTTTTTCGTGGCGTTCTTGCTTAAATGATCTCTCCATCTTTCGGGTTCTCGCCGCGTTGCTTGTCATAGGGCGACAACAGTTTGATGTTTGATGTAACTTGATGTAATCGTATCCATGGGAATGATTTAGTTTCCCCCGTTTTTTGTCATTCCTTTCCCATTTTTTCATAAGGATTGTTTTCGAGATTAGATTATATTGTAATATGCAAATACAATGTAATTTATATGCTTTTTATGCATTTCCGCATTCAATAATTTTGAAGTTAGGCTAGTTATTATTGTCTTACAGGCCACCTTACTTCCCTGAATGGAAATAATTATCTGCACGTACAATGCATGGAAGAAAATATATATTATTATTAATTATCTATTTGTAATTTTTTTTTCTAATTCAAGTGTTATGTAATGTACATACTTGACGACATATTTCGAGTCCTCGCCACGCTGTTTGTCCTAGGGTTACAACAGTTTCGCCTGGATTAAACCCGGTGTCTTCATGTCGAAGTGGATTTGAGCAGTGAAAAATATTTACTTGTCCTTGTGTCTTTGAACTGACGACGCCTAGCTTACCCAATAATAATTTTAATACCAAGACCCAACGAAATCCCTATTTTTGAAGCAATAGGACCGAAAGAGAGAATTTTTGTTCACCAAGTCACGTTGAGACTCTTAGGAGTGCATTCTCTCGACACTAGATGACCATGTGCCCCAATGTGCCGCTAGAGAAATATCCAACCCCTCTGCAGAATTCGACTTTGGGGCCCTCAGAATAGGAACTCTACACTCCAGCCAACACTTCAATCCAATGGGACCTTTGTGCTCATCCGATGGACTTAGATTATTGCCAATCCATTTGTTACTCCAAGTGCTACTCTAGGCCGATTGAAAAGCTAACGACACCACTAACACTCGTCGGAGGAAATCACTTAAAACTCCTCGTCGAGTGAGCGAGAGCCTTTATCTTCCAACTTCACCATAACCAAGTAGAAGGTCACTTCATGAGGCGGAGAAGAGCGATTGAAAGTAAATAAATAAAGAATGATAAATTATTATTTCTAAATGTCCTGAAAATTAGGTTATTTGATAAGGAGCTATTTCAATGAGCATGATAATATCAAGCCTTATTGGTCTTATAGGCTAGGAGAGAACTTATGAACAATTGCCAACAACCACCTATCACATTTGAGTCTTTGTTCCCTAAAATGTTGAGCGATTCCTGCTATCTTCTCCTAAAACATTAGTGTTAATACCAAGACCCAATCCAACGCATAGCACATGGGATGGATATTTTTTAAACTGTTATTTGAACAATATTCCTATGTGTAAACAGTGAATTTATAGTCGATGCATAGATATATTTAGCCCGGAAAGCAGAAAGTCCGTGATTTGGTTCCCGGTCGAGGTGAAATTTTTTCATTTGTTTTCTGCAGTTATTTCTCCTCCGTGCCACCATCGTATCAACGCTAGGTATACATAAAATATCAATAAAAACATAAATACGAATAGTTTATTAATAATATATATATTTTTCCATTCCTTTATTTATGAGTAATAATTTCCATACAGGAAAGTAAGGTAGCCTGTGTGGCAATGAGCCTGTAATTAGGCTAACTTTAAAATTCTTTAATGCGGAGATGAAAAAAAACATAGAACCAAAAATAATCATTAAAAGAAAAAAATGGAAACAAGTTTTGTGCGCAATGATAAATATAAAACTGTAACTTTAAAATTAATTATAACATAGAATGTACCACACATAAGATAAAATACATGGATAGAATTATATTTATTCTTCAGCAAAGAAACCCGTAAGAACAAATATAATACTTTACAGTTTGCGAGCAAATTAATGACAAAATGGATTATCAGAAAAAGATAAAATTTTCATATTTTAAAGTATCTAAGCATAAAAGTTATAAAACTTTCCCTTATGGTACCATAACGTATCAAATATTAAGCATGCGAAACAAAATAGGAGTCCTTCTATATCGCATATACATACACTTCTCAAGAGACAACCGAATGTTTCAAGAGACTCCTAAAAAAATATCGGGCACCTTTCTGAGGATCGACTTCGGGCCGCTTAGGATAGGAATTTGACGTTCCAGCGAAATTGTCGGAGCAAATGGGACTCTTGATGTCCTCCCATTTGTTACGACAAGCGCTAATCTACGCGAGGTGATTGGAAAGCCAGCAGCGACACTGGTTCTTGTCGGAGGCAAGCACTCAAAAAAACTCCCCCGGCAGCAGGAGCGACGGCCTATCTCTTCACGGGCGACCCACATCCTTTTTCGGCGACATGAAGTATGCAGCATGCGCGTAGCTTGATGCCAGAGCTTGGGCTTAAATTCCCCAAGGGTGGCCCCGTACCTACTATTCCTTGTTTTTCCCCCGGCTTCTCTCCTTGCCATGCCCTTCGGACCTCATTGACTTTGTCCGTTCCCTGCCCCACCGCAACCTCCACCTGGGGGGTTATCCTCTAAAGTCGAAAGTCACCCGGGTCCTTCGGAGAGGTATTGGGTATTGCTAAGAGTTGTTGGCTCCTTAGGGAAGCTTGGAATCACGAGTGGTTGTAGAACAGTACACTGTCGACGCTCGCTGCGAGTCCAGTCTGAATTTGAAACGAAAAAATCGTTGCAAATTAATACAACGCGTCAAAATTTTTATTAATTGACGATATATTGAATGCGAATGTTTCAACAACTTCATGAAACAATCTTTTTTTATACGTAGAGTAACTTGAAACTCTAGGCTTTCAGATTTTTAATCTTTTCATATTTATTTAATTTATATCTGAGAAAGTATTTTTTGTTCTCCCCTTATAAAGATGACATTGAAATCTGGAATGAGGAGACGCATTCCGTAAGTTATTCATCATTATCTAAGAACCACTAATATTAAATACGATCGCTTTCATTTCTTTTGTCTTTACTGCTTGCAGTATAATTTTTATTAGCTTGCTATAAGTAAAAATCACATTAAAAAGAGACTCTCATAAGTAACAATACTAACTATTTTGGCGACTTTATCCACCCGCCATCATCAGCCTAAGTCTCCGATGCATGTCAAGTACGATAGAGATTATAATTATGCAATTCGAAATTTTCCACTTAAAGTTTAACTCAATCGATAAACTCGATTATTTCAGGCTTAACTTTGTGAAAATCCATTGTAAACAATTAAAAGGTTTGGTACTTTTTCACAGAATTTATTTAAGACGACCGGTTTCGTCGCAGAGGCGACATCTTCAGGTACAGAAGTCGTTATTTTTATAGTTATTAAATAAACAACAAAATAACTAAAGAAATAACGATTTCTGTACCTGAAGATGTCCCCTCTGTAACGAAAGCGGTCGTCTTAAATAAATTCTGTGAAAAAGTACCAAACCTTTTAATTGTTTAACTCAATCGGAATTGTCTGTTTCATTAACCTATGCGTGAAACTGTGTTTTATTCTTGTGTTAGACCAGAAAAATCCTCCATATCAAACAAATTATTGTATTTTTATTGGAAAAGAGTCTTCACAACTTGAAGATGTCATCATTGCCTTTCGGATAATTAATAAAGATCGGTCTTTCGACAATCCGTCAAGTTTATAAAAATTCTTCACGTCACAAGACGCATTTACAAGATGACCTCTTCAACTATAAAGGCTATACGTAAGCCCTCTCATCGCTTGTTCGTTCAATATTTTCTTCGGCAAAATTTGGGCAATTGGTGACGTTATATGCTGCAGTTAATTTTAAAGAACCACCCCCCCCCCATATTCATCGTATTTATGAAAATTCTTGACGTAACAAGACGCATTTGCGTAATGGCACCTTTAATTGCAATAGCTTCAAAGAAGCTCTCGATTCGCTTTCTCCATTTCATTTTTTTCAGGCAAATTTGGTCAATTCGTGACATCATATGTTGCAGTTGACTTTACAGAATCGTTCTCAACCCCAGATTCGTCAAATTTAAGAAAATTCTTGACGTCATAATCCGCATTTATAGATTAACCCCGCTGACTGAAATTCCAATGGCCATACACAAGCTCTCTCACCACTTGTTCCGTTTCTTTTATCACTGAGCAATGGAAATATCAAGCGTCATCTTGATAGTAACAGCACCAAAAACTTTTCAATCGAAGTGGTATTAAATTTTATCTGCAGATATTCACTCGATGACTCCATGCTATTTGTCAAAATAGTGTCCCAGCTTGAGGAGAAGTTTTGTACAATTTCTAATAACCGCCAAAAAATCAGAAGGTCCGTGGTTTGATTCCCAGTCGAGGTAAAAAAAATTTCCAAATGTTTCCGGCCATTATTCCACCTCCAAGCACCACCGTGTCAACGTCGCGTATATATAATGCATAGCATATAAAGTATAAATAACAATATTATTAAAATAAGGCATTGCAATATTTCCACTGAGCTTTATTCTTATACAACGCGTTCCGTCGTTACAAACAGCCTTATCAAGTGTGTAAGTGTTGATACACTTGATAATGTTGTTTGCAACGACGAAGCGCGTTGTGTAAGAATAAAACTCAGTGGAAATATTGCAATCTCTTATTTTTATAACATTAAGAACTTCCACTATATCGTGCCCAACATCATACAAGATATAAGTAACAACATAAATAAACCTCAGCCAAATTTGGCCAATCGTTGACATTGAATCCTGCAGTTGCACTTTACAGAACCAGATGCCCGATCGCTGTCCAGCATCTGTCTCTCCCTCTTCGCCTGTTCCTTTTCGTGCTTCTTTTGTTTTATCTTTTTCGACCCTCCGTCCCGAGAGAGAGCCCCGGGCGGGCATTCTGGCCGAATCTCTTTTTCTCTCCCCGAAGCCTCCCCAAGTGTTTCGACAAGTACGCCTTCGTCTCTCCCGATCGGAATAAACGCATTAGAGACCCACTTCGCAATTTTTTCTTTATTTTTTTTCACTCCCTGGCGATACGGACGAATGTCCTATCACCTCATCCGACACCACCTCTACCGACCCTCCCGATACCACACCACCACCTTCCCAGCGCATACGATCAAGAGGATACATCACTCCAGTAAAAGCGGACGTGTATATACATATGTTTTTGAATTTTACCGCGATTTCAACTCGTTCAATATTTGCGCTAGCGTATCGAAATTCTGATGCACTCAATTTTTGAGGCCTTAACCTTGTAGAATTCCATTTTCAGTTGACGAAACTTTGTAGCATACAATTTACTCCCTTCCACTTCAACTTTATTTTGAACGCCGTGCTCCTACCCTCAATTTATTTTTTCTCTTGTATTTCCTAAATGGAATGGTCGGTAATGAAATGATATTTTGTAGTTTGTAGTATACGTATAACGGTGAAATGGAAAGTTATTATTTCATATTGTTTACGAGCGAATCAATTCTCTTCCCGTAAGAACATCGAGAACGCAGCTCGTATTTAATCATTTTATTCCTTTCGATGCATTCGAGTTATTTATGTACATGATAGGTATTTTAACATCGTTAAACTTTCAAAATATTTATATTTTCCCCTAAATAGTGCTAACATTAAGAAAATATAATGGCGGGCTAAATATGATGGCATTGGAAGTTCATAGCAAGCTAGACTCGTCATTTCAGCGCAAGGGGTTAACCTTAATATCCACGGTACTTTGCACTTATTGAAAACAAATAATTTTCTTTATTATATTTTGGAGACCAGTTAAAACTGCTAATTAATACTGCTAAGAAATTGGTGTATAATCATAGTGAGAAAATCGAACAGTTAAATTCCTAAACACTTCTCGCAATTTTACGTTGATCCTTGGGGAAAAAACTACGTGATATTTTCCGAAACTCTCCTCCACGTGAGATTCAGCTGATTCCCTACAAACGCTTCGCGTAATTAATGACCTTTCCCTTATTTTTGGTTGAGGGGAAGTGATGGGCCTCCTTAAGGTCATTCTACCGTAACTATGCGATTACATTTTTTTTTTCGTTTTTCAGAAATACTATTTCTAGAATATTTTAATTGTAAGATCTTTCAATCTTATTAAAAATTGTAATTTCTGTCCTAAAAAAATTTCGTAATGTATAGAGAAGATCTCAAGGTAACTATAAATTATTTGATTAGGCTGAACTTGGCTCTCGATCGTAACGTATCCGCAGTTACCAAAATAATGTTTTTCAGCTACATAATATTTACATTTTCAGTTTGTAATGGAGCAGTGTTTAGCACAAAACGGTTTAAATGAGATTAAGTTGAGGCAGGGGTCAATGAACCATTATCATTCAATTCGCTTCGGCCCAAATTATATTCCCTGATGGGCAATTTCCGCATTCCACTATTTCCTCTATTTTTGCTGGCATTCTCCCCGGAATTCTGGCAAATTTTCGTTAATTACGGTATAAAATGTCTCTCAAAATATTTCGTATTCGTATATACTGTACGTAAATATAGATTAAACATAAATTTTTATGCGTAAAGAATGGAAGCGTGTGTATGATTCGAGTTTTTTTGAGGCGTATGATTTGCAGGAAGGTTTGTCGGGATCCCCACCGGGTTTTAATTTCAGCGATAAATTAATAGAGATGTTTTGCCGATCGGATATATATGAGAATTAGTTTATTCCGAGCCATTATGGAATTAAATAAATGCTACTCGTAATTTCGTTTGATCATTTCATGTTTTATGTGTAAATGGCTGGTGTCCTAACACACCTTGCCATATGCCTTTTAGGCGGCTTGCGGGGAAGCGTGTAGTTGTAATTTGGAAATATGCACCCAACTGAATGAAGATACACTACATTTGTAAATTTTCAAAGAATTTTTTTTTCGTAGGACACGTTTCTACGTTTCGTCATTATAGGTATGGTATGGTATTTGGAGGAGGCGACCGACAGCTGAGGTCATTTGCGCCATGAGGGAAGGGTATGGAAGGAAGGGTGGAGAGAAACCCGGCGACGGCATCAGCATGTTCTTAGCAAAAGGCGCCAAGGGGACCACGGCTTAACGTCCCATCCGACGGGCGGAGTGTTGCGCTTGAAATGTCCGCCACAAAACATTCAAGCAGGGATCGGGCAGTCTCTGAAAATTATCTGCCACCGCTGGGATTTGAACCCGAGCCCACTGGGTGAGTCATTATAGGGTATGACGCCTTAGCGACATCACTGGAGCATGACGTCTTGACTCGAAACGCGTCCTACCAAATAAAAATTCTGTGAAAATTTACAAAGGTTGTGTATATTCGATAAGCATGAATAAAATCCGAATCGATCGATTTCATACGATAGCAACGTTTTAACGGCTACGGCTACGTTAACCAGTTATCGTGGAGAGTATGTGATGCCAAGTTTTTTTCGGTAGTTACGAAATAAATACCGACAGAAATGTGGCACTCTATTCTACCCTTTGCAGATTGCCGTCTTAAGCCGTTGAAATTTGTCATCATATCCCCAAATAAACACCCGGTGAGAAGCCTTCCTGCGGGAAGTGAGTACCTACTTTTAACCCTTCTTATTTTGAGCTTCAAAACCAGGGAAAAACACTGATATTCGCCCGTTTAACACTTCTTAAGAGTTTTTCTTGACTTAAAATCTCTGATTGGTCTCCAGTGCAATTTAGGGCTGATAATACTTTGAATTCCCGTTAATCCCAAAAAGTTGGGATCGAACTCTGTTCGGATAGTAAAAATAAATAAGGATGGACGAATCCAGGATTTTTTTCGGGTCCGGATTCGGATCGGATCCTTGATTTTCGGAGCCGGATCTTTCGGATCAGATATTTTCGGATCCAAATGCATTTTCAAATTCCAGACGTTAAGATTCTCCCGATGACTGTTCAATCTCTTGGGAAGAGTCACACTATGTGCCAGTCATATTTTGCCTTTTTTATTCTCCAAGGCTGAAATTCTCCTACGTAACCTATGCGAGAGCTTCAAAACAAAACAGTTCATGAGTAGGACAAGAATCACATGAGACGGCCCATTCGAAGATAGAATCGGAACTCTTTCCACCCTTCCGGGCGTTGCAATCACTGAAACTATCATTTAAAATTTCGGATCCATATCCGATGTCTTCCGCGACTTTGGATCCGAGGTATGCGATCCAACCATCCCTAAAAATAAACGGCTATATCTGAAAGATGAACCGCTGTCTATACTGATAGTGAGTTTCAGATATTTGAAAACTGATTATAGAGGAAACATGAATTACAAGCGTATGCACTGCATAGAACCGCATAACTGGATATTTTATGGAGATCATGGTGTCTGCGGGGAAGCGTAGAGGTCCAGAGATAGGAGAACTGGACTACTGAATGAAGAGTGCCGACTGAAGCCTTCGCACTATCCTTAAAGAAAATCCTTCGAAATTCAAATTCAATTGTACGGAAGAATTGTCAACGAATATCTCCTTCTAATGAATAAATAATGGGTAAAATATTATTGCATATGATATAAAAACGTGACCATTAAACGCATCGAATGAACATGTCCGATTTTTCTGGGGTAATAGGGCAGTAGTAAATCAAATTATAGTTTAACGAATGAAATATATTGGATACAACTCATTCGTGGTCACTAATACAAGGGTAACTATGAGTGCCTAGTTTTACTTTCCTGCCCTTTCATTCGAAATGGACGTTTTATTTTTTAATTCCATGGATACAATCATTAACATGGGGAACAGGCTACTCGCCTCAGCCACCTTAAAAAGGAAGGGACGTGTGGAGATTGAAATTAGGAAAGTCTGTGGTGGAGGAAGACACTGGTAGGTTTGAGATGTGGCGTGAATTGAGGAAGAAGTTTGAGGGAGTGAGGAGAGTAACGCGGAGGAGGGTTGGTTGCGTGAAGTAGGGAGAAGTTGAGCAAGAGGAAGTGCTAAGGAATGGGCCCTTAGGGAAGTACAAAGGGGCCGTGGAAGAGCGTCAATGAGGGCCGGAGGAAAGGGCTCGGAAGACTTGGAAGGAAAAGGTTGAGAAGGACGGTGGGGGCGAGATTAGAACATGGAAATACGTAGGAAATATTAGCTAAACCGACTTCCGCCCATAAAATAGGGTAGTTTCCTTCATCAAAGAAAACGAAAGGCATTGATTGCGATTCGTTACCCACCATTAGTGAATTCATAATATACAAATTATTTGGTTTTACAAATCCCAGTTTAAACGAATGGCAATGGTCAATTTTAACCACCTTTGAAAAAGGCCAGATTGGCGCCCATGCGATGCCACTCCATGTGACGCCACAGGGACCTAGTTTCGATACGAGTAAATAGGAGTTTTACATCCTCTGAGATTACCAATGCATGCATAAGGCACAGAGATCAGGGAAACATCTATTAATATTCACCTCTTAAAACTGCCAAAGGTCGGAAAGTTTCCTTCATTTGATAAGGTATTAATAATCCTTATTAAAGCCAAGCGCTACCTGCTAGCAGGGTACTCCGCTACCTGCTAACAGCCATTATCGCAGCGGCGCGCAATATCCTCGCCCCAAGGTCACCTCACTTGCCACAGCTGGAACCACAAATGCGTCACACGGGCTTTTCCCTGCATTCCTACTTAGCCATCGCGTTTTCGCGCGCTTGAAAATTTTCACTTTTCATTTAATCGCGAAAAATAGTTATCGTCATTTAAAAATCTAAAAGTGTGAAATTCATACTCCAGGAGTAATAATCTTTCGATATAGGCAATAAAAAAATAATAGGAAACCACCCTATTTCTGCTTCTGATTGTGAAGATATTTATGTACAGTCGAATTCAAAAGTATTGGAACGAATTGAGCGGCACCAATTCGGAAATGGAGTTTCAGTATTTTCTACGGTGCAAGTGGGAGGAAAATTTGAACAACATTCCCACAGAGTTTGTATTTATGAAAATTCCCATCTCCCGTTATATTTTTATTAGGTACTATATCATTAAAGGGAAATTTACGGGGGTACCCAGGAAGTAATGCATCAAATTTTTTTTTCGTCCGACGACATTTTTGCTTATTTAAAACTTTTACAATATCTAAAGTTTCATGGGGGCGTACGCAAAATGTCTGACTTTTCCGACAGATAGCTTAGCTGCGGGACCGTTTGAAATTGGTGTCTGTTAGTGATGCATGTTACAAGCAGCGTGCCTTCATTAAATTTGTCGCTGCGGAGAAAAAAAAACTGTAGAGTATATTCAGAAACGTATGTGCAAAGCCTATGGAGCATATGCGGTCAACAGTAGCACTGATAGTCGCTGGTCTCAGCAAACGAAGGCATTAGAAGGTGGTTCGGCGGTGCTACAAGATTTGCAGCGGTCGCGGAGACCATCCACGGCTGTCTCACCTGACATGTTGTAGTGAGCTAATCTTGCCATCACCATGCCACTGATGCAAAAAGGTGGAGCCATTAATTCAGAAGCATATGTCAGCACATTAACAAACCTCAAGATGTAAGTTCGAAGATTTTCGCGGCGTTGGTTAGATGATCTTTCCATTCTATTCGGTTTTTTTCGGGTTCCTTCGACCTGAAGACGCTGACTGTAACGGCAGCGAAACTGTTGTCTTTAAAAAAACAACAAACGCGGTGAAAAAACCCGAACAGAATGGAAAGATCAAACCTCAAGATGTGCTCCCATCGACTTCGGTGCCATACCAACCGAAAAGATGTTTGGATTCGACACGATAACCCTCGGTCCCTCACAAGTTTGAGGATTGCAGAACGAATGGCAAAATAGGGTAGGACAGAACTACCCCGTACATCCTACAGCCCTGATCTGTCTTCCTCGGACTTCAACTTGTTTGAATAATTACAGGACGCCATTCATGGAATACAGTTTTAAGACGACGAGGGCGTAATTCACTTTGGGAAGAAATGGTGACCAGATCAAGGATTGTTACCAACATGGCATACACGTTCTTGTTTCGCGCTCGAGAAAGGCCAAAAAACTGGACGGAGGTTACGTGAAAAAATAGGGTGTGTGGTAGAACCATTATTCTGTCTTGTGTATAATTTTCACAATGTGCGATAAATAAATATCGAAGAAAGAAAATATGGTGCATTACTTTCTGGGCAACCCTCGTATACGGGATATGTGCAATGTTTAATATCACATCAATTGTGCAGCTCATGCTAAATAAAATATCTACCTCCATAACTTCAACTTACAATCTTTCCTAAATTCGCCGATCCGTCGAAGTATATTTTCCTGCAATCAACTCCTTAGCCTTTTCATGAGAGATAACGAACGTAAAACAAATAAATGATCTGCCGTAATATCACCGCAAGTAATGCCACTGGGTGTTAAAATTCAGTTTGATTTAATGGCACTAGAAGGCTGGTTTTCTACCTTGCATTATACTTAAGATAACAATGGAACAGTGGCAGTGGTTGTTGACTGTGAGACAGTGAGTGAATTGGCATAGTGGTTAAAAAGTGATTTCTATATTGTAAGCATACAAGTAGGGTTGGTCGAACCTGTCCGAGAGAATATTTTTTTTCGGAAGACAGAATGTGGCATTACGATGTTTTTTTATCCACCTTAAAGCATATGAACCGCTGCAGTCGTAATAAAATTTGTGAAATCGAAACTTGAAGCTTGTACGTGGTCGAGGTCTCCATGTTATCATTAACTTTGTTACTTCCTCAATATATTTTTTAAATCGACCGGTTTCGGCTGTTACACCATTATGAAGTACAGAAAATATTTTGCAGTAACAAAGTGTCTTTTTGGGAAAATAAATAAAGTTCGATTTACAAACATAGTATTTAGATGCACAATAATAAGGTAAAGAAGCGACATAGAACAGGTGCGATTTCTAAGTTGTCTGCCGTTTACACCGATAGGTAGCGCGAAATACAGTCTCAATTGCTGCAGAAGGCGTTAATTCTGGTAACAGTGAAGAGGACTTGATGCAGAAAAACACCTGCCTGAAATTATTCCCATATTCTTCGTGAAATGAGATTTATGGACAAATAAAAAACTATTTCCGTGGAAAACTAAATAAATAAATTTTCGATTGTACGTTACTCCTATAGCCGTTATTAGTAATCCAGTAAAATATTTTTCTGATACCTTGTCTCTTCAGAATGATCCGTATCCATTTAGCTATGCTGGGTGGTATGGAGGTCAGAATCTTCTGCTGTCAAATTTTCACGAGTGACCATTCATGATGAACCTTCAGCAAAAGCATATTTAGATTGAAGGAAAGTTGAAATAATGTATAAAGTACCTTTTCTTGTTTGCTTTTACGATACATGCATGTAATTTACTCGCGGTAGGCGTACACATTGAATGGTGCTACCGAATAATGATGAAGACAAAATGGATCGACCGAGTAAGCATTGAGGAAACGCCAAGAGGAATAGGAGAAAAGAAGTCTGCCAAAAACCTTAAGCTGGTTTTCTATCTTGCATTATACTTAAGATAACAATGAAACAGTGGCAGTAGGCGTCAAGTGTGAGACAGTTAGTGAATTGGCGTAGTGGTGAAAGAGTGATTTCTATATTACAGAAGACTGACTTGGTTACATTATGAGGCAAGATGGCCTGATGAAAACAATCATAGAAGGACAGGTGGAAGGGAAGGGCAAAGTACAACCCCGAACTTGTGTGCTATAAAGCCCCCTCCAACCACTGACTCGCTCACTTATTCACCAATGCAAACATTTATGGTGAACGAGACGAGATACGGCAAAAAATTCAATGTTTTACTAGTCATCTAAAGTGGTTTTATATAAACTGCATACAAGCAATTTAATCCTTTAAGGTAGGTCATAAAACATGGCATAGTTAGAAGTTTTTTTTTGTTAGCTACATATCAGAGTGCAGATAAGAATCACTTGATGAATTCCTTGCTTATATAACACTGTTCTGAAATAAAGTTCAAAATATGCCAGGCTACAATTTAGGGTGTTTCTGACTAATTTTGGGTTTCTAATTCCGAAAATGACCTACGTTTTTTTCTATCACCCTCCATTTTTACAAGCAACCCCTAAATAAGGGAAAACAACCCCGTATCTAAACTTATCGCTTTTTGAGGGACTTTTACTAATGTTATCTGCTTTGGTTGAAAAAACTGACGTTTTAAGGCTATCAGGGTCACGAGAGAGACAAAAAACGACTGGGGTTGAAAAGATTTAGGGGGTGAAAATTAAAAAAAAACTTTAAAAACATTGAAATAACAATTTTTCTTCGCTTTTTATTGCAAATGCAAATGCAAATGATATGGTAGCTAATGGAAAAGTTTTTAAGGGACGAATACACTGTCCACCCCCCTAAGGATTAAGATAACATAAAATATAAGAGGGGAAGATTGGTATAGAAGGGGGTATAGGAGGTGGTATAAAGAGCTGTCAAAATAATCTGGACACAAATCAGGTTTGTCAAAATATTATTGTAACTGTGTTTGAGGGCTCATGATTTGACTTCGTTGTCCTAATTACTTTTAAAGTAAGAGCTGGGACCTTTCCATTAAATACATTGGAAACCTTTGAGAAAAATTGGTAAAATACACTGTAAAAGTTACTCATCACATGTTATGACACGTTTTAACGTGTCTTCATGTGTCTTGGCAATCGCACTTGCTGATGTTCATCTATGAAATAAACCAGTGGTCTATTCAGTACGTCACACTCTTTCCTACGTGTCGGGTTATAATCTTCCAAGTTCTTTCTTTATTTTTCTAACGTGTGTTCGATTTAGTGTGCTATTTTGCGAGCGATTATTTTTGCGAGAGAAGTTTTTTCTTGCGATCATTCCGCGATCTTGCAAAAATCATGCGAATTAATTTTGTAACACCTGTATAGATTTAGTGTTTGAAGACCAAAGGAAAGCGATGACTGCAATTTTGCGGAAATCTTATGAACATTATTTCGGGTGTAAATTGGTGACCAAGACGAATTTGTGGGCCCCTGAATTCTGTTGCAACGGTTGTCATAGAAGTCTTTGTGAATGGGTAAACTGGGGAAATCGTTTCTCTGAACGATCTGCGCCACCGGGTCACTGATTCCGTGTACTCAATAACAGCAGATACACTTTCGCGGGTGTGGGACGAATTCGGCTAACGCGTCGATGTTTTTCCGTGTAGTTGACGGTGGCCACAAAGAACATTTATAACATTTAGCATGATTCTAATTATTAAAAGCTTATTACTGATTAAAAATTGTGAAATTCATTGAATTAAATTGATACCAATAAGTATAATAGAACTTTGAAACTTCTTTTCATTGGTATGAAGCTTGTTCATTTTGTATTTGTGAATGAATAGAAACGAAGATTTGTAAATGGGTTGAGCATTTACAATAACCAGCTTAAAAAAATAAATAAAAAACTTGGCACCTCATGACCATAAAACTAGTTTTCTATGAGTGTCACCAAAGAAGGAAAATAAGTATATTAAAGAAAAATGAATTATTAATTAAAGAAAAATGACGATGTTTACTGGGGTTGGTGGCGGTCAGATGAAGTCTCCATTATCTACATTCCTCATCCGGAGGATTATTCGGTAACTTCGAATTCAATCGTAAGAAAACCGAGAGCTGTAACATTATATCTTGTATGATGTTGGGCACGATATGGTCAAAGTTCTTAATATTATTAAAATAAGACATTGCAATATTTCCACTGAGAACTTGTTTTAATAATAAGATACAACATTTTTTGGTGATCCGTTCAATGAGTAAATCATTCACACTATAGAAATTAACCACTCCGGTGGAAGGGAGCCAATTTATTGAGCCGTATCTTGCGCGCCGGAAGCGGTAACTTACTAATAATCCAAGCATCACACATATTTGTTTAAATCGCTGACGTTTACGTATCCCGATTTATAGCTCTTGAGGCCGAATTTGAAGATACTAATAAACCAGGTAAGCGTAAATCAAGGTAAACCGAGAAACAACTCCCTGAGATATTGTTTCTCACTTCCGTGTAGTTCACATACCTTATCTTGTTTATTGTTTTTTGTACTAAAGTGTGATGTCCGAGAATTACAAAGACAGCTTAGTCAAGCGGTGGAGTATATTGAGCCAGAATTTCATGTTAGTTTTTATAAAAGTAAGTGTTTGCTTCTTCATGGTGCCAAATTATCTTCCGGACATTGAGATATACCTAGTGCGTACACTTCAGCGTTCCACGATTGCAGCTTCCCACAGCTTTCTTTAGGAATGTAATCGAGACCTAGTAAGATTGAAGTATATACTCGAGGCATTCGAGATGTGGGTGTGACGAAGAATGGAGAGGGTGAAGTGGACGGAGAGGAGGAGGAACGACGAAATGGTGGACATGGAAGGTGAGAAGAGGCAGCTTCTAGACGAGATACGGAGGAGACAGAAGGTATGGATGGAGGGAAAACTTAGCGGGGAGCGGATGTTCAAAATAGTGTTAGAGGGTAGAATGTTTGGTAAAAGAGGACGACGAAGGAAGAGAATAAAATTATTTGATAAAATGAAAGGGAGTAGACCTCTTTGTGAATTGAAGGGGCCATGAAGGAATAGGACCCCTAAGAAAAAATCGTATAAACCTGTATAAAATTTATATACATTCTTATAAATTGTTATGACAATTGTATAAGAATGTAAACAAATTTTATGCAGGTTTATATAATTTTTTCATAGGGGATGTTTAATGCAGTAACAGTAATAATTATTCAACCAATCATGCTATGTGTTTGAGAAAAGTAATAAGCCAAATCTTAACTGGCTAATAACTTGATATCGGCCGGTAGGTAATAAAATGGATCACGATGTAACTAGCAAATGATTTTCAAACTGAAGATTTAGAGAAAAAAATCATTGCTCTGTATTCTTGGATTTTTTTCTGGAATTAAAAGCCATCAACAAATTTCGAGTCCACCAAAGAAGCAATATTTGCACACAAATGGATTCTCCAGGGTTAAACAGCACCCAGTTTGCTTTAGTTTTGCATCATAGAGGCTCCCAGATAACTTGTTTAGTACTTCATGGAAACCTGCATTAATCGGTTGAATACTTATAATAATTATAGTGAGATTTATGTACCCAAGATTCTTTCTTCGATACCCTATATTTCTCATACTGTGATCTAAATTACACTGGATTTTTATAATGTGATAATTGAACCCAAGCATTTGAATTTTTTTTAATGTCTTACTATTCCATTTTCACTTTTTCATTTCTCGGCTGAAACATCTATCGCCCCAGATGCTAATTTATCGTTCATGCAGACAATGTTTCCGTCAAGCAAGGTATATGATTGTTTCCACGCAGCACTTTAGAATTTAACATAATCGCAGTAAATTTTAAATAAATGCCAATTTCCGTTTGCTTTAAATAAGATGGCATCAGATTTTTGGCCATTTAATGGTTATTCAAAATTAATAATGACACAATATCACATTAGGCACGAGTGGCATATTCGAGGTAAGGATTTTCCTCGGTTTCGATACTGCTAACTACTCCCTTGAAAGTTTCTCGCAAATGCCTCGATTTTTCATAGCATCGTTGTCACTCTTGATGGACAAAATAATCGATGAAGCTTTGTTTTAATGTTCTTAAACACAAATTTCCGCTCCGGTGTCTTCACTTAAGTTCATTTTCAAACAATTTATTTAATGGGGGCTATATGTGCTATTTATATATATTTTACCAATTATTTCGCAATTTTAGATCGTTATCAGCCTTTTTAAAGCAAATAAAAAACATTCATACTCTTTCAATATCCCTCGTGTGTAAAAATAGTTGTGATTGAGAAAAAGATATCGGATTTTTGACGTGTCACTTACAGATGAAATACCACATATTCACGGATATATGTGGGAGAGAATAAAACCATTGATGCATCGTAACAACATTGCTCTTTGTCCATATGAAATCAGTGAATTTGTTATCATCATTAACGGTCAGCAAACCCGAAGATTGGTTTGACGAAGCTCGCTTCTCAATAGGGTGGTTTCCTATTATTTTTTTATTGCCTAAATCGAAAGATTATTACTCCTGGAGTACGCATTTCACGCTCTTAGATTTTCGAATGGCGATATATATTTTTCGCGATTAAACGAAAAATGAAAATTTTGAAGAGCGCGAAAACGCGACGGCTAAGTAGGAATGCTGGGAAAAGTCTGTGTGACGTATTTCTGGTTCCAGCTGTCGCCGTGTGAGGTGATCTTGGGGCAGGTAGCAGAGTACCCTGCTAGCACGTAGCGCTTGGCTTAAATAAGGATCATTATTACCCTATCAAACGAAGGAAACTTTCCGAACTAATGTAATTTTAATGGGTGATTATTAAGAGATGTTTCCCTGAGCTCTGTGCCTTATGCATGCATTGGTAATCTCAGACGATGGAAAACTCCTATCTACTCGAATAGAAACTGTGGCGTCACGTGAAGTGAAATCGCATGGGCGCCAATCGGGCCTTTTTCAAATGAGGTTTAAATTGACCATTGCCATTCGTGTAAACTGGGATTTCTAAAACCAAATAATTTGTATATTATGAATACAATAATGGTGGGTAAGGAATCGCAATCAATGCATTTAGTTTTCTTTGATGAAGGAAACTTCCCTATTCTCCCGTCAGATGACCTTTTAATGCTCTTAAAAATTCTTTTACTTTACACCCGTCATCATATGCATCACATGTCTCAACCGAGGCCTTCTCGTGCAGTTCTTACCTTTCACCGGTCCTTCAACAGTAATTTTTATGGGGTCATCGAGTCTCATGAGATGGCCAATCTAGTTATTCCGTTTTCTATCCAAGGGTTTTATGAGCCCTCTCTCTTAATCATATTAAGACTTTCACATGACTCTCATGGTATATCTTTTTTGATCTTCAATAGCCTGCTGTAAAACAACATTTCGTACGCTTCTATCGTTGAATTCTCGGCGGCTGCCATCCTTCATGCCTCAAAACCATGAAATCACACGCTCCAAATGCAAATCCTCATGAATTGCTTCCTTGCTCCAACGCTTACAATAAAAGCTATGGAAAGACTACTCTTTATCACTGACTATTTTATTATTCTCTGTCCATTGCTGATCACTCAGCTACCCCAGTTTTTAGAACTCCTTCTCCCACACAATTGATCGATAGAGAATAAATTGGTAAGCAAAAATGAAAAAGTAACCGATCACTTCGCACCTGAGGTTTTCACTACCAGTCGCAAATCTTGTAGACCGACCATCTTGGTAGTTACTCTCTTAATTAAATGTCCTGGTCGTCTTGGATGAACATATATATACAATATATATACAATGTTTTGGAAAAATGAGATGCACGTAGGACGTAATATAAATAGTTCGTCAATTTCAATAAACATAGAAACACAAAAAAAGAAGCACTCACACGGGAAAAAAACTTGGAAGCTTTCGAAGTAGTGACTTCTTCGTCAACCTAATTAAGAATCATTCAGCACTGAGTAAGAATTCTTACTTAGGTTGACGAAGAAGTCACTACATCGAAAGCTTCCGAGTTTATTTTCCCGTGTGAGTGTTTCTTTTTTTGTGTTTCTATGTTTATTAATATTGGCTTGAACAATTTATACATAATTATTACGGAGGCTTCCGCGGTTAGTTATTTGGTGATGGTTTTCCGGGTTTACACCGCGTTGATACATGTTTTGCGGACGACAGTTTCGGGCGCGTTCCAGCTCCCGTCTTCGGGTCCAAAAAAAACCCGAAGACGGGAGCTGGAACGCGCCCGAAACTGTCGTCCGCAAAACATGTATCAACGCGGTGTAAACCCGGAAAACCATCACCAATTTATACATATATTGCATATATAACTATTGCCATATTTTACCGGAAATCTTATGGAACTAAAATTCTCAAAAATGGCGATAAACTGTTTTTTATGTATTGAGTGCATGAAAATTTCCAGGATCGCATCCGCATACTTGGACTGGCTATAGAAAAGCGGGTAAACTTGTCGGGTTTTGCGGATCAGGGAAGGCAGAGACGGGAAAAGGAGGGAGAGATAGAGAGAGATAGAGAGAGAGATCGGTTGGAGCGCGGAGAAAGGAGAAAGAAGAGGAGGAGAAAAAGCAGAGAAGACGGAGGAATGCGAAAGAGAGAAGAAGGGATCGCAGGGAATCTGAAGGGAGTAGATGGGGTGGGTGAGGGGTTTGGGGGTGGAAGGGTAAGGCAAAGGCCCAGTCCCCTTTGCTTGTGTGTGCTAAAGGGAGGAGGAGTGGGGTGGATAGGCAAAGACGACAAAGCTAGGCGGTAAAGGAGAGAGAGAGAGAGGGCTTTTTTGGGCGGTGAGGTGCGGAGGAGGGAAAAGAAAGAGAGATAGGAGATAGGGAGAGGCAAGGATAGGGATAGGTGGGCGGGGTGTATGGCAGGGGGTGAGGAAACTCCCCTCGTATCCATCCCCCCTCGCCTCCGCGGCCACCCCCCCGACGCGCCGGTCCGACAGTCAGTCGTGAGGCCGGGCGAGGTCAGGTGCGGGAAGGTAGGGGAGTTTGTGTGGAGGGGGAGAGCGGGGGAGACTATTTGAGCCGGGGCGGGGCTCGAGCGAACGGGGAGGGGGTCGGGGGGGGGCGGAAAGGGGAGGGGGAGGAGGGAAGCCGAGAGATATCGACCAGGACGACGGACGCAAGAGGAGCGGGCCGCGGGGAGGGCGCGGGACGGCGGCGCGGCATCGCCGGCGACGGCTGCGGCGGCCCGACCGAAACGGGCCAAGCGCCGGGCCACTCCCCTCGCGCGCAGAGCCCTCTGGAGCTGGGGGAGTGTACACACGCGTCCCTTCCTCACGCGGAGGAGAACCGGGGTCGAATCCCCGCACTGGCCGAGGTCTCCAAAGTAGGTGCTCTGCTGAGAGCCTTCAAAGTAAAGCACTCAGTCCAAAAGAATGATGGTAGGATAAATCTGGCGCCGGGTATCTCTACAACCTCGTCTTATCCATAGCCTCCACTAAATAACCCACCATCAAAGCGAGAAGAACCGGGTTGAAATCCCAACACTGTATAAGAACTTGCAAGTAGGTTTCCAGAGCCTCGCTTAGCTGACACTCTTAGCAATTAAGTACTCCGTCCAAAGCATGATAGAAGGCTTAAGTAGGCGCCGGGTATCTCTTCCATCTTGCCTCTTGGCGTGAATGACCAAAGACCTATTAAAGCGAGAAGAACCGGGTTCAAATCCCGACACTGAGATCTCAGAAGTAGGTGTCCATAAACATGAATGAGTGTGTTGTGCTGAAACCCTCTAAAGATAAGCACTCCGTCCAAAGCATGATAGCAAGCTGAAGGCGTCGCCGGGTTTCTCTCTAACCTCTACGAGAATTACCTAAGCCTCCTGTAAATACCATACCATCTTAGCGAGGTGAACCGGGTTAAAATCTTCTCTCTGGCTGAGATTTTAAAAGTTGGTGTTCCAAGTCTTGCATGGCACCCTTCAAAGTTATGCACCCCTTCCAAGTATGATAGCAGGCTAAAGCCGGCGCCGGGACTCTCTCCAACCTAGCCTCTTGTCCCAAATAACCTAAGCCTCCTCTAAATACCAAAGCATCAAAACGAGGAGAACCGGGTTCAAATCCCCACCCTGGCTAAGATGTCAAAAGTAGGTGTCCAGAACCTTGCTTGGGTGTAGTGTTGAGAGACCCTTCGAAGTTGAGCACTCCGTCCTAAAGATGGGACTATTCAGCGCCTTCCGTTGCCAGCAGACGCTGGGTTTCCCTCCAACCTTGTCTCATATCCTGATCCTCCTCTAAATACCACGGCATCAAAGTGAGGAAGGATATGGAGGAAGAGAGCAGCGGAGAAGGGAAAGGACACAGAGAGAAGAGAGTAAAGGAGGCGACGTATGGAAGAAAGGTGCCCCTCCCACCCCCGAAAATTCCTCCCTCCGCCTTTAGGAAGGCAAAAGCGACCGAATAGCAGTCCCGGGGCACTTGCACACAGGGCCCCCCACTCCCCCCCCACATCTCCTGACGCCACACCCCACTCCTGCATCCTCCAACGGCACCACCGCCGTCACGGCCTACTCTCCGTGCCGCACCTCTCAAACCAGGGGTCCCACACCCATCTAACCCCCCTCCCTGAAACAGAGGCGCGGGGGGCGGGAGGGGCAGCCTGGCCCTGGGTTCCCCCGGGAGAGAGAAGGGGTCCAGGAGGAAGAAGAAGAAGACGAAGTCGGGAGGAAAGAGGGAAAGGGGTGGATGAGGGATAGAGGAAGGATGTAGGATGAGGATAGTATAGTGAGCCGTGTGGGTGCGAGTTGGAGCAAGCCAGGGTTTTCATCCAGGAGGGCGTGAGTGCACGAGGGGAGCCATAGTACCCCCTATATCACTCTCAACCCCTCCCCCCCCCCCCCCCCCGATTCCCGGCTGTCTAACCCGGCTGCCCCACCCTATTTCCCTCCCCTGAACCCCCCTTCCCCCCCCCCCGAAAACTCGCGTACCTCCTCTCCCCGCCGTCCGCGGCGCTGCCGTGCCCCCACCACCTCTTCCCGCGCGCGCAGACCCCCCTTCTCCCACTCCCCCCCCCCTGAACCGCACTCCACACGCCGGGGCCCGAGTCGGGGGGCGAGAGCGAGAAGAGAGCAAGAGACTACGTCGACACGGTGCGCGCTCTTAGAGAGGATCGGTCGAGTCCGGCGGAGGCGGCGTTGGACACCGGGGGCCGTTGTTGTCGTGGGGAGGCGGCGGGGGGCGTAGGAGGAGGAGGAGGAGGAGGAGGAGGCGGGCGACGGTCCCGAACAGGCGGAGACCGTCGCCATGTGCGCTGGGCCCCCACCGGCGAGGACGAGGCACAGCGGCAGGCAGGGCGGAGGCATCGCCGGTCGGGACCGCCGCTTGGGACGGCAGACGGTGGTACCAGCAGCAGCGGAGGAGGTAGTGGAGGCGGCGGCCCTGTTGGCGCCGCGAAGGAGCAGTGCGGCCCGCGGGAGAGAGGCCCCCGATGCACTCGACGTCGTCCCACGCCGTGCCGGCCGCCCGCACGCCGAGAGAGCGGCCCGCCTGACGACCGCGGGCCGCCGTGCCCACAACACTGCTAGTGCCTCCGCGAGGGCGCTATGACGGAAGCACGCTGGATGCGGCAGGCGGCGGAGCGGCGCGAGGAGGAGCAGCAGCAACCTTGGGTGCCCAGCTAACCGCCCCGCTCCCAAGACGGGGGGCGAGAACACTGCCCCCGGCTGTGGAGGGCAGCGTACCATGAGCCGAGCGCACCGACTCCTCTGCTTAGCTCCACTCGTCCTCCTATGCCTGCTTCCTTCTTCAGGTGAGCCATGATGACGTTGAGCACCTCCTCCCTCCAAGGGAGGAGAAGAAATGTCATGCTACGCGACGAGTGAGCTCGGATTCCCAAAGGATAATGCATGCACAAATTACGGATATGTATGACCAAGGTAACCGGGGTAGGGTACGTATTGAGGCCAAGGATATATACACGAGCCTGTCTCCGTGTCGTGTGAACAGGTCAATCACAGGATATCATATGTACATACATTCCCATGGAAACCAGGATAGGGTGCATATGTAGGCCAAGATGTTCGAGCCTATGTCCGTTACGTGTGAAAGCGGTTATGCAGGGGATGGGAGATGTATACACTACGGATATATGACCATGGTAACAGTTATTGGGAGGGGATTGAAGCCAATGGTGTGCCAGCCTGTCTGCATCGTGTGTGCACAGGCCTGGCTACAGGATGTATACCTATTATGGATGTATAACCATGGTTATTGGGATAGGGAGCGTATTGAGGTCACCTATATACGAAATGTCTCCGTGATGTGTGAAAAAGGCTATACAGAGGATATTACATTGATATATCCCGGATATTTAACCGGTGTAATCGAAATAGGGTGGGGATTAAGGCCAACGATGGCTCTACGAGTCTGTATCGCTCCCTTGTTTGGTGTCCGGATTGAAGTTTACAGTGCATATGTTTGATTCACATGCACCGTGCTGGTCTGCAGGTGTGTGGACGATGTATACTACAATATTTATGAGTGTGACCGTGGGCTATACGTACCCCATTTACCGTGGATATACATATATTTTTTATTTGCCCCTCCCTGACCCCCTTTTCTCCCCGCCTAACTGCCTACATCGTTCCCATGATCCTTCACACGGACCTGAAATGCCCCATCTGCTACGCAAACCGAAACCTACTACATTTCTACAGCACTCTACACTGCATTGTTTATCGTTATTCGTTCCTTCATCACGTCACAAGTCTCAGTTTAAGTAGTTCCGTTGCAAATTGTATGCATCAGGGGATATCTCCCGTTTCGGTTCAAAGTGCCGGTTGTAAGACTGTAAGCCGTATGCATTTTTGCAGTCCTGAAGGCAATTTGAGGGTCGGAAGAGAAATGAGGTTAAACGCTTGAGCTGGCTGTAGCCGGGATAAGCGGTTTTCCTGTCCAGGGTATTTTTGGGGATGGGCCACTCACACGAGTTGAACGAATCGAAATTCCTTCCCGGATGTGACTCGAGCAGTGCTGCCGCCTTCCTGTGAGCTGAAGTCGCGGTGAAACGTCTGCTGACGAACTTACGTTCGGATATTAACGTATCTAGGCGTATTATAGTGGTATTTATCCTCTTTTCTCGGATAATTTAAAATGCCCACTTGATAGAGGAAAATGTGCCGAAAATATTTTCGCTAGAAACATCACTTATGTTTACAACACCTTCGTAAAATATTTCGCTCGTCTTAATATTTAGCTATGCGAAACTATCTGAATTGTTCTTTCATCTTATTTATTTCCAATAAAGTACGCCAGAAGTATTAATTAATACTTCACATCGAGAACTTGCTGAAATGAAGTCCTGAGTATGCCAAGTAACAAAATAATTTTTCTACGTTTATCGTCACAATTAACCCAGAAATTTTCTATAAGAATCAACTATGATACTAGAGTAGCATCAGCACCCGAAAAATCCATTGGAACTATGAAGTAATCAGAAAAATATTGTGACCTAAATACAATACCTGTGAATATTTGCTGCCATGAAATGAACAGATCAATTTGATGCAGTTCCTGATGCTTGCCCCGTATAATAATCTCCATTGAAATAACTGTACATATTAGATTTATAAAAGTTATAATATTTAAATACTTATTTACTACTGAAATAACCTCGAGCATAATTGCATACATATTGTTCGCCCTTGTGGAATAAACTGGAGTAACACTGAAAATGCGTTAGGTTGGTTTAAACAAAATTTTCAGATGAATAGGAAAATAAATGCTTCTTTAATCAAGCATAACATTATGATACACATCACAAATTTCCGCGTGGAAAAGCAAGTTTGATTCCTCTATATCAATTACTTGGGCATTTAGATTCATGTTGCATTTAATTTGTTTTGGGTAACTTCTGTAATTGCCAATTAGGATTGCCTAAGGAGAATATTTCCCAGTAAAATAGGATAGTTACTTAACATGTATCAAATTCCAGTTCCAAATATATTGTGTATGTTTTCGTAAATACATTGATAAGGATACTTAATTGCTTCTCAGTAAAGAACCATATTGGTGTCAATTATTATGATGAAATAGCGAAAAGAGTTGTCTATAAGTGGTTTATTACTAATAATTCCGTTTGAAAGAGCGCTCACCAAAAAATAGGTCAGGTGGTTTGTGAATTCGTAAATTATTATCTCTAGTTTATTACGCTATAGATTTTGAAAACTGCAAGCAATTTTGATCAGCAATTTAGTGCACCTTCTGGATCATCTATAACGATGAAGATACCGTTTTATATCATTGTATATTATAGGATTGCGAAAAGAGAATAGCGCACCAAATAATGTTTAATTTTTGAAAATATCCTGTTTTTGACATGAGGTTTATGTGAAGATACACTACCTGTTAACGTTAGCTTCCCTTCCCGGAAGGTCCTCAATATTTTTTATTAAGTTTTTTTTAAACCCGATTTATGCATTTGTTACTCAGAAAAGTGTGCCCATTGCGAAGTTAATGATAAAAAAATCAAACGTGCGTCCGAAAGTAGAAGAAAGATTGGGTCCAGATCTTTTTCATCGGAATGAAAACCGAATCGATGGAACGAAATTCCTGGGCCCGTACTAGCCGAGTGCAGCATTTGCCGTAGTTGCAGCGGGAAGTTTACCGAACTAGATCGACCAAGATGCAATTTCTGGGGGGGGGGGAGGGAAAGGAGCCCTTCCGTCCACCAAATATCGTTCCGGTCAGCGAGACTCGCGACCCCCATTACTGTTCCACGTGTTCGCATGTCAATAACATGGCACCTTTCCACTCCGCCTATCCCGTGAGTAATGGCTCGAATCGTGAGCGATGGAACGGTGATGCTTCTGGGCCGCTCCCAGAATAACTCCCTGCACGAGCATCGCTCACAACATATCCGCGAAAAGATGGCGAAAGATGATGTAAAAGGCGTGGAAAACACACACATATTATCAGTCCCTCATTAGTGGGGGCAGTCGCCCTATCCGCGTCGGCAGGCAACCCTCAACAATGAGAGGGGGGGGGAGACGCAAACCCCCCAACCGATCTCTCAAACCCTTTTCCACACCCCACCCCGTGCCCCTGCCCAACCCTTTGCACACACACACCCCCCCTTTCCCTCGGGATGCAACCCTCGCAACCCCCTCGGAGAGACCTCTGCTATTTACCCCCTCATTGTCCATTATAATTGTCTCATAATCACATTTTTCGTTGCCGACCGAGCCCCCCTTCCCCGTATGACCCACATCACAACTAGGCCAGTGACCTCCTCCTTCCTCTCCCACCGACACCCCACACTCCCCGCCTCCCCACCCCGCCCACCCCCCTCGGAAAAAAACCCGCCCCACACCCTTCAGAGAACCCCACCCTCTCTCCCAACCCCCACGTCCTCCACCTATCTATTCTCCTCTCTACCCTATCCATCCCTTATCCTTCCCTTCTCCCTCAAATCTCTCTCTCCTCTCCACCTCCTCCTCTTCCTGCATCCATAGACGCGTGGCTAAGGGCGGTGCAGCTCTCGACGGTGAATATCGATTCCTGGATTGCTGGGGAGAGGAGAGGACCGGGATGCTGTGGAGGGGAAGGAGAGGCGTGGAGGGGGGGGGGCGGAGGGGGTGTTGGAGGGGAGGGGAGAATGGTTGAAAGGCTTGTATGCAGAGGGCGGCGAGATGGATAGCGAGGCGGGTGGGGTCGGGTGGGAGGAGGGGGTTGGGAAATGGGACGGGGGTGGGATATAATTCGAGGAAATTTGAGGCGCAGGGGTAGAGGTGGTGGCCCTTGACGAGGGGGTTAAAGTGAGACGGAAGAGCAGCGAAATATGTGGAAAAGGAAGGGTGTGTATACATACAGGCATTATGTACTCACGTGCATACACGATCTAGACAGATTTCATGCATAAATTTTTTATATATTTCACGTATATTATTAATAGTCTGTAGCCATACAGAGGGGTAAATGTGTAACGGAGGAGGAAAATATGTGAAGAAAGGGTGTGTATATGAAGGCAGATTTTGTACTCACGTGTACATCTAGTATACACGATATAGCCAGATTTAATGCGTAAGTTTTTCCTTAAATATTGGACGTATATTATTCATAGTCAGTACCCATGCAGAGGGTAAATGCGAAACGGAGGACGATCAAAATATGCGAAAAAATTAGGGATACATATGTACTCAAGTGTAATTTTTACATATACGATGTAATCAAATGATATGCTCAAGTTTTTCGTATAGGTGACGTATATTTTACATATTCTATGTCTATGAAAATAAGTACGACGGAAGAGATGTATGTTATGAATAGAGGGATATCTACATATTTATATATAAAGGTTTTTAACTTACGGTTTTATCGGATTTTTAACCAAGTTTCAAGTATTATTTACATTTATTCCACCTAATATTTATCTTAGTAGAAAATGGAAGTTCTGTGGAGGGAAAATGACCTACATATATTACTTATCTGCGCATGTTGCCTACACAACATTGCCATGAGGGTTTAATGGTAAGGTATACTATATGAGACATTAACTTTACTAAATGTGCCAAGTAGTTGAACCAGAGGAGCCAGTTATGTTCGCACAATAAATGACACGCATCTGTTTGTGTGCTCATGTTATGCATGCTTAACATATCAGGACTAAAAGTTCGCATAATCAACATTACTTCATTTGAAATTCATATTTAACATCGACCGAATTGATGAAGCAAAGTATGACGGAAGAAAAATACGCAATGTGCATTGGAAAAATGATGCATATGTTTGCTCGTGCACGAGTTGTATTTGCGTATTTCATCAGTATTTTACTCACAAGATTTACGCTTCCTTGACGTTTGTTCTGCTTTCCGAACTTATAAATTGAATTGGGGTAGAAAGGCAGTATTTTATTTTGAGAGAAAGCGGTGCTAGATACACACATACGCGTCCCTTATATATACAGCCCTTGTGGTGTATTTATTTATACATGCCATATCCGTCCTCTACACTCGCTGTATATGTATTTTTTAACCAATTTTTTGAGTAAAATTGACGTAAATTATATTAAACCTGCATTCAAGAAAATTTACAATAATAGTCTGTGTTCAAACAGATGAATTTATTCAAACACGCCATATCCTTATTCTGTACACGCTATTACTGTATATTTTTACGTAAATGATACCAAATCTGAATACACGGACATTATAAGAAGTGTATTTGTAAAAATACGCGCATTTATTTATGTACGCCATTCTCGTATTCTGCACACGCTATATCTGTATTTTGTTGACCGAGTCATTTAGTATACTTGACGTATGTTATACCAAACCTATATCCGTGAACATGTATAAGAGGTGTACCATCGGGTGGAGTGTGTTGTTATTTTACTCATAGGATTTACGTATATATGGCGTATGCTCTATTTATCGTATCCATATCTTTAAGTGAGATATACGTATTTTTTACGTCAAGTTTACGTGAATATCTAATTTTTGTTTGTGTTTATATTATTTGGAGGGAAAACGGTACACGATGTACTCATACGTGCATTTATTTATACACGCCATGTCCGTATTTTGAACGCGCTATGTCTGTATTTTGTTTATCGGATTTTAATGTGAAATTGACGTAAATTTTTACTAAAAACCCTTCATCCGTGAGAATGTGTAAGAAGTGTTTTATGGGGTGGTGTGTGTCCGCTGGGAGTGGCCGGGTGGGGAGCGGCGGTTTGGGCGCTGTGGGAGAAGGCGCGGCAGCACGTCGGGTGGCTGCAGAAGAGACGGAAGGAAGGAAGGCGCGGCAAGGGACGGGTGCAGGGGAGCAGGGAGTGTCCGCGTGGTGGCGATTGAGCGGCAATGGCTGTGGCCGCTCCTCTCCCCCCTCCTCTCTTTTGGCGCTGCCTCACACCGGGCCCAAACCCACTTCGGACGGAATGCGAGGCCCAAAACATGAGAGTTTTCGAAATAGGGATTGGGTGTTAGAGGGCGGTTAGATCGCCGAATGTGTAAATAGTGATATGTGTGCGTAGGAAAAAAGACCTATGCATTCACGTGTATTCACAATATAGTCAGATGTCACGCATAAGTTTTTCATACATACTTGACGTATATTATTCATACTATGTACGCATATAGTGGGTAAATGTGAGACGGAGAAAAATATGTGGAAATAATGATTGTGAATATATATATGTAAATTATGTACTCACGTGTACGTCTTGTATCCAAGATATAGTCAGATTTCAGACATAATTTTTTCATATATATTTGACGAATGTTATTCATAGACTGTACAAATATAAGTTGTAAATGTGAGACATTCTTTGTCTATGTAACATACACGCAAGTAGAGCTAGAGCTTTTTGGATGATTTTAGTCGAGCTGCACTATAGAGCTATACTCAGGTGTCATGTTTTCCTCATATTCGTGGAGCGAATTTTGTTGACGTGGACCAATTTTGTGCACTGTGAATTTAATCGTGTTGCGCCTTGTTATTTGGGCTGTAGAATCGTGAAAAGATAGGACTCCTAGTTCAGAAAATAAGCCTGGTTTCCGAATCGAATCGTAATTCATTGAAAAAATTGCTGAAATCGTATCGATTTTGTGGCAATGAGTCGTTTCCCAAAAAGAAAAATATTTAAAAATATATAAATGAGCTACAAATTTTAAAATGGTACGGTACCTACACTTTTTTGTTACTTGTTTCATGGAAAATTGTTTTGCTAAAGAAAAGGTTACCTACTCATTTTAATCTAAACTACCTTACCTTTCGTTGGTGTAGTTGCGAACGACTTTCCGAATCCAATAAACCTTATACTTTGTAATATATTGGTTGCACAATTTTGTAATGCAATGGAGCTCCGTTTTGAAAGTTTTATTTGGGGAAAATTGGAATTCCCGGAACATTGGTTTAATCACATTGATGTCAAAGCTGTGAATCGTTTTCCAAATCAATTCCTATCTATTTTCGGGATTTTTTCTCGAATTTTCTACAGAAGAATTGAACTTACCAAAAAATATCCTTTATTTATGTATGCGGTATAGTTATATTTTTAGGTAAAAATATTTTAGTCCTGATTCTGGCATAAAAACAACCAATAGGCCATTTAATATTTATTTTTTCATTACTCAAACTTGCTCGAATGCTATTTAAAGAAAGTTTTAGGTGTAAACAATGGTTACAGATATTTTCGGTTTATCGCAGTTTTTACTAAATGATGAAAAGAGATCATAAAATGAAAGCTTGAATTGGGATTTGCTAAATAAGACGTCGGGTTGACAAGAAATCTAAGTTATATATTGAAGTATTACAGTTATTAGCGAATGTACAGCTGATTTTCCTGATTAAAGATTTTGGTACTTATAAGTAGGTGGAAGCAGTGAATGTCATATACCCAAGAATGAACGTGTTTCGGACGGCGAATCAGAAAATAGTTGGCTCGATTGCCAACTAATTGAGCTGGATCGTGCTACATTATTATCAAGGGCACCAAATTTTCGTCAATGACGGTAACGCAATTCTCAGTAACACAATATTTTATTTAATTTTTGTAATTTTAAGAGTCAATTGAGATTTTTGACATTGACTGAATACATAGTTTATAATAATAGGAACAAATGTTATTGAACGAAGCTGAACGTGCGTTTTATAGTTCTCGACAAAAATGATGGCTCCAATATTTGGACACCTCGATTTGGAAATATTTTCTCGTAGCGAATTGTGACATCTGGAAAAATTACAAACTCGAAACAACGTGTGAAAATTATATCCGTGAGTTATTTTACGTAGTCTGCCTTCAAGTTATTTGAAAAAAAAACTCCAAAATGTCAAAATAACTGTCTATATTGAGCCACTGTGGCCAGATTTAAGTTTAAAGTATCTGCGACAATAAAAGTTCGCGATGCAAAATATATAATTTTTCATTATCTCCATTCGACGCTTTGCTAAGAGTATGAGTTACAATTTAACTGTTACCCTTATGTTTTGGTAAACAGGTTGCTGGTGACGATTCCTAAGCTCAAAGCGTCGGAATCCCCGAAAGAAACTCATAATATAGAAAAATAGTTGATTTCTAGTGCATTAAACATTTGATGGCTAGGGATGCTATTTTGGGAAATAGGTTTTTATGGACATTATTTTTCTAAATCTTAAATGGTTCACAATATAGGTCACCATTTGCTTTTTTGCTTGAATTTTATTTTTTTTTCATGTCATAACACTTTGTTTGAGGAACCTGTCTCAAACCGGCCAAATTTTGAGGTACGTTTTGTTAGAACTTAGCCATCGATATTCTTTTAAAAACAACCTGTATATTAGATGAAACAAGCCGATTATTTATGGAAGTGGGTGATGAACTCATATTGTCGACACAGTGGTGCAAAAAACGCAGGTGCCAGATTATTAGATTCCTAACTGAACACCGTCCTCAATCCACCTATCGTGCATTCAGCCCATGGATGCCGACTTACAAAAAATTGGGGGCCCAAACCGGGGATCTTGCCTCGGGAAATTTTAGAAGCGGTGAGTTTTAAGTTTTTCAAGAAATTTAGAAGAGTCATACGATCTAAATTAGAACCCTGATAACTCGACCCTCGATATCTGGACACTCCGAGAAAAATCGACAAGCCTGGCACATTTTGTCCTCACACCCATAACGAATTTTTGAGGGGGCTCGGGCCCTCTCAGGCCCCATGGAGTCGGCGCCACTGATTCAGTCTTACTATCCCGTAATTTATCGGCAATATTGAGACTTCACGGGTTTATGCTGACTCGCTTCTCCCTTCTAGGCATCACAATATATGTTGTAATGAGTGAGAAAGTAGCGCTATATTTAGTTCTTTGAGTGTCATTCCTGTTCGCATGTGCTACACAATATGCAATTTCTCTTCGCTGTCTCTCCTTCAAGCGTACGCGTGGAAGAACGCGGGTACACACATCAATGACGTCATGCGTGGCCAGTCGGAAACGATGTTCGCATCGAACTGCGGCATCCGTGATTTTTCATTCACACCTTCTTACTACATATCGTTGATTACTCTTTTGGAAGAGTAAGTCTTTAAGAATTAAGTACAGAATATGTGGCCGGAATTTTGGATATATTTTCATACACCTTCACCATGGCTTCCATGAAATGAATATTATTTTTTTAATGGCGACTCACTGGTGACAAATTAATGTGATTCTTAAATAACTACTACCCTTTATCAGGGGCGCAGCTAGGAATTAAGGCTAGGGGGGTTTTAGGTGCAACTAGGCCTGGGGTGTGTGGCATAACCGCCAGAATAAGCGAGAAGTGCGGGGGCCCTCCCCAGAACTTTTTCAAGATAAATGGTTCAAAATTGTTAGTTTTATGGCTTTCTATGGGATATTTTGTTAATCCTTACACTCTTCTATAAGTATATTATCCAAAAGAAGCGCTTTATCCACTTCTTTTCAGTCTTTTTACCCAGTCACTTATCGCTAAACCAATCATATTGATGGCCAAAGGCCCCAATAATGGTAAAGGCCCTAAATATAATTTGAAACGTTGGAGAAACAATTTTGCATTTAATTGTCACATACCCACTCTTCAAGTCACTAATAAACGTTAAAAATTGAGGTCAGGAGAAAGAAAAAATTCAATTCATACTGCTTAGGCAAGTGGCGGCAGAGGCAAAGCCACTAACCTGAAAGATAGATAAGACTACATATACGAAGGTGCATTTCTGAAAGAAATTTACTGAAATGCCTGAATCGAGCCAAGCCGTTACTAATGTCCTTCAGTATTCGGTGGAAAAACACATTTCAATACTCATCCCTTCAGTAAAATATCTTTAGCCATATTCTATGTCATGGGTGAACAGTCGAGTAGGCAGCCGTTGGGCTGCGGTGTACATAAAGCCTATGAGTTCAAAGAAAAGACAAAAGCACACACAAAGATCTTCACTTGTTTTTTTTTGCAAAAAACTTGTTTTACCCGGGAATTGTTTTGGCACTGTTTTGAACTGCATTGATTCATTTTAATGGGAAGATGAAGGATACCGATTGACAGAAACGCCGGATTTTCAAATGAAGAGCTTTCGTTCTTATGACATTTGCTTTTTTTTACAACTGGTGTCATTTTAGGAAGAAATTATGAACATTTAGTCATTTGATAAGTTATTGCTCTATTTAAGGTCTATTAAGGTGCTCCAAGAGAATTATACCTACTGTCTAACATAGGATAAACAAGCTTTAAGTTTCAAGACATACCAGGTACACGAAAAGAGTATGTAATACTGATGTAGACATCCTATGATACTTCGCTCCATCAATGATACGAATTTCGTTATTTACCCTATCCTATCATTACTATGCACTACCAGAGCCATAGGAGGGGAATGATATTGGGTTGAATCGATCAAACCCTTCCGAAATCCAACAGCAATGCACAGGGAATTCGTTTTTTTTTTTGGATGCCGCAAAATCTCGTTTCAATTTAGACTTTCATGATTTTAGTTACTTGGTGATTTTGGTACTATTATAGTCTGCATCCAGTTTTGATAGAGAAAGTATATATGTCTTAATTGGACCCATTAGCCGAAATTATAAACGGAGCAAGTTCATGTGGGGCAAGTTGTTCTAGTGTAAACAAAAATCCCGTTTCACTTAGCACTGGAGTGATTTCATGCATATTAAGTATGCTTGATCTTTTTATGCTATAATGATGACAAGGGGCTTAGATAAGCTTCTTTGAACTTCTTTACTCTTTCATACTGTTGTTCTTAGTGCAAAAAATACTCATTTAAATGATACATTTTATTTTTTCCGAGGACTTTCTCGTGATGTTGCCATCCTAGTTACATTACCAACTAGTTTGCACATTTTTTTCAGTTTTCCATCCCTTGTAATTGAAAAAAATATTTTTTTAATATGCAAAGCTATATCAATACAGATATAAATTAAGATTAAATGAAAGATTAGTACATGGTGGATTTGAGAGCATATCGCGTGAAGATCAACATCGTGTGTCATGCTACCATGAGCAGCCAATGTTTCTTCTGATATGAGTGTAAAGTTCTCATACGCAGCGATACTTAAGCTGAAGTGGTTGCATGAAAAACCGTAAACATATCGAAAATAAAGGGTTACGGGGATATAGGCTACATGGGAAGAATTGTTCGCGTTATGTTGAAATGATTGCCAAAATGTTGTCACGTATGTGATGTGATACTGGTAGCATTTAAAAATGGATCCCTTCTTTTTAAAATCAATTTGCAGATTATGATATTTTGTAACTAATTCCAACTATATCGACTACCCATTCTTAATTTTCATCGTAAATTATAATCACATTCATCGGATTAAATCAAAGAATTACTTTGACGCTGCTACTTGTGGATATTATGAGGTACTTACTCTTTTTTTTGTTATGGTTTGATCAGCAGGCAAAGTTTTAATGACACGGTTACCTTAGTGATTCGATGATTGTGGCAGTAGCCCTTCTTTCGGTTACCTCATCTCAAATCCCATCCCAAATCGTCTTCTGGTTGTACCACTGACCAATAAACTTGATTTTGATTCAGACAACAAATTGAAATCGTGATATTGCCATTCATATAAATGCGTGAATTATAATTATAGGCCATCTCAACTTTGCTATTTTTCACTAAATGCGTAAGTCCTATCTTGAAACTAATAATGCACATTATCTAAGGCATTGCAAGCATAATATGTATATTACTTTCATAAACAACGTCATCAAGAAACTGAACTGAAGCTGGATAATTAGCGAAATAATAACTAGTTATTACCTTTTAGGTTTTTGAATATCAGAACTCTTTTAACTTTCAAGCAAGGATAACTTAGGTGATGATGTAATTCTCATGATTCTCCATTATTTGAATCAATTGTCATTTAATAATGTTATTTACCAATAAATTATCTTATTTATCTAAGTTAATATACTTCAGCCTGTAAGCAAAAGGAATTCTTCGGATTGTACTTCAACGAAAATTGGCGAGAGATATTAGGATTTCCGTGCGACTTTTTCTGGGAATTGCACTTAGAAATCAAAATTTTCCATTGACTCTAAAGCCTATGTTCGTCTTGAAATGGGAAAATTAATTATAAGAACTGTAATCTACATCTACATATTACCCCGCAAGCCGACTAAAAGGCGTGTGGCAGGGGGTGTTAGGACACCAGCAGTTTACATCTTAAAAAAATGAAGTGCTCTAACGAAGTTGGGACTGGCATATATTAAAGTCCTTTATGGTTCGGGGGAAAAACGAATTCACACATCTATCCGTTCGGCAACAACATATCTCTTAATTTTTAGCTTCTATCGGACCGGGAAATATAGTGTGGCTCTAATGTTAATGTGCAGTAATGTACATGCTCTAATATTATTGTACAGTAAAGTACAGTACAGCTCTAATAATAATGTACACGCAGTCTCGATAAAAAAACTTGTTCATAGTAAACACGATAAAACTAAATAATCCGCTTAATGCTAGCAAAAATTGCAAAGAGCTATTCTGTTTCGAGTTGTACAGTCTTGGCCCTTAAGGTCGTACGTGTATCTTCGCGCGCACGCGACTTAAGGTTCCCATAACCGTCTAGCTGCGGATTCGGCGTTAAAGACGACAACGGGAGCGCAAGGGGGGTTTTTGCCTTTTGCGGCTCCGCTCCGCGCGGGAACACCGCCCTAAAAAACACCCTCCCCTCCCTTCCCCTCTCCCCTTCCCCCTTCCCCCTCCTCCCCTTGTACTACTCTCTGGCCCCCTCCCCTCCTCCGCCCTCCTTTTGTCGCCAGAGCCCTCTTGCGTCGAGCGACGGCAAAAGGGCGTTCCGTGTCTCCAGCCACGCTGAGAGACGCCACCGCGATCATTATGGCTATTTATTATCGCCACGGCTACGGTCGGTCTTCGCGACACGGGGAGGCAGAACAGGTTGAGAGGGGATGGTTTGTTTGCCTCCTGATTGAGTCGTTTGAGACGAATATTCGTGTGAGTGTGTAAACGTAAAATTCCGATTACGGTTTCATTTCTCTATCGGAATTCTTTTTTTCCCCCGAGACATAAAGGACTTAACACTAGAATTCCCGGTTGTGTCAAGTTGACCCGAAAGAGAATATTTATATTGATTACTTTGAAAGGAAGCAAAATTTTAGACTCACATCTCATGACTTTTAATCATTAAATTTTGTTTACCAATGTGAAAAAGTTAGACCTGAAATTATTATTTTTTCTCATCACTTATACCTTCCATGCCCGGATGGCTCATTTTGACCCCGACTATCACATCCATTTGAATCCTTTCTACTGTTCCTTTGTATTCAATGTAACGGTGTGTGTTTTATACTGATTTTTTGTCAAAATGTTAGTGTAATTTTTTTTAACCTGATACCATTGAAATTCATTGTACCTCCCAAACCCATCAAAAGATAAGTGATGGGTATTCACAAATTTGTGGAAGCAATTGTCCCAAGACAACACTGACATTGTTGAACAACTACAAATAGTGTAAAAGTTAGGCCTGATATTATTATTTTTTTCTATTTTTTCTCATCACTTATACCTGCCATGCTCGGATGGCTCATTTTGACCCACAATATCAAATTCATTTGAAGCCTTTCTACTGTTCCATTGTATTCAATGTAAAGGTGTGTTTTACACTGATATTTTGTCAAAATGTTACTGTAATTAGTTTTTAACCCGATTCCATTGAAATTCATTGTGCCTCCCAAACTCATCAGAGGAAAAGTGATCACAAAAAGGATTCACAAATTTGTGGAAGCTAGATTCCCATAACACCATATAAATTGTTGAACAACTACAATTTTAATATTTTTTGTCTCATTAAATTTTCTACTGTCCTCCCAAATGCTTTATAAACGATATTAATAAATAAACTGAGAAGGAATTGAGTATTTTGAGTAAAATATGCAAACATGGTCATATTGGGTCAAATTGACCCACTCGGACATTATAGGGTGTAAGGATTGGTCGAGCATGCTGGTATTAAACAAATGTTTATCGAAATTTTGTCCTAGCATTTGCTTTTTATGTAAACGGTTGGTATCCCAACACCCCCAGCAACCCGCCTTTTTTAAGCGGCTTAGTGGGGTAGTTCGTAGATGTAGATGTAGATCTATCTACGTACAGTGGAACTCGCATAGAGCAATCACGCATGTAACAAAATCCCGTCCATAAAGAGGTGAGTTTCGGGCCCCTTGGACTTTCCTATGACCGTCAATGTTAACTTCCCACATGTAACGAGCTCGGATCAAACGAAATCCCCGCTATTACTAACTATTCTATGATCTCTTCGGTAATTATTTCATCTTTTATAAAGAAATGAAGGCCATCTTCTTTACTTAGCCATTCCTTGCCTAATCATTAGTCATACTTACGAATGGACA
The DNA here is from genome assembly GCF_921293095.1 of Ischnura elegans. Classification (NCBI taxonomy): domain Eukaryota; kingdom Metazoa; phylum Arthropoda; class Insecta; order Odonata; family Coenagrionidae; genus Ischnura; species Ischnura elegans. Next base: position 81,324,754 of record NC_060257.1, on the reverse strand, counting down.
TCACCACATAGTTCTACTGTTGATCTTAAAATTCTCTCCTTTACAGTCGTTTGATGGGAAGAGCAGGACGATGGTTTAATATTCCGGATCTGTTGCTTGAATAAAGACGATTTACGGAATATTAGCCAGCAAACCTGTGATTTATAGGATAAAATCCTTTCTTATGGATACAGCGAAATCCCATTTGCAGCAAAATATCACGATGGTCCCCCTGAAATGCGTTATAAGCAAGTTTTACTGTATATATTTGAGAGGATGACTGCTTGCCTATACAGCTGATGTACAGCTGATTTTCCTGATTAAAGATTTTGATACTTGTAAGTAGGTGAAAGCAGTGAATGTCATATACCCCAGAATGAACGTGTTTCGGACGGCGAATCAGAAAATAGTTGGCTCGATTGCCAACTAATTGAGCTGGATCGTGCTACATTATCGTCATAGGCACCAAATTTTCGTCAATGATGGTAACGCAATTTTCAGTAACACAATTTTTGATATAATTTTTGTAATTTTAAGAGTAAATTGAGATTTTTTTCCACAAAGCCGCACGGATTGCAACTTAAGTTAATATGCAGGTGAATCTCATGCTACAAAAGCCTACAGTGCGGCTTCTGGTTGTATCCGGTGTATCCCTATTGGTCGTTTTCCCATTGCCGTTTGTTTCGTCACGTCGTACTTCTGTGGTTGAACATCCTGACGGGTAGGCACACGTCTAAAAGGAAAACATATCTCAAAGGATACTTTTTTTAACTATGATTCCTCTTGGTACAAACCTTTTTGCAGGGGTTGACGTTCACACGACGATATTGGTCTTCGCACGCACAGACACGAATAATGATCAATGCTGTGGAGTGGGGTATGAGCTGATCCCGTGCGCGGTATACGGAAATCGTTTTTTTTCCATTATTCGCCGCTACATATGTATACCATCATCATACCTTGTTTCCAGTTTCCCACTTCTCTGGGTACTGTCGCTCCTGAGCAGCGCCGGGTGGCCTGCTACTACCGTTATAATTGCCCATAAGTAATGAAATACTGAAAATCAAAACAATATGAATTGTAACTTCTCGAAAAATTTCTATAAATACATAAAATAAGCTCCTAAGACTGAACACTGAGCTTTGTCTTTAACTTTAAACTTTCAAAATGGTGGAATTTACGTTTGAAGAAAGCGGAAATTTAAGAAAATTTAGTCTCCACTGGTCCGACGCATTGACAAGCAATAGTCTGTAGGAATAATAGTCCATAGAAATTTCGACTGCTTTTAATTACAATTCTGGAAAACTATATCGGGGAAAGTTTAACTGTTTTTGATGGTAAAAGGGCAATACGCTCCTACAGCCACTCGAAGAGATCATCCGCCGGATTTATTTTGGCTATTTGTTATTGCCTTGGTAACGGTCGGCGTTGACAACGGGTGTAGGACTGGTGAAAAATGCATGGTTGCTTGATTGAGTCTTTCTTGAAATACATGTGTGAAAACGTGAGCTCACAAAATCTGTTTCAAATTGTGCGAATGCTACGATATATTTTTGAAATTTGAATGAAATGCATTCTAGGAACTGCATACCGAGCGTAAACGAAACTTGCACTTTTTTAAGTGTGATATTATCGAAAGTATGTAGCTTTAAGTTATTATTTTCCATCGTTTTGAGTCAAATTGAAAGTCAGTTTTATAGAACTTCTTTATTTGGAATTTGAAACAGCATTGATTTTCTGTAGAATACTCGCAGAGTTGCACGATGCGGTGTCTACGTATTATTTTCAATTCGAATCTCATATTATGATGTACGGAGCATGTCGTTACAAAACAATATTCACTTTGACAGTATTATCTCCGCTGGTCAGATGCGTTAGCGAACATTACCATAAAAGGCAGGGGAATTTGCGATCATTTAATTGTAATTCCCGGAAACTCCAGCGCGAAAAGCTCAACTGTTTCGAGCGATAAAAAGGACAATAGGCCAAGAGCGGAGCCGTCGGGATCATTATCTGTTATCGCCATGGTTACGGTCGCTATGGAGCTGCGCAAGGTCGCATGGACGTTTCGTCTCGGATGATTGAGTTGTCTGAGACTAATACATACGCATACATACAGCTACGTTTAATATTACCTGCGATTCAATGTTTCATGTAAGCAAATCGATTCGGACATATAAAAAATTTTAAATAATTTTTATAAAAATGGTTTTTATCGTGAAATTAAAGTAATACCGTATGCATACATTTTCTAGGAGCCTGACATACTTCCTATTTAAATTTGATCATTTATAACGAAAAAAGTTGAGCGCATGTTTTACTTGAACACTCAATTTATACTTAAGATCGTAATATAATGAAGATACGTAATACAGTGGACTACAGTGTATTATATTTTGATTTTCGTTAAGTACCATCTTCTTCCTTTGCTAGTAATTTTTTTTCAGTCAAATTTTCTATCAATTTGATGCAAATAATTTTTTTTTGTTATGACTCTCAATCATTTTCGTTAATTTAAATAATCGAAGCGCTGCCATCGGATTTTGGTGGCAAGTTTTTGAGTAAAACACCACATTTAATTTTAAATTCTGAATAACAATCGAGATACAGTTAAATCATAATGAAAGTGTTTGAACATAGCATTGTCATATGGTAATGAGTTATCCTGATAATTTCAGCTTTACAGAAAGTGGGTTAAAATTGAGTAATAAGATTTGGCCCAGACAAGATAACAAACAACGAAGCGAGTTTATAAAAACATTATAGTTAAAGAGAAAAAACTATGAAGAAGTTAGGATGACCGAAGTACCTACACTTAATGAAATGCTTTGCTATTTTTTGGTAATGCCACTTATTTTTAATGTGTATTTCGATTTCGCCATTAGCTTGATAAATAGTATCCTGATTGAACGTCTATGGAGGTCCTGATCAATGCTTAGTGCGTGTTCAAATTAAGGTAGGTTAATATCTGCGTTTCTTTGAAGATATTTTTAAAGTGAGTTCAAAGTATGGTTTGGTTGCTTTGTATATACTACCCGTTAATTATCCTTATCATATTTCGTATTTTTTGCAAATAGACTTTTTGGATGCCCTTATCATGCTAGAGGAACTTAGGAGCACAATCCAGATTTTTTGATGTGTAATGAAGTCTCACGTTTGCCAAAATTCTGTAGTTTTACTCTAATTTCAACGGATAGCTCCTCAATATACTCAATATGGGTTATAACCAACCCTTATCTGTCTCACCAACCTTAGGTTTCAAGCTTTGCAAGTTTGAGTGTCGGAGCTGAAACAAAAATTTCATTTCTCTATATTTTTTACGAGAATCTTTTTTTTAAGGCATTCAATTTTTTTCTATTCTATATAGAATGAAAAATAACCCTGCACTGATGAATTGGCGAAGAGTAGAATATGGTTCATAAGTTAAACCGTCATATTATCATGCCATGTCTTCGAAGTGAAACAGGGACTTTATTGTTTCTTCGTGGTCTAGATCTCATGTCCAAACAAGTTCTTAATTATATTTTGTTTACCCAGTCTTTTCTCACGTGATTCTACAGTTTTAATGGTTGGATGTTTCATTTGCTACTATGCTCCAAAAAATATCACTCTAGGAAAACCAAAATAAGAAAGAATATCCAAGAAATCTTTTCCTAGTTTTCACAGAAACTAGGTAATGCAAATCCATCATAGAAAATAGAGAAGTGAGGATTCTCAATAAGCAGTGTTTTACATCTAGGCCAAAACGTTAATTGGAATTGCGCATAGAAGTGTCACATCAAATCCCCCACCGAAAGTTTTCACTACTGTTGATTTACTGTTTTCGTCTCTTGTTGACGTTATTTGATGGGTGATACTTCTTTTTTCGTCGTATATCGATACGTATTGCTTCTATTTTTTAAGCATGTAATTTTTATCAATTCTCGCTGCAAATAATTACTGTGCTTCCGAATCCTTAACCTCGTCATTTCTACTAATTGTTTTGCTAGTGTCTCTATCTTAAGTGATGTCAACAACTAGAAGTTTTATGTTTAAATATATATTCATTAATTCGGATTCTCCATTGAATTGGTTCTAATTTATGGCATTGGTTCTTGTTCCGGAAGTCATTCAAAATGACCTACTTAAAAAGGGTACGAAAAACTATGTTAAGCCGAAGGAAATATTGTGACGTCGAGTAATATTTCTTGTCAGTACACCATAGGCATCTTGTTTTAATTATTTGTCTCGGGCGTGACTTCATAAGATCGACTCAACATGAAGAAATGGAAAAAAACTCTGTATTTCCTTGTAAATTTAATACTTTTGGACCCAGGTTTCCACTTGGCTTATTTATACGACAAAAAGGGAAATATAAAAAACCCAGGTAGTGATGGATTTGGACATTTATCCCGCTGAATGCCAACATCATTTTGTAGTTTAGTGCATTTTACAATTCAAAATGTTATAGACAATTAGGAAAATACATTTAAAGAAAATAATTAATTATTTAAACGGTGTTTTTATTCTTAACTGGGGTAATGTAAATGATGAGTTGGATGACACCTTGTGCCAATATGTTTTGAGCTATGGATGCTTGAAAGAAATTCAACGAAAGAACTATGAATTAATTCCTTGGTTGGTGCATATAACTAGCTGGTCAGGCAAGAATCGTTGCGTACCTACTGGCCTCATTCCATGCCATGCATTCGTCATGCTGGTGTCACCAGTTGGTCACTGGGATAAGCGTCTCTGGGGTAACGGCATTCGGGAAGTACCTGCCATCTTTTGCGAATTTAACTTCCTCAAGGTCGTAAACCATTTGTGGGTGTCTCGGGAGCCTTTTGGCCGCCGGTTTTAATGCGGTGATACCATCAGGTGCTCACTCCCCTTGCGACTCTAAGTTGCTGCGCTAAAAACTGAACACAGCGTCCTCCGGAAGGGAAGATCATCCCTTATATCCCTGCTCCGTACTCTCCAGTGAAATTACTCTGCATAGGTGGTTCGTTTTCCCATTCCTTTTGGCGATGCCGGGATAGATGAATGCCATAATTGTTTTTTAACCCATCATTCCCCACGCTGTATTCAGGGCTTTCAACTTAGATTGTTTCGCATTTACCGATTTATTTTGGTCTAATTAATATGAATTTTTGGAATAAAAATGTTTTCATCATGCTACATGAATTTCATAATTCTGCGTATACGCAACGCTGGGAAAACTCCGGTAAATAAATACAAAAAAAGTAATTTTTAAAACTTAGGTTACATCTTTTATTTTTTATCTTGATTTGCACACTGGACATCTTCGCCGGGAGTTATCAGTATTCCATTTGGAGGAAATTCCCCATTCTGCCTTAACGGACATGCTGGGGTATGTCACTTTTCCTCGGGTGTCTCGTATCAAGGCATCGATTTTTATGCCAGAAGCCATCAGTCATGAAAATACAATTATATAAATGAAAATTTTGGTGAAAATGACAAAATTAGAACTAGAGGTACTTTTAAAAAAAGTCAGTAAATCGAAGAAAAAAATATTCTGAAGTAGAAACTTGTTCTGAGAATTAGGATTCAATAATGTTGCGTTAACGCAACGCTGGGGGTTAATCGGTTAATTTGATAGGTTTTAGTAGAAGTAGAATGGTTTTTGTGATCCGTTGATCTTAAATGACTTTAAATATGCTGTGCGTAGTTTTCAAAAAGTATTTTTTATTACCCTTTGAAAATAATCATTAATGAACGTAATATGCACCGATAAATATTAACGCTTTTGCCACTCGCATTTCTCAACTTGTCACCGCTGCATGCATGGGATGAGTCTATTGTGGGCTTTGAACAAAGTGTACTCCATACAACTTCAGTCATTCGTGTATTTTGAGTGCTAGCATTTGTATCCCTATCACTGCAGGGGTCTAGTGCAGGATAAGCGCAAGTCTTGATTATCATATGTAAAGCTTTTGGTTCTTTTGAAATGAGAGATTTGAAAGTAACCATGTAAATAAGGGAACCATAAGTGCAGAAAAGTTTCTCGTAGAAAACGATTAGATTTTGTTTTCATAAGAGATAGGTTGTGATTTAAGCCTGCAAATTCCCAAAATTGCGTAAAGATTTATAACCAATCTTATTTTATTACGCAGTTAAGGATATCTTGTCCTTTTTCCATTCGTTTATGATTGTATACTCTTATGTAACACTGTTTATCTGGTATTTCTTTTACATTAGTGCATTGATTCATTTTTTGTGCATTTTACTCTTGTAATGAGTTTTTTCCCGTTAATAAACAATATTTTTATTTTTATAACAATTGATAAGGACATTTTTTGCGATTTTCGATGGGATTCATGTTTACAGTGAGCCGAAAATTACTAGTTCCCGTCCCCTATTGCTAGATTTAAAAAATAAAATGTCTTTTACAATAGTCAGGTACTCTGTAGATGTTTTTCCTTACGCACTCATGTATGACCATCGCAAGGCTTCATCAGACGAGTGCAGTCATGTTCTCATTTTGGGGTGAGGCAGGCTCACTCGCGAGTGGGTCCATAGTCTTCGTCTACCTCTCTCTCTCTCTCTTATGGCAGTCGCCTCGGCAGTATCCCATGCCTTGCAATGTTTAAGGGCCTCTTTTGTCACTCCCATCGACTGCCTCTTCTCCGTCCCAGACCACCGCTCACCCTCCAGCCCCCCTCCAAATCCCACCCTCATCGAACCCACGGCAACATTCTTCATCGACCATTCTTTCAACACGCTCCCTGACCGCACCTTTCTTCTCTCCCTCCCCCCTTTGTGCACCTTTTTTTTATTATTTTTCAGCAACTTAACATGCTCCAGCGACTTTGACTCTCCGAAAAGATTACAGAGACGAGGGAAGGGAAGGTGCACTTGAGGCGAGACTTGAGAGCTTATTTTAATTAATGGATGGACTTGTTTTCCATTTTTTTTCTCTCTCTCCTCTCTTTCTTCCCCTCGATAATAGCTTTTTAAAAATATATATAGCGTCAGCGGCCTTAAACGTGACTCACGTATTCCCCCGATCGCGTCATTAAGGTCGGGCTGCGTATCCTTCGACATTCTTGTGGACAACAATTAGGGGCGTTCCATAGTGACCGCAAGAGGCAAAAAAGTCTATTTTCCAAAGTAATTTCCCTAGAGCATGCATTTGATACTCCGAAATCCAATTTTTCTTTCTGATAAGTATTTAATTCTTATCATTCCGTGTGCATGAATTTCTATGAGAAAAAAATCCCCTGCAGCGGGAATCAAATCACGCACTTTAGACTTTCCGGGGTTCCGCGTAGTCTTCTATCTAACGCTCTCCAGGTTCTTGAATTTTAACCTTCTTAGTACCACCGAAATTTGGTGGTACTAGCGAAAATTGCCAACCTAAATTCAACAGTTGTGTAGCACTTTATGAAAAAAAAAACAATATGAAGTTACTATTTTAGATATAAATGTAATGTTTTTTCATTTTACTAATAAGGAATCATTTGTTGATTATAATATTCTAATACATTGGACAAAGGATAAATTTAATTAATACAACAATATTAGTTTGAAAATTTGGACTACGCCCGAGCCGATATATCGGCTCGTGGCACTTTTCGCCCGTGCAGCAAAAGCCGACATTTCGACCAGTGGCACTAAGACGGTTAATGGCCATTGTGCCGAGACTTATGGTACTATATGTCACTGTGATTACCGAGACCGATCGTGATACCGATGTGTACCGATTTCGAATAGAATATAGTGTGATTTGTGGCTCTCTTAAATCTCCATTATAATGGTCGTGTGCATTCGGTACTGCCGTTGAGTGTCTGTTGTCTCTGCCGAACCATTCCCCAATTCACAGGTTCTACACCTATCGTCAGGGGCGGACCCAGGATTTTTCAGGTGGGCACAAGGGTCTGACGGGCAAACGATCTTCTCATACTTGAGAATAAAAAAAAGATGTAGCAATTACAATACAATATATATTCTCCTTATTTTAATATGAAAGTTTTTGAATTGGATGGATGAAGCAGATACTTTGTGGAGATCCATTATGAGATATGAAGTGAAACACTTTGCAATTTCCACATAAAAATGTATTAAACTTATTTTTAGTTTATTTAAATAATTTTAATAAACTTATTTATTACTTTAATACATTTTAATGTGGAAAGTGCAAAGTGTTTCACTTCATATTTCATGAAAGTTATTAATATGAAAATAAATGATAGAGGCTCCGTAATACACAAAATAAAAACAAACGTAATGATAACCGTATAAAAAATTTTGTCTGTGTTTCAAGCGTCTGGGGGGGGCACGTGCCCCCGTGCCCCCCCTTAATCCGCCTATGCCTATCGTGTGGAAATCATTTGCCATGTAATTTCGCCATTAATGTTCATAAAGGTATTCTATCAGTTAAGATAGGTTTGCAGGGAGCATTTTAGAAAACTCCTGCCGTCTCCACACGGGGAGAATGGATTCTTAGATTCACTAGATATAACTTCACACAGAGTTTTCAGCAATCGCGCCATCCAAACCCTCCTTATCTCATATAGAGCCTCTCCCAACATACCTAGCATAAATATAGCTAAAAAGTACATGTTTCAATGATAGTATCACATAACGTAGGTATTTAATTGGTACCGACAAAAAGGCGAGGAGGAGTTTCCGGGTTACAGCCACCCACCCTTGAGCCTTTAAAAGAGGCGCCGAATAAAATTTATATACTTTATTTAATAAATACTAGATCATATTTCCTGTTTTTGAGTCCAAAAAATCACGTTTTCAACACCAAAAACACCAAAATTTTCCGGACTCCCATTGTCCTGGGGTATTTTCCAAACACCCCGGGCCTGAAATATCCAGTAAATCCCTCCCTCTTACTGATTTGGTTGATATGGTTTTGATTTATTTTCGTTGTGTTAGATATCTAATTTCTTTAACCATTAATAGGTTTCCTATTTCACCTTATGAAATCCTAATTTTTAGTAGCCATATCAACACATAAGTGTTTACGGATAAAGTTCAAAGAATAATACTGTTCAAAGATCAACGATCAGTTACCTATAGGATGGCTTCTATGAACGTTGTACGTGTGCTTTCCTGTTCCATCGGCCAAGTTTTCCCTTAAAGAATTTTTACGTGGAATCCTCTCAAAGAAACTTCTCAAGTGTTGTGACACAATGATAGTACCTCTCTCTGTCTCCTGCAATCTTTTTATCCAATTAATGGGCTATACAAACCTTATGTAATGGTGTATATTTATATAACAAGAGCTATCGACCTGATTATTGATTTCCATCGCTCGCCGTCCTCAGCCGACTGATGATCAGCGCTCTTACCCCTTCCCTTGTTTTCATGACCTTGATAAATTGCCGTCTACTTTAAATCCATCCGATCAGGATGTAGCTATGACTATCTCATATATTAACGACCCTAACAATAAGAATATTAGTAAGACAGAAGGTTCTAAATTGCTAACGGATAATATTCTTTGCTGGTAATCAGATGGGCTAGCGTTAACTTATCGCATTTATTACATTTCCCTTGTATATGTGTAACCAAACGGATTTTCTATTTTAATTTTACTTTTATTTCAAAATCAAAAGTAAAATTCATATGCCAACCCTTCCTATAATATCCTAACATTTAACAAACAATAATTCTGTACACTAAATGTACTTGGTGATGCCGCTTATTGGTGGAATATGATGAACAGATTTTAAAGTTTGTTGAAAAAGTACGGATATATATATGGTTATGAGAAAACTTCCTTGTGATTTAAATAATTATTTATGTTTAAAAAAAAAATATGTCAAAATTTGGGTAGTTCTTCAAAAAGACATATTTAGGTAAATGTTTTAGAATCTCTTCTGTTTTATTATAATAATTTATTTTCAAGTAATTTTCAATTTAATAAAAAAATTGAAAAAAGTCAAATATTTAAGTAAACCGCTTTTCTTTGACGTACTCGACAATATTGCTTACAATTATAAAGTCTGAAAATTATGAACTTGGATTTAAATGAATTATTCTCTCCTGGATAGTGGAAAAGAAAAGAGTTATGACTCATTGATTTTCTAGCCCATTGAACATATTAACGACAGCATGACTATTTTCTTGCATTATAATGGGTAGTCCACGCTCCTAATTGTTATTCACGCGGGTTAAATGCGTCATTAATACCAAGTTAGAAATATGTGAATAAATAGGGCTCTTTCTGTTGACAGACGTTGTATTCCTTTTATCTTGACATTAATATTCTACTTGTATGATTATTTCACTCACTGGATAGCTAGCTATACCACGTAGTAAGGAGTGTTTTATTCCATTACGAAAACATCTTGTGAATAGTGATGTAGCGAGGGGAGAGGTCTAGGGGGGCCAGACCCCCTGAAATAAATATAAAAAAACACATTTTCTTTCCTTCATTAAAGAAGGCAAAATATAAAATATCAAGAGTTTACAGAAGATTTATTTGAAAACTGAAGTTTTTTCGATTATGAAAAGAGCTAGAATTTGTTAAAAACCCATACTTAGTACTCTGTTTTTCAAAAAAATTTCCATCTTGGTTTTTCCCTTCCCCCCCCCGCCCCGAACGAAATTCCTGGATACCCCACTTTTTGTGGAAATTTAAAATGCCATTTAAACCTCGTGCTGTATAAAGTAACTTTTAAATCTGGGAACGTATTATCCAAGACATAATTTGCAAATGAAGTTGTTGAAGGTAGGATTTTATTGATTCACTCACTTCAATCACAATTTAAATATCCCTTTTTTGCTTTATTGAGGAAAAGTTAAAAATATATAGCTTTATTCATTTTGGAAATACATATGCAGAGATGGAAGTAATTCATAAACCCTAAGTACTAAATCTTTATCCCTTTTTTGCTTTATTAAGGAAAAGTTAAAATATATAGCTTAATTCATTTTGGAAATACATATGCAGAGAAGCAAGTAATTTATAAACCCTAATTACTAAATCTTTTTGTCAAACTCATTCAGATTTTGGAACAAGGTGAGCGTGGTTGGAAAAATAATACATTTTTAAAAAGAATTTCGGGGTTTTCAACTGAATTTCAATTCGTGCAACTTCTGAAATGGTTCGAAAATTATCCATTGAGTTGAGGCTGGTTAGTTGTTACCCAGTTAAGGCTAGCCATCAAATCCACTCCAGCCGCAATTTTAAACCTAATGAGTTAAAGGAGCTTTTCTCCTTTACTTTGAACTATGAATGGACTTCAATGTTCAATCTTTGTTTTATTACTATGGTATTTAAATTAACTTTTTTCATTATTTCACCATAAATATCTTACTCCCTCTAAGAAGTTGAAAACACCCTATTTGTAGTTCAGCTTAGAGGAAACTTTGAGGATCTTATCGCTCACAACCTCTCTATCCTTGAATGTAAATAGGAATAGAAAATATTACAGACCCGAAAAGTGACTGCAATGCCATATTAAGCGGGGAAAATACGTTTTACGTCTCTGAGGTATGTTAACATTTTTCCTTTGAATCCCCTATATTTCAAGGAGCATATTTCATTGTTTTAAACTTGAAAGCGCACTCAGCATGTAGAAAATCTTCTAATTTCGAATTTTTATCGCTCTTTGCACTTGGTGAAATTTTTTTGTGATTCTTAGCAATATCTAGGGCGCCCAAGAGAGCTCAAAGTCTTGAGGTAAATGAAAGAAAAGTGTCGGCAAAGTGACCTATTTTTCTACGATTGGATCCTGGGAGCGATGCCAAACGCTTGATAAATTTGTCTTTGACTCGAGTCACGGTTGAATTCGCGAATGTTCAAAGTCGATAAATATAGATCTCCCAATTTCTGTTGAATTTGTTACTCTTTAATAATGAACCCTTTGAAAGGCTATTAGCCAAAGCAAGCTATGAAAAGTCATTTCAAATGTCAATTAATTTCATTGCATAGTTTCCGAGCTGCAAGATTCTATCATCTGTTTTAAGCTTTTTTCTTTAAATTAACATCGTTAGAGCTGAACCTTGACGTGTAGTGATCGGCCACCTTGAATATTATTATTACATAAATTGCTACAAGTCGACCATGAAGTCGGGTGGTAACATAAAGTCAGGAAGTACATTAAGACAAAAATATAAAATGCAAAGTACGAGCTTGGTTGATAGGTTACATCACACACTAAAATGTACATAAACCAAAATACAAAACAAAATACCTAGGACAAAAAAAATTTACAAAGCCCTCAAAATACCATTTTTTACACAATACCTGTTCCCATGTGCTTAGCACGCCAAATCAGTAAAAAAACACTACATTTACATTGCACTCAAAATACATTTTTACTCAAAAATATACGAAGACCAAAGTGAAAAAAATAAGAAACACCAAATTCAAAAAATATACGTAAAGTCTAAACCTAGGTCGAAATAAATTTCATAATCGTGAAAAATTGCCAGTGTTTCTTTCAATATGGAAAAATTCTATTCCATCACACTTGGATCTTCGGATTTTATAAAATCTCGTAAATTTGGGATATGATTGGATAACGAATTAAAAAAAGAAGTACACCGAGAGAGTTTTCCGTCAACATTTCATCGGATAAAATAAATATATAGCCATGAAATACTATGTTATTTTTTAAGATTAATGTTCCAATCCTAAAGCTCAACGTTAATAGAAAAAAGCTGAGGATCCTAATTTGTAAACGGGTAACACGGGTAACTATTATATACATGAGTTTGCTCGTTTCTCTACCGAGGAGCCGAAGAAAAGTATCGAATATTTATAGAAAATAAAATGAAAGCAATAAGCAGGAAAAAAAGGCTTGACAAATCTTGACAAACAGGAAAAATAAGAAACAGGACAGGGTTAACATTTGCGATGAAGATTTGATGGCGGCCTGGGAAGATTTCGATGCAACGAGAAGTTGAGTGTGTTTGGGATGGTCACGTGATATCACTGTGTGCGAGAGAGGAATAAATGCAGCGGAGGCAACTCCCTTACTTACGCTGCAATCCGGTGCACTGCAGATATGTATTAGCCCTTTTTGTCTTTTCGCAGGAAAAAAAGTAGACAGCAGCAACTTTCATGCCATTTTGCGACCATTTCCTTTCCGTCTTATCTGAGAGGTCATTTCCGCCAAAGGAAATGCGTCAGTGCTAAAAATATCCTGGAATCCCTTTTGACACATCTGACCTATATACGGGGCTAAAATGAAAACAATTGCATGTGAGATAGGACTTCTTGAGTGTATCTTCTTCCTTTTGAAGATTGATGTGATCCAACATTATCACAGTGCATTACTGTGTTCGGAAAAATTAAGGTCTTCAAGAGACCGTGAGATTTATAAAAGAATAAAGGCTTAAATGTAAATGTATCTCAAAGTGGAAGGGAATTTGATCGAACGAGTGTGTCGTACCCTCTCTAATTTGACCTACACTTTTTTGAGGATACCCTCTTCTATAGATCTCGGCATTGCGAGCTATTTAATATACCACAAGTCGCGCAATGTTGGGAATTCCATATTTATATATTCTTGTGTTCTACTTCCCTTTTCTGCTAGTCTTCAAATTTATTTTGAAGAATTATTTTTTATTATCACACTTTCCAATAAATAACTTGTCCAAAATTTTAAGACTTGAAGTCTGCCATGTTTTCCAGATATGTCAACGAGAGCGTACTTCATATGAAAGGTAATTACTTTTTATATTAGTTATACGAAGAAAATTTCACCAGAGAACAGCAGGATTGCAGCCTGTTTTGTCAGACAATCAGATAAGGCTTTTCGGGCTTCCGTTCGGGTGGTCTCTCTCTATTATGACGACGTTTCGGAATTTGAGTCGTGTTCCACCTTCAGGGCTGATGGCGAGTTGATGAAGTTGGCCATCTTGTGTACTCTTCAGATAACAATGTTTTGCAGGTTTTAATGTATTACTTTTCTGTTTATCACTTTCAAATGACAAGGGGAGTTGATGTGATGATAAGTGTCAAAACTGGCCCGAAAATTTATGAAGGTGTGATGGATGTTGACAATTTGGGGCTTAGCTAGATTTTGATTTTGTGGACGTTTACCGATGAGTAAATGATTTCACTGTTGCCTACTCATCCGGGGATAGATAGTCACCTCGGAAAAATCTTCTCGTAATTTTAAAGATTAAGACAAACGGAGAGAACTTCCTGACAAATAGAAACAAATAATTCAAGGATGAAGATGTGAATGACGAGATAGTAAAAAGTGCGGCTCATCCAAATGAACACAGGTTTCTTATTAAAGTCTATCTAGAAAAATTTCGGTGGGGGGGCGAAGCCTGATTTTTTCATTGCATGCATTGAGTAACCGAAAGAGTATGTATGATTTTATTCCCGAGAAGATTTTTCAAAAGAGTATGGTAATATTCGAAATAAAATAGGTTAGCCTGGTTTGAAGCTCGAAAAAGAGGTTAATCGCTGAATCAATATTACTATCATATCATTATTTGTTTTCAGCTAACAATAGTTGAATATTGTCTGAGGTTGTGACCTCAATTTTAAACTGGTACGAAATTGCGTCAAAATACACATTCCAGATACGTTTTATCAAATCAATTTTTAAATTATAATTTAAAATGTTCTCCTATTTTGCAAAATCTCCGAGCGATGAACTATATAATTTCTTTTACTACCACTTATGGTGAACTTAGAGAAGCGATTAGTGACAAATTAAATGGTAAATTCATTGAAAAAGGTCAATATTTTATTTAATATATTCTTTCTTTTACTACTACTTATTTAAAGAAGCGATTTGTGACAAATTAAATGGTTAATTCATTGAAAAAGGCCAATATTTTGTTTAATATATTTTTCGCTTATTATAAACTTTGAATATTTAAATAATTATTACGTTAAATCTCTTGTAAGTACTTCATCAGAGGCGTATCATTATTTTTTCATAGGTTTTTATCATTATACATTTTCAATGGAGGCAAATAGTGGCTAGCACAAGTATTAGCTACTATATTATAGCCGAAGTTCGTTTCCAACCTCCTGATGAGTAGCCAGTTTTCATTACATTTCAACAATTTCTGTTGGTTTTTGCAAAAGTTATGACATCGCTTCTTCTAACGGGAGTTGGGGCGACGTTTGTTCAGGCCAGGGAAAAGTTGCACTAATTTTTAGATATTTATTTATTACAAACTGTAATAAGGATTCAGGTTTTGATACGCGTACATTCTCAGATGAGGCTATTAGTAGCTCAACATAAGAATAAACTACTATATTGTTACCGAAGTATTAAGAGGAAAATTAAAACATCGAAGTAAGGAAACAATTTATCAGAAGTTATATTTGGAGTATTTCTTTACAGAAGTGAGCCATGGACAATGACAGTAGCGCAGAAAGCAAGGATAGAGGCATTGTAAACGTGGTGTTACAGAAGAATGATGAGGATCAAATTTATACGTATACCGAGTTAACAATGAGGAAGTCCTGAGAGGAATGGGAGAGAAGAGAAGCCTCATGAAAACCACGATAAGAAGACGGGACAACCTTACAGACCACACCTTGAAATATGATGGCCTGATGAAGATAATCGTCGAGGGACAAATGGATGGCAAAAAAGGAAAAGGAAGACCGTGAATAAAATATATATGGATCAGTTAAAGAAGGATGTGAGAGGGAAGAAATACGTATATGTGAAAAGATTAGTTAATAGGAGAATTAAGCGGAGAGCGACGTCAAACAAATCTAAGCATGGTATGGTGGTATGGTATTTGGGGGAGGCGAACGACAGCTGAGGTCATTTGCGCCATCAGGGAAGGTTATGGAAGGAAGGGTGGAGAGAAACCCGGCGTCGGCATAAGCCTGCTCTTAACGAAAGGCGCTAAGGGGATAACGGCTTAACGTCCCATCCGACGGACGGAGTTTTGCGCTTGAGATGTCCTCCACACAACCTTCAAGCAGGGATTGGGCAGTCTCTGAAAATTCTCTACCACTACTGGGATTTGATCCCGGGCCCGCCGGGTGGGAAGGCAACACTCTAGCCACCACACCAACCCGGTCCCCCTTTCCAAGCATTATTGACCAGAGACGATGATTATAGCCGAAATTTGATTCAAACCTCCTGCTGTGTAGTCAGTTACCTATTTCAAGAATTTCTATTGCTTTTTGCAAATGTCATCGCATCGCTTCTACTGAGGGGAGACGGGGCGACGTTTGCTAAGGGCGGGGAAAAGTTGCACTACACCGCTCCCCACCCCTCCCATGCCACACCCCACCCACCCTCCTCCCCCCCCGTTGCCAGAATGAGCTCAATTGAGTCTCGGGGAGCTGGATCGTCTTCCGCAATCTTGGGCAGCGAGCGAGCGGAGGAAAATGAGCACGGCTGGCAAACACGCCAAGGGTGCGCTAAACCACGCGCGCCCCGTCGCCATGGAGATTATCCCCACCGTTTTTGCTCCCCTTAATCACATCGACTTTCTTTCGCCCTCTTATTTCATCCCTCGCTGCCACGCTCTCATGCATGGGCAGACAGACGTACGCGTGTATGTGTAAATAAACGCGCGGGAGCCGTGTGACGAAAAGCTGGAGTTTGTGACGGTTCATCTTGAAAAGGATTGAGCATTCGTGAAATGTAAAAGCAGTCATTTGAAATCCTCAAGGTTTATATAAGTAAATAGTAAATTTACGGTGGCTAGTTGAGAAATTGTGACGTTTTTTTCGACATAAAATTCCGCTGTACACGTACATGTCGGTATAATGTGACTTTCGAGCCAGTTATTCACCTACCTATTACTGACTTATCGCATAATACCCATTTTTAAATGCTATCCATTCTAAATGATGGATTAGTGGTCTAAAATCTTCTCATAAAATCCTGAATCAGTCATTTTCAATTCTCAAGGTTTCTAGAAGTAAACAGTTTACTTACAGCGGCTAGTTTAGAAATTTTAACGTTTTGCAGAAATTAAATTTAGCTTTATAAGAACATGTCGGTATATTGTAAGTTTCGAGTAGGTTAGTTACTTAATACTGAGTTAGCTCATATTAATCATATTTGACTGTTGGACTTGATATCCAAAATCATCTCATAAAATCTCGAAGCATTCATTTTCAATTCTCAAGGTTTCTAGAAGTAAAGAATATATATATATAATCGGTGGATAGTTAAGAAATTATGACAAATTGTCGAAATTAATTTCCGATTCAAATACGCATGTTGGTATAATGTATTTTTCCAGTCAGTAACCTACTTAATACTGAATTATCGCATAACACCCGCGTTCAAATACTATCCAATCTGAATGATCACTTACTTAATTATATTGAGTTACCGAAAAATTATTTTGCTCTATGCAACCTAAAAGATACTCTATCCAAAATATTCCTACGTAAATAATGCTTAATAATTGGCTATAAGAGTTAAAACCAGAGCTTGAATACGTTTGTGGCAGTATTAGATTCTTTGAGAAAAGTTGTTTCATAAACCCTGGTGGACCCGCGATTTTCCATTTATGTATTGACTTAAAATAAATGCATATTAAAAAAATAAGTATAGTACTAATTTATTTAACGTTTTTCCAAAAAAATTCGGAATAATTGTGTTTTTTAACCAGCAGGAAAAATTGGAATGAAGACTTGAGGAAGATTATTTTTCATCAAGTTTTCGAATTGATTTTTTTGCTATTCAAAAACTTTAATTAAATATTTTTGAAGTAAAGTGGGTGTGTACACTGTACAGTATATTGGCACATCCCCAATAAATTAACCTTTTTGAAAAGTAGCTTCTGAGCGTACACCAAGCTCTACATTTCTAGTACTTCAGTTACTTCCGCAATTACCCATTTATACACCTCGTTAGCTATGTTTTTGATTATTATAATCAATAAACTTGGAGACATTAAGCATTGTACCTTCGAAGGCATATGTTCAATAGGGAATGGAGAACAAACCTTCTTGAAGAGGAATAGGAATATTGCTGTGTGCTTGGGTCAGATTTGAGCTTCTCATTGGGACCCTTAGGTACTGCTTCCCACAAAAACTCAAACATTTTGTGAGCGACTGTTCTGCGTCTCTCCTTATATGGCGATGAAGTTTCTATGACGGTAGTTCCTTACCTTATGAATCTCTGTCATTTCCGAGACGGAGGATGGTAAATATCGGAAAATGTGGTATCAATGTGCGTGCGAGTGAAAACTTTCTGTGTAAAGTTTTTTTCATGGCAACTGAAGGGGAGTATACATAGAGGAAACTTTATTTTTTCTTTGCAGCTGGTTCCTAAGCACTGAGTTATTTGCATCAGTATAATATTTCTCGTAATTATCTAGATTCTTCCTAGAGTTTCAAACTTCATCCGTTCGGTCGTACGTCCATCTTAGTCCGCTCACTCTTTCTAAATATTTTGTTTTATTTCATCCAGAAAGTAGCCCATTTATATAAACTAGGGATGGACGTATCCAGGTTTTTTTCGGATCCGGATTCGGATCGGATCCTTGATTTTCGGAGCCGGATCTTTCGGATCGGATATTTTCGGATCCAAATGAATTTTCAAAAACCTGACGCTGAGATTCCCCCGATGATTGTTCAATCTCTTGGAAAGAGTCACACTATGTGCCAGTCGTATTTTACCTTTTTTTATTTTCCACGGCTGAAATTCTCCTACGTAACCTCTGCGAGAGCTTTCAAATAAAACAGTTAATGAGTAGGACAAGAAAAGCATGCGACGGCGCATTCGTTGAGAGAATCAGAAATCTTTCCACCCGTATTTTTAGAATACCTGCTAAAATAACTCTACTTCGTTTCCTCGAAAATTCAAAAGCAAATTCAAAATATAGGTGCGTTGCATTCACTGAAACTATGATATAAAATTTCGGATCCAGATCCGATGTCTTCCGCGAGTTTGGATCCAATGTATCCGATCCGACCATCCCTAATAAAAACAATAATTATTTTAACTATTATAACCTCACATACTATAAGTTTCGATTCTTCACGCTTCCATGAGCAATTCCATCTTCAATTTGACTTCTTTGCTGCCTCTCTCATTATACTATAAGTTTCGATTCTTCACGCTTCCATGAGCAATTCCATCTTCAATTTGACTTCTTTGCTGCCTCTCTCATTGCTTGAGATAGTATTTTTAATTCCTGTGATAAGTAAGGTTTCGTTTCTAAAAGTCTTATTCAATGCATCATTTTTTTTAGTATTTATGTTTATATTGTTTATGTATGATTTAAGTGTAACTACACAAATTAATAATTAACTTTTAAATTTAAATTCTGTTTAATTTGCTCTTGCATCGATCATCGTTCATTTGGATGTTCTAAGTTTCCAGTCATCTGCTGAAATTGGAGCAAAATATTCTCCCCTAAGTGGATATTACACCAACTTGTCCTTTACTGATAATCTCATCGGGCCACTTATGATGGACCAGATATGATGACTACAATATACTCTTAATGAGAGGTTTACCGATTCAAGCGTATTCGTTCTCATTTCCGGAATGAATGGGAAACTTTGTACCACGAGGGAAACTTGAGATCGAGTAACGCGATCGGACTACTGATTGGAATCTTCTTCCAAGCATGAATTCTGCACCAGTTTTCAGATTGCGACATTCAGCATTGCGGCATACAATACAAGTAGACGCGGTTCCTGAATCCAACATTCAAACCGTTTGAAGTTTGCCTCTATTCAGACAGAAGCAATAGGGTAGTTTCCTTCATTAAAGAAAACGAAAGGCATTGATTGCGATTCGTTACCCACCATTAGTGTAAGTAGTGTAGAAATGCCGATTCCACCCAGAGTGTAGATATGCCGATTCCACCCAGTTATCACTCTCCAGATCTCTTCTCACGCTCCACATGCATCCGGTCCCAGCGCTTCGAGTTTATCAACTCAAGACTCGAGCGTGGGAATGACTCTGACGTGATCCGTGGGAGCGTAACCAGTTCAAGTCAGTTATGCTTGTCCCCCTCTGAGGATATAAAAACGCGACTCGATCGGAGCAGACTCATTCTCTTCCATCAAGCAGTCAGCATAGACATCTTCACCTAAAGAAGTCAGTAAAATTAGGAGGACTGCCCTTAGAGCCAGCACAGCAATCTTCACTTAAAGAAGACGGTAAAAAATTCGAGAACCTTCCTCAGGACCAGCATAGCTATCGTCGATATAAGAAGTCGTCAGAAATCAGGAGGACCAACTCAGACAGTGATTTGGTGAGTGTCAGCCTGATTCCATATTATTTTGGTTATATTTATAATAAGTCCACAGAAATGAAAGGTCATTAAATCCGATAATACTGATCAGAGAGCCTAAAAAATCCTTACGAGTGACTTTCACACAACTAGCATTCATCCGTAATATTTTTCTCGTAAAAACCCTTTTCAGGGTATTTAAGGGTATTTTGGGTACGGAAAAATCCTGGTCCTAGTACTCTCATTTTCGCCCAAAAATTCGGGGGCATAAATATAGAAACAATTCCGTTGAAAAAATTTTGACAAAGCAAGTAGTTTAGATTTGGTGGGCTAATTTATGAGTGATGGTATTAGGAGAATATAGGTTAGCAGCAGGTAGCTTTGCAAGAAAATCTTTAATAACTCCGTTATTTGAAGGAATTTGGGTAGAGTTTAAAGGAAAAAGTTTCTTTGTTTTTCAATGTGCATAAAATGCAGCAATCAAATTCTCTACGACCCTTACAGGTTCCGATTCAGGGTACTCAAGTACCCTTATTTTCCATGTTAGGGTTTTAAGAGTTATTAGAAAACTTGTTCATCTTGCAACACTATACACGAAGCACCGCTTGATTTTTTCATAATTACCCCCCAAAGTGTCCAAAAATCGGTTTCAAGTTAAGAGAGGACTTGGAAAATTTCTCTCGTCTTGGGGAAAATATAAATCTGTTAATATCTTTCTTATTTGAAGTGATAAATGCAAAGTGTAAACGGTGTAGGTGATAAAATTTAAATGTACTTAAAACATAACAATGAAATTCTCTACGACCCTTAAGGGTTCCGATTCAGGGTGCTCAAGTACCCTTATTTTCCATGTTAGGGTTTTAAGAGTTATTAGAAAACTTGTTCATCTTGCAACTCTATACACGAAGCACCGCTTGATTTTTTCATAATTACCCCCCAAAGTGTCCAAAAATCGGTTTCAAGTTAAGAGAGGACTTAGAAAATTTCTCTCTTCTTGGGGACAATATAAATCTGTTAATATCTTTCTTATTTGAAGTGATAAATGTAAACTGTAAAAGGTATAGGCGAAAATATTTAACTGCCCTTCGAATATAAAACTCAAAATTTCTCAGACCCTCATGGGGTCAGGGTCAGGGGTGTCTTGCTCCCTTATTAAAGGAGTTAACCTTTCGATGTTTCTGACAAATATTGTTGCTCCTGCAACGTTATACATGAATTAATAATTTGTTTTTTCAAATTCGCTCCGAAAGCCCTTCAAAAATTAACATAAAAATTATATTTGGACTTAAAAATTTCTCGTCCGGTGAAGCATATTTAACCTTTCATATCTTCTTTAGTTAAAGTCATAAAAATATGATACAAATAGAAATTTAGGTTAATTTTAATTACCTTTATAAATTATTATCTAAACTTTATGGAACCCTGTATGATTCAGGGTCAGGATACTTAGGTACCTCTAATTAGATTGTTACACTATTGATATTTATTACAGGAAACAAGCTAAATTGATAGCTAAATACAATCCTATAACTGAAAAAATGTTTTAATTCCCGTGCAGAAATATGCATTGACTTGCATTTGCATGATTCGATTAATTTTGATTCCACCGTCTAAACGAGCTAGTTGTTTCCCGGTATACCTAAGGTCTCCCCCATCATTCTAATACAACTTCTAATATATTTAAGGGTTATTGTTCTGCGTAAATAAATTTACAAATGAATAAATACATTTTTCATTCCACTTGTTATTTTTTATAATATATATTAATAATATATTTAAGGGTTATTGTTCTGCGTAAATAAATTTAGAAATAAATAAATACATTTTTCATTCCATTTGTTATTTTTTATTAATTTACGTATATAAAACTTTTCATCCCCGTTCAAATTTTAAATACATACTCTTCCTTCAATTATCATGCACACCCGGGGATAGTCTATTTTCTCCCCTCATCATAATTAATTAGGGTCAACAAACTCTCTCCGTATCAGGTACTAATCCTTTCCATCCGATACTTCACCCTCTCCTTCAACTCTTACTTCTTGAGGAAGTGGAACTCCTCCAGTACATCTTGGAATCTTCTCCTTAACAAATGGATAGACAAAATATCAGATATTTGATAAATTAGATACATTATCATATATTTCATAACGAAAAAGAAAAGAAACTCTTTCAAATGAGCAGGAGGAGCTTGCAGTGTTGGTGAGGGTATGAGGTGGTGGTCGTGTAAGAGGTACCGGTCGTGGTAGTGGAGGGGACTTCCAAAACAAAAGGAAGAGAATAAATTAACATCATATTGAACAATGAGATTTAAGAACTCCGACTCATTCTTCCATTATCTGTATTATTTTTTATTGAAGAAGCAGATCTCATTAATTATTTCATTGATTATTATAGCAATAAATTATAGTGATCTTCCTCTCAGCCCATAAAATTCCGTATATTTCACTCATAATCAACTTAAAGTTTAATCTCAACGTTTACAACACTCATAAATAACACTTTTCACCCATTTCCGCGAAAAACTGCATGGAAACGGTAGAGTACATTTCTTCTTTATTTTAGGTATTCTAGTAGACATTTTTTCCATTTCCTTTCCTTTCTTGGTTCTGCAACTTTTTCTAGTGAGATTTAGGGGTAGGGGGCATCACAGGGGTCATGACTCCGTAACAATCTATGCAGTTATGCCTTTAATTGTTGAAATACAAGTGTCCTCCACATTAGATGAGTATTACTTTTTTTAATTAGACGAACCATTACTTCACAATATTGCGTCAAACTCGGGTGCTTATACTTATGACGTGGGAAGTCAATGAAGATGATAAATATGCGTTGAAAAGTCGGAAAAAGATATTAAAAAATTGACCCAACCTCAAAATAAACCAGAAGCATCTCTAATAACTAGAGATACGTGTAAATAGCACTTTCATTTTAATTTTATAGCACTTACAATTATAGTTTATAGCATTATGCAGCCTTTTTTTTCTTTTTTCACTATACATTATCAGTAGATGACGACAAAGTGCGGTGAAACACGGTTATTTGAAAAAATGCGGAACAGTTTTAATAATGTGTTGAAAAAAATTAATTAAGGAATAAGATATATATGTACTAAACTATCTCATCCTCGGTGAACTTCGTACCACCTGATAATCAATGAACGGTTTCAAAACGCCATTTATAAATCAAGAACGGTTGTACTGATTTTAATAATTTTTTAATTATTATAGAAATATTAGTAAAAAATGTGCACTCAAGAAAACTGCAAGAATAAGTATTACAATGGCTTGTTAGAAAGAGATTTTTATTTATTCTATATACGTTGGGAGACTTAACTTGCCCGTTCTTGGGACAAGCTTACATAACGCTAGACCGATGCTTGATTGACGTAACAATCTCGTGAATAGCCCCTAAGGAAGAGCATTAATATATTATAGCTTATGGCGCGCTATAGTTTTAACTCGGTTAGGTAAAGTGCACCGCGTAAATCTACCCCATGTGTAAACGTACCTCAGTCTACCTTACACATTCGGGTCTATTCCATTGAGTCAAGCACCTTCTGATATACAAGGCAAAAAACAAAATGTCATCATCGTATAGATCGCTAACGATCTTTGGTAGCGTTTTTAATAACCGTAGTCAAGGTCACAGCCTGAAAAAAACATTCTCAGGAAGAAAGTAAAGAAATGCTTCTACATTCCAATTGTCGAACTCGCCGATTTTTGCGCCTTTTAGACGGAAGCGTGCGAAAATGGGCTGGCGGGGGCGGTGGAATAGCTTGTCCTCGATGGTCTAGTTTAAGTCTCAGTCAATTAGCAGTAAGAGTCGGCAGAGCATTTCAGCAGAGCTCGTGACTAAATTTACGAATTTTAACATCGAAAAGACAAATTTTGCTGATTAAACATCATAAAAGTCCAGTCATCGCGCCTAAGTCGCATTTATTCACGTGCAACTTGAGTAGCATTCATGTGTGGTTAAGTGTACGCTGTGATATTTGACAAATATTAATAACTGACATATATTTCATATTAATAATTTTTATATTAAAATAAAAAGTATATTTCGTACAGTAATTGTAATATGTTGCTTTTCCTCCCAAATTTTAGAAGACAGTTTGCCCATCAGACACTTGTGACCCCTCCAGAAAAAAATTCTGGATCCGCCCTTGTGAACTAGTACTACTCCAACAATGTCACCAACTCATGAAAAATGAGCAGCAACTTTTTTATTCTCTTGAATCATAGTTACGAGAGAATAGCTGGATGAGGAGGCTATTTTTCGTATTCTAACATATATTTCTCTTCAGACTACCAATTTATTTTCATAAATGGCAATTTGGGGTCTTAGTGAATGTCCACATTGATAGGCTTGTAAATGATATCTACTTATTGTCAACTATAAGAGAAAACTTTATTGCCCAAGCACCCACTGTTTATTTTTCTTGTTTCCAATATAGAAATATGATAGTTTAAATCATATAGATAAAGCTAGCAGAGCCTTATTTCAATTATGTGAGGTTCGTGAATAAATTTCCAACAGTTCCACGCCATAATAGTAAAAGAAAATCAAATCTATCATATTTGAAAAGATCCAAAATATAATGTGTGATATAAGTGAAAGTGCTAAAAAATTCTAAACTAATAAATATTTCCTGTTCAGTGCAATATGTCCATGAGGTTCTATCTGCCTATTTTAATATATAGTGACTGGCTGGACCCCCAGGACAAAGTACTGGTTAGGCCTGTTCTCCCCAAATACCTCAAGATGGGTCTTTTTCTAACAGCCACCACAACACCACACCATATTTTTCCTAGAATAACAAAGCCTGAGCGTGAAATAACTCACCATTCGCATCTTTAGGTTTTTCATTTTTAGCTCCATGAGATGCATTTCCTTTTGCTGAGCTATCTTCTGCTCGAGTTGCTGTCTCTTAAGTGTCAGGATCTGATTCTGTAGCTCTGCATTCTTCTTTTCAATCCGTAGGACATCCACCTGTAACTTGTTGTGATGAAGATTAGCCTCCGCACTGTATCGCTCCAACGCAGCTTTTTCCAGAGTCAAGGTTTCCATCCTAGACCTGTACTCGTTGTAGTTCTTAAGGTCCGTAATATAGGCTGCTAACTGTGGATCAAGATTTGTTGCTGGGCAGTAAGGGCATTGGCTTGTTGACGATGCCTTCTCTCTTTCCGAAGGCAATGACTCAGCATATGGACGGAAATGGGTGTTTCTCTCTCCGGCACCTGCAGAATCGTATTAGGATTGTTCGCCATTTTAATGAACTTCATGTAGTCCATAGTTATCAACCTAATCAATCTAAGATGGGTCTGGTTTGAACCTGATTAGTCACATTAAGCTCATTAGTCATGGAACAGTTACTGGCGTACGTTTTGCCCGGCAAACTGTACTCCTGCATACTGATATAGGTAGCTATTAAACTCACATTTGCTTCGGCATTTTTTCATCACAGAGTGAATTTTACCGTTACATTTTCCGTACATACTGAGTCCCAGTAGAATTAAATGATAAAGAGGCAACATTAGTGAAAGTTGATGCTTTTAACGTGAAATATCTCAAGTTTTCTGGTTAATTAAAAGTGTGATTGTTGGTTTATCGAAGCCTGAAAATGCGATGTTAACTCAGGATAGGCAGATTTAGGATGGGGGAAGCACGGGGGATTGTGCCCCCCCCCTCCCTCCCTCCCTAGACACTTAGGCAATGTTAGTTAGGTGCGAGATTAATAAATTGTGGACTTTTCTGATAAATGGTGAGTTTTACGGCTTTCTGAGATATCTTTTTGTTAATACTTACACTACTCTATAAGTAATATCAATCCAATTGAGTAAAAATTGCCTAAGTGTCTAGGGAGGGAGGGGGGGGGGGGGGACATTCCCCCGTGCTTCCCCCATCCTAAATCTGCCTATCCTGAGTTAACATCGCATTTTCAGGCTTCGATAAACCAACAATCACACTTTTAATTAACCAGAAAACTTGAGATATTTCACGTTAAAAGCATCAACTTTCACTAATGTTGCCTCTTTATCATTTAATTCTACTGGGACTCAGTATGTACGGAAAATGTAACGGTAAAATTCACTCTGTGATGAAAAAATGCCGAAGCAAATGTGAGTTTAATAGCTACCTATATCAGTATGCAGGAGTACAGTTTGCCGGGCAAAACGTACGCCAGTAACTGTTCCATGACTAATGAGCTTAATGTGACTAATCAGGTTCAAACCAGACCCATCTTAGATTGATTAGGTTGATAACTATGGACTACATGAAGTTCATTAAAATGGCGAACAATCCTAATACGATTCTGCAGGTGCCGGAGAGAGAAACACCCATTTCCGTCCATATGCTGAGTCATTGCCTTCGGAAAGAGAGAAGGCATCGTCAACAAGCCAATGCCCTTACTGCCCAGCAACAAATCTTGATCCACAGTTAGCAGCCTATATTACGGACCTTAAGAACTACAACGAGTACAGGTCTAGGATGGAAACCTTGACTCTGGAAAAAGCTGCGTTGGAGCGATACAGTGCGGAGGCTAATCTTCATCACAACAAGTTACAGGTGGATGTCCTACGGATTGAAAAGAAGAATGCAGAGCTACAGAATCAGATCCTGACACTTAAGAGACAGCAACTCGAGCAGAAGATAGCTCAGCAAAAGGAAATGCATCTCATGGAGCTAAAAATGAAAAACCTAAAGATGCGAATGGTGAGTTATTTCACGCTCAGGCTTTGTTATTCTAGGAAAAATATGGTGTGGTGTTGTGGTGGCTGTTAGAAAAAGACCCATCTTGAGGTATTTGGGGAGAACAGGCCTAACCAGTACTTTGTCCTGGGGGTCCAGCCAGTCACTATATATTAAAATAGGCAGATAGAACCTCATGGACATATTGCACTGAACAGGAAATATTTATTAGTTTAGAATTTTTTAGCACTTTCACTTATATCACACATTATATTTTGGATCTTTTCAAATATGATAGATTTGATTTTCTTTTACTATTATGGCGTGGAACTGTTGGAAATTTATTCACGAACCTCACATAATTGAAATAAGGCTCTGCTAGCTTTATCTATATGATTTAAACTATCATATTTCTATATTGGAAACAAGAAAAATAAACAGTGGGTGCTTGGGCAATAAAGTTTTCTCTTATAGTTGACAATAAGTAGATATCATTTACAAGCCTATCAATGTGGACATTCACTAAGACCCCAAATTGCCATTTATGAAAATAAATTGGTAGTCTGAAGAGAAATATATGTTAGAATACGAAAAATAGCCTCCTCATCCAGCTATTCTCTCGTAACTATGATTCAAGAGAATAAAAAAGTTGCTGCTCATTTTTCATGAGTTGGTGACATTGTTGGAGTAGTACTAGTTCACAAGGGCGGATCCAGAATTTTTTTCTGGAGGGGTCACAAGTGTCTGATGGGCAAACTGTCTTCTAAAATTTGGGAGGAAAAGCAACATATTACAATTACTGTACGAAATATACTTTTTATTTTAATATAAAAATTATTAATATGAAATATATGTCAGTTATTAATATTTGTCAAATATCACAGCGTACACTTAACCACACATGAATGCTACTCAAGTTGCACGTGAATAAATGCGACTTAGGCGCGATGACTGGACTTTTATGATGTTTAATCAGCAAAATTTGTCTTTTCGATGTTAAAATTCGTAAATTTAGTCACGAGCTCTGCTGAAATGCTCTGCCGACTCTTACTGCTAATTGACTGAGACTTAAACTAGACCATCGAGGACAAGCTATTCCACCGCCCCCGCCAGCCCATTTTCGCACGCTTCCGTCTAAAAGGCGCAAAAATCGGCGAGTTCGACAATTGGAATGTAGAAGCATTTCTTTACTTTCTTCCTGAGAATGTTTTTTTCAGGCTGTGACCTTGACTACGGTTATTAAAAACGCTACCAAAGATCGTTAGCGATCTATACGATGATGACATTTTGTTTTTTGCCTTGTATATCAGAAGGTGCTTGACTCAATGGAATAGACCCGAATGTGTAAGGTAGACTGAGGTACGTTTACACATGGGGTAGATTTACGCGGTGCACTTTACCTAACCGAGTTAAAACTATAGCGCGCCATAAGCTATAATATATTAATGCTCTTCCTTAGGGGCTATTCACGAGATTGTTACGTCAATCAAGCATCGGTCTAGCGTTATGTAAGCTTGTCCCAAGAACGGGCAAGTTAAGTCTCCCAACGTATATAGAATAAATAAAAATCTCTTTCTAACAAGCCATTGTAATACTTATTCTTGCAGTTTTCTTGAGTGCACATTTTTTACTAATATTTCTATAATAATTAAAAAATTATTAAAATCAGTACAACCGTTCTTGATTTATAAATGGCGTTTTGAAACCGTTCATTGATTATCAGGTGGTACGAAGTTCACCGAGGATGAGATAGTTTAGTACATATATATCTTATTCCTTAATTAATTTTTTTCAACACATTATTAAAACTGTTCCGCATTTTTTCAAATAACCGTGTTTCACCGCACTTTGTCGTCATCTACTGATAATGTATAGTGAAAAAAGAAAAAAAAGGCTGCATAATGCTATAAACTATAATTGTAAGTGCTATAAAATTAAAATGAAAGTGCTATTTACACGTATCTCTAGTTATTAGAGATGCTTCTGGTTTATTTTGAGGTTGGGTCAATTTTTTAATATCTTTTTCCGACTTTTCAACGCATATTTATCATCTTCATTGACTTCCCACGTCATAAGTATAAGCACCCGAGTTTGACGCAATATTGTGAAGTAATGGTTCGTCTAATTAAAAAAAGTAATACTCATCTAATGTGGAGGACACTTGTATTTCAACAATTAAAGGCATAACTGCATAGATTGTTACGGAGTCATGACCCCTGTGATGCCCCCTACCCCTAAATCTCACTAGAAAAAGTTGCAGAACCAAGAAAGGAAAGGAAATGGAAAAAATGTCTACTAGAATACCTAAAATAAAGAAGAAATGTACTCTACCGTTTCCATGCAGTTTTTCGCGGAAATGGGTGAAAAGTGTTATTTATGAGTGTTGTAAACGTTGAGATTAAACTTTAAGTTGATTATGAGTGAAATATACGGAATTTTATGGGCTGAGAGGAAGATCACTATAATTTATTGCTATAATAATCAATGAAATAATTAATGAGATCTGCTTCTTCAATAAAAAATAATACAGATAATGGAAGAATGAGTCGGAGTTCTTAAATCTCATTGTTCAATATGATGTTAATTTATTCTCTTCCTTTTGTTTTGGAAGTCCCCTCCACTACCACGACCGGTACCTCTTACACGACCACCACCTCATACCCTCACCAACACTGCAAGCTCCTCCTGCTCATTTGAAAGAGTTTCTTTTCTTTTTCGTTATGAAATATATGATAATGTATCTAATTTATCAAATATCTGATATTTTGTCTATCCATTTGTTAAGGAGAAGATTCCAAGATGTACTGGAGGAGTTCCACTTCCTCAAGAAGTAAGAGTTGAAGGAGAGGGTGAAGTATCGGATGGAAAGGATTAGTACCTGATACGGAGAGAGTTTGTTGACCCTAATTAATTATGATGAGGGGAGAAAATAGACTATCCCCGGGTGTGCATGATAATTGAAGGAAGAGTATGTATTTAAAATTTGAACGGGGATGAAAAGTTTTATATACGTAAATTAATAAAAAATAACAAATGGAATGAAAAATGTATTTATTTATTTCTAAATTTATTTACGCAGAACAATAACCCTTAAATATATTATTAATATATATTATAAAAAATAACAAGTGGAATGAAAAATGTATTTATTCATTTGTAAATTTATTTACGCAGAACAATAACCCTTAAATATATTAGAAGTTGTATTAGAATGATGGGGGAGACCTTAGGTATACCGGGAAACAACTAGCTCGTTTAGACGGTGGAATCAAAATTAATCGAATCATGCAAATGCAAGTCAATGCATATTTCTGCACGGGAATTAAAACATTTTTTCAGTTATAGGATTGTATTTAGCTATCAATTTAGCTTGTTTCCTGTAATAAATATCAATAGTGTAACAATCTAATTAGAGGTACCTAAGTATCCTGACCCTGAATCATACAGGGTTCCATAAAGTTTAGATAATAATTTATAAAGGTAATTAAAATTAACCTAAATTTCTATTTGTATCATATTTTTATGACTTTAACTAAAGAAGATATGAAAGGTTAAATATGCTTCACCGGACGAGAAATTTTTAAGTCCAAATATAATTTTTATGTTAATTTTTGAAGGGCTTTCGGAGCGAATTTGAAAAAACAAATTATTAATTCATGTATAACGTTGCAGGAGCAACAATATTTGTCAGAAACATCGAAAGGTTAACTCCTTTAATAAGGGAGCAAGACACCCCTGACCCTGACCCCATGAGGGTCTGAGAAATTTTGAGTTTTATATTCGAAGGGCAGTTAAATATTTTCGCCTATACCTTTTACAGTTTACATTTATCACTTCAAATAAGAAAGATATTAACAGATTTATATTGTCCCCAAGAAGAGAGAAATTTTCTAAGTCCTCTCTTAACTTGAAACCGATTTTTGGACACTTTGGGGGGTAATTATGAAAAAATCAAGCGGTGCTTCGTGTATAGAGTTGCAAGATGAACAAGTTTTCTAATAACTCTTAAAACCCTAACATGGAAAATAAGGGTACTTGAGCACCCTGAATCGGAACCCTTAAGGGTCGTAGAGAATTTCATTGTTATGTTTTAAGTACATTTAAATTTTATCACCTACACCGTTTACACTTTGCATTTATCACTTCAAATAAGAAAGATATTAACAGATTTATATTTTCCCCAAGACGAGAGAAATTTTCTAAGTCCTCTCTTAACTTGAAACCGATTTTTGGACACTTTGGGGGGTAATTATGAAAAAATCAAGCGGTGCTTCGTGTATAGTGTTGCAAGATGAACAAGTTTTCTAATAACTCTTAAAACCCTAACATGGAAAATAAGGGTACTTGAGTACCCTGAATCGGAACCTGTAAGGGTCGTAGAGAATTTGATTGCTGCATTTTATGCACATTGAAAAACAAAGAAACTTTTTCCTTTAAACTCTACCCAAATTCCTTCAAATAACGGAGTTATTAAAGATTTTCTTGCAAAGCTACCTGCTGCTAACCTATATTCTCCTAATACCATCACTCATAAATTAGCCCACCAAATCTAAACTACTTGCTTTGTCAAAATTTTTTCAACGGAATTGTTTCTATATTTATGCCCCCGAATTTTTGGGCGAAAATGAGAGTACTAGGACCAGGATTTTTCCGTACCCAAAATACCCTTAAATACCCTGAAAAGGGTTTTTACGAGAAAAATATTACGGATGAATGCTAGTTGTGTGAAAGTCACTCGTAAGGATTTTTTAGGCTCTCTGATCAGTATTATCGGATTTAATGACCTTTCATTTCTGTGGACTTATTATAAATATAACCAAAATAATATGGAATCAGGCTGACACTCACCAAATCACTGTCTGAGTTGGTCCTCCTGATTTCTGACGACTTCTTATATCGACGATAGCTATGCTGGTCCTGAGGAAGGTTCTCGAATTTTTTACCGTCTTCTTTAAGTGAAGATTGCTGTGCTGGCTCTAAGGGCAGTCCTCCTAATTTTACTGACTTCTTTAGGTGAAGATGTCTATGCTGACTGCTTGATGGAAGAGAATGAGTCTGCTCCGATCGAGTCGCGTTTTTATATCCTCAGAGGGGGACAAGCATAACTGACTTGAACTGGTTACGCTCCCACGGATCACGTCAGAGTCATTCCCACGCTCGAGTCTTGAGTTGATAAACTCGAAGCGCTGGGACCGGATGCATGTGGAGCGTGAGAAGAGATCTGGAGAGTGATAACTGGGTGGAATCGGCATATCTACACTCTGGGTGGAATCGGCATTTCTACACTACTAGTGTATTCATAATAAACAAATTATTTGATTTTAAAAATCCCAGTTTAGACAAATGGCAATGGTCAATTTTAACCTCATTCGAAAAATGCCATATTGGCGCCTTTGCGATGCCACTCCACGTGACGTCACAGGGACCTAGTTCCTATACGAGTAGATAGGAGTTTTACATCGTCTGAGATTACCAATGCATGCATGAGGCACAAAGCTCAGGGAAACATGTCTTAATAATCACCAATAAAAACTGGCCACGGTCGGAAAGTTTCCTTCGTTTGATAAGGTATTAATAATCCTTATTTACTCAAAGCGCTACCAGCTAGCATATTACTCTGCTACCTGCAAGCATCCTGCATCGTATCAGCGCTCAAAGCATAGCCCCAAGGTCTCACTTGGCGGCAGCGGGAACCAGAACGACGTCACACGGGGTTTTACCAGCATTCATACTTAGCCGTCGCGTTTTCGCGCGCTTGAATATTTTCACTTTTCATTTAATCGCGAAAAATCTAAAAGCGTGAAATACGTACTCCAGGAGTAATAATCTTTCGATTTAGGCAATAAAAAAATAATATGAAACCACCCTATTGGAGACGAAGCATATGCTCCGGAACTCATAATTCGGAAATTTGACTTTAAATATAATAAATCTCGCTCTCTTGTGGGTTACTATTGAGTAACCAATACTCTTTTCCGCCTTCGTCAACGCATATAAGTCGAAATTTTCATTCACATTTATACTTTAAACTAAAAAACAGACGTGTGACTGCACCAGAGCCTCCAAAAGTCGTTCTTTGATACAAGTTGACCTAGTTTCATTATATTCACTCCTTTCGTCATTAAAATTGGAATAACCAATTCCAGATAAAGACGACATTGCTATTCAACAACTTGCATCGCTTAATTCCTAGTGTACACTTATTTACCCCAATGTTCCACCAAAAAATTTATATCACAATTAATATTAGCTGCAAAATCTTCGTGAAGTTTTCTCATTAAAAAACACGATAGCAGTCCTCGCAGGCTTTCGGATTCTTCTGCATTTATAGTCGAACATCAAGTCTTGGCCGTCATTGTAGGTGGCGTCAATTTCCGCGGGCAAGATCCCCGGTTCAGGCCTCCCCAATATTTTTTGGAAGTCGGCACAACTGTAGCATACGGTAAAAATTATAGCCTTGTTTAACGGTAAAAACATTGACATTTCGAAAAACGACTTGCGTTTCATCCTTAGGACACATTTTCCCTGCTCTGTCATGAATAACATTGAAAATATAAATACGTAAATGAAATGAAAAACTTTTATTGTATTCCACCAATTTATTTTACGGTGTGACTAGTTTTGAGGAAGCGGCATCATCATCAGATACCTGTATGAAATGTATCTCATGATGACGCCGCTGCTTCGAAACTAGTCGTACCTTAAAATAGATTAGTGAAGTACGACAAAATTTTTCATTTAATCAACGTTGAAATAAGCTTCCTTTACGTCGAGCCTGAGATGATCGAGATAAATACGATTTCATCACAGGGAACCAGTTTCCTGGCCACTTCGCACTTCAATGGTATTCTGTTTAGCGTTGTTCGAAGGTAAAACCACTTGTCTGTTTCCACACACTTTTATTTAAACCGACCTTGGTTTCGGCAACTGGTGCCATTATCGAGGTACATGTCCTTGGGTGACAGCCTTTTTATATTGGTAGGGTTTTTCAGGCCTTGATAATGGCACCAGTTGCTGAAACCATGGTCGGTTTAAATAAAAGTTTGTGGAAACAGACGAGTGGTTTTACTAAGCTGAATATCAAAGATTTCCACTCGATCACGCCGGACACTGTATCTTTCATTGTTCGAAGGCTTTACCCGGGGTTTGAACCAGGGACCTCCTCCAATCAGTAGCTCTAAGTAATACCCACTCTGACGCCATGCTTCGAGAAATTCAATAGGAGGCAGCAGCCAATCTGGGAAACAGCAACCGTCTCTTCTCTGGGCTCGACTGGGCACCGTGGCGTCGCTCGTCATATCGGCCCCGCTGTCGTCACTAGCGGGGAATACTCGCTGCTCGCGTCACGTAGACGGGAGATAACGGCCCGTCCCCGCCATTCGACCCACCTCCCTCCCTTACCCTCAGTGGCGCCGGCGCCTGAGAACGAGAGAACACACGACTGCCACCTACTCATACCAATGCTTCTTACGATCTTAAGGGGGTTGCACCTTGAAGCTGCGCGATTGAAATGTTTATTAAAAGTTAATGAACATGCCCCTCTAATAAGACTGAGAGATGGAAATAAGACTAATTGCTTTCGCTATGTTAAGTATTAACAATTTCCACGAAATCACGCCTGAAACTGTATCTTTTAAATTTTATTCAGTGCTTCAGACAAGTATCACCATAAAAACAATCATAAAAAAACGGACTTTTCAAATGCAATTTCCGTATAATATAGCTTATTTTTCTGGCCGTCAATCGATGTATTACAACAAGAGGAGCACTTTAGAAGATCGTCGGCTTAGCCGGAAAATATTATTGATAAAATCTTCTCTGGTTTGGCACCGGGCAAGGCTTTTAACCCTTTATAACCCAATGTTGCTTCTAAGCAGCATCAAAAATGTTTAATCTTTCAGCTCTATTCAGAAAATATCTGAACTATCCATTATTTTGTAGTGTAAATTTTGATGATGAAATAGTTAGCTGCAACGATATTTCTCATTGAGTGTAAAATTTTCAAGTTTTCAAAATGAAAAATCTTGAAATTTGATTTCTCTCAGAGTCAGTTCTGGGTTAAGGCCAAGGTTTCGATGATAAACTCCCTCATCATCATCACGGCTAAGACTGGCTGCCGAGTTTGGTCCACGCCAGGTTTTTATACTAAGCTAGCCAAATGACGCTAGCGACTCATTGTTGTCCAGCCGATTCAAATTGGCCCTGAAAGATTGGAATTGCAACCGTGATCATTGTATTGTATCAATCAACGGTCTTCATATTTGGCTGATGCTTTGCCGAGAGTCTCGCTTTTTCGCCTCATGACATATTTCTGTGTATGGGTCTCAACCGTTCTTTGGCTTGCTATGAAAACCCAGCGAAAAAATGGTGACATTTTCATGGTTTTCATTCATTTACAATGCTAAAAAAAATGTTTCTTCCCGCTAAAATATATGTGCCATATGAGATACAAGTGGTATAAAGCTAGAAACAAGTGGTATAAAGCTCGTCATGGTATTCTACATTTTGTTAATCCGGTTAAGTTCTCAAAATACTGGGAAATGATGTAGAATCGAGTTTACTATTTAGGGTATTGATTAGAAAACCAGTGATTAGGCACTTCATCATTTTAATATAAGTGATAATATTATATATCCAAGGAAAAGTTTTTAAATATTTTTTATATAAATTCATTGCTGTTATATTTCATCAATATGCATTTTGAATGCACAGCATATGTATTAAAAACCTCTTTTTATCAGATGAGTTCAAAATTTTCAGATACGATTTGTGTATGGTATCACGTTATCTGGTAATCGCGGATTGCTTTTTTATTTTACCATTATTAGCTTTATTTTGGAACCCGTCAGAAAAAAATATATACAGACTTAGCATTAGATATCCATTAAGCCGACAGCAAATTAACCATCGCATCAATATCAAGACAAATATGTTAGATGTTATATTGGTGAAGGCATATGGTAAACTGGTCTCGACACATTATTCTGAATCACAATTCTTCATTCATTAATTTTAGATTTGAAAGTAAATCCACGAGAAAAATTATTAGCCAGAGTTAAAATTTACTTTTCTAGAAAGTAACTGAATAAAGATATGCCAAATTACTTTTTGAATTACGTTCAGTATTATTTTTAAGCCATATATTTTTAAGAAACAATTACTATATCTGCGTGATTTGCTCTGTAGCTAAATTTTCCTCGTCATTTTTAGATGCAAATTGAGGATTTGAAGGAACTGCATGCTTACAAATATTTTCTGAAGAACTTTTTTGTTTTGAAATCGATCTGTCCGAATTTGGCCGACTCGTCTAAATTTACCAATGACTAAGCAATACCTAAATCAAACTTATATCATTAAAGATCAGTTGATGCATAACTTTTAGCATGATACACTAATTATCTGTATCGGGCGAGACTTCTTGGAAAAGACTTGCATAATGAAATGTAAAAAATTATAATTCCACGAAAAAGCAACGCTACACGATCCAGGTTTTATAATTTTCAGTGTTTTGAAAATAAAAGCAAATGTACCGGATTCATAGACGGTAATTCCATGTGAAAATACTGAAAGACCTAAGTTTCGATGTGGTACGTCATCACTTAATGATGACCTAAAACCTAGGTATATGACATTAAATTTATTTGGAATAATATAGCTTTAGCGTTTTATTATATTAAAAACTAACATTAAATGATTCTAAATGGAACGATCAATTGAGAAGTTAACTGCAGTTTGACGATATTTTATTAATCTTAATGAGTTAAGTCGTCAATTCCTGTTGAGGTCGTCTTCAAATAAATCGCATCATATCGATGCAAATATTTTTTCATGGCGAACTTCACGAACATGTTCGGGGTTTTCACCCCGACAGTGGCTTATTAAGCACGACCCTCGCCAAATGTGCCCCAGTGTGGACTTGTGACGTCAACATCTTGTTCGGTAAAACCCATCCCGAAGTTCGCTCTGAGAAAATGGCTTTGTAGTTTAAGTGACGAACACACCTCACCGAGAATCGGTACATACGGGTTCGAATGCCGGTTAAGTTAAATATATTTTTCATGGCGAACTTCATCCGTTGGTGCATTTAACTTTGCACCCGTGCGCGTGACTGCGTACAAAGTCACTTGTTCCTGCAGTGCTTGGAAATTTGTCTTCGCAGACCAGCGAAAAAATAAGGGGTTTTCACCCCGACAGTGGCTTAGTAAGCACGACCCTCGCCACATGTGCCACAGTGTGGACTTGTGACGTCAACATCTTGCCCGGTAAAATCCATGCCGAGATCCGGAGAATTGGGAGATCTGGGTTCGAATCCCGGCTAGGTCAAATATTTTTTCATGGCGAACTTCATCCTTTGGTGTATTATATCGATGCGAGATGACAAATGTACCGGGCACATCGATACGCGCCGCTCATATCCCCGGCACGAACGTCCCGGGTGAGAGCCCGGCTTGGCTTTCCCTCTCTGGCCTTTTCTCGCTTCCCCGGGCCAACTGGTCGGGTTGCGCGCGCGGGGGAAGTTAGCGGCGGGGAAGGCGGTGTAGGGGAGAGAGCTAAGCGATCAATTCGGCCCGGCTTCCCTCCTCCTCTACGCCCTCTCCCCCGTCCTCTCCCCCCTCTATTCGTTATCGTCCGACACCGCTCCTCTCTCCACACACATACGCGATTGCAAATTGCTCGGGAAAAGAATATATAGGACACACACGGTTTTGTGTGGAATGGGGACGTGTGCGACACTGTTCAGCACCTTTCCAGCATCCGTGAATATTTTTTTTTCTCCCCCAACCAACCCGACCCACAGTGAGAGAGAGGGCGTAGGCCCTGTTAAGCACCGCATACAATCTGTCCTACCCCACTAGGTCGGTTGGTTGGCTGGTTTCCCTCCTCGCTAGCTACCTCACCGAGGTGAGGCAAGGGTTTAATATTACTTAACTGGTTTAGTTTGCACCGGTGCTGGCAGGAATTTAATTTAATTTGCTTAGCGCTTGCCTCGCGCCCTCTAGACGAGGTTGGTGTGCTTGGGGTGTTTTTCGCTGCGCTGATGCGCGGCCCCCTGACTTTTAGGTATCGCGGCTAATGAATCCTCGCTTGCAATTTGGAGAGACCTCTTCAGCGCCATTCTCGAAGTTATATCAACAGCCTCGACCGTGATCTCGAGGGGAACTTCGCTAGTTTAATGTATTTTTGTTCGTCGTCCTCATCATCACCATCATCCGACTAAAGGCGCCGCCGTCTGCGATCGTTTTCATCTCTCATGCATTGCTGTAGCGCTTTCTTTCCCGAGAATGATTTGAGATTCAACTGATCCTTTTGCATCCCTGAGTGCAAGTATTCCGTGGTAGTGATCAGGGCTTATTAATCCTATACTTTGCGGCCTTTGTTCATGTATTAACAAAAAAATAGGAAATTAAAACTCTGTTCATATTTTATATTTTTTAACGTTCGTATTAAATCAAAGAGAAGGGTTTTGGTGTCAATATTCATGGAGAAGGAATCAGTATGCTGCGATTTAAAGGCGGCATAGCAGTCATCGCTGAGACAAGGAATGATTTGAAGAAGGCATTGACAAATATGGATAGGACAATGACCAGATATCAGATGCAAATCAGCATAAAGAAGACCAAGATATGCAGCAAAAGAAAGGAGGATTGGACAAACATTAAAATAGAAAGGCAAGAAATTGAAGAGGTGAAGAGTTTTCTTGCCTGTAAAGCCGAATTATCGACGATGGAGGGAGTAAAGAATAGGAGGCCAGTAGGAGGCCTCTCTACAAAAAGAAGAATCTACTTAAAGCTGGAAGTAAAAGTATAGAAGTAAGAAAACTATTCATCACATGCTACTAATTTAGCGCGTTTCTTCATGAGAGAGAGGCTTGGACGTTGACAGCAGCAGAGGAATCAAGAGTGGAACCATTCGAAATGTGGTGCTACCGAAGAATGATGAGGATAAGATGGATCAGCCGAGTAAGTAATAAGAAAGTGCTAAGAAAAGTGGGAGGAAAAGACGAGTCTTCTAAAAAATCTTAAGGAGAAGACGGGACAACTTTTTTTATACAAAACTATGCTATGCAACTATTTTATGCAAAACTATCTATAAAAGCACAAAGTTGAATTATAAGGAGAAAAGTTAATTTGACCCTTTTTCACCCATAGCTACTTCTAGGAGAATATGATTTCAAGACTTCTCACTTTAAAAATATGAACATTTTCCACTGAATCATAATTATTATGTCAGAATTTTCCATTAAACGTCAAAGCACAAAGCAGTACGTAGTTTAAATCTTTCCTAAATAGAGCCGAAAATTAATAAATTTTTCATGTTACTTAGAAGTAACATTGGGTTATTATGGGTTAAAACATTAACTACTGAGATTTCGGTAAATTGTAACCGTGACCGGAAACATTATTTATCACTGAAAGCTTTGAGTCAAAAATCAACGTGAGAGTATATGATAAGCATATGGTTATTTCATATTCTTCTTTGCGGTAAGTCATTGAATAAATTAATTATACAGGGTCTTCACGTATAACATCATAAGTCACGCTCCTTCAGATCAAATCCCATAACTTTTCAATGGGTTTGAAATTGATAAATAAGAATCTGAGCTTTTCCCAGAGCTATTCGGCATCATCTGTCCTGCGGATGTTGGGAAAGTCTCCTAACGAAACGTCGGCTTACAGCATACAGACCCACCCTGACCCGAAAAGCTTTCATCAAATTGATAAATACTTTGTTACTTTAAATCGCTTTCTTTTTTAGGCAGTGGGTGAATAATCAAGATATCTAGAGGAAGTAATGAAAATCTGTGCTCTTTCATCAATAAAGTTCTTTATAAATGTAAGGCCACAGCAGTTATTTTAGAAGGATTCTGAGCAGGGGTCCCGACTTATGAAAAATATTGGGGGGGCCCATACCAGGGGCCCCCCCAAAATTGTCTTGCCCCTGGAAATTTTATAAATATTGAGTTTTTAAGTTTTTTTTTAGCATGTTAGAAGAGCCATATAATCAGCATTAGAACACTGAAAACTTGACTTTCGATAACTTGACACTTCATGGAAAATCTATAAGCCTGACACATATTTTCCTCCCACCCATATCAAATTTTTGAGGGGGTTCGGGCCCCCTCAGGCCCCATGGAGTCGGCGCCACTGATTCTAAGAGAAATCCATACGAATGGATGTTTTTCATTAAGGTATTTTGAAAACACATATCCTTGCACGTTTGTGCTGAGAAAAAGAATGTGTCAAATACGATACTTGCAATTCGTTGTGTTATCATTTGTATTCTTGGAAACTGTGGTAAAAGTTGAAAAGCCTTCCGATCCTTTTTTAGGGTCAAAATCTGAAATAAGGGGCATTTTCTTGGGACACGACAGATTTGTCCCGCCGTGTGAGCTGTAGTGGGGTGTGGTCAGGATGTGTTAAAGCGAAACATCTCTTCACTCGGGGAAACATGACGCTTTTAGCACACTTATCCTCATACTGAAATCTACCATCCCCGAAACCGATAGGAATTTTTAAAATAGCACCCGTTAAACATTTATAACATATTAAATGACCGCATGAAATGCAAAATTACCCTTTTTCATTAACAGGCTACTGTTCTATCGAATATCGCAGCTTAGTAATTGACTTTCATGTAACTGTTATTTAATTTAATTTACTTTTAAGCCATCTAAATACGGTATTGGTAATATGTCGATAACCATCGATGAAATTATTCGGGGATCTTCGATAATTTGAATTCTTAAATTTTAATGCTGTGCGTATCACCGAATTCCTTTTCAATAGTTACCGAATCTTGCTACTCCATTGTCACTTCGTCTTAATATGAAGCAAACTTTCAAAGTCTGTCTATATTACAGGTGCTAAATTTTTCGACTCTAATATGTCGTTCATGCTTATAGCGAGCATTCCACTCACATTATGACATTATAGGAATATGTATGAGAGCTGATTAGCCAGAAAATTTTGATCTTTTACTCTTTTTCATGCTTGTATTACACCATATTCTTTACTCATGAATGCTTCAAATTAATCAATGCACTATGTTTTCTTTTCTTTTGAAAAAACTTAAGACAATAGGTGTAATGATCAAGTTCGCATAAAATTGGGAATGTAAGACTCTATTGGAATACGAAAACATTGGGGTAAAATATGTGTGTTAAACTCGTTGATTAAAATAAGGGAGCTAAAATGCGTTTCCCTAGAAATGAATAACTGATGCCCAATGATAATCATAAACTCTGCAGAAATATATTGCCGAGAAATAAGATAAGTATTTAAATATTGAAATTCAAAAATCTGCTTTTCTGTTTGTTCCAGACCGGCTTTTAATAAAGAACATTCGGTTTCATGGGATTCAATCGAATGGGTGACATTTTATTGAAGCTTTCACGTAGATGCTGGTTTTATCATTGTTAAAATGTTTATTGCTACTGCATCTAAATAATGTAATGAAAATCAATTTCTTTTAATCATGTCTTTATGCCAAAATAAATCTGATTACGATCTTCGACTAATTTTTGAGTTGATATTAATTTGATGCCATAATTTAGGACAATTTGCGCTAGTTTAGTGAAAGTGGCGCATATAAGGCGTGAAAAGCAGTCGCAAAAAATTTGCGATCTTTGAATATTTCAAGTTCTCTGAATTGATATTTCAATTGCACTGTTAACGGTTGGAATATATGAGCACAAAGCAGTTTGACAGATTGCATGTGATTGCTTTTGTTTTCATGGTTATGATGGAATCTTCTGCGGGGCTCGAATCTTTCAGCGAAATGCCACAAATAGATTTTAAAATATAAGATTTCCAAAGATATACTGTAGCACTCGCTCAGGAAAATTTCATTTATAAGGCGTATATTTTTGGGGAAAAGACGGCATCTCTTAAAAGGTGAATCGAGAGAGATGACATCTGGAAAACGAACTTTTCTTCTTCAACTTCAGAACTGGTGTTTTTATCGAAAACTCTGGTAAAAAAGGAGTGTTGCTATAGTAAATTGATTATATTTTCGAGCTCGGATATTTTTATTTCGTATTTCGGTATCACTCTAGCATATTTGCTACCATTTTTATTACAGTAGAAGCAACCATAAAACACTCAATGATATTAGTTAAGCTAAAAATTCAATGTTAAAGAGGCTTGAGAAATTATTCCTAAAGAAAGGTGACCCTGGGAACAGTTATAGGAGTAGCCGAATTCACAATGCTACTGCGAATTTCTCAGTTTAGGAATTTTCTCTAAATCGATATTGCTATATAAATATTGACAAATTTAATAATTATTGTGCATCATTCTCAGCTCCAGCAATGAAAATTTGGTTTGAAAAAGAATGAAATGTTTTTGGCTGAATCAAATTATTTTGGGATAAAATAGACATGATGCGTCCACTTCAAAATTTGATCTAGAGTAACGTTATCTCAATGTGCAAACTACTCCGCAAGCTGCCCTAACAGGAGTGTGGCAAGTGATGTTAGTAAACCAGCCGTCGAGAAATAAAAAGGAAATGCACATGTGAAGTTCCACCTAGCACTTAATGAAGTCCTATGTTGTTCGGGGAAAAACGAATTCCTTTACCTTTCCATTTGGAAATGTATCTCTCCTACTGTCGTTAATATCACCTTAATTATATCGGAGGTAATTCCGTCAGGAAATGGTTTTCGCTTACGAGCACTCAGAAAATCACGTATGTAGTTTATCACCGTCGTACAGTAATGCATGGTGCTTTCCCGGCGAACAACAGATAAGAGAATATCTCGGGTTTTACACTGGGTCTCTTTGAGCCCTGGTGGCGACGGGTGAGTCACTAGGTGAAGCGTGGGAAGAAGTGGAACCCGAAAGATCTTCACTTCCATTGATCTAGAGCTTTTACACATAAAAACTAAGGTTACGCGGCCAGCAATGCATTCGTCGGAAGTTATGACTAACCACGTAAATCTGTGGTTGTGAAGTGCGATATGGTATTTGTAAAATTATTTTCTTTGGAAATTGGAGGAGGCACTTCTGTCCTCATTTAATCATTAAGGGATTCAATGATGTATGAAGTCTAGTGAACATTTATCGTGCTGCCTTGCCGTGTCGGCCATCTCTTAGTATAACGAAAGGAGTTTATTTGTCATATTAATCAGATTCTTTAGTTAATATTTAGTCTGTATCAGATGGAGTTTAAAAACATCTCTTTCTGGTAGGCTA
Organism: Ischnura elegans; assembly: GCF_921293095.1. Taxonomy (NCBI): domain Eukaryota; kingdom Metazoa; phylum Arthropoda; class Insecta; order Odonata; family Coenagrionidae; genus Ischnura; species Ischnura elegans. The sequence goes on along the minus strand of NC_060257.1, from coordinate 81,281,780 downwards.
TGTAACTTCAGGTGGAATAAGCGGTAAATGTAACTCTTGTGATTATTTCACTTGACCAATGTTATAATTTTTCATTAATTGAATGCAAAATGAAGACTCCAAATTAGTTTTTTGCGACGTGAAAGCTATAACGACAAATTGCAGCGTCATACAGTTAGAATTTGTCGTAGTTGTCAACACATTTCACGGTATAGCTTTGAAAACGTGAAGCCAAAAATTAAAAGGTGGTTCATTAATATTCTTTACGAAGGCTTTAGATATGAAAAAAATAACGTTTAGATTTTATATAATTTTTCAAGTTAAATACCAACCTAATGTTGAGAGTGAAAACATATGGCATCCATGGCAATGGTATCTGGAATAGTCAACTTAAATGATGAAATTTACTCTTATAAGACTCTTCCACTGGTTATCTCTTCCATTGTATAAGTTCAGTGAGGTATAGGATCCCAAAAAAAAAACAAAATTGTAAAAAAGGAAGGAAAACATGCACAAATATTACTTTGTGAGAAAACAACAATTCGGGTATGATGTTGTGAGTACTACGTAAATTAATTAAATTTTTAGATTCGAGTAGTACATGCGGACTGACAATATCCTTCTCATTGTATTTTTTTTATCATCATCTCAAAATGGCTTTAAAAAATACGGATTCAAACCAATGAATAGTTTCCCCTCTTAACATTTTTTATGGAAATATTCTACGATATTGAAGCGTTACGACTTGTTTGCGCACTCCAAATTTTTCATTGTTTTATATTCATCCAAATGATCTCGTACTCTTGAAAACATTTTTATTCACGAAATCATAATTGACTGATGCCCTGCCTGAATTAAGTTTTAAGTTAATAGGCAGATGAGTTGATGCGAGGTGCTGTCGTCTGAAATTTTCAACCGAGCTGCTCAACAGCGTTTCCCCCTCCGTCGGAAAATAACAACGAGAGCAAATTTAGCGAGGCTGACTATTAATCTTCTCCTCGTGAGGACGACAGTCCCTTGGGTGCCTGGCAACCAAGTGATGGGAGGCGGGGGGTGGGGGATAAGGCATCGCTCGCCTCGCCAGACGCTCACACTTTCAATTAGCTTCGATTGGAGGCCCCTTGCATGCCCCGGTCTTTCTTACTCTCCGTGGTAGAGTTGATTCCAGGGCGAAAAATGTTATCAGCGTAAAATATCAATCAAAGCCTTCTCGTGTACAAAATGTTGCTTCGAACTCTAGGAATGTAAAATAATTTTAATAAATGATTCAAGTGAGGTTTTTTGATGGGCTATTAAACGATGTAAACGCATTTTTTAGCTGCTATAACGTTCAAAAACCTGTTCATAAATTCATATCGGCTAAAAATGAGTGACTTAAGTATTTTTTCATTGTAGTTTCAACATGAATCGGCAAGGAATGAAAATCGTGGTTTGATTTCAGCATTTCAACCTTCCGTTATATTTTATCATTATCTGTAACAGTTGAACAGTTACCACCAGTAGATCTTATGGTTTTAAGTGCTGATAAAGTAGTAGTCTTCGTTCATTATAATATCGAAATAAAATCTAGTATTGCACCTTTCCACATTTTATTGTCGAGCAGAAGGCTACTAAATTGAATCCCTAATGATAACCCTGATTTTTCTAGCTGGCCACGGTTACTGATGAGGTTCATAGTAATATCAGAATAATTTAAATGGTTAAATACATGCTCAATATACCCAAGTCCACTCTGATTATCGTGGCATATAAACAAATCATTTTGAATTTATTTTGGTTGTTATGCCATGCTCTGATCCATGAATAAGACCACCATACAATAATGGATTCAACCCGGTGAAAGAAATGTATCGTTACTGATTTTTGAAGATTAAAAGGGGAAAGAGAAATTAAATCAAGACGATGAAGTTGTGATAAGTATTTATTAGGATCCCATGCTAGAAACCAGAGATATCGTTCTTTGAAGAAACACCGTTTGTGTTATGCTGCGGTAAAGTTATTCGATTAAAACAATAATTGTTGTTGTAGGAAGTGGATTTGTGAGGTAGATTAAAATATTTCGTTAATTTTTAAAGTTAAGAGGACGTGTCAATTATCGATAAGATTTTGCATATGATTTATGAAATGGCATTGGTATGACTTTTATAGTTCCTAAATTTGAATGTTTAATATCTTAAATATTGATGCACGCAACGAATTCCTTTTATTTCTAGAAATCTGGCGCAATTTTTACCCTTTTCTTGCAATTTTTAATGAAGAAATTATTGGAGAGGTAATCGAATCTTCTAATCTCCTCATAGGCATCCGCTGACAGCAATTTAAGATCATTCTTCACGTCTTCTTAACACTAGAATACCCGGCTTTGTCAATTTGACCCAAAAGAGAATATTAATGTTGATGATTTTGAAAAGAAGAAAAATTTAGGCTCAAATTTCATGACTTTTAATTATTTACTTTGGTTTACCACTGTGCAAGAGTTAGGCCTGATATTATTATTTTTTTCTATTTTTTCTCATCACTTATACCTGCCATGCCCGGATGGGTCATTTTGACCCAGACTATACAATTCATTTGAAGACGTTCTACTGCTCTTTTATATTCAATGTAACGGTGTGTATTTTATACTGATTTTTTGTCAAACTGTTACTGTAATTTTTTTAACCCGATTCCATTGAAATTCATTGTACCTCCCAAACCCATCAGAGGAAAAGTGATGGGTATTCACAAATTTGTGGAAGCAATTGTCCCAAGACAACACTGAAATTGTTGAACAACTACAATTTTAATATGTTTCGTCCAATTAAATTTTCTACTACTCTCCCAAATGCTTTATAAACAATCTTAATAATAAACTGGGAAGAAATTTAGTATTATGAGTAAAATATGCAAACCTGATCATATTGGGTCAAATTGACCCACTCGGTCATTATAGGGTGTAAGGAATGGTCGGGTATGCCAGTGTTAAAGTTTATCAAGAGCGAGAATGGGGTTTCAAAACTTGGCCCGCCCAGCTATGCCTCAGTTTGTGCGTCAACTATGTCTCAGTGAACCAATCTGAAGGTTGGTTTGGATTGATGAGGGTAGAGATCACTGCAGACTACGCCGCGGCATATAAATTTCTCACATTAATGCTAATGGGTGCAGTTCATTTTCCTGGGCCGCCTAACACTAAGAGGATTTTATTTGGGGGTGTTCGAAGGTTTCACCCAGGATACGAACCCGGGATTCTTATATCAGCGGCAAAGGGCTCAACTACTTCTTTAATAGCGTCGAAAAGCGACTCCAGTAGACTCTTTTCATTAATTCCTTTATTCTTCACGGCATAAAAATACAAAACGTTTGTCCTCACTCGTAAGTTCTGTTACTTTTTATTTAAAGTAAATTGAAACTTCACTCCAAATATTCATTAATTGCACATTAGTTTTCAAATGTACTGCAAACAACATTTTTTCTACTGCGTTTGCTACAAACGCTAAAGCGTAAATAACAAAAATTTTCATGCATTCTATCTTTTGCTGCTGGACACATTTGACGTCTCCTTTCCTTGGTATTTGATTGGTAGAATTATTTTCTAGCTCAGCATGAAAAACGCCACTTGCGGCTTTGTCGGTTATTGAAGAATTTGCAATAAGCAAGATTGTTTTTGTGCTTTTAGGCTTAAATCATCGATAAGTGATATAATTTATACGAATGATTTCTCTACCCTTAATGCGTGAGGGGTGTAATTGTCTAGCAATCCTTCCTCACTGTTTTTTTAAATGATTTCCATCGAGTTATTTTTCTAAACATCTGTCTTTTTTGATCTTTGAAAAACATTCTTCTTTTCAGAAAGAATTTGGAAAATTGCTCTCTGCTAACATTATACACCGTCATCTATAAGGCAATTTAACCTGGAACTTGGCATCTGATTGTTTACTACTCCTTGTCAGTTCACATTTTTTTTTCTACCCTTCCGTTTTCTTCAATCAACAAAACCTCCTCATTCGTCTTTTTTATTTTCATCGCTTTTGTCCCTTCTTTTTGTCTTTAAAACCAGACTGAATTTGGAGAACGGTAAGGTCATTGCAGCGTCATCGACCTTAAGATGAAATGAATTAGTCTATTAAAATTGCAGTTCCACCTACTGACTTAATTACAATTGTCACGTTTAATTGAGCCTACCACAGATATGGGAGATTTATGTTACTATCTGATAGATGTTACAGCCATAGTAAAGCGTGCGTTTGAATTTTTCGACCAGGTAATGACACTGCTTTAATTAATATCAGTTACCGTAGAATTTTTGTTTAACTGGATCTTCCTTTTGACTTTCGCAATGCAATTACTATTCGTGTAGACTATAATCATTGCACCAGTATAAAATAATCATCATAGGTCAAAAATCCTAAAATAGTTTTGATGCAGTTCTCCAATCCTCTCTCCTATCCGCTAGTCTTTTCATAGAGACGTATTTCTTCTCCTTGATAACCTGCCCTATGTAACTCATTCGGGGCCGTCCCTTGCCCTTCTTCCCTTCCACCTGTCCTTCTACGATTGTTTTCATCGAGCCATCATGCCTCATAATGTGGCCACCTATGTTTTCTGCTTAAGGTTTTTAGGAGGCATCTCTTTTCTCCCACTCTTCTCAGCACTTCCTCGTTACTTACACGGTCAATCCATTTTATCTTCATCATTCCTCGGTAGCATCACACATCGAATGCTTCCATTCTTGACTTCTCTGCACCTCTCAACGTCCAATTCTCGCTCCCATTGAGACACATGTTCCATATGTAGCATCTAATGAATTTCTTCCTCACTTCTAAATTTCAGCATACAATGCACACCATTTTTATTGAGGCAATACGCTAAGGGTTCGTAAGCAATTCCTTTTCTTGTTGTCTCACATGCTCTTTCGTATTCATCCACTCCAGCTTTTGACATATTAACCTGCACGACTTTGAAGTTTTGAGAGCCATCATTGTTATTTTTCTTACTCAACCCTGTGAAAAATTCCTTCTTTAAGTTTTTTGAGTGCGAGATTTGAGCGTTTTTGGAGCATATCATCGCCATGGTTACTGATCTTTTGCGATCATTCCACGTTGTTTCACACATGTTTTTCTCCCCTGTTCCCTCGATCGCATTTGTCGGTTATTTTTTTCTACACGAGTCTTCCATCTGCTGCTTGAAATTCCTTCGCTGTCCTGGGAGAATTTTTGCATTGCTTCCCGTGTGTTTTGCAAGTCGTCATTACTTGGGCGATATGTTCAGCGGCAGGAACTTCGGATGAATTCTTCTCTCCCTGCTTCCTCCATTCTCCTTCTCAACTCTTCCCTCACCTTCGTACGGCCACATCATCTTTTTTGTCTTCTTCTCCTCCTTATTCTATACTCTAACTTATTTTACCTTTTATTTAATTCAATGCTTCAGATCATAGGCGGATTTATGGGGGGGGGGGGGGGGGAGGGAGGAGAGCACGGGGGCACGTGACGCTTAAAAGATAGAAAGATATTTAATACGGCTATCATTACTTTCGTTTTGTTTTGTGTATTAAGGAGCCTCATTCATTTAATTTCATTTTAATGTCTTTCATTTTATATTTTTTATTTTTTTATATTAAATTTTTTTTTCAAACCACCGGATATAGCTCTTATTGGCCATTTTACACCGGGGTGTTCAACAAATGTAACAAGTAAACGTACACAAACAACCATGCCCAGGACAGGGGAAACCTACCCAGGCGGGATTCGAACCCGCGACCTCTTGTTTGACCGGCGAGAACGTTACCCCGCCGCTACCGAGGCTAACAAATATTATTATAGTATTATTCATATTAAATTAAAGAGAATGTTACGTACACCAATTGTTTTATACCGTTTTTAATCCCAAACATGAGAAGGCCGCTTGCCTGTCAGACTTTTATGACCCCTCAGAAAAAAATCTTGGATCCGCCCTAGAATCGGATTTAAAAAAAAACTCATTATTTATGACGTCATTGGTATTTCGCTACTCAAATCGATGGAATATTTGTGTATAAATCTTAGGAAAGTACTCTTCATTCCATTTAAAACGGGGCAGTGCGTGTTCTTATATGTTTGAGAGGCTTGGTGCATCATTGAAGGATATCATTTCCTCGAGTCTGAATCTCCCCCGTGACTCTCCTATTCCTCTCTCCCCTTGCCCTTCCCTTTTCGCCGGTTTTTTCTCCATGTATTTTTTCTACCGCTATTGCTATAGTCCTCCTCACACCATTGGTTTTTCCGTATTTCCTTGGTTTTTCCTATTTTCTCACAGTCTCCCCACCGTTCTTTCGTTTCCCACCCCGTCCTCAAACTCGTCGACTGAGCCGAAACGAACCGAAAGCATTAAAATAATCGTAAAATAGTAGAAGTGATTATATATTTTTATGTAAATATGACTTTTCTGCCATTTTTTTCTTTAGCATGGTTGCTAATGCTCTCGGGATTATTATTATTATTACATAAATTGTTACAGGTCGACCATGAAGTCGGGTGGTAACATAAAGTCTGGAAGTACAATAAGACAAAAATGTAAAATGCAAAGTACCAGCTTGGTTGATAGTTTACATCACACACAAAAATATACATAAACTAAAATACAAAACAAAATACTAAGTACAAAAAAAAAATTTAAAAGGCCCTCAAAATACCATTTTTACACAATACATGTCCCCATGTACATAGCACCAAATCAGCAAAAAACAATACATGTCTAAATTTACATTGCCCTCAACATCCATTTTTACACAATAATATACGAAGACCAGAGTAAAAAAAAAAACAAGAAACACCAAATTAAAAAAATATACGATTATAAAGCCCTCAACATTCAATTTTATTTATCCTATTGATAAATATTTTGGCGTTAGTTGGGAATGGCTCAAACAAAATTTCTTCCGGTAAACCATTCCAATCTTCTATCCCCCGATGCAGGAAGGAAAATTTTAGTCTATTAAATCTAGGATTGTTTAGCTAAATCTCATTGCACTTCTGTATCCACGCATTTGCGTGGAGCCTTTTCAATAGGAATTCTTCTTTCCCAATTTAAAACATTTTTATATCACTACCAATACGTTGTCTTAGCTTAGATTATGTTTAGGCGTCACCTTTATGAACAAGGCTTCTTGGCCTCTTCTTCTTCATATCTTGTATGATTTTGGGCACGATATGGCCTCCGCAAAAATTGTAGGTTGATGGGATGAATATTAGGGCGGATCGCAAAAATCGATTTTTTTCAAATCCATCTGGCCCAATGAAAAAAAGTTGTGGGACCGATCAAAAATAAGGCCTGAAAAATTTGAGACCTGTACGTGAACCCCTGACCCTCGCTCAAATGCAATTTAGGGGGGGAGGGTCAAAATTCGAAAAATATAATATTTTATGGTCATTCCCTATAGATTTTGCCGAGTTACTGCCCTTTTAGGGCAAAAACTTCGTGCATTTTGACGTATCTGCCACCGTTTAGCCACAAAATGCCTAATTTGAGTCCGCGTCCGCGAAGAAAATATTCCAACGCCCACGCAGCGTCGCGGATACCAGAGCCGCAGGCCGATCCCTTCCCCTCCACGCTCGCTTCTCCCCCTCCCACACCTCTAACACAGCAAAATTCATCCCGCGCATGCTGCTAGGAGGTCGTTTATCTTTGATAATATAAATCAGAAGATGGTAGAAGGTAAAAAGCGATGCGTAGTGAGACGACTTGTCCCTTATTTGGCGCCTCGTCGGCGTTAAACAAATCGATGTTACCAACTTTTAGAGAAGTGATGAAATAATTTTAGACCTGCGCACGCAGGAAAGGAGACTACGGTCTTGAAGACGCCTCTCGAGTGGCTATGAAGGTTTGGGAACTTAGGTTATGCATTTCTATTCCGGTATTGTCCGACAGCTGTGACTAAATGGATGAATAAGGGTGATGGCCATCGGCGTACCCACCCCGCTCCCCTCTCGAACGCCCCAGATGCAACAAAATTCACACCAAGTGCGTCTTTCTTCGTTAGTCTTACTAATATTTGATGTATCAGCATCGTCCAGAGAGGAACAATCACGAAGGAATTACACAATTACCTGCTTTCCAGTCTGTATTTCTTATGTTAGTGTCATTCCTCGTCTTTTGCTGCTGTTAACAAAGTTTTGGTGAATTCTTTCGCGAATCTCTCGTCCGTATGTATAATTAAAGGAATATTGAAATTTAAATTTGAACTTTCATCAATAGATTTTTAAATTCCACAGCGCTAAGCTCAGATATAGCCGAAGGAACCGGAGTCTCTCTCCAATATATCATCAGCCTTTATGTCGATATTAAAATCCAGCAATTAAAAAAATCTCGGATTGGTCGCCAAACGCATCCTTGCAGCAACGCAAATTGGGTCCCTAGATTACCCTCCCAACGTTTACGTCGCAAATCCAAGTCATCATAGTGCAATTAGCAAAAAGACCACTGTAAGGGATGAAATAAGATTTGATGCTTTCCCGGCGAATGATGTGGGTAAACTCTTTTCGGGGTTCAACAAAATTTATCCCTTAGGATGAGCCCCCAGTCGGAGCTTGAAATGTTGGCCATTATGGAAAAATTAACCCGGTGGGAATCCCGAGAAGAGTTTACCCACACTGCAAGGGATGTTGGAATTATGCTTATAGCAAAGGGATGATGCCTCCTTTTTGGGCGGTATTCGCTTGGTACCATCATAATCAAATCCTTTTTAATTCTGTGTATCTAATTTTCACTCGGAAAGGAATCGATAATCGCAGATTATATAACTTTTGCTAATCCTCCGACGGGGGAGGCAAACCTCCAAAAGTGGGACCCTGTTTCTTCAACCAACACCACACATTCCCCTCTAAACTTGTATTGATAAGTCCTCTTCCCTTTTTTCATCAGACAAGAGTATTGTCTTTCATTCCAATAAAATAAGGCCCTTTGGTGACACCTCTCTTTTCTTATTCACAGTAATTAGCATCTTTTTCTGTCTACGTAAGTAATTCTGGTACACTAGCTTTGATATATCTTATGAAGTTATGACTTTTGCGTCAGCTTAAGTTACGGGAACGATCATTGCTGTTGCTTGGTTCTTGCATTTACCTCTATCACAGTTGGCAGACGCATTTTCCCCGAAGAAGTTCCAATTTGAGGTTATAGTCCTTAATGTTTATTTCATGAGGAAAGTAGAGATACAAATCGGCTAATTTCTCGCCAGTTTAATTTTCTTCGGATGTATTGATGAAGAAAATTTTTGATACTATTTTCCCGTACAAGAATTGACGATGATGACTCAACGTTCTCCTTTGATTCCCTTTTTCCCTCGGTTGTCGAGTTTCTTTAGGGTTAAATCCAGCAGCCATCATCTTTCTTTTCGTCAGATTGTCTCTCAAAATACTTCTCATTGGGGGAACCTTATGCTCCTCCATGCACTTACACGAAAAAATATCGCATAATTTAAAATGCTCCTTTAAAATTGTTTAGGTCTTATACTTCAATAAAACCCGACTTTTGGCCTATTACGATTTTCCGTAAGTTTTAGTACTTCCTGTGGTACCGCTAAATCCATTTAGTCACATTCATAATGGAAGAGAAGCGCGTCACCATAGTTCGCACACCTTCATAGCCACTCGAGAGGCGTCTTCAAGACCGTAGTCTCCTTTCCTGCGTGCGCAGGTCTAAAATTATTTCATCACTTCTCTAAAAGTTGGTAACATCGATTTGTTTAACGCCGACGAGGCGCCAAATAAGGGACAAGTCGTCTCACTACGCATCGCTTTTTACCTTCTACCATCTTCTGATTTATATTATCAAAGATAAACGACCTCCTAGCAGCATGCGCGGGATGAATTTTGCTGTGTTAGAGGTGTGGGAGGGGGAGAAGCGAGCGTGGAGGGGAAGGGATCGGCCTGCGGCTCTGGTATCCGCGACGCTGCGTGGGCGTTGGAATATTTTCTTCGCGGACGCGGACTCAAATTAGGCATTTTGTGGCTAAACGGTGGCAGATACGTCAAAATGCACGAAGTTTTTGCCCTAAAAGGGCAGTAACTCGGCAAAATCTATAGGGAATGACCATAAAATATTATATTTTTCGAATTTTGACCCTCCCCCCCTAAATTGCATTTGAGCGAGGGTCAGGGGTTCACGTACAGGTCTCAAATTTTTCAGGCCTTATTTTTGATCGGTCCCACAACTTTTTTTCATTGGGCCAGATGGATTTGAAAAAAATCGATTTTTGCGATCCGCCCTAATGAATATGTTTCCTATGGATATTTACGAGTAATGTTAAATGAAGGCATCTGTTATAATAGAAGCTTTAATGCAAAGAAAGATTTTTTTCGATTGAGGGAATACCATGGTCATAGGACTTTAAATGCGTCGATATATTTCCTTCCAAAGACCGTTTCCCACTTCTTTAAATGAAAAAACTCTACTTCGCGAATGATATTCACCTATCATTAAAATAAATTTTTATCTGACCCCGAAGTTTAATGAACAAATTCCATACTGGTGGCATCTTAATATCATTTTACGTCAATGAGATGGTATCTGGCCAGAGTTGAAAATGACAGCAGCTGAAATTTATCGTTCATGAAACCACTATTCCCGTAGGCAATTGAATGGTATATCCCAAAGAAGTAATTATGATAGCCAGCATACGATCTCATGGGAACAATGCAAGCTTGAGACTACAATCCTTTCATTTCATTCAGACATTTTCATGAGGAGAAACTTCTTCTTAGAAACGTCATCGGACTTGACAAAAGTAGTAAGTAGAGTGCTCACGTATCTTTACGAGCAAATAAAGAAATATATTCTTTGATCAATCACTAAACTTTTTTCTCTAGCGCAGAAAAACGATGATCTATATGAAATTTCTGTTCTCTTTACTTCAAACTGCAGTTCACTCAACCTAAGCAACGATAAATATTCAAATATTTGAGGAAACTTACGTATAATACGTTGAAGTGTATAAGTGTATAATGCTCTTTAGAGCTGAATCTTTTGCGATCTCATTATCTTGGTGTATTGTAATTTATGTTAATTTTTTAGCCTTTTCGATTAGGGTTCTCGTCTTACCCTTTTTGAAGCCACCATTCTTTATTGATAAACTGGAAATAGCTCCCAGTGTGTAGTGCAGATTATTGTTGCTCGGAGTATATGTTCTTGGGCTTAGCTTTTGGACTGCGTCTTCACTCAGTGTTTTCTCCTGATCTTCGATATCAACCGAGCCCTCCTTTCTTCTCCACCAATCTTCTCCTTCACTTTCTTATTCTCCTTCTCTTTTGTTCTCCCCATTCCGTCTCTTCCTTTCATTCTGTTTGAGGGATGAAGCACAGCTTGCTCTTTGAGGCGTCGTCAGTTTTGGGGGAAGTAATCATTGGAGTACTCACGTTGAATCTTCAAATCCATCTCACTTTTTCGTCCAGAGTAACGACTTTTTTTCAAAGCTTTGTTGGAACTAAATGCGGTGATAATGCATTTAATATTCATGTCTACTAGCTTTTCCAATTATCCCATGCTCTTGACATGTTTTAATGCCATTTTATCGCTTTATTTACATTCTTTAGCGTTCGCCAGGCGGTTTGATAAAACCGGCCGCTATCATCGAAGCTGAAGCGGCTTTGTAACGTTTCGACATATAACTGTTTCATTTTCAGAGTTCTTTGTAATGAGCTCGACTCATTGGAGAGGGGTAGGGCATTTACATTTCGTGTGTCCATCTGTGTTGATGACAGGTTCCGTGTTCCCAGTATGTGGTGCAGACTATTTTTGCTTGAAGTACATAGCTAAGCTTTAGGACTGCTTCTTCTCTCCGAATTTTCTCCCGAACTACGATATCAACCCTGCTTTGCTTAGGAAAAGGAAAGTGCTGTATACACAGTTGGACAAACGTGATGTAAATCCCGTAGAAATCTCTGCTGAATCTTTGTAACACCGCGAAAGCCTACGCAAGGAATGAGTTGGACTGTTCTTTAAAATTAAATTGAGCTCTAAAAATGGCTAATATTGAAACAACGGCTACTAACCGTCACTTTCGTTTCATCAAGTCGTCAAAACTCACCTTTTCGCAGTTACCAAGGAGAATTGGAGAAAAGGAGAAATCGGCGTTGCTAAGTCCACGTAGTACAAGTGATATTATTTGGTGGACATGTTTCGGAGCAATCCTTTCGGACATCTTCCTCTCCTATCTTTCATTTCACGCCTTCATTTGTCTCCAGCTTGACCCTTAACCGGTGTCAGGCGGTCTGAGAGACCACTGCGTTTCTAAAATCATGAATATTTTCGAAATTGCTATTTCAAAATATCATTTAACATTTTACATTTTAGCATGGAAAAGGTGAATGAAACCAACATTTTAAGACAGCACTTTATTAGATTTTAAAATTATTTGCTTAAAAAACATTTTAGTTACATTTCTTAAACTAATGTAAAAGAAAAATTGTTGAAAATTTCGATTTAATCCAGTCTGATTTTCCTTTAAGACTTCAGCAATTTTTGTTTATGGGGTGGGGGGAGGCAGCTGCTCCCTCCTGCCCCTCGCTGGGTACGCCCATGTACACATCTCTGTTCAAAAAAATCACCCGTACTCCTATACTTCTCACCCCCTCGTATGTATGGCAAGGATATGTGTCTGGTATGGTATTTAGAGGAGGCGACCGACAGTTGAGTTCATTTGCGCCATGAGGGAAGGGGTAGATAAGGAAGGGTGGAGAGAAACCGGCGAAGGCATTAGCCTGCTCTTAACCTTTTCTAACCCAGAGCTGCTTCTGGGAGAAGTTAAATTTCAAGGCTTTTCATTTTTAAAATGCGAAAATTTCATGCTAAATCTTAATTATTGTGGCAGCTACATATTTCGCCATTAATCTCTTCAGCACAAAATAACACGTAGTTTCAATATTTTCTGAATAAAGCTGGAAAGGTATTCATTTTTCGTGTTGCTCAGAAGCAACATTGGGTTATAATGGGTTAATGGAAGGCGCCAAGGGGACCACGGCTTAACGTCCCATCCGACGGACGGAGTGCTTGAAATGTTCTCCGTACAAAATTCAAGCTGGGATCGGGCAGTCTCTGAGAATTCTCCGCCACCGCCGGGATTTGAACCCGAGCCCGCCGGGTGGCAAGCCAACATTCTAGCCACCACCCCAAACCGATCCCCTGAAGATATGTCTTGGAGCTTTCTAACCTTGCTTGCCTTTCAACCCTTCTTTCATCTCCACCCTACCGTATCTTCTTTCTCTCCTCCTTCGCTCTCTCTCCCTCCGCCTCTCGCCTCTTCTTCCCTCTTCCTTCCCCTCCTCCCCCTCCCACTTCTACCCCTCATTCCCCCCCTCCTCTCCCCTCTCTCGCCTGAAGGAACCCCTTCCCCAGTCGCCCGGTCGATATATTTAGCCTCTATCGAGGGCCTAACTCCTTTTATTCCACTGCCGCCCCTGCCACGTCACTAGTTTTTCTCTTCACCCTTTCTTTTTTTTCTTTCCTTACTTTCCGCCAATATGTTTTATTGCCACGGATTCACTACACCATCAACTATATCTTTAGATTAACTTTTTAATCTTCCAGCCTCCTTTATCCCACCAACTAACTCACACCTCCACTCCAAACTCACACGCTGAAATCCAAGTTCATTTCTTCCCGCCTGCAGATATCGCCGTGCTCGCACTGAGGTGACTTACGACTCTCTCGTAAGTTATTTTTTATCAATTTTGCGGAATCGACCTTTTTCCAAAAACTCCCCCTTCCTTTTGTTCTTGCTTTTTGATCTCTGCAATCTTTTCCTGCATCCGTTGTCAAAGTTTTTCTTTTTTTTTTCTTATTTCTCCAGCCTACTTTGCCATCTCCTCCCAGAAGTCCCTCTATTGGTCCTTTCAATATGTTTCTCTCACTTTTTGGGGGCAAAATTGATGTAAAGGGAGCAGTTATGAAGAATTTTTCCCACTTGATTGTTTCACATATTAAAAAGATAAACTGCAAAAGTTTTTGGAAACAAAAATTTCGGTATGTCTTAATATAATTTACTAATACGAAATGTATCTATATCATAGTTTGGCATATCATTATCACTTAGAAGGACAAGATAATGGAAGAGTACCAGTAAATCGAGCCAAAGATTAAATAAGTATGTATTTTCTCAATTTTGCTTCAAGTATACCTAAAATCGTATAGGAAAAATTCTAGAAACATCACGAATTTAGAAAAAGCTTTTATTTTAGATTCACTACCCTCCGAGCAATAAGACATATTTATAGCATATTACACATGAATAAATGCGTTTTGAATGAATGGTCATAATATGCACTTATACTGTAATACAATTTTGCGAAGAAGCTCAATGTTACTCCATTGCAGTTAAAATTCGCTCTAGTCTTGATCGATGGTAAATTTCAGTACCATTGAATATGAACTTTCAAATCCACGTGATTACATTGTCCTACATCGGAATGTCACGAATTATTACTTTAAAACAGCCACACGGCTGCCCGTATCATTGGTACTCACGCAATGCCAGATAGTGGTTTCATCCCTTACGTCAGTCCTTCCAAATTAACGTCTCCGCAGAAATTGTTGGTGGAAGGGATGAATACGTATCCTATGGATATTTACGAGTAATGTTAAATGAAGGCATCTATTATAATCAAAGTTTTAATGCAAAGAAAGATTTTTTTCGATTGAGGGAATACCGTGGTCATAGGACTTTAAATGTGTCGATATATTTCCTTCCAAAGATCGTTTCCTACTTTTTTAAATGAAAAAACTCTACTTCGCGAATGATATTCACCTATCATTAAAATAAATTATTATCTGACCCCGAAGTTTAATGAACAAATTCCATGCTAGTGGCATCTTAATATCTTTTTACGACAATAAAATGGTATCTGGCCAGAGTTGAAAATGACAGCAGCTGAAATTTATCGTCCATAAAACCACTATTCCCGTAGGCAATTGAATGGTGTATACCAAAAAAGTAATTATGATAGCCAGCAAACGATCTTATGAGAACAATGCAAGCTTGAGACTACAATCCTCTAGGTATCACTTATTATCTCATGAATTAAGTTGATTGATGCTATTACTCAATATTCTAAATTTATGCCACCTCACGAAAATGCATCATTGCCTTCTCCTTGTGCTGATAATTATCTTTCAAAGACTGACTGGCTGATTTTATTAATGGCTGTAATAATTTATGTTCCAGTGCTTTTTTATTGAGCACTTATGTATTCTCCAGATGATCTTTTTACGTAACGATTCTCACCTCGTCATTTTCCATTAATTTTCACAGATTAAACCTAACCAAGTTGTTGGGATGTTATCTCAATGCCCGATGTTATAAAAACCACATGTGTATACGGAAGAGTAAATTAGGAGTTCTCATTTAAGACAGTTGTTTGTACATAGCCTGGATGATAAGCAGATTGTATAGATTTTTTCGATGTATGAGGTAGTCTTTCGAAATACATTTCTGCTAACGAAGAAGATTGAAAGCCATTTCAAGAATTTGGAGCTTTGTAATATCTAGCTATAATATCCTATCCTTTATTTAATTTTATTTTTATTCTCCGGAGGTAAACTAGTCCCCCATTCGTATCTCCAGACGGGGAATACTCGAGAGGGTACACCGGTCAACTGTATTGAAGTTATAGTATAGGAACATGGAACGTGAGATCACTTAGGACCTGCGGTAGGCAAGAAAACTTTAAGGATGAAATGCAAAAACTGAACCTCGATGTGCTAGGAATAAACGAAATGAATTAGCCTGAAGAGAGACAATTGAGAGGAAACTATAGGATTTTAACCCAGGATCCCTTTTCAATAATGCTGGGGTTGGGCTAATGCTCAGAAAGAACGCCGGGATGCGTGTGAAAAGTTTCTTGAGGTACAATAAAAGGACAGTTTCGGTAAAGTTAGAGACTACACCGGTGAATGCCGTAGTGGTACAGGTAAACGCGCACCTTATACTGTTTACGCACCTTACGCAGTATTCTCGCACAGGTTAACGGCTTATGTCCTGACAGCTTCCTCAACACACTGTTGAGGCTGCTTGCAGGGTAAATGGTGCTCAGTTGGTATTAAGGACCAATTCTTTTCCCAAAATCCCTCTATTTACCGCAGGTTTCATTTTCACCCTAAGGTTTTCTAGCCAACCGCAGGTCCTTAGAGAGATCATGTTCTATGCTATTATCCTCATAACTTTATCACAGTTGACCGATGTACACTCTCGTGTTGTCCCCGCCCGGAGATTCGAATGGTGGGCAAGTTTACCTCCGGAATACAGAATTCCATCATGAGTTATATTTAAAAAATAGGCGTAACTGTGAATTCGCGGGGTTGGCAGGATTAGTTTGCAATTGTAGATATACTACGCTCAGTTGGTATTAAGAACCAATTCTTTTCCCAAAATCCCAAGCATAACCTCCCCGCCAGTGTACCCCTCCCCTTCCACACATCCTCCCTCCTTCTCCCACCCCTACCCCTCCCCTCCCATCGCATTCCCATAAAAAACTTCCGCTGTTAATCCCATTCCCTTCCCCTTAACTTGGTCCCTTTTTCTTTTCCTCCTCTCCTCCTTACCAACTTCTCCGCTCCCTTCCCAACCACTAATACTACCTATCTTTTCCTCTTGTTTGGTTAGCTATCTGCCGGGGAGAACATTACATGAGGTCATTGAAGCCGAGGCGGATCGGGTGGGCTGGGTGGAGAGGGGAAGATTTGATTGGGGAACGGAAGGAGAGAACTCCGAGCTGGTTTTCGCCCGAGCTTAATGAAGTACGGATGGACGACCAAAAGATAGAATGAAGGAGCCTGCTAAAGACTAGAGAGGGTGAATGCAATGCGGTGTAAAAGTTTTTAGATTTTGGGCTTGTTTTGGAGAATCTATTTTTCATCAAAATAGAATACATTTATTATAAATTATGCACACGCATTTAAACAGAATGAAGTACGGATGGACTGATTAATACGGAATGAAGAGGCGTGCCAAAGACTAGAAAGGGTGAATGCCATTCAATGTAAAAGTTGGGTTGGGATTTTGGGCTTATTTTGAAGAATCTGTTGTATTCAAAATATAATACATTTATTATAAACTATGCATACACATTTAATTAGAATATAGAGTTTATTTTGAAGAGTATGTTTTTTACTAAATAAAATACATCATAACGTTCAGCCTAGAGGTATTTCATCGCTGCTCATTTCTTGACCAATTATATATAAATATTTCAGTTTTGTAAAACGTTTGTCTCTCTTCACCAATTAAACATTCGGTTTCAGTTGAACTTATTATCGTAGTTTTAATGTTATCCATAGAAGGATAGACAAAGTTATCTTGACACCCACTAATTTTGTTTAACAAAGCCATGCATAATGCAAATGCTTACGGTGACTTAATAAATCAATCAATCAATCAATCAATCAAACAGTTCTCAACACGTATTTCGATTGCTTTAACATCATCATCAGTTAGTGTATTGCATATTCTAAATTAAGCAATCGAAACAGGTGTTGTGAACTGCTAAACAAAATTAGTGGGCAATAAGATATCTTTGTTTGTCATTCTATGTGTTGTTCTATGATATATTTTCGGAAAAAATTGACATTATCCATAGAGATTCAATTTCCTTTATATTGTTTGATGCTTTTTTTTACGTCCCTCATAACCATGGAACGTGAGAGGTGGCTAACAGCTTTGTTAAAAAATATTTCCATATTATTTACGGTGCTACTTGTTCACTTAATATTCGACAAAATTT
The DNA here is from genome assembly GCF_921293095.1 of Ischnura elegans. Lineage (NCBI taxonomy): Eukaryota > Metazoa > Arthropoda > Insecta > Odonata > Coenagrionidae > Ischnura > Ischnura elegans. The sequence continues at coordinate 81,264,078 of NC_060257.1, read as the reverse complement.
AAGTTTTTATTATTCCTATTCCTTGAATTTATGTGCCTATCTGGTATAGGTCAAAGGCTCTGACCGAAATTTTTACTTTTTCTAAAAATACTGCAAACCAGTATGCCAGCTTGTAAATACTTTGAACTCTTTGAATTTCTTCTGTGAATACTTTTCTCTCGCCTTCATCTCCTGTATATTCATTCATTTGCTCTTTCTCTCCGGTATAGCCTTCTCTCTTGATGGCTTTCTTCACCCTTCCCCAATAGTCCACCACCTACTTTGTTCCCTCATCTCCTCCTCCCGTCTGCCCGCTCGCCTTTCGAAGGGGCCGTCTCCTCTCTCTCCAGGGTCTCTCCCCCACCAGACCCTGTGACCCCTCTCCTTTACATGCCCCCTCCCCCTCATCCCCCTCTCCGCTATTTTCCTCGCCCAACCAACCCCCATTCTCCGCGGCTTCATTCAAATTCACACCCACTTTTCGAAACCTTTTCCCCACGCTTTATTATATCTTCATCTCTTTCGTTCGAACCCCCGGGTCTACTTCCTAGGATTAGCATTTCATTTTAATGAAAGAATCCCCTGAAATCTTCCTCTCCAGCTTCCTACCAGAAGAAACTTAACCCCACTGCACCGTTCCTTGCTCGATACATTTCACCCGTCAAGTTATCCCATGTAACAGCGTGTTTGACCCGTTTAGTCTATCTACTGCTAAGCAAAGGGAAAATACCTGCTCATTATGGTTTCTGTCAATTGAATTTCAAATATTTGGTGACAATCGTAGTTCACGCAATAAATACCTTAAACGAGTATATTTAGCGAGCTTAAGAATCATGCTACTTTTAAATTTTGGTTGAAAAAGTGATCAAGATGCCGTTAATATTGACTCTATTAATATAAGTACATCTTTATTATTATGTTATAAGTACTTCGTATAGCTTTTGGCAATCAACTACTCTTTTAGCGAGAACTCCGCCCCCAGAAAAAATGTCCACTAATCCTAATCTCTATCAATTACATTTAACGCGTAACTCTCAATCACAGAGTTTTAAAATTTTGGGCTTACATATCCTCGTTTCCATTTTATTTTCATTTTTATTTTCCATAAGTGTGGGTGAGTTTATTATCAGGATCAACAGGATATAAGACCAGATAATTTCCATAGTTAATGATTAAAAATATAGGGAAAGATAAATTCCAATCGTCAGGATTTATATTAAAATATTGATATATTTTTTTAAGGGGCAGAGTAGATTAAAATATATGCTCTGAAATTGCTTCAGTGAATATTTTACGATAATAAATAAGGGTACTAACTCGTGTTTGGGTGCTATGAAGTAGAGTTTTGAATCTTCGAGAAACTGTTTGTTATGTCTATTTTTTTCATTGAGTATAAACGCTTCGGAACAGCGTCTTGGAGTAGAGTGAGCTGTTGACTTCGAAGAAGGCTGAAAGACGAAGGAAGGATATACAATTTTCATGCTGCTTGCGTGTCAAAGATTTTGGAAATGCACCATGGGTTCGCAAAATGTTAGTGTTGATCTCTCTGAGTAAAGTTTTAACTATTTTTGGCTGCAATATAATATACGTAGACTTTTACTACACTTCGTAGCATGCTAAGAAGTATACGATGAATGAATTTCGAGAAAAAATTAAAGTAGCTATTCGCTAAAGTGCCAATGGGGACTTTTTCGTTGACAAACTTAATCGGTCGAAGAAACAGAAGCGCAAGACTTCAGGAATGTGTCTATTAAACTGAAAGGTAAAAACGCATTAAGTTGCATTTTATTTCGACTTTTCACTAATCAGCTCTTATAAATCAAAGTTTTAATGGATAACTTCATTTTCAACCACGTCCAGTGGTGACCAGTGGCGAATCTATGGAGGCGATAAGGGGGCTATCTTGGGTATCCAATTTACACTATATAGAATGGCGATTTTTTCCAACCCCCACTACTGCTGGAATTTTAACCCCTAAGGAGGAATAAGGGGGGAGGGTCTTGTCCCTATCCAGTATCCGCCAATGACTGTGACAGCTTTCAGGACATTTGCCATTCACAAAATTTCTATTGGGTGTGATTTTTCTGATTGCATAATTTTCAATTAATTTTCTTTGATAAATTAATTATTTTCCTATTCTAACTCTACCGTTAGTTGTCCGATTCTTATATTATATTTCCCTCCTTCAATTAATGTTTTACCCTTTAAGGAGTAATTCAGTAGAAAATTTCAAACTCAAAAGGTGTCAAATAGATGCTTGAAGAAATTATTTTGAAAAATACAGATACACTTGAAAATTATTTTATATTCACTAAGTAATCGGGAATCGCTTTTAACCATGGACTTTTCTCGAAAAATTGGTCTGGACAATTAGCTCTTCATATCCTAAATTTAAGGAAACTTAAGGCAGTGTGTTTATACTCGTATATATACAGGTTGTATCAAGAGGAATCTGCAATATTTCAGGAGGAGATAGGGGAGACGATTTGCAGCATTTTTACTCCTATAATAATGGGGTCGCAACTCCTTAGTTCCTTAGCTATGGCAGCGCAAACATTTTTTTATGCGTTTAGTGAAGAGTTCTCGGGATCGCCATCGGGTCAGGAGCTGCCGACGTTTCGATATCCCACTCGACCATCGTCATCGGGGCTCTGAGTATCGAGAGAATTTTCATTTGCTTATATACAGTGACTCTGGTGGTCAGGTGACTGCTGATTGGCTGTCGTCAGCGGCATGCTCTGATTGGCTGGCGTGATGGTTTTGCCTAGCCTTTTGGATAGTCTTGAGCACAGGTTTCCAAGTGCTGCTCAATGCATATCCGGAATCTCTGTTGACGGAGAACTTTTCACTAAGTTCATTCGCCGGGAAAGCACTAAATCTTTCTTCATTTTTTTATGCGCTTTGCAGTTACCACGAAAACGGATATTTTTGGTATCCAATCTTTTAGACATTTTATTTAATACCCTGGATTTTTAATAAAATAAAATAATTATTTTTGGACGAAAATGTGCTTTCATAAATGTCTGAAGTAATTTACTTTTGAGTTTAATTAAACGATAATGTCGAGCGAGTATCAACAATAAGATTGCTCAATCTCACCCATTTACCCGAAATTACAGTACCACACTTCGTCCAACCTTAATAATTTAATGCCTTTAAAATCCCGAGCATTAATTAATATGTTGTAAAGGCTGGGTACCGAAGAGGAACTGTTTTCACGGCACCTGCAAAATTGTATGGTATATATGACAAAAAAATCCGTAAAACCGTCTCCCCTTCCATCTCCTGATGTATTGCATAATTCTCCTGAAATACCCTGTACACAGGGTGGCTGATTATTAGTAGGTATTGAATGAGACGAGTAAATTATATATTGACCCTTTTTAACCCAGAGCTGTTTCTGGTAGAAATCAAATTTCCAGATTTTTCATTTTGAAAACTTGAAAATTTTACCCTCAATGATAATTATCCTGACAGCTAAATATTTCTTCAGTAAAATTTACACAGCAAAATAATATTTAGTTTAGATATCTCCAAAAATAGAGCTGAAAGTTTCAACTTAAAATTAGAAAAAATTATAGAGAATTATAGAAATTAAAATCGTTTATTAATCCCATTTATGTTATCGCATACATATACAGTGGGCCATCTGATATTCAAAACTTTATTTAATGTCTTAAATGTGCACCCTTTTTTTAATTATGATGATTTCTATATTTGAAATTCCTCAGCTATTTTATAGTACCTAGTTATATTCCAGCCACCCCGTATACACGCAATGACTACTGAAACCGCGCGCCTTCACCCTTCTAGGGCACGTCCAATACCACCCCTGAGATCATTTCTCAATCCCCATCGTACCCCTAACGCTCTCTTTTCCCCTCTTTCCCACATCCCGCGGCCTATTCACGCCTTCACCCCGCATCCCCCCCAACCCTTCCTCGCCCAATTCCCCGATACGCGTCCTCAACCCTCCGTCCGTCATCTCAGCCCCCAACTGTCGTGGCCAAGCCAGCATCCCATCTCCAACTCCCGCGCAATTACTGCCGCTTTCGCCATCTCCCATCCTTCCTCCTCGTATCAAATTATCCCGGTCGCTCTCTCCTCGCGTGATACCACTTCGCCCCCCCCCTCTCCTCTTCGTATCGCCATCTTCCGAATCCGTCTCGCCTTTATGTGTTGCGTCCTCTATGGTTACGAGGACGCGTTAGCAGTTTATTTGTTGTCAACGGATCCACCATTTGCAAAACAACATAATAATGTACGAAACATGACAAAAATAAAAAAAAACAAATAAATTTACTTCAGAATGTCAGTGCTAGGAAAGGAATAACTCAGGAGGTATAGTGGATCATTTCACTTGGAATTCAGTATTCTGACTGTAAAATACAGTTAAAATGTTGTTGAGACTAATTACTTCGTTTTAGGGGTTTGAAAATTGGATATAATATCTAAAATGTCATGTGTGATATACTCTAAGAAAATCAGTGCTGGGAAAGGAATAACTCAGGAGGTATAGTGGATCATTTCACTTGGAATTCATTATTCCGACATTAAAGTACGGTTAAACTGTTGTTGTGACGAACGAATTCGTCGCAGGGGTTTGAAATTTGGATATAATATGTAAAATGTCGCGTGTGTTTAACGCTAGAAATCTCAGTGCTGTGAACGGAATAACTCAGAAGTTATAGTCGATCATTTCCCTTGAAATTTCGTATTTAGACAGTAAAATACGGTTAAACTGTTGTTGTGACAAATGTATTCGTCGTAAAGGTTAGAAATTTGGATATGAAATATAAAATTACATGTGTGTATTAAAGTCTCAATCATTTATATATGTCAACTATGGATAGAAGTTGCCGATAACATTGGCCATCCACTATTGTGGCCTTCTTTTGCCGAATATATCGTTTAGTGTAATAATTTGTTATCAGACATGGCTCAATACGAATATCCACGAACATTTTCTTTATTTTTTTGAATCACGTAGTTACAGCAGAACCTCATGCCTCGTTCACATTACGATTGTCCGAGCGATCGTCCGAACGATAGTTGGCCGAACTAGCACTGTGAATGCATGTCCTGACAAAAATTACCCTAGTTCCGAACGTTGCCGCTTTACGATGGTTAGGCGCTGAGAGACCGCAAGAGGAAGCGACAAGAGAAAGACGAAAAGTTCGTGAAGCTCTCTCGCTTTATTTTTTTCATGGATTTGTCCAAGCAAGGAAGAATATGGGCGGAAAAAAAATTATTCGTTTAATACACGTTGAACAAATTAATATCTTGACCCTGCATGCCTCAACAGCTTTCCCAACCGTCAATTTCTCGTTCACTATAGATGCCAGCACTAGAAGGCAGCACAGATTTTATCCGTCGTTGTGTGAATGCACGATAGTTCCAACGATTGCTGGAACAATCGCAATACGAACGAGGCATCAGTTCAGCTGCCTAATGCCGTGAAAGTTATCAATTTATTGTCAATGGATCCACCATTTACACAAAAACTAACTAAATTGAGAAACATTGAAAAAATTCAAAACATATGAATTAACTTTAGGAAGAACAAAAAATATACAAAGGTGATCTCAAAAAGCATTAAATAGTTAACATAGGTAAAAATTACATATTTAAATACTTTAATAACTAGATTGTTTAAATACATATGCACGAATCATTATCAAGCCAGTTGTTTACGAATTTTGTCCTTGTACTTGACAGCAGTAATTCCAAAAAGCTAACTTCTGATGCTGCATCCCCACCAAGACAAAAGAGTCTTCAGAAGCCACAGTTATAGATGTATAAAACAGGTAGATTTTTTCTGTTGAAGATTATTCTGGAGCGTGTTGCTACAGGTGATGAGATTTTTTCATGAGGACAAGGAGTGGACGGAAATTGGATACTTTGGTGATTGCTAACGGGTCGTTTCGGCTCTTAACTTTAAAACCACGAGAGGCTTTGTTTTACTCACATCTTCCATCTAAGTACAATCCGTAAGAAGCTAGTTATTTGTTCCTAGAATTCGATAAATTTTCCTTTGTACATAGTTTTACCATTTCTTAGAAGCCTTTGAATATATTAGGATGTGTAAGGCATTGAATATTTACAGGAATTCGTTTTAATTATAAGTACACTTGCTTAACTCCTAGTACTTCAGATGCATTTACATAATATTACTGGGAATAATTAGTTTTATCAGTAATATCTGTAGCATATTGTTTCTAGAAAGCCATGGAATTGTCTTAAATGCATGAGGTATTCATAGTAATGTCATTTTCTGGAGGTCATGTACCCATTACATTAATGTACATTAATAGTACCCATCGTTAAGCCTTATGCTTATATGATATAAGATATCATCTATATGCCGACATATATCTAAATGGGTCAAAATGTCCCATCCCGTGCCTGTAGTGTAGAAAATAGGTTTCTATTGGTTCTGGTAGACTATGTTTTAGCTATTGTTTATTCCGCCATATTTTTTCCCTTCTTAGGACTTTATAGTGATAAAACAAAACTATACTTTGAGAAAATTTTACATCCTTCCCAAGACCTTATGGTAACAGAATTTTTCAAGAAATTAAATCGGATAACTAACGGTGCTTCATATGAAAATGAAATCTTAAAATAAAATCATGAATGAATTCAAGAATAGTAGATTTATTCGTGAATTTTAAAACTGCAATTGCATCAATTTGATACTGTAACGGTTAGCCACCAACCATTTTATATTATGTTGTATGCTTTGTTTTGAACTCGCGGGCTATCGAATCCGATGATTCGATAGCATGGCTGGTTTTCGCACGCCGCCGTCCCTAAGGACGGCATAAAAAGGTGCGGCGGGCGAGGACTCAGGGCAGAAAAGGGAGTGCAACGATGTTGTAGTGAGTGGTGAGTGAAATAATTGAAACCAAGGAGAGGAAGTTCGACACCGCGGAGCCATACGGACGCAGTAACGTCAAGGACAGAACGTTAAGTATCTGCACTCCATTCCCCCCCCTGTGAAGACCCCCCTCCTCGTATACGGTGAACACTGTTCGTGTGTGGGAAAAGGGATTTTTTAATTTCTCTTTGGTTGTTATAACTTGGTCCTTTCATTGTTCAACAATTCTTTTTTGATGATATAATAAATTGTTATTTCTGTATTGTAAGGTGGCTAACCGTCATTTCCATCCGAATCATCAGCGTATTTTACTCGTGGGCGAACCCCAACACCCATCTGGGATTTCAAAATTTTCCAATTTTTTTTTATTTCTTGCAAATAACCACTTCCTTGGGACGTAGGCATCAGGGGAAGGGAGGACCCATTGAACGGGCTGGTTACAATACAAATAAGTTTTATGTAGAGATTTTTATTTTTATCCATGAATTCCTCCCCTGTAAAACATTAAAAAAACTATGACATTTGTAATCACGGGAATCCATTAGCAAATATTTTCACATCCCACCAATCGCAGGCGTATATGCTTCCTTCAATCCTCGGAAATTGATCCAAAAATATCCCCTTCTAGAAACTCTGCGCTTTAGGTCTGCCTCCCACTAACTGAGAGTGCCCGAATTATTTATCTCAGTAGGAATTTTCCCCTTCTGAATAATGCATAAAGTCCATACGTTTAGCAAGAAAGCGACGCACTGTCTTGGACGCAGTCATCCGCAGTCAAAATCATGTGAGCGGAGAAGGGGTTGAAATGCGGTAATCGCATGATGTGACCGGCACTGCTCTTCACAGCCTGTCACCCCACACTTGCCCTGGTTCGTAGCAAATAATAAACCAAACCTGGGGTGTTTTTCTGCTAGCATGTGCTTTGAATGAGGTTAATGTGTTTTGGCTCACAGTTACCTTAGAAACGTTAAAGTAATGCATTTCAACTATCCAAGAGGTAAAATTTTGTGCAAAAATATGTCCAATCAAAGTATTTCATGCCTAAGATAGGCAAATTTATTGACCAAGCATTTTTATTAACTGCAGCCATCATTGCGTAGTTAGATGGTTTTACTAGAAGATCAACAACTACTGACGAATTCTATTAACTATTTTGATGATAAAACAATTAAATCATGAATAACAATATATTGCTAATAAACTCTTTTCAATGTATATAAATAACTTACGCTTGGAAAGGCGATACGATATTTTATAAGGTGGTATATTTTCAAGTGTTTATGAGCAATTAAAATACGATAAAATGCGACGTGCTTGCTTGGAAGAAAGCCGTGAACAGTCTTAAGGTTTATTTAACTTTCATTAAAACTATTTAAAAATCAATTACCTACAGTGTAGAAACTCATTTATGATTTCTCGAACTCGTGATGATTTACTTTAACGGTTTCAACTGTTACTAAAGATTTTTAAGTATTTGTGAGTTGAAAATTTGCTGGGAAACATTTTAGTTTTTAATAAATTTACCATCCTTTGAAGGTTTATCCCATCTACTGGAAGACCTCCATAATGTGAAGTCAACCACCGTTACGTTATGAGATCAAAGTCCTTACCTTTCACGCGTTGGAATATTATATTGATGTCTATAAAATAATTCTCTTCCATGAGATTTTACTTGAATACGACCGTTTTCTTCAGTTTCGCCATTCTTGAGTCAAATACCTCATGCGGAAATGACTACGTTTATTACTCTGTGGGCACCACCATATCAATGGCTAAGTTCTAACAATACTTATCTCAAAATTTGGTCGGTTTGACACGTGTATCTTAAAAAAAAAGTGTAATAACATTAAAAAATAAAATTCAAGCAAAAAACAACTCTTTGTAGGCAAATAAGTGCTTCTTTTTCAGTTTCATGAATTTTTTGTTTTTAATTTTTGGCGTACAATTAATTAATCGTTAAATTAATCGTATATAAAAATGTAAAATTAATCGTTTTTTTGCTCTCCTTAAAAGTTTCTATATTTAGATACGTGTTGTTAGGACTTAGCCGTCGATATAATTTCTGCGGAACGGATATTGAAAATAGAATTTTTAGGCACTGGAAGTTTACACGCTTAGCGTCTGAAAACATTTTCAGGGGTGCCGTATTGAGGCTGACTTTGAAAGATGCAAGGGTATTTCTCCTCGCAGTGGATCCACTCTCCCATTGCACCGATTGTCATGGGGCCCTGCCAAAGACCACCCCCCCGCCCCTTTTTCCGCATCCCCCTTTCCCTCAAAGCACCCCCACCCTCTCTCCCGCCCCCCCTCTAACTCCCTCACAAAGCCACCCTACTCTGCCCCCGTCGTTGCCCTATTTCCCTCGATGTTTAGGAGTCGCTTGGAGCGTGTAGTTAAGCATTTGATTTCGTTTTCGCGATTTTTCAAAGTACAGTAGATTCCGGTTAGTTAATATGGGGACTCGTTCATTTTGCCCCAATTAGGCGAACTCTCTTGTTTATGGGCATAAAAACTTTTAAATAGGAGAAAGAAGGCTAAAGAATGTTTATAATGCAACATAAGTTTATTTAACTGTTAATTTAGCTAACTATTGGTTAGGTTTATAATATTGGTTTGGTTAATATTATTTAATCAGCGATTTTTGTTAATTTATTATCAGTTTTAAGAATAATAACAATTTTGCAAGAAATATTTTTTACAGCCTCGGGCGACGCTGAATGAATGTCTTTCAATAAGTCCTACCCTCTTGCGGATAGTTTAACAAAAAGGCATTTCAAAATAGGGCAAGAATGGGACCATTTGTGAAAAATAAGAGCAAATCGAAGGAGGGGAAAAAATTGTATTCTGAAAACAAAACTTTTAATTTTGTCGCAAGTATAGAGTCTATGTCGCCGGCTAATGGCCCAATAAAGCGGCATGCTTTACCAAATAAGCGGAGAATACTCTGGAATATTCCGCTATTGGGTTCTGTTCCTCAAGATCTGCCCCAATTGAGCGGCTGCCCCAAGTAACCGGTGGACCAATTAAACGGAATCTACTGTATATTGCAATGTAATTTTTTGCATTACTTACGGCCCTATTCCAGAAGGTTACTCATGTCTTGATCCTAACTCAAACTTGACTCTGCCGCTACGATGATATTACGAGACCTCATTCTAATCCGAAGGCAAATTGAGTCGCCAACTTCCAAGACGTCCTCCGCCATCGCACCTCGTTTTCGAAATAAAATATCTATCGCATAAATACTTCCACCAGCACTATTATAATCAAGTGATATAGTTTTTTTATGAACACGAGACCATTAATAGAAATTATTTAGGAAAACGCATTACTATATAGATATCACCTTTCCTCGTCCATTTTGTCTTCTACAATCGTAGGCCTATGCCTCAGTTCTGAAACACCCTGATTTACGGGTTTTCGAATAGGTTTCGTTTACATCCATGAGTTTTACCATCAATTTTAAATGTAAACACTTACTTATTTTCGCTATTTTCGAAGATTGCTAGTAATTTCGTTTTCATAGCGAGTTTTACCGTCAATCTTGAATGTAAAAACTTACTTCTTTTCGCTATTTTCGAAGATAACTAATAATTTCGTTTTCATAGCGAAAGTCCGTTTGAGATTCATTCACAACACCTTAATTAACTTGACTGAACTTGGTGAAACTATGGATTTGAAAACTCAAAAAGGGCGTTTACTGGTTTCTAACAATCAAAAATGACAAACGCTCGACTTAAGATGATCATTAGATGTGTAAGGCTCAAATTTCTGTTGATATCAACCAGTGGTAAGGAAGATTATTATGCGTGTGGAGAGGATAAAAATGTCGTAAGTCCTTTATAATCAATTTTACGATAAATTTCCGGGTGAAACTGTGATCGAAGGAATATTTCTATACAGGGCGGAGAATAATTGTGTCAGGATATATTAACCCTGGATAGCTGATTGTAGCCGAAACCAAAATAACTGATTATGCTTGGGTCGAAAACGCACCATTTTTAAACCATAGAAACTTTAAGCCAAGAGCTCCGATTGCTCTGGAAAACTCATCACTTCAATTGTTTTGCCGGCCAAAGATCGCGATATTTCCAAGGCATCCGTCAACAGAACAAACTCGCGGCCAATCGGAGCGCTTCACTAAAAGTTTCTGTGGTTTGAAAATGGTGTTTTCGAACTCTGAATATATCTGCATTTTACCTGCCTATACAATTTAATGGCATATTCAGCCTCAATAATTTGTGATCTTTTAACCGTAGCTATTCTTTCGAATCGGAGCATCAAATCTAAAGGTGCGTTTACATTGTGTAACATGTTGCATAAAACGAGCTACGTACTATATAACAAATTTCACGGCAAAATCACAAATCTGTGTAACATATTGAATGTAACATTGTGTTACAAAACAAAAATTCGTTATATGCAACAAATTTGTGGTATCTTGCTTCTTCTGGGAAACCAAAAATTTGTTGTACAACACGAATTTTTGTTTAATAACACAGTGTTACATTTAAAATGTTAAACGGATTTTTAACTTTTTCGTTAAGCATTTTATATGTAAATAATTTTATATAGCATGTTACATGATAGGAGAACTGAGTGGAGAGCTGCGTCAAACCAATCCTAGGATAGTTGACCAGTGATGATGATGACACACTGTAAACGCACCTTAATAGCAGCTAATCTATTCACACGTAGATATTTCTCCTCCTATCTATCCTTCATCCTTCCGCATCCCATTCACATCATACCACGTCCTCGGGTGGTTTAAGACTCATTACTCTCCCCGATGACGGTTTCCCAGACAACCGGAAAACAAGTTAGGGAGATTGTAATTCCTATTAAAATGGTCTTTAGAAGTTACACATCTAAATTTCATTTGTGCCAATCAGGAGCTCCAACCAATTTTGTTAAAAAAAGGTACCTTTTAAGGCACACTAAACAAATTTTTCACTGTGATATCGAGAAGGTAGATATGTGCTATTCCCTTTATCAGCGGTTTCCAACCGATGTTACCCCCCAAAGGGTACGCGACGAACAAGTCGGGGGTACGCCGAAAATAATCGGTAACGGCGGACGCCAGGAACTCTATTATTATAAGGAACTATTATCTCTTAACCAGGAAGTATGCATGCATATACTGTATATGGGGATATTTAAACGAAGTTTCTATTTATACTAGGGATGGTCGGATCGGATACCTCGGATCCAAATATCCGCGGATATTGCCCTTCATCGGATACATTGGATCCAAAGTCGCGGAAGACATCGGATCAGGATCCGAAATATTAAATAATAGCTTCAGTGAATGCAACGTCACATGAGGGTACAAAGAGTTCCGATTCTCTCTTTGAATGTGTCGCATACGATTCTTGTCCTACGCCACTGGTCAGTGTTTTATCCGAAGATTTTTCCTATTCTCATTTCCAAAGCGTAACCGTTTAGGTCCTCAGCATGTAGAGATGTTTAAAAAAACAACTTGAAAGCCTATAAAAATGATTTTTAATATATAAAAATATGAAAATTTGTATGAAATTCTAAAAAGCATTCCTTCGATTGTACTTACCCAGAATAAACTTGAATAATTACTTCGTTTAATGGCAGGAATTTGAAAATGCATTTGGATCCGAAAATATCCGATCCGAAATATCCGGCTCCGAAAATCAAGGATCCGATCCGAATCCGGATCCGAAAAAAATCCTGGATCCGTCCATTCCTAATTTATACAATAATTTATATCTAAAATTGTCAGTTTACCCGTGGTAAAATTATGAACTAAAATGTGCACTTTACATTTTTGAAGTACAATATTAGTTAAATACATATATAGAGGGGTACGGGAGGAAAGAAAAGGTGGGGAACTGCTGCCCTATTTCCACCACTGATGAATCAGAGAGGATAATTTCAACAACGTCCGCCTCTAACACAGCATTTCCGGGTTCTATGGAGTCACTGTTACAGTTTCACAGGCCCACCCAGCATAGAATAGAGAGAGAAGAGAGAGAAAGCCATGGCGAGACGTCTCTGCTCTACCTCTTTTGGACGCCACTCGAGGCGAAACGGGAGCTACATAGTGGTGGCAGGAGGAAGACAGTACCTTTTGTGGAGAAAATGGAAACAGAGGTGGGAAGAATCGACGGGCAGGGTACGGAATAAAAAAATGCGAGCGGGAGATTTGTGGCACACCAGGGGTCGGCGCTGGACCACACCACGTTTCCTCTCTCTCTCTCTCGATTGTCGTTCGCAGAAAGGGGTAATACAACTTCGCATGGGATATTTCGATTACTTTGGCCTCGGTTTTAGCTCGAGATGAACCATTTCAAGAAATTAGAGCCCAGCAATTACTTCAATTGCATTGAATTTTATTACTTGAAAGGCATCATGAAAAACCTCCATGGCGTTAAAAGTTAGGTAGGCCAGGAAATAAACTCTGTATACTATACCTTAAACTTTATATATATGTATATATAATATAAACTTTACATGTATCAAGTGTCCAGTTTTCACTTGAAACCACATATCTATAGTACTAACTCAAAGTGGTATTGTAATGACTCACTTGTAATGCAGCACAAAACTTTATGTTCCAGCCCTGGATTTCAACTACTCGATAGACAACCTTGATAATGATTATTTAGTAGTTGAAACTCAGGGTTACAATAATAAAGTTTTGTTGAAAAGTACAGTTAAGTGAGTAATGACGCACTATATATAAGAACTTATATTTTATAACGTAATGGTGGATGGAGTTACATTTTATAATGTAAATGGTTACGTAAAATTGATGGCTGAAGGCATGTAAAATTATTATGATGATTTTTGATAGCAATAATATTAAAGCAGTAATAAAAAAATAAATAAATTGTATGATGAAGAGAGAAAAGGTACTAGCTCTTATTGGCTAAAAATGAATTCATTTTTCGGATACAAAAAGCAATTCATATTGCACGTGATATTTGTACAGCACTATGTTCTTCAGGGCTATGAATGACAATGGTCAGATAAATTGATAAATGAAGGCATGCAAGATTATCATGTGTTTCCATAGTAATAATATTTTAAAAATTAAAAAATCCACTGCACATGCATGCGCATGCATTAAATTGATACATGAAGGCATAGAATATTATTATAATCTTTTTACAGTAATATAACAAAAAAATAAAAAGACTGCATAAAAAATGATAAAAAAAACTACTAGCCCTTTTTGGTGAAAGACGAAATATTTAAAAAATATATAAAAATGGATTGTTAAAAAATATTATTACAATGTCTTTTTAGTAAGTTTTTACAGTTGTAAAATTTAAAAAAAATCGATTGTACATAAAAAAAGAGGGGAAATAATGCTAGCGCTTTTGGATTAAAAAACGATTTTTTTTTCGACGCCTCCAAAAAGCAATTCGTTTTGCACGTGATTTGTATACAGCACCCGGGACAGGAGGCTGCGTGGGCCGGGGGGGGGGGGAACTGATATGGGCGTGTGTCGACCCTTTTTCGGCGGGAAGAATGTTGCGGAAGTGACGTCACAGCGTGCAGGAAGTGGGAGCGGACGGGACTGGAAGGCGTGGCTGGAGTTATCGAGAGGAGAGGAAGGAGGGGAGCGGTTGGAAGAGGGCGTGGCGGAAGGAGGGGGAAGGGGACAGTGTTGGGCGCGGCAACCCCGTAATGCGGGCTCGGAGCCCAATGGATCCAGGGCTGGGGAAAATTCACGCCGAGGAGCATTTTAGATACAAAAATACCGCCCCAAATGTATTTGAAATGTAAAATAAAAAATACCTTCGACTTGGTTATTTGAAAACCGAGCTACGAAATGTTTTCCTGGATGTTACAGAATTACTTATACCACTTGTAAACAATAAACAGTTATGGTACTTTTTCGCACAGCTTATTTAAGACGACCGGTTTCGTCGCAGAAGCGAAACCTTCAGGTACAGAAATCGTTATATTTATAGTTATTTTGTTGTTTATTTCGTTGCTATAAACTGGAAGCGTTTTTAACGTAGTTGGAGCGGTATCGGGTAAAGTCAAGTGATGCACTCAGACTATCTATTATTTACGCAAAAGAGTCGCCATAAACATTTATACACAAGAAAACGTGATTAGGAATTAAATTAGGGATGGACGGATCCAGGATTTTTCTCGGATCCGGATTCGGATCGGATCCTTGATTTTCGGAGCCGGATCTTTCGGATCCACATGCATTTTCAAATTCCTGATGCTGAGATTCCCCCGATGATTGTTCAATCTCTTGGGAAGAGTCACGCTATGTGCCAGTCGTATTTTGCCTTTTTCATTTTCCACGGCTGATATTCTCCTACGTAACCTCTGCGAGAGCTTTAAAAAAAAAAACGGTTCATGAGTAGGACAAGAATAGCATACGACGGCGCATTCGAAGAGAGAATCGGAACTCTTTCCACCCTTATTTGGGTGTTGCATTTACTGAAGCTATTATTTAAAATTTCGGATCCAGATCCGATGTCTTCCGCGACTTTGTATCCGATGTATCCAATGAAGGGCAATATCCGCGGATATTTGGATCCTAGGTTTCCGATCCGACCATTCCTAAGTTAAATGTGAGTGCAATATTCAATATTGCAACTCAGCACAATGCTCCAAACGAAAACAAATCGCTTGGCGCTGAGCTGATGGACTTGCATAACATATATGGATAAAAAATAGTGACTGTACATGGCTGACCAACTGAGTCCATTTTTAAATGTTGCTTAGGGAATCATAGCGTCAAACACACCGCTTAAAACTGCGTTGAGCTGATGGATATGCATTTATGGATATGTATAATGGAATAGAAGTAGTGATTTGTACATAATTGACCGACTTAGTAAATTTAAATAATGCCTAGATAATCATTGCCACTATAAGAAGGTCGAAGGAATTAATTCGCCATCGGGATGAAGGACGAATGTGTCGACGAAGACCTTCAACTTTGATGTACCTCGAATCTTCAATTGTTGCGTTTCATAAATTATAAATGCATTAAAAACAGAATTAACATCTAGAATAGACTTTTTCCACTTTAATTTTGAAGCGTTTCTTTAAACTATCACCTGAGCGTAAACTTACACTAATGTATGAAATTCAACCAAAAAATTAAATATCTACTCGAAAATTTTTGGAATCACACGCACAAACTCAAGGAACGGCATATTAAAAAAATCAATACGTTTTCTATATGAGGATTTGGATGAATTCTGAAGGCAATGAATTGTGTTTAAAAGCCTTTTTTAACCAAAAATTGAAGTTCTATAGTAGGGCTCCGTAATACGCCTTCAGCTGTACCAGTCACACTACATCTTGTTTTGGTCGTGAAGCTCACCCAAAGTAGAAAAACGCTACGTCATTTCTGGAACCTAGGGAAAATTAAGTACGCTTATATTAGTGATCCGGAAAAAAGATTGGAATTCGGCCCTGTGCGGTGGAGCTCTTGGATGATGAACTTATGGATAATCCTTGTGCTGAAGTGTGAAAATGTTTGAGTACGGAATAAAGTAATGGAGTTTGGGTGAAGGATGGGAATGATCTTGTATTGGAAGTTTGTAAAAATAATCGCTTATCTTTAACACGTTAACTTCCGCTTATCATCATAGCATGAAAATGGAATGGTAGGATAGTTGGAAATGCGTCGAATTTACCCCTTAAATAGAAATTTCAGCCTCAAATTGGCAAGACTGTTACAGTGGCGGCTCGTGAGTCTAATGCTGGGAGGGGCAGACTCCACCGGGAGGGTCAAATTGTTTGAATATTTTCTGTATTTTAGAGAGTTTTAAGGCAATCTAGAGACCATTATGACTCACCATATACACTAAACAATCACTAACGCTAAAACACTAAAAATCACTAACTCGATTAACTAAACTACAACTCGGCCTATTTACATTAAAAATATTTACAAAAAATAAGTCAACTAGTCACCAAAACAAGGTATCCTGCAAAACTGCAACACCAATATTATACGGCTGCCGCGCCGGCCGGCGCGGAGATGTCAACTCACTAGATACGTAGCTCTACGCATGCTCGGACGGTGTCCCAAGACTTCCATAGGGCACAAACTTAGACGCGTCATAGCACCAGCAGCCCCCACCACTACCACTCTCCATATAACTGCATGGTGATGGATTGGGACGTTCTGGCCAGCGCCCCGCGGCTACAAATGCGAACTTCTCGCGCTATTTTTGCGTGTTATTGCTAAATCTTGGATGTATGCGATTGAAAAAAAAACACTTTGGTTAATTAGATGCATTGTTATAATTGAATGGGTATTTAATTTTTTTCCGCTTTCAAATATTTGGGAGGGGCGGCGTCCGAGAGTCCTTATGGGCAAGCCGCCACTGGACTGTTATGCCATTGCAATGATACTTCTCATACGACCCAATCCTTTCAATGCCATCGTTTGCGATAGTCCCGTAGTGTGTCTTTAGTAATATCAATGATGTAGACACTGTAATATCGCAAAATAATAAAACACTAGCCCCACCCGATAATAATACGGTATTGATTGGCTGCCTATTTCAGAAATTGAGATCGATAATTCTTAGCAACAGTGGACTACTCGGACCACAGATTGTTGGCCTTTCAATTTTAGGTAACAATCCTTTTAAAGGCAATTGTAAGGTAGCAGAGTGAACTTGGAGATGTACCAAATTTGATTTAAATCCATGTCTACCCTCTATTTAACTCCAAAATTAGTTCAATGTTTCATTATTGCTAACAGGAATTTCCATTGTTATTTGCAAACACCTTTTTAGGCAAGGGAAACGACTTCCTATGGTTATATTAATCCTACCAGTTCTCTTGATTATTCCGTGGAAATGAAATTTCTACATTATTGAGGCGCTTCAACTCAAGAGAAGTTTCTGTTAGACTTAGGAATCATACGTCTTCGCTCTTGTCAGTGTATATGTGAGACTCACGTATACGGGATTGATAATACTCTCGAAAATTTATTGCACGTCTTCTCCATGCTAAAACTTTCATCTTCCCTCGTCTCGGACTGTCTTGTTTACTCGCAGATTTTCGTGCAACTTCATAACTTCCTCCATGCCTACTAAGAAAATCATATTTCAGATTTGATATCGTCTTTGTGCGGCAGAAGGTAAACTACCAGTGGGTTTAATGAATATATTGGTCTCAGGATATTACTTCATCATGACTTCAATGCATATATCTCGTTACGAAGGGGAGAAAAAGAGATTACAAGGTGGTGGGTATACCGTAAAACTCCATTTTATT
The DNA here is from genome assembly GCF_921293095.1 of Ischnura elegans. Taxonomy (NCBI): domain Eukaryota; kingdom Metazoa; phylum Arthropoda; class Insecta; order Odonata; family Coenagrionidae; genus Ischnura; species Ischnura elegans. The sequence continues at coordinate 81,245,972 of NC_060257.1, read as the reverse complement.
TCAATGCCTCTTTACTTTCCGAGAACATGAACATTGAGGAAGGAGGATGAGAAAATACTGGAGGTGTTCGAGATGTGGGTGTGGAGAAGCAGTGGCGCAGCGAGGGGGGTTTATGGGGGATAAACCTCCCCCCCCCCCCCCCCAGAGCTCAGAGAAATTATCAAGCTTAATCCATTTTACTTAATTGGATTGATATTACTAACAGAATAGTGTCAGGATTGATATTACTAACAGAATAGTGTCAGGATTATTAAATTATCCCTCAGAAATCCGTAAAACTCACCATTTTGAACCGTTTATCTTAAAATTCCGCAATTTATTAATCTCGCACCTACAGCTTATCCTGGTGGGTTTTCCATACCCCCACACACCCCGGTTTTAGTTGTAACTAAACCCTCCCAGCCTTAATTCCTAGCTGCGCCACTGTGGAGAAGAATATAATAACAATAATAATAAAACGTTTTAACCTGGCGAGATTAGGACAAGAAAGTCCCGTCTTCTATCTAACCCCTCGTCATGCATTAAATATTTGCAATAGAGTACATTGTCAAGTTACTCTTGGAATTAAATTAAGTCCAATGAGAATTATTCGAAGTGAGGTGTGGTGGACGGAGAGGAGGAGGAACGACGGAGTAGTGGACATGGTGGGTAAGGAGAGGCAGCTTTTAGATGAGATACGGAGGAGACAGAAGGTTACGATGGAGCGAGTACTTAGCGGGGAGGGGAAGTTGAAAACAGTGTTAGAAGGAAGAATATTAGGTAAACGAGGGAGAGGAAGGTTGAGAATAGGATAATATTCTGATAATGGGGTTAGCATTCTAACTTTCCATCCCTAGTTTGAATCCCGGTGGAGAATTTTCATAGCTATAGTGGGTGAGGAGAGGCAGCTTTTAGATGAGATGCAGAGGAGGGAGAAAGTATGGATGGAGAGAGTACTTAGCGGAGAGGCGGTGTTGAAAACTGCATTACGTATACTGTATGTACCATGTACTCCATGTACTACCAGTACCTCCATGTACTGTATAGGTAAACGAGGGAGAAGAAGGAAAAGAAGAGGATTTATAGATAGAATGAAGGGGAGTAGGCCTTATTGTGAATTTAAGAAGGAAGTACATGAAGGAAGGGGAGGCTGCCAGAATGCTTCTTAATTACCTACTTCACAGAAACCTGCCTTAATCAGGAGATTATTTTAATGATAATATACCCATTGCCCTAGTACCTACTTTGGTATGATTTACATTTGTACCGAATATATGTGCATCGTTTTTCCCCCGAAACATAAAGGACTTTAACCCTTAGAGTGCTGGGGAGGGCTATCGCTCCTCATGCAATGTCACTCTTAGATGCTGATAATTAACTAATCATACAATTGTCAATATTCATTTTATTTTAACATTAACTTTTTTCTTATAATTATTAAAATTAACTCATATTACCACAAATTCGTCAAATAATATAATGAAAAGATGAAACCACATATAATAAAGATTTCCTAAAGTTTTTGAACATATACCTTCATTTGTTTTTTAAACCTAATTTTTTTCCCTAACCTACTGCAAAATCAGCAAAAATGCCTCGGCACTTTTGGCATTGTACCTAGAAAACCGGTTGGCACTCGAAGGATAAAAAGGCTGTTGGTTTATAAGTGTTAGTCGTAATTTTGTTATCTCGTAGTCTTCCGTGGCGTTCGTGCTTAGATTTTCGATCTGGAGACACCTGATGGAATCCCGGCGAAACTGTCGCCACCCTATGACAAACAACGCGGTGAGAATCCGAAAGATGGAGAGATCATCTAGTCGTTATTTTTGTTGGAGCATTTGATTTTTATATGTAAACGGCTTGTGTCCTGACAACCTCTGCCACACGCCTTTTCAGGCGGCTTGCGGGGTAGTATGCAGATGTAGATCTTTTCTCTTTGCTATTCCACCGAACTTTTTCTTCCCCTCCTCGTAGTTCTCTCATTGAGCCCTCGCCGTGCCTCACGTTCCATCCCCCACGTACAGTTTCCGCTTGCCTCTCGAGTCCCTTGCCCTCTTCCAAACTCCGAACACTTGTCTTTCCCGAAAACCCTCTCAACGTCATCCAATAGCGTGCTCAAAACGCTCGCCGCACTGAATCCCAAAACTTCCTTAGTTTCCCCTTCTCGCCGCTTGCTATCTATTGTCTCCACCTGTACGCCGATGCTCCTCCTTTATCTTCCGCACTACAGATCCTCATGCCAAAGTAGCCCTCAATGTACTGGAAATAAAAAAAGATCGAAAGACATCCCATCAATCAAAATATTTTGCTAGCGGAAGATGAAAGATGAGTAAGACGCCAATGCACTTGCCGATGGAATACTTTCCGATGCTCGTAAAATCGATATTTTCGTCTAGACTCTCTCCAAGTATGTTTTCAGGATGATGGATTCATAGTCCACTTTGTTTAAAGTCGTCCCTCCATTCGTTTTGAGCATTGATCTTTTTTTAGTAATGGGGACGTGGTAGCGTAATGTGAAACGTGTTTGACTACTAGAAAAGGGTCTAGGATTTGTATCGCGGTTAAAGGCTTTGCACGCCCATATTAAAGTTACCACGGTTTGGGGTTGCTAAGGAAAAGACACTGGTCGTCCAACACCGAATTTTATGAAGAAATAAACACGCCTGTCGCTTAGTCAGCTTAGTCCGGGTAGGGCTCTCTCCATCACTTATGCATACCAAATTTCATGCTGTAGCTGCAAGTATTGTTGAATTAAAGCTTAACGCTTTGCGTGCCATGGACGTAATATTACGTCCTGTTTTAATCTTTCTGATGGTTGCCATGGACGTAATATTACATCTTTCTATTTTATTAACTTTGTATGCGTGAAACCGTAATATTTCGCCCGTCATACTTTTCCAGTTTACTGCTTAGTGGTTCTGTTATTTCAAAAATCAACTGCTCAATGGAAAAAGAGTTCATTTTATGTCTTGAGGACGAAAAGTCCTCTGTAGCTACCGGCATCCTTATCTTAGGCCACTTTGTGTGAAAATTCTTTGGGCCAATGAGCCGTTCGTTGAGGGTGCAGTGACCCTTTTTGTCATCCGGGATTTCATATTCTTTGCTTGGAGCAATGCTTTTGTATGATTTCCATAGTTTAAATAGTTCAAATTGAGCGTAATAAAAATTACTATGTATGTTATGGCGGTACATCATATGCTGCAACTTTTTTATTTTTCAAAAACAGTCGGTTTTCATTGTTAAATTATAGATTTAAAAATTAGGAATAGATGTTATTCAACTCATTCATAAAGAATAGCAAAGTATATTTTTATTGAAGTACACATCGATATAAATATATTTTTGATGCTAATGTTTTAAAAAATGTACGAATTTAGTAAAAATGGATGAATTTTTCAGTAGAGCTTTAAAATCAGCAGCCGGTACTCAAAGTGTTAAAGGTTGGATTCTGTATACCTAATAACTTTAGAAGTACTCGTTATTCTCAGTCTTCCTTGGCATGTATTTACACTAAAGAGAGTTAAAAAGAATCCTTCAAATGCATTTACGAATTACCTTAGGTAGATTTTTTTCATAACGTTTGTCAATGATAACTGAAAGCTGTGATGTCTTATTCTCTAATTCATTATCAAAGTAAACATAAAAAGCACTGATGTGATTCTTCAATCCATGGTCATGTTTAACTCGATGTTAAGTAACAGCAAAGAAGCATCGCTTGTTGTCAATGAAGCTAAAGTTACAAGAAAAATTGAATCAGTTAGTGCAATAAGAAGAAGAAATTTAGGTCACGAATGAGTCGTAATTTAATTGCTTTTTCGATGAACTTAATGGATTGTTTTTATAAAATTCTTAAAACGTATAAAGTCCCTTTAGGTCAAGATAGTGTCAATAGTAAGGAAAGAATTTAATTTAATCATGAAAAATTAATTCCCAATGTTGGCCTCTCAAAGAAAACGAAAAAATTAGGTAACAGGATATTAGGATTCGAGGAGAATATTTGTTATGAGTATTCGAATTAAATATGGTTGTATGAGAGTGCTTTCCTCTGCGTTTTCTGCTTATTAAAAGGTAGTGGAGTTAAATATTTGATTTATGATGAAATAGTATCGTAAGAGTTTATAAAAAACCAGTCTTTTAGCTACTTGGAAGCTCTTTTTATCTTTTTCCTTGTTAAAAGATTAAGTTCCAGTTAATATCCTTTAAGCTGAACAAATAAGCAATTTCATAATGTATCAAAATGCTTCTATGTCAAATTATAAATATTTTATCATCCAGTCCATTTCTTTATTTGCATTTCTTACAAAAATAAAAGTGGACGAGTGATGCAATGAAATTTGGAAATGTTATCCTATCTCTATAACGGAATAAAATTTGGAATTTCTTTCAGTCCTTCTCTCAGAGTAACTCTTACTAAGTGAGTTGAATTTCACTATCGTTTTTGCGCTATTGATAATGATTCAATTGCAGTTGAAACTGTGTGTTCCTAGTAACTATAATTTAAAGTAATCTAAGCATTCCATTCTCCTGACCTAAACTTAGAAATACACTTATAAAAGTTTCATGAGTGAAGAATGTTCATGCAGGAATCGCTGCGAATTATGTATGATAATTAAATAAGATGTGCTAATTCACTTAGGCATATGCCATTTTGGCTCGCGTTGAAGGAAGTACATTACCGTCTCTTGAATGTGTTGATTATGTAGAAACTGCAACGCATTCATAGTTTCCCAAATTTTAGGCACGATAAATTCCGGTCAGGCTCGGGTAATGAAGTGTAAGTGGCGAAATTAATCTCTCAGGATCAAGAGAGAATTACCGTTAACCCAATAAATCAGTTTTAGGTAGTGCAATATCAAACGGGAAGTACTGTTCCAAAAACTTTATTTTTAATGCTGTCCGGCTTTAACTGATGACTGCTTCTTAATGCTTTTGATCTATCATGATATTGTTTCGTTTCAGTGAGTAACGCCCTAATCGGTTGATTTGTATTGTTCGGTTTCTGTAAACACAAGCATTTAATGTTGCAGATAAAAAGAGGCCATTTGAAGATCTCTGAAAAATTAATTAATGACTTTTACATGGGAAAATACGTGACATTTTCCTCTGTTCAATACATGAAAAAGTTGGGTTGTCTAAAACTGGGTTGTCCTAACACCCCCTGCCACACGCCTTTCAGGAGGATTGCGGGGTAGATGTTGACGACGCGTTCTCGAAGATAGTTCTCAATGGTTTTAACCAAGAAAGAAATCACTAATAAATCACCAAAGAAGCAACCCTTGGATCAAATAATAGTAATAATAATATAAAACCTCCTGTTTGTCCGCTAAAAAATGTTTGAACCCGTCGTCATGGAAATGTTCAAGTCATCTTGGGTTCGACCGAGGAAATTAATGAGATTTGCGAATAAATTTCATCCCTTCGCACAGACACACCACTCCATACGATACCGGATGAATCGAGTGTAATGAATAATGAAATTCTTCACTTCTAGATGACGTCAGTTGCGAAATGAGAAACCATTGGTCGGGAGAGGTCGGGGGTGGAGGTGGAGTCGTCGTCTGGGGCAAGAGACGGAGGTGGGGGAAAACGTGGGGCAGATTGGACTGCCACCTGGTGGGAGGGTTTGAGGTGGACGGCATCGAAATTGAATGAGCGCGTCCCAGCCAGGAAAAGCGGGTGAACAAGCCCCCCCTCCCCCCCCCCCCCGAAATGCGGACCGGAGTCAGTCCCAAATTTGTCCGCGTGCCCCCGAAATGTGAGGGTTGCCGTATGCCGTGCAATCTGGCAGATAGCGTCTCTCTCGGCGATAAAAGATTTTCACACTTATTTCAACCAATCCAGCTCCACCATTTTTCCAGGATATGTCGGCATGGACTTTTTCTCTATCTTTTACTAAATGTCGCTTTTAACGTATTTACAATTAAAGATAGTCATATATATATTTCCGTTTTCTGTATTTATCCCTGCTTTTCAAGTCATTATCATAAGTAAAAGTATTCTACCGATAAAGGTTAGTATCCATGGAGTATTTAAGAAGTGATTTGTTAATTTCCCTCTTTCTCTCTTATGAGTGATGAATACCCATTAGAGATCGATATTGAAGTGAAAATAGACTGATAAATCACTTCAGATAGAGACAAATTACCGAACACATTTGACTTGTTATATCTATTTGACTTGATTATGACGCCAAGTGTCGAAACGCGTTGTTATTATTAATAAACTAGTGGACAGTACAATGATTTTTATCATTTATTTGTAAAAATAATGACTCAGGGCAGGGTAGAGAAATAGTATACACAAAGTACTGTTCCACGAATGTTTCCACAAACTACCCACTTAAATTCACAATAAGGCCTACTCCCCTTCATTCTAACAAAAAATCCTATTTCTTTCCTTCCTCACCCTCGTTTACCCAATATTCTAACCTCTAGCACTGTTTTCAACATCCACTCCCCGCTCAGTACTCGATCCATCCATACATTATGTCTCCTCCGTATCTCATCTAGAAGCTGCTTCTCCTTACCCACCATGCCCAGCACTTCCTCGTTCCTCCTTCTCTCCATCCACTTGGCCTTCTCTTTTCTTCTCCAATTATTGTCATTAGTATCTTTACCTACATTGCGAGCGCTTCTCATTTATTATTACTATTAATATATTGTACAAGTTAGGAGTTGGCTATTTGCCAGGTGGTAACAGTTTATGCAAAATAAAATAAACAAAAATATTGTAAATGAAAATACATCACCAAAATGAAACAAGATAGTGAATATTTAAAATGCAATGATATTAATTTTCCAATATAAATCCTTTACACCTCTTCTTGAAAATCCTTACGTTGTTAGGTTTATTCTCGTCATCCTCCCCAAGAGTCCATGTTTCAGCACCGTAAGCCTCTGCACTAGATCAGAATCTTCGCCAACCTTATCCCTATACTCTAGCATAACGATCTTTTATCTGCACTTTTCTATTCATGAATGCCTTTGCAAACGCGATTCGATTAAATTTGACTTGATTTTACTTATCAGTTATTATGTACATAAATTTGTAATCACGTCAAATTTTTCCAACAGTTTTCAAATTCGCGGAAAAATATGGGTTATCTTTTATAACCCCTGTTTGAAGGATTGCTTCTGAGGCTGGAAACTTATCCCTGCTCCGACAACTTAAGCACATCATGCTTTACTCTTCCCACTTGGACATTGAGGGGATTCAAGTAAATGGTAGAAAAGGTAAAATCACCCGAATTTACGTGAAGAAATGTTCACTTGCATATGATTTGTTTTTTTCCTGCTAGGCAATAGTCGTGGAGAATTTTCATCAATACTAAGAAACACTTTCTTTAAGTATTAAAATTCTAGGAATGGTATATTGTGACCTACTTATACTCCATGCCGATGCAAGATCAATTGATGGTTATTGGTTGATCTTTCTCTTTGTCTTGATTCCCAAGTATTTGTTTCCTGGTTTGAATCTGAATACATGTCCTTCAATTTTTCCATCCATTATATTTGCCACTGTGTCAACCTCTACTCATGTTTCCTCTTCATCCTTCAGAACGTTGTCCATGTCACTGCAGCCAAAAACATTCAACAAAATATATTTTACCAGGCTTCCTTTTCATTTTATTGCTAAAGGTGCATCTCATACCCATCACCAATACTTTTAGGTACTTCCCTTTCTCTCGGTCTCTAATACTCTCGGTCGTTTCTGTCTTTCTACTAAAATTGTTCCTTCCATAATATTTTTATGATTTTTATTTTATTATAATTTTATTCCCTAAAATGGATAGGTGATGATGGATATTCAGCGCGAAAAAGTGTTGATAATGGTTGAAAGTGCTTTCCAGGCTTCGCTTTCATCGCTTCTGCATGATTTAGGCGATTCAATAGTCGAGAGAGATCGGAAAACGTTTGAATGATCTCAATTTGTGCACTTCCGCGTGGAATGGATTGTCGTTCCGTAAATTCAACCACGGTCTCTCCTGAGAATATGTCCGAATCCCCCCACAACGATTCCCCCGGACGTGGACGATAGCGAAAACAAACCGGAGGGAATCTGCAGGTCCTTTTCAGCACGGTGGAATCGTCTAGGGCCGTCAAATGGGACCGTGGAATGGGGCATGAGCGGTTGGTCAAGGGTCCCACATGGCGCGGCCTGGGCCTCGTCTTTTTTCTTCCTCGGAATCTGGTCGCAATGGAAACGGACGTCAGGTGCAAGAGCGGCAATTGTTACACATTGGAAGAATGACACGAGGAGGAGAGGGACGGAAAAGACTGGAGTCCCCGAGAAAATGGAGAGGGAAGTCAGGGAAGAGATTCGAAAAAAAATGCTTTTCTTCGCTCCATTGCGCCATCCGATCCCTTTTTATCAATTTTTGATCCCTTGAAAAGGGTGAATACGAGAATTTTCCCAAATTGAGACTACCGTAGGCTCAAATTCACCCAGGAATTGTTTCAATGGGTCTTTCAATAGGTCATCGCCAATATAATTTCATTCCCGACTGTAATAATTTCTTAAGAATGTTAAGGCCCATCTTTTTGAGCTAGCGATCATTTACTCTGTTCGAAATATTGATTTAGTTGGTTCATTTGTGTGAAGAGCATTTTCATTAAAGAGTATTCGCTCAGTGATTCAGTCCTAATTGCCTTGGTCTTGTTAACTGTTAAAGAGGTGCCATGTGAATGCTATATTTTTTAGAGTGCTCTTCATCGAAATACATGCCAGTTGGCTTTTATTAAAATGGTAGAATACAGAGTAAATAATTTATTAGAAAATTCCAGCAAATATGAAGCTGAAAGTAGTAGCTATGCATATTGAATAATGCTGTGTTATATTACATTTGAGTCCAGCTTTTTACCTTATTACTCGAATGAATATCTCCCTTTCATCTGCCAAAAACTTATAATTTATTGTAGAAGATATTTCTTCAAAAGACCTGTGATATCCGTTATTAAATTCCTTTCAAACTTGTGTTGAATAAGTATAGAATACCTAGTTTCTTGGAGAATTGATGGCAGGTTAATCTGATTCCTCTTTATGGTACAGAATCTTTGAGGAATGATAGGTCATAACTATTTCGTGCTAACATATGATTCAGATAATATTACTCTACAAATTTTGAGTACTCTTATTATAGTTTATTTTTGGTTACCCTTGAATCAATAAGATCTTCCTGCTTCAATACAAAATTGGGTCAATAATTGTGAGCATTGGCGTAACTCATCACGTGACTCTTTCCGAAAAATTTTCATGGTAGCTCTTTGGTAAAATCTCTCGTCATTGGGCTTAACTCACCTCAGAAAAAATTCTAAAATAAAAAAAAAAACAATTAAGCATGTTTAGTTGCATTCCAACATTCAAGTGTGTATCGATCGCCTTATTCTGTGACTTTTATGTGTTGTCACATGCGGTTTCATGCTCATAATTGCAGAATTTAAAGTGAAAGGACTCATTAGAATATAATTTACTCAAATATTAAAATATATACTTCTCCTTTCATACTCTTCTGGATTTATTTCCTCATTTTCCATTTCATTTCTCCCTTCCGCCCCATTCGCTTGGTTTCAACCCCTCCATCATCGATCTCTAAAGATAACAAGCAAATACATGCATAGATATAAGTTGCAGTCCAAAGTTGTATCCATTAACATCCGAAGCCCTCATCTATTAAAATCATGTGAAATTTCATGCTAGCATATTTTTAAGTATCCGTAAAAATGGGATTTATTAAATTGTAATACATGTTAGCACCATTTTCTTTGTCCTCCCATTTTGTTTTCACATTATTTGGTCCAATTCTTTACTCTACTCCATTCGCTTGTAATAACCCACTCTGTTTACTAACACCGAGAAAAATAACCAGTCATTTCGTTTAAGATGTATTCAGTCTCCCAAGTCTATTTCCATAGCATTCACTTCATTAGGCTGAGTGCTCATAACTAAAGCTTTTAATTGATCGAGGAATTCATATTTTTGCATCCGAAGGAGTTCATCGTTTATTAGAAAAATTTCATGCCAATTTTTACACAGTACCGATCTTGTTTCTTCATATCCTTGTCTAATATCGCAATTAATGTCATTTCACTGTGATTTATACCCTTCATCAATAAACGCCAGCAAAAAAAAACGAAAAAATGGATGGGTATAAGTTGCATTCAATATCCCACATCTTCATCCATGACTTTAATAATACCCAGTATAATACTAGATATCACGAAATAAACACTTAGTACTTGTCAATATAGAATTAATTTCATTATTTTAATGTAAACATCATTATAGAAGGTGTTTTTCCTCATTTTCTGTTAAATATTAACGCCTGCTCCACTCTCTTGCAGCTGCCTCAATATTAAATAAAAATTTTATAGCATTTCATGCCGTTACGTATCAATTTAATGTAAAAACACTCATTCATACCCCTGAAGAAGATAAAAAAATATATCGAAGCGTTGGCATGTAATTTTGCATATCATTTCTTATGTTAGACCTATGCTCTGAGATGTAGATCAGCATCACAGTAAAGAAAACCCCGAACAAATTAGGCCAATGCATTTATTGAAGTTTTACTCCACCTGCATTCATGATAAATGATACACATTCACTGCAATTCATTTCAAAAATTAGCCAAAATAGCCTGTGTTTATGTAATTTTCTGTGACACACACACTGGACTTGTTTCCCTCGATTTCAGCTTAATCTTCTCTTCCATATAATTTTGCTGGGACTCAACCCCTATCATCCTCCATCCCTTGCCATCATAAAGTCTTTTGAATGCGTGAGTGGCGGAATTGGATTGCCGTTTCTTTTTTGATCGCTCGTTTACGACGCCGGTCCTAATATGGAGGACTTCCGCTAACCTCCTTCCTCCGACCCCTTCAATTCCACGGAAAACCCTTAACGCCACGCCCCCCTGAACCCCTTCCATTCTTGCCACTTCCCGAGAGACACATTTTTAGCACCTCCCAGGGTATCTTTAATAACTAATGACCCTGGCGGTGGGAAGGGCTTATAGGGAGCATGGAAATGGGGTGGAGATGGAAAGCATATACCTCAATTGACTCCTTTATATTATTTCCTCTTGTCCACAAATGTCGCTGTTTTTTTAACGCTAGCATGCTCGACCAATGCTTACACCCTTTTATGCCCGAGTTGGTAATTTTGACCCAATATGAACAGGCTTACGTATTTGACTCAAAATACTTCATTTCTTTCCAGTTTATTTATTAAAATTGTTTATAAAGCGTTTGGGAGGGTAGTAAAAAATGTAAGTAGACGATAAATATTAAAATTGTACTTGTTAAACAATTTCTATGTTGTTATAGGAAAATAGTTTCCAAAAATTAGTGAATACTTACCTATTACTTTTCATCTAATGGGTTTGCGAGGTGCAATGAATTTCTAAGATATTAGCTTAAAAAAATTACAATAACATTTTGACAACAAATCAGTATAAATAACACCGTTACATTGAATACAATGGAATTGTAGAAAGGCTTCAAACGGATGTAATAGTCTGGATCAAAATCACCCATCCGGGCATGGCAGGTATAAGTGATGAGAAAAAATAGAATAAATGATTATATCAGGTTAACTTTTGCGCAGTGGTAAACCAAACTTAACAATTAACAGCCATGAAATATGAGTCTAAAACTTTTCTTCCTTTCAAAATAATCAACATATATACTCTCTTTTGGGTCAAAATGACCCAGCCGGGCATTCTAGTGTTCAATCAGCAAGTTCAGAACGTGGTATTGACGAAAGTGTTGAGTCGTGATAGCGACAAGTGTTTACCAGATTGTTGCCGTAGTTTGAAAAGACAACCAACTTCTTCCGTTGCTGATAACGCTACCTCGGTGCTAGCAGGGTGACCAGGGGTCGCGCCAGGGCAACTTATCTATCTATCCAGGGTAAGATATCCGGGGAATTGTTGTTCTTGAGATATGAAGTGAAACACTTTGCACTTTCCACATAAAAATTTATTAAACTACAGTCGACATGTTTCGCTGCACTGCAGCATTATCAAGACTCTAAGCAAGACTCAGCATTATCAAGCAAGTCTTGATAATGCTGCAGTGCAGCGAAACATGTCGGCTGTAGTTTAATAAATTTTTATGTGGAGAGTGCAAACAAAGTGTTTCACTTCATATCTCATAATGGATCTCCACAAAGTATATGCCTCATCCATCCCATTCATTGTTGTTCTTGCTAGTGCAGTTTTTAATTGTTGGGGTACTCGATGTAAAGGCCATAACGAGCTGTTAATGGAATATGTGGAAATAAATAAAAATAAGTACAGCAATTTTTTGTGAACACGACAGGTGTTAACTAGCTTGTTGCCAAGTCGTATTGTTGAAAGACAACCAACTTGTTCCGTTCCTGATAACTCCACCGAAAGCAGATATCAGCTGGCCTCGGTGTCGGCGGGCTAAAGGTCTCGCTTGCTAATCCTAAGGACGCGGGTTCGAAATCGTGGCGACTAGGTGAGGTACCTCCATCTCGTAATTGGGTTTTCCTGCTTTTAAAGCTGTTAATTCATTGCGATACTTGATGTAAAAGCCAAAACGAGCTGTTTTCGGGATATGTGGAAATAGAAAAAAATACCATAATTTTCTGTGCTAAAAGTGCACACAATATAACACGCACTGAAGTTTTATCAGTATATTCTTTATGTTTTTATATTTCCATGAATAATATCTACCTCACTTTGGGAGATAAGCATGTAAAATGGAAAGAGGAGCCAGCGTAAAGGTGGTCCCAGCTTTGTTAAGCTTGGAATACGATATCAATACCGAAATTATCTGTATAGAACCCGCATGGATTCCTTAATTTCTTTGCGAGTGTACTTTTAGATTTTTTTATACTTTCATTGTGTCGTTATAACGATTTTTTACTGAGTGGATAGCAGTTATCTATACATTACTTATCCGCTGTTTAGCACTAGAAAAGCTTCGCACAAATGGTAGGGGGTTCCCTGTGACGTATGTTTATAGTGACGATGGAAACCTTTTTAGACTGCAGTGATTAAAATACGCTTTAAGGAAACTTTGTTATGGCTACAATAAGCTTCCCTCTTTTTATAACTTTATTTAGAAAATCGCCATAATTTTTTACAAACAATTGGGTATTGTGCATTTTCAGAAACTCATTATTAACTTTGTGGTATTCCATTAGAAGTTTTCTTGAATATCACATTATTACTTATACCGCTTCTTTTTTAAAGAGCGCGACCCGGGTTTCGATGAAATATCATCTTCTTCAGGCGCAAATTATGATCTATTTATCTTATTATTGTTACTTAGTTACCCGATGAATTTTAAAACGGACGCCAGAATAGGGGAAAACTTACTGTCTATTTTGTATTTAAAAGAAGGATTGAAGTATACAAGCTAAGAAGTAGGCGAAAAAAATGGAAAAATCTAAGTCTGTTCTCCTATTTAAGAGTTTAGGAGAGACCAGTATAATCTCATTACTTAAATACTTGCGGAGACCGCTTACCTTGTAGAAATCATGCTTTTATATTCCTTGGAGTGGATTTTGGTTTTTTATTTATAAGCTTTTTCTGCCCTTAATTTTGGATTATTCGCTTATCCTAAGTGAAATATCTGTTCGGCTTTAAATGAATCATTAGGAAAAACAGTTGTCATCACACGGAAATTTTATTTTTTAAACTTTATACAACCCGTGAGGATTTTTGGACCGGTGAAGCAGAAGGGTATGTCTTTTTTTCACGTATTACTCCGCTCTTTGGATCTGATATTAGTGGTTTGGTTTTGGCGGACGACGCTGTAACGCGCGGCGACAAAGCAGCAGGGCATGCGACCAAACACCGAGTTCAGAAGGCGCGAAGGAGACCATACAAAGAATCCAAAGTGACAGGCGACAACCCTTATTCCAGTAGTCTCCAATTTCTGCGATTTCTCTTGAAATGCTCCCCTATTCATCTGTACACAATGTTCCCTTTTGCTGAAGACACAGAAGAAGAAGGATATGACTCGAAGAATTAGCAAGCGGAAAAGTGCAAATAATGTTTACCGATAATAAAATCCAAATTGAATTTGAAAAATATATACCAAGTTTTCAATGGGGCTGAGGTTACGTTGCGATTATGGCATTGGCATGAGGAATGTGAGGAAGATCACTTTGTTTGTATTTAGACCATACTTCAAACAAGAGTTCCACTGCATAATGTCATCATTTACTCAAATACAAATGAAAACCTTGCCAAGCCAAAGCAGCGACCCGTCTTGAAAAAGTTCTACTTAGATGAAGAATCCTCACGCATGGACGAAGTTTTGAGTTTTATGTTGCTGGGGACCCAGCAATTCTGCCGGGGGGTTTAGGAGCTATGGATTACTCCTCAGTGAAACAAGGGGGGGGGAGAGCCGTCCCTTGGAAAAAATGTTTAAATAATACTCTGAAAACAGCATTTTAAGTACTAGACTAAAATTTATTTGAACTTTTGATATTTTTGTTTTCATTGTGCTTGAACTTATTGGCTCCGTGCTTTTTCCTGAATCATTACCATTGACTAATTTAAGTTTACCGGTACTAGCCACGATGGAATCTTTACGGAGTCACCCGCAATGTACAAATTGTGCGAGAATTTCACAGAGAAAAAGCTCTTTATGGTAGGCGATGCTCAGCAGTCCAGAGGCCCCACCACCATGCCCGGTATAGTCGAAAAATGTGCTTAGGCTTAACTGGCTAAGGCACTCGACCAGTAATCGGGAGATCCGGGTTCGAATCCAGTTCGAGGCGAATGATTTTTTTCTCTGCTAGGAGTTTTCGCACAAATTACCACTGAAGTTGGGCGGCAGGCCTCCCATCCCCCAATCTAAAACTCAGCCCACATCCTCACATATGTGCAATCAAGAAAGATGCTCAAGCATGTGGAGATACACAAAAAAAAACAAAATATAAGAGCGGAAAAGCGTCTCTGTTCCTCATTCACTCGTACTACCGGCTCACGCATGTTAACACGCCCGCGGTCGATGAATCTTGGGAGTCGCTGCGCATGCGCGCTGGGCGCACGGGAAAAAAACCCGTCGAAACTGTGCGACGACGGACGACGAGAGAGTTTTTGGATAGCGCGGAAGCGGATCCCCACTAAGCCGGAGGGGAAGTGGAAGAGAGGGGGGGTTAAGAGGGGAGGGGGGAATATAGGAGGGAGAGATAGAGAGAGAGGGCAGCCGCTGTCGCAAAGTGTCCGCGTGCGATATGCGAGGGGAATTCAGTGTTGTAGGTTAGAAGGGGTCAGGAGGAGAGATGTCGGTAGTCAACACATCGCTGCTGCATTGGTAAGAAGTTGAAGTTCTGGCTTACATTTTGACCCTTTCTAACCCAGAGCTGCTTCTGGGAGAAGCCAAATTTCGATACTTTTCTTCTTGAAAACATGAAAATTTTGCAATCAATCATAATTAGCGTGGTAGATAACTATTTCGTTATTAATATTTCCACCACAAAATAATGCGTAGTTTATATATTTCCTAAATATGACTGAAAATTTATATATTTTTGATGTTGCATAGAAGCAACACTGGGCTATAATGGGTGCGAACGGTGTGACGGTATATGGTACTACGTTTACTAGGGGACATCCATTAATTACGTGAAGGGGTTGAGGGGGTCGGGGTATCGGGTTGGTGTGGTGGCTAGAGTGTTGGCTTCCCACCCGGCGGGCTCCGATTCAAATCCCGGCAGTGGCAGATAATTTTCAGACTACCCGATCCCTGCTTGAATATTGTGTGGAGCACATTTCAAGGACAATACTCCGTCCGTCGGATGGGACGTTAAGCCGTGGTCCCCTAGGCGCCTTTTATTAAGAGCAGGCTAATGGCGACGCCGGGTTTCTCTCCACCCTTCCTTCCATACCCTTCCCTCATGGCGCAAATGACCTCAGCTGTCGGTCCCTCCTGCAAATTCCATACCATACTTTGAGGGGGTCGAGCCGATTTTCGCTTTACTCGGTCACGCTTACCGTGCTGACCTTAGTACAGTACACCTGTACCCCAGTGCGGGCCATTTTGAATACTTTTTCAAACGACCAACCTTTGAGGCGAGGAATAGATTTTTGGTATCATTTTAAGGAATGAATCTCGAGTTTTTTCATCTGTGTATTTATAGGTTTACCACTGTGTTAAAAAATGGCACATTGCGATTTTTCACGATACGGATGGCGTGATATTACACCCATAGCACGCAGTGTGTCAATATAGATCTTTACATAAAGGCGGAGTTTATCAGTTTTTCACTCTTCATCAGCTTTCTCATCCGTTTCACCATCATCACTAGTCAACAATCCAAGGATTGGTTTGACGCAGCTCTCCATACCTCTATCCTATCCGCTAACCTTTTCATAGCGACGTATTTCTTCTCTTTCACATCCTTGATAACCTGTCCTATGTAACTCATTCGAGTCCGTCCCTTGCTCTTTTTCCCTTCCACCTATCATACAACGATAGTCTTCATCAGGCTACTTTGCCTCATAATGTGGCCAACTTAGATATCTAATAAGTCTTCTCCTTAAGGTTTTGAGAAGATTTCTCTTTTCTACCACTCATCTCAGCACTTCCTCGTTTTTTATTCGGTCGAGCCATTGCATCTTCAACTCGTTGGTACAAACTATGGTAACTGTGCGACAATTTTTTAACAAATTGACCGTATGAACAGAGTTTGAAAGGTGGTATACCGTGATTTCACCTAAGGCTAGTAAATGACCTGAGACCTCAAATAATTCGTCCTTGTGATAATTAAAGTGATGTTTTAAAAAATATTCTTTACTTAGCGAAGAATTTTTAGAAATACTAGTGCTAGCGTGTTTAATGCGATTAAAGAAGGGGATATTTTTGTTGCATATATTGGAAAATATTTTGAATTGCACTCTGAGCTGGAAAATACTTTATCCCCTATCAAATCTTGAGAAAAACTAAATAACTTTAAGATAATATGATTTTTGTCATTTTTAGGTGAAAGTTTATTTCAGGCAGTATACAGTATGGACATTTAAAAATAAGTAAATTCACTGCCTTCTCACCTTTTCCACGCACGTTTTTCGCAAAGTATCGTTATTTATATGTATTTCGTTGTACATCATGTATTTCAATATTTGTCGTTTTTTATGAATCACTGCTTTTGCAATGAAACGGTAGAGGCAAGAAATTTGGGAGCAGAAATTTCTCGATAGCGGCAATGCTTTCTCAAGCTCCGTGAAATTAAAACAATTTTATCCCCCTTAAACAAATTTTCCTTTAAATCCTCGATAGCTTCAATAGAGCCTTGAAAAAATGTCCTTTAAATTGGTTTAAAAAAGGTACAATTAATTGCCTCAAAGATGACATATGTAGGGGTAGATAAAATATGATATAGGTTGTATTTAAATTTGTCTTTTCCCTACTTCTCAATGAAAAATCCATTCATCGACGCCATCTACTACTCTGGAAGTTACAGGGTATTCAACGAATGTGGTTCTCGTATTTATAATTTTATTCTTTTGATAACCACCCATAGTTATTTACCGGATTAAACGATCGATCTAAGCAGGGTCGTATTCCAACTGAGATGGATGAGGCATTATTGAATTATCGTTTCATTTCGCACCACGGAAGTGAAGACAGTAATTGCAGCTGATATACATGCTGAGCTTGGGAAAGATTGTATGACATACTCTGTTTTTAAATTTGTTCAGGAGTTTTCAACGAATGAGGTTCTCGTATTTACGAACAAGTAATGAGGAAGTCTAAAAAGAGTGGAAGAAACGAAATGTTTTCTTAAAGCTTTACGGAGAATATGAGAAAACTCAATTGGCCACATTATGAGGCCTGATGAAAACAATCGTAGAAGGGCAGGTGGAAGGGAAGAAGAGCAAAGGACGTCCCCGAATGAGTTACATAGGACAGATTACAATGATTGTAAAAAAGAAGAAACACTTCGCTATCAAAAAATGCTATCGGATAAGAGAGAGGAATGGAGAGCTGCGTCAAACCAATCTTAGGATTGTTGACTACTGATGATCGCTTTAAGCAATGTCATATTCCAAATGAGAAGGTTGAATTATCATTTGACGATTCGTTTCATGCCATAATAGAATATATCCACGCACGAGAACACAAAATTCTCTCCAATGATTCCATTCCCACGTGACAAAACCCTTAACAACTCAGACCATTGTTGTCTCTCGCTCCGAAATCCCGTCTCTACCACATTTATCTTTTCCAAACCTCAAAATATCTCCCGTTTGCATTCCCCTTTCTCTCCGTTCTGCTCACCCACACCACCAACGCCGCGTTGCAGAGGAAAATGACGAGCGAATCGTGTCGGATTCCGTCGCTTCCGATGACCCGCCGCGGGCAGCCATAGTTTGGCAGCAGCGAGCGATTTCGGCGGGGAGGAAGGGGGGGGGGGAGGGGGGCTTTCGGACCGATGTTTGACAAACCTTACCCCTCCCTCCCATGTATGCTCCCTTTTGCATATTTGGTGAGCTCGTGGGAGGGGAGGAAGGAACGGGATGGAGTTGGGAGGGTGTGGGGATATGCGGGGGTTGACAAGATGGGGGCGCAAATGCCTGCGGTCGGTTTTTACGGGGGTGATTTGGAGTGTGGACTGGATGGAGTGTTTCGACGAATTCGTCGTACTTGGTGATGGAAAAATCGATTTCAATTAAAATCGAAAATCGAGTTTTTGAAGTAAATTGCGAGATCGAGCTCGAGCCATGATCTCCGATTTATGAAATCGATTAAAATCGAGTTTTTATAGCAATAAATCGAGATCGAGCCATGGTCTTCGATTTTCAGGACCGATTTAAATCTAAAATTGCGATACTTTAGTCATAGATCGATATCAATCCATTATCTTCGAGTTTCGAGATAGATTAATTTTGATTATCGTATTTTTATAGCCAAATGTCGAGATAAAGCTATGGTCTTCGAGTTTCGAAATCGATTAAAATGGAATTTCGAGTTTTTGTAGTCACCGATCGAGATCGAGCCATGTCATTTGAGTTTTGAGATCGATAAAAATCGAAAATCGAGTATTTAAAGTCAAAGATCGAGATTGATTCATGATCTTCGAGTTTCGAGATCCATTGAAATCGAAAATCGAGTTCTTATATCCAAAGATCGAGATCGAGCCATGATTTTCGAGTTTCAATCCAAACTCGATTTTTCAATTCGATCTTGACCATTTCGTTTTTCGCACTGCAAATTACTTCCCTTATATGACGTATTTTCGATTTTATGTTTACATTTCCTATTCAATACTTTTACTTTTTCACAATTGTTTAATCTGTTACCTGTTCAATAGAATGTTAATTACCTTAAGCTTACAACTATTGTAAACTTGGCTCTCCTAGGGCTACTGCACCCAGAGCTATATATTATTATAATAGTATTCTACCAACTAAGGTATGTTTCCATAGAGTACTTAAGAAGCACTCTAGCAGTCTCCCCTTCATTTTTATACTTTCTCTCTTCAATTCACTTTAAAACCCACCACATTTTATTCTATCTAAAAAAAATCCCATTCTCTTTCTTACTCTACCTCGTTTACACAAAATTTTACCCTCTAACACCGTTTTCAACATCCCCTCCCCGCTAAGTACTCCATCCATCCATGCCTTCTGTCTCCTCCGTATCTCATCTAAAAGCAGCCTCCCCTCATCCACCGTGTCCAGCACTTCGTCGTTCTTCCTTCCTCCACTGCACCTTCTCCACACCCACATCTCCAATGAACATTGGAAGCATTTTAAAATTTATATATTATTCAAACAGAATTCACCAATATTTATAATGTCAAATATGTGCAAGAAACCTTTTACACGAATGAAAATGAAGGAAGTTTAAGGAAGATCTAATGTGACTTACATAGGGCAGGTTATCTAGGAAGTATGTGAAACAGAAAAAACGTTCATATTCTACAAGATAGGCTGATAGGGGAATGGAGTGAAGAGCTAAGTCACATCAATCTTCAGATTTCCAACTAATGAGGATAGAAAGATTATTACCCCTTCTTCAACGTTTAAATATTTTTCAGCCAACGGGCAATACCGTAACGAGACTAACCTGGGGACTTCACTTTGATTTTTATTTAAATTGGTGGTCATATCTACCTACGTTTCCATACGGTTGCATGGATTGCAACCAAAGTTAGTACATGCGTGCAAATTATGCTCCCAATGGCCGTAATACTTCTCTTGGTTCTACCCTACTCGTAATTTCCGTCGTTTTCTCATGACCGTTTCTTATGTCATATCTTAAGAGCGACATAGAGAACATAATATTAGAGCCACACTATATTTCCAGGTCCGATAGAAGCGATAAATTAAGAGAGA
This sequence comes from Ischnura elegans, assembly GCF_921293095.1. Lineage (NCBI taxonomy): Eukaryota > Metazoa > Arthropoda > Insecta > Odonata > Coenagrionidae > Ischnura > Ischnura elegans. Next base: position 81,225,667 of record NC_060257.1, on the reverse strand, counting down.
TGTTTTTCCGAACGGATAGATATAGGAATTCGTTTTTCCCCGAACCATAAAGGACATTAATAAAGTCCCAGCTTCGTTAGAGCACTTCATTTTTTTTAGCTGTAAACGGCTGGTGTCCTAACACCCCCTGCCACACGCCTGTTAGGTGGCTTGCGGGGTATTATGTTCTTGTAGATAGATGTAGGTGTAGATCTTACAACCTTTGGGTTCGGACATCCTGCCGTGTAGGCACACTTTTTTTTCACGCATTTAGGAAAAGCGTAACTCAAAGGATACTTCACTTAACTATCCTCTCGATGCAAACCTTTTTGCAGGGGTGTGCATTAACACGTAGTTTTTGGTCTCCGCAAGTAAGCACACATTACGATCAGTGTTGTGAATCGGGGTATAAGCTGATTCCTATTGCTCCAAGTTTCCCTCTTCTCTGGGTGCTATCCTTCCCGAGCAACACCGAGTGGTCGTCTAGTTTACTAATATTGAAAAATGCGTTCCTAGGAGCATCGAGTAAGTGTTATCCTTTTACGTACCAACCATTTCGCTGTTCTTAAAGCTTGATATTCTACAGCAACTTCCTGGCCTCATGTTGAAATCATTGCATTCATACCCGAGGTTAATACTACTGAAGTTAAGTGTACGCTGATGGTTTATTGTATTTACTACTAATTCCCGAAAACCTAATTTCGCTCACCTGTGCCTCTTAAAAAAATTTTATTAGTTTAAACACTGGTATTTATTAAAGTCATGAATAATGAATAGCATTTTCGAACTTTGATCTAAATTGAGTCAGTCTAAGGGTTATATTTTTAGATAAATTTATACACACCTTGCTGGAAATTTGGAAATTTTTATTTACGATAGTTCATTATGGTTAGGTAAGAGTTGTCACAAAAGTCATAAACATTATTTCTGAACTTCGGACATGCAAAATTATTTGTAAATAGAGTTTTGGTTGGTATTACTTACGATAGGATATTTGGTAATGGGAAAAAATCGGAAAGGAAGAAGTCCTTATATAACTAACAGGAGGCCAATGACATAGGAAGTATTCAAAACAGAAAAACTGTACAAATTCTGCAAGATTCGCTGATAGGGGAATTGAGGGGATAGCTGCGTCAAATAAATATTCAGATCGTTGACTGCTGACGATAAAAAGATAATATTGCTTCAGCATTGCTTTAAATCACGTCCAAACAGTTTTATTTCTCTCTTTATCCAAAATATAATAACATAAATTACAGGAAAAAATGTCAATTATATCTGCGGCCATGTTCTTCAACGGTCACAACTTACTCTTACTCGGCCAATGGCCAGTGCCTCATAGAAACCAACCGAGGGACCTCACGTCGAAATTTTTCTTTAAATATTGGTTGTAATATTTCTCTTCTAATATAGAAAATACATTCTTTGGAGCGTCGAGTATTAAACTCTTATGAACCAGCCATTCCTCTATTGTAAAAGCTCGATTATCTTTAGCAACTGCCTTCAATATATTTTTCCTTTTGGAAATAATATCTGCTTTTGGGGAAAGAGGCCGTCCACTGAATAGAGGTAACCGTTTGGACAGGTTTCACAGCAATTCTGAAGCAATATTATTCTTTTTATCGTCAGCATTCAACGATCTGAAGATTGGTTTGACGCAGCTCTCCACTCAATTCTCCTATCTGCTAATCTTATAGAATTTGTACGGTTTTTTTGGCATTAATTCCTCATATTATAATCATTTCTTTCACACTCGTGATGAATACTACTGAAATGAAGCGCATCTTGATGGTTTATCGTCACTATTTCCCGAAAACCCAATATCTCTTACTAATACACTCAAGAGGCAATTGCTTATGCATCAACTTCATTTTTCCCTTTCGGAGGCTGCTTGTGGCAGGCTCTTTCTGTGCATTAACCCCTTATCTATTTTATCTGTTAGACTCCTCTTGCGATTCCTAGATAAAATCCTCGCATTCGTCAATTGCTCTTGCGTCAACTTCTTTTTTTCCCTCTCTCTGGCTGATAGAGACTGCGCGTCCTATCCTATATCAATGTTATCTATTTAACTCGCCTCGTAATTCGTAGATAAATGCCTCTAGTTAGTCGCCTGCTGTTGATTACCTGAGAACCGCGGATAGATTTCAGTTTTCCCGCAGCTGAACGGGCGCGCTTGTGAGGGAGTCCCCCTCGTAGCGTCGGAGGCTGTTCTTTCGCTCGGAGAGCAACGCACACACCAACACATACATATATCTCCATCACGCGCTTTTGAAATCTCGCGGTCCATGTTCACCCGAGCTCATATAATTTCGGAGCGCGCGGAACGTTTTCGCGCGTGGGAAGTTTCATCAACCCTCATCGTTCGATTTTTTTATTCGCCTCGCCACATTTTCCACGTCAACCAAAAAACCTCATGCGAGGAGGCTCGGAGGAAAATGTTTTGATTGCAACCAGCAGTCCGCTTCGACTTACACGCTTATAAAAAAATATTATACACGCTTACACGGGTATATTCGGGATTAATAAAATTTAATTTTAACTATGACTCTAGAGAAGCCATTTGGTGGAATGAATTATTCTCTGGATTGCTACGTTGTGGGAAGTCATCGGTTTTCTTGAGTTTCCAAAACACGACCGACTCCAGCAGAGAAAAATTGATATATTTGAAAGTTTATCGGAATGATTCGATGTAGATAAAAATGACTGGGTGATTCTTGAATCGCATCATCAGCTACTTAGGTGGCTCGGAGGAAAAACTTCCTGGCTTATGAAAAAATATCGGTGTCAATCAATCATCGGTGCCAAGTCTTATAAATATAGATTTATATCAGGGATAATTGTATTAATTCGTATGCAAGTTTTTGATAAATATTCAGGACGATTTTTAATGGAAGCATCAGGTGTTCCAATTAAACTCTTAGTTAAGCTTAATAAATAATCGTAAGCCAGTGTTATTTTTGTCTAGTATTTCCCCTAATTTGATGGTGAAGTAATAGTTAACGTCTCCAATCATATTTTGTAAAAACTTGAATAGTTTAAAAATCCCACATTTTAATGTCAGCAGAATCCCATAAGAGGCTTCAAGTAACATATTTCGATAATGTTAACTATTCGGCCACCAATAAGAAAAAAATCGGGTTCTCATTAAATTTATAATGGAGTTTAATAGAGCCAAATGGATATTATCAATGGAATCGATACCAGCTAGAAATTCATCGTATTAAGACTAAATAAAATTTCTTGTCATTGACAAATAGCAGCATAAGTCAATAGTTTGTGCTATTTTATGGATATTGTAAGTTTTATGCTAAAATGGAGCTATTGCAAAATAATATTGTTTTAAAAATAATTTTCCAACTTTTTTCCACCCCTAATCCGTTAAATGAAGCTTTATTCAAAAGCATTTCGAGATACCAACAAAATTTGATTAGTACGAGCGTAGCTTTTATGCAGAATCGGCAGATTATTGAGATAAAAAATATATCTTTCGGAGCACCCTAAAAACACGCATATTTCAGAATGTGCACATTTGATTTCCGCAAAATATATAACTGTATCGGTGAAGGAATTTACTTCTTATAAAACGAGGAGGGTCCTCGCAGGAAGATGAATTTCTTATTTATAAAGCTCCAGATCCGTTTAACTAGATTCAGCAGGTGTCAGTAAGGTTAATATTTCTCATACGGTTGATATGGCAACCAATCTGACCGAAACCATTGTCAGATTTGTCATCTTTATCCATGACCACTTCGAATTACAATCCTTAAACATTTATAATGTCCTCTTAAAAAGATCAATCTTTTTATCCAGTTACTAATCGACTTGTGCATATATCGATAGCTAAGTTTTAACAACACGCGTCTAAAAATTTGTCCGGTCTGAGTTAATACTGCTAATACTGTTAATAAAAAATAAAATTCAAGCAAAGAACAACTGTTTGCTTGCAAATACGTGCTGCTTTATCAGTTTAATGTATTTTTGGATTTTAATTTCAATTAAAATTATATAGAATTGGAAAAATAAATCGTTTATTTGCTCTGCTGAAAAGTTACTGTTTATGAGATACATATTGCTATAACTTAGCCATCGATACACTCTTTTCACGGTTCACACAGAGCATATCAGATAACATCTTTTCCTCAGAGTAACTGAGGTATTTGGGCACTTGAAAGGGATTTGGTTTTTATTGGCGGGCTGTCTGCCACAGGGTTATTAAATAGGTTATAATCCGTGAGAACGCTACATTCCGAGAGAAGTGAGATAGGAGACAATGGTCGACTTCAATTATTTGTGTCCAAACTTCGTGGTAATTACATATCTACCCCGGTAGCTCAGTCGATAGAGCATGAGACTTTCCATATCAAGTTCGTGGGTTCGTGCCCCTCGTTAGGCAAATGTTTTACAAATTAAGTTTCCACATTTGTTTTATCGCCGGCCTTGGTGGAGTCCGGGTAAAGTCCTCGCCTGCCAAAGGCACTTAGAAATTGTTGCAAAGGCCCGCATTTGAAATTTCAAATACTAAAAACAATTTTTTTTAATTCGGAAAATGACTATCACATATTTAGCAAAATATTAGGAAATTATTTACTGCTCAGCGGCTTATTTAGGCCCCAGTAGTTAGTATCCGCTGTTTTAATTCTATATATAATACAATTTCATTTTCTTCACTAATACTACGAACTATAGCTACAGCTACATTTAAATTTTTACTAATATTAAACTCATTGTCCGGCACTTAAAGTTTTCTCCAAACTTATGACTCTTCAAACTCCTGCTTCATAAATATGCCCAAATATTTTCATAATTAGGTACTTGCTTACAAAATGTACGATGATATTTATGAAGGTGTACGATAAATGGCTACGAAGACTCAAACATCCTGCATTAAAGTTTGCGTTTCTGATCCGTTTAAAACGATCACTCTAGGGAGACGGCAAGGATGGTTAAGTTCGCTCACGGTTGACCGGACAACCGATTTGCCCGAAATCTGTTTCAGATCACGCAACTCAATCTGCAGCGGCAGCAGTGAGCACGGCATCATGTGGTCGCCTGCAATTCCCTCTCCTCCGAGCCAGAACGAGGGGAAGCACATGTAGGGGACCTCAGGGGAAGTGGGAGGCGTGTGGGGGGGGGAACAGGGGTGCTAGGGGACGGGGAAGGCAATGCGGTAAAGCCAAGAGTAGCACCTAAGCATTCGCAGCGCTCACAATCCGATACGAATACGCCCGCCGCCGTAGTTCATAGTGGGACGAACTCAGCGCCCCGTAGAGATGGTATTGTTTCATCATCATCTCGTGGTGTTCTGCCCGTCGGCAGGTCCCCCGCGCCAATGTTGTCTCCATTCCCTCCTGTTTCCGGACATCTCCTTGAAGTCTCCATATCTTCCAATTTTTATGTTGTCAATGAGCTTCAGCCTTCACCTTCCCCTTTTCCACCGTTCCCTCCAAAGCTACCTTCAAAATTCCATTCCCTTTCATCAAATGTCCCAGCCAATCACCCTTCCTTTGACTTATTTTGTCCATCAACGTTCTTTTCTCATCTAACATATTTAACATTTGATCATTCCTAACTCGATCCGTCCACCGTATTCCTTCCATCTTCCTCCAAACCCACATATCAAATGCTCCAATCCTGTCCGTCTCTCTTCCCCATCGTCCAAGTCTGACATCCATACATAAACACAAACCACCCATAGCATTTCACCAATCTCTTCCTCAATTTTAATTCCACTGCCTTGTTACACAAGGCTCTTTTCTTCTCCTTGAAAACTTCTTTCACCATTCCTATCCTTCTTTTTATTTCTCCTATACTTTTCCAGTCTTCAGTTGTTTGGCTAGATCCAAATGGGGCACACACAATGAGAGTCTAATAGTGAAGGGAATTAACGCTTAAGTGTGAAAAATCATGCTGATTATTAATATTCGGAGAAGGCTCCACCAACAGCCTGGCAGTTATTTATGCTCACATGTACCTCACCAGTTCTTCCTCTCAGCCAGGTCCCTCATAATGACATAAAATGTTCCCGGAGAGATATCGTAGAACAGCGCATCAAATGATGCACAGAGATATCGTGTAGCCCACTAAGAGGATAGTTTCCTTAAACAAAGAAAGAGAAAGGCATTGATTGCGATTCGTTTCCCACCATCAGTGTATTCATAGTATACAATGTGTTTGGTTTTAGAAATCCCAGTTTAGACGAATGGCAATGGTCAATTTTAACCGCATTTGAAAAAGGCCAGATTGGCGCCTATGCGATGCCACTCCACGTGACGTCACAGGGACCTAGTTTCTATACGAATAGATAGGAGTTTTACATCGTCTGAGATTACCAATTCATGCGTGAGGTACAGAGCTCTGGGGTACATTTCTTAAAAATCATTTATTAAAATTGCTTATGGTCGAAAATTTTCCTTCGTTTGATAGGATATTAATAATCCTTATTTAAGCCAAGCGCTACCTGCTAGCAGCCAGCATCGCAGCGGCGCACAATATCCTCGCCCCAAGGTCACCTCACACGGCGACAGCGGGAACCAGAATGGCGTCACACGGACTTTTCCCAGCTTTCATACTTAGCCATCACGTTTTCGAAAATTTTAACTTTTAATTTAATCGCGAAAAATAGATATCGTCATTTAAAAAAGTAGAAGCGTGAAATGCCTACTCCAGGAATAATAATCTTTCGATTTAGGCAGTAAAAAAATAATAGGAAACCACCCTATTCTATTTCACAACACTTCTAAACGTGTTTCGATTGGCTTGCAATCATCATCCTAATGGAAGGAAATACTAAAATAATTCTCTCTAAAATATTTCCGAATTACAGGGCTGGCACTCCTAAAAGAACGATAACAAGACTTCTCCGAAGCAACTTTATGTGTTCCGAAAAGAATGCAAAACAAAGGAAAAAATGAGAACTATTAGCTGGGGGGGGGGGGGGAAAGTGATGTTTCGAAAACGTCCGGATCAAAGGATTTAGAACGTAGAACATTGAATTCTACCCCTTAATATCCGGTGACCCGAATTACCGCTAAATTGTTAGATTAATATTGTTAAATTGTCGATCGTGAGAATTCAAAGTAGTCCATGGCACCTAAAACTCCATATTTTTCTCTGGAAAAAAGTTGCTAGGGGAAAAAATATTTTGGTCCATAGAAATACGAACCTAAATATTCCAATCACTGATCAGCTAGCTTCTGAAAATAAATCTCAATTATTTTTCCTTATGAATCATTTAACTAAACAGTTAATGCTAAAATTCATAAATGTCATAAATATCTTATTTTTTTTGCATATAATTCACTGTCTCTCCGTTGACTTAAATACCAGCGATCAACTGTGCAAAAACTGTATGCTATTTTTTTCATTTTCTTCAGTTTTATTGCAATTCTAGCGAAAAAAGCCTTACGAAACGTAAGTTACCCAATGGATCGCAAAAATCAAGAATTAAATATTGAGAGTGAAGGGAGTTGGATATATCCCAGTAGATAGCGTGTTAAAAATGAGTTTTTATCCTGAAAAATCATCTTGTTATTTTATATTTTATTTTCGTATTATCATCGCGAGGCATTACTGCTGTGACCGATTTCCTGCACCCCTATATTCCGCGATTCTCTCTTTCCCTCATGCCATGTTCACACAGCCTTTGCCGTAACCGGGGTTCATACCAGTGATGGTTAAATGCCGAGTTTTCAACCAATCGATATCATATGCTCAACTTTGAAACAAAAAACGAAATTTGACCGAAGTATTGATTAATATAAAAATATCAACGGTTCATCTCTTCAAATGCAATTTATAAAATAACATGTTTAATATTCATTCGGAAAACACTCAATATACAGGTTTGAGATGTAGTTAAAAATTCCAAAAAAAATCTTAACATTTAGGTGTGCATTATTAGTTGAAAAAATGTGCAAATGCTCACTCAATGTTTTATCCCAAAATCCCAAATGAAGACAATGAGGTCCCAAAATATAATGTGTGTGGCATTAAATTTTAGGATCACCGTTTGGAGCCATTCGGCTTCACTAATTTTTTTAGAAAAGTCAAATGATTTGGATGCTTTTTTATGACCTTGGGTGTGCTTTCTAATTTTACCTTCCTTAAAGAAATAACTCACTCCTAAATCCTTACTAATGGGATGGATGACGTTATCTTAGGCTGGTAGTGACGCTGATGAGATAAAACGAAATGGTCAAGTCGAAAAATTTAAGGTTCACTTATATGTTCGTTTCCTAGGCTCTTTAGGATTTTTGGCTCCAAAAATTGATTATTTATTGGTTATGCATGATGCATGGGATCCGGTGGAGAAATACAAACCGCGAACCGAACAAAATACAAAGGAAGGCCGCGCGGTTCGTCAAAAACCGCTATGGTCGTACCAACAGCGTTATGCTCAGATGTTAAGCGAATTAGGCAGGGAGCCGCTGGAAAATCGGAGGCTGCGCGCTAGGCTTAGATTGCTTGAACACTTAAAAATCTTTAAGAATGACACAGAGAACATAATATTAGAGCCACACTATATTTCGAAGTCCGATAAAAGCGATACATTAAGAGGGATATTTTGCGGAACGGATACATATGGAAATTCGCTTTTCCCCTGAATCATAAAGGAATTAAATAAACGCTAGTTCCAACTTCGTTAGAGCACTTCATTTTTTTATCCATAAACGGCTGGTGTCCTAACACCCCCTGCCACGCGCCTTTTAGGCGGCTTACGGGGTATTATGTAGATGTATATGTAAATGATATTGATCTACCATATGACTAATATTCACCAATATGTGTTGGTCCCTGCAACCAGAACCTTCGTCAATGTATTTGAATGCTTTATATCAAGATTAAGTGAGTCTTTTCCAATTTACTCGTTTTATTATTTTGCTATGAACATAATAAGACTTTAATTAGAATATCAGTTTTGAAAACAATACAATTTCTCTTGCCAATAATAACTTTCATATTAAAACTAAAAGCTAAAAACTAATTATCTGTGTAGGTGATATCCCTAATCTCCGGAATCTACGTAGAAACATTATGTGATATAAATCCTATGTCAAATTGGTCCATAGCCCAGGATACGTGTCTATTTTTCCCGGATAGATATCTACTAGATTCACTAAAGGACTGTAGGTAGATTATACGTTTCAACAGTAACACTTTGCACATATTTTTAGTATAAATTATCATTTACAAAATGGGAATAACGGGAATTAACCTTCATAGCGTTAAATGCTGTAAGACCTTAATTAAATAGGCCGATTGCCCAGTATGTGTATTCTTTCTTCCCGGATAGATTTCTACTAGATTCAGTGAAGGATTCTAAGTGTGGCTATGAGTTACTAAAAATATACTTATTACTTATTTTTTTACAACAATTATCTTTCACGAAATGATCCAGTCCATCGGATAAATATATCCTAATGACAAGAATTTACCTTCATAGCGTAAAATGCTGTAAGTTCTAAATTAAATAGGTCACTTTGCCTGTAAGGGTGCCCTTTTTTCCCGGAATGATTTCTACTAGATTCACTGGAGGACTCTAGGTAGGTCATAAATGCGAAAAACACTTTAAATGCACTAATTTTTGTAAAACATGTATTTCGCGAAATGATCCAGTCCCGAGGGGAATCTGTTTCAATAAATTAGTAATTGAAATTTGTCTCAACAGCGGAAAATCTACCGTAATAGCATCAAATGCTGTAAGACTTCAATTAAATAGGTCCATTGCCCCTTACGCGTGCACTTATTCTTTTCGCCCGGAAAGATATCTCGGGGGGCGGCGCCAGAAAGGCGAGGCGCCGAACTGGAGCGCGGCAAGTGAGTTTATGTCGAGAGGTTGGAGTGGAGGGTTGGGGGAGGGAGGGGAGGGGTTTGGGGCAGCGGTCGTCCAGGGCAACTGGAATCGGGGACGCCGAGGCTTCTTCTTGATATGCATTCAATGATCTTTTCTGCGGGTGCCATTCCTTCCCTTGTGCGGACACAAGCACGGAGAGATTCATGTGGAGGACGGTTGCGATATGACTGCGGAAGGGAAAGAAATTCGGGAGACCCGCATTCGAATGATAGATAGAACAGAGCTCAACAGTTTATGGACACGATTTCGAAGAAGGCCAATTTTAATAATGATTGGAAACAAAGTTGTGCCACGCCTCACTGTGTCATCGTCCTGTATTTATGTTTCTGTCTCTTTGTTTCAATTTTTATCTTATATTCTGATTGTATATTCGCTTGTGGTGACTTGTGTGAATGTGAATTTGAAATGTTTGTAACCTCTATGGTTAGTTTCTTCTTGTTGGGATCAGCGTTCCCCGAAACGCATGCGCTATGTTTATCGTACTGTTTGAGTGATTGTGACCATCTTTAATTCCATTTCTTCCTATGTGTGCGTTGAATTCTTCCTTCGTGGCGGGACCTTCACCCAGAGTCATCTCTTGGACAACTCATAGGGCTAGATCTTGGGGAAATTGGTTACATAAACCCCCGCCGAAAACACTGGAGATAAGATTAGCCTGGATAGCTCGGTGGTCTGAGCATCTGCCCGTAAAGCAGAAGGTCCGTGGTTCCATTCCCGGTTCAGGTGAAAGTTTTCCATGTGTTTTCGGCCTTTATTCCATCTCCACGCCAATCGGTGGCATCGTCCTGTATTTATGTTTCTGTCTCTTACTTTCTATTTCAATCTTATATTATTGAATGATTGTACATTCGCCTTTGGCGACTTGTGTGAATGTGAATTTATATAAATTACCAGGCAAACAATTATACCTAGGATAAGGGAGGCGTCAGGAATAACCTGATTTGGCTAACCTAATTGTTGTCTAAAATGAGAAAATATTGAAATACTCAATGAAATAGCAAAATTTAGGTTTTTCGCAATATTATGTTATAGCTATTGCTTGAGGTTACTAAAAATCAGTTGACTATTTCAGTTCATAGTCTAAGGTCGCATGTGTCGTTGATTTTTTTGATTAAGTTAGAATGAATCATAGTTAATTTTTATATCATATTTTTCTCTTTGATTGCAGCCAAAATTAAATTTGAAAAACAATAGAACTTTGAGGCCAAAAAGCCTTTTTTGTGATATTTTCCACTGGACTGGCTTTCATCAGAATATAGCAAATCATCTTCTTATAATTTATAAACTGCAATCCAAATCATCGCCTAAATGTTCTAGCTAGGCAAGCATGTTTAAAGTTCTAGTATTAATAGATTAAGTGCCAAAACTTTGAAAATTCCTGCGGTAATACGTGCCATTCAATGATCAAGCCCGTTATAAAAATACCGTGTGTAAATCTGCGAGAGTTCAAAGTTAACAGCTTGCATAGTGGCTCTTGCATTTCCTGATGCTTTCCATAAGTTAACGGTTTTTATTTAAAAAGATAGACCAAATGATATTTTATGTACGATGTGGTTTTTATGGATATATTTCGTGATAAAATATACCAAGTCACCCTTATTACTATATAATTTGGCTTATTAACCGTGATACGATGAATGAACAACTTAATGGCGATCGATTCAAGCCAAAGCTGAATATAGAGGCAAATATTTGTTTATAAATTTTCCGCCTGCCTGGTTATTTACCCGGCTAACAACACAGGACGGAAACACGCGGCGAGAGGTTTATGAAGAGGGCGATGAGGATATGGCTTCAGGAGGAGTAAGAATTCCGGTGGGTTGGAATAGCGGAACATAAAATTTTATGGTCGCGTCCTTAAAGCTAACCTCATTTAATATTCATTGATACCCACTAACAGTTGATTATGAAAATATTCGAACACTGAGTAATGGCGCTTTTCTTGACTTTTGTACACTATTTCATATTTTGAAGGACAGTAATCGCCTAGCGGCGAAACTTTACGTAAATTTGATCTAACTTAAAAAAACCCTCAATAGCTTCAGTAGTTCTCGAAATTAAAGTGAAGTTATTTGGAAATATTTACGTTATTGATAAAAATATAAACGTAAATATTTCCAAATAATTATAATATAAATAATTTATAAATGTAAATATTTCCAAATAACTTCACTTTAATTTTGAGAACTGCTGAAGCTATTGAAGTTTTTTTTTAAGTTAGGTCAAATTCACGTAAAGTTTCGTAAAAAATACGCTAAAATACAACATAATTCATCATATTTGTTGGTACAGATTTCCTGGAAGCACCGGCAGATGAACTTAAATTTTGAATTAAAATTGTCATCTTGATTGGATTGTTGGTTAAACAACTGCGCCATCATCAATATTGGAGACTAATTCTCACAATTTATGAATGAAAAGGTTTATGGTTTCAACTTCCACCCATGGTAAATGCTAAAAATGAATAAATATTCGGTACTTCATGACGCACACGAATATCATTACAAATACTTAGCATAACGATTTCGTGTAACAGATAGAAGCACTACTAAATGAGTTTTATGTGGAAAATTATCACCCGATCAGTGCAATCCTTACACATCAATTTTACATCGGGAAAGTGTTAATGAATCCATTTTTAATGCAACCAATTTTCTGTTTAAGCTTAGTATGTGGAATTCATGTCAACAACTATTTTGAAGAAACTCTTCTTGGGGCCAAAACGAATAAAAACATATACGAACTCTCGTGTGCATGCATTCAGGTCACAGGGATATACTAAGAGGTAAAAGATCATTTACTGTTAGCCTACTAATAAGTTAATTATCTTACTCAATTCAACTTCAGTGAGAAATTTGTATGCCGGATTTGGTTATGACCGAGGGAAGGAAAGGAACCGGAACCATAAATGGAATAGCGGAATTAAGTTCGCTGGGATGTGGATATTTCTTTTTGGGAATCCAAAATGGAAATTCAATGGGATTTGGAAATTGATCAAAATAAGTACAGCGAAGAATTCATACATGCTCAAAATATTTTTTGGAATAATTTCTCTGAAAGATACACAGTGAAATCTTTCTCCAATGGGTTGCAAGTATCGAAGCAATGTTTTGCGAAATACACTGTATTCTACCATGAATGCAACTTTGATCTACTACGAACGGATGCCTACTCCTGTAGATGAAACTTAAATACTGTTCTTATTAAATTAATTGTTAAACTGAGCTGTTAGTGCTGAAATTAAACCATATTGCTATACATCATAAACGTCTTCCTGTACCTCGAAAGTTAATTTTTCTCTATCCAATAATTTTTATAACCAGCAATCAACTGTCCAAATATGAATGAGTGAGAATAAAATTTTCAGTTTCCTTAGTTTTATAGAAATTTTACTCTAATAATATCGTTTTATCATTTTTATTTCTCTTTTGCGTACATTTTGATTGTTTTTGTGCATTTCGGCAATTGAACGACTCCTCTGTCAGTCCTACAACAGTTTAGTTATTTTTAGTTTAGATTATAAAAAAATAATTTTTATAAATGAGTGCTCCGTTCAAAGTAAGACTAATGAGGACCTCCTTATGACTACCATTGAGGGACAAAATATGTTTTCCCTTTAAAAATCCGATTTTCAGACTTAATGCACCTATTTCGCAGTAAATTGGAAGAATGAATGATTAGTCGAAAAATAGTCAACAAAAACGTTAGAAAAGAATACAATTCAAGTGTTCCTGGCATTGAGCGAGTCACGTGGTCAATATTTCCTGTTTTCTGACGCTTTTACGTGAACATCCGTGGCAAATACTTCATTATTTCACCCGTTAGTCATCCTTGGATAGAGTTTTATGTGTCACATTGGTGGAATACCTATTGTGTGATGCAATTACGTTCTAAATACTTGCTTTTAACCTGCGCCTTATCAGAACAAATTATGCTCTTGATTGATGCGGTAAGAGGTATTATTGTTTCAGCATTTTGCTCCGCTGTAGTTGGGAGCCAATCGCAACGTATCACAATTCCCTGCTTCATTCCCGAGAGCAAATAATACTCCAAGCTCGTTGAGCGTCCCGCATCGATTCAACGTTTTCTTTGGCATAAAGAGGCTCTAATTTTATTTTCATTGTTCCTGCACAATTTGCTACTGTATGAAACGACACTACGCAAGGGAAGCAAATTGCCAATCGAGGCATTTTGGAGTACAATATCTCGTGAATTTGCTGCATCTCAGGCGCAAATATCCAAATCGTTTTCAATCCATCGTTAAATATCCCTATTACCAATGAAATGTGCAGTTAGAATCACCCTTTAATTTTTTTTTTAGCTAGAGGGATTATCTGTCCCAAATTCACCAAAAAGGTTGGTGGTATGGCGGAAGTTATCTTAATAAATGATCTTTTTTAATTCACTACAGGCATGTATTGCATATTATAAAATGCATTGAAAGTGATCCTGAATACTTTAATATATATCCTCTCATTTATATCTCATTATCATCATTCGTATACATTGCATTTTTAGGTTCTTCCCGATGATTCACTGGGGTGCTTAAACACCAGGACGCATATCTATGTAATTAAGACACGGTTAGCACATAATTGACCGATAATTACAATTATATTTTAATTTTTCATTATTATGGCTCCCTTTTCCTTCGTGTTAATGTTTTTCTTTTAATTCTACAACGCATATCATTCATTCAAAAATTTTATGTAACCAGAAAAATGTAATGTAGTTGATTTATAAAATACGAACTCTCGAATAAAAGTTATTTGATTTTAAAATAATAGCAGTGATTTTCATGGACAAGATATGCAAGAAATAGTGCTTTAAATGACACAGAGAAAGTATTTTATGCGGTATTTATAAGTACATCATTGTTATACGGTGTTCAGTTTATGTCCACTTTTAATCAAATTATGAATTAATAAACGAAAAATTGTCAAAAACCAACATATTTCCAGGCCAAACAGAAACAATTAATTATTATAACAGAGGGATATTTTGCTGTACAGATAAATGCGGGTATTCGTTTTTCCCAAATGCTAGGTGGAACTTCATTAGAGCCTTTCTTTTTTATTTGTAACCGACTGGATTCCTAACACCCCCGCCACACGTTTATTGAGGCGACTTGCCTTGGGGTAGTATGTAGATGGAGACGTAGGAAAGAAAAAACGGCAGATAGATACCTATATCTCCTGTGTAACATCTCCAGTATGGGAACCTGTGTGATTTCGACCAACCGGTTTCCAGCGCTCCGACATGGCCCTGGAGTGTTGTAAAGACACGCAGAGACGATTCAATGACTTCGCGGGTCATTTCCGAAGGGTTGATTGGATAGGGGACGTGTAGAATGCGATGGCGACCGACGAGCTACGTGAGAGAGGACTTATTCCCCGCAAAATGCATACCCGGTAACTGGCGACGTAAAGAGTCAATTTATTTTTGAATGGGAGTAATTTCTTGGTAATAGGGTGGTTTCCTTTTATTTCTTTATTGCCTTAATCGAAAGGTTATTACTCCTGGAGTACGTATTTCACGCTCTAAGATTTTTCAATGACGATATCTGTTTTTCGCGATTAAACGAAAAAGTGAACATTTTCAAACGCGCGAAAACGTGACGGCTAAGTAGGAATGATGGGCAAACCCCGTGTGACGCCATTCTGGTTCCAGCGTCGGCATGTGAGGTGACCTTAGAGCGAGGCTTTGAGCGCTGATACGACGCAGGCTGCTAGCAGGTAGCAGAGTACCCTGCTAGCAGGTAGCGCTTGGCTTAAATAAGGATTATTATTACCCTATCAAACGAAGGAAACTATCCGAACTTAGGTAATTTTAATGGGTGATTATTAAGAGATGCTTCCCTGAGCTCTGCGCCTCATGCATGCATTGGTAATCTCAGACGATGTAAAACTCCCATCTACTTGTATAGAAACTAGGTCCCTGTGAAGTCACGTGGAGTGCCATCGCATGGGCGCCAATATGGCCTTTTTCGAATGAGGTTAAAATTGACCATTGCCATTCGTCGTAACTGGGATTTGTAAAACCAAATGATTTGTATATATTTTGGATACACTAATGGTGGGAAACGAATCGCAATCAATGCATTTTGTTTTATTTGATGAAGGTAACTACCCTATTGACATGGTTGCCTTAGTAAAATTAAATAACATCCGGGAATTTATGCGGTTAAATTAAAAAAAAAGTAAATACCCTGGTATTTATGAAGAGAGAGGTTTGTTAAAAGTCAGTAACCGGTAACTGGTATTTTACCATAGTTTTCAGTCATTCTCAGACCAGTTTCAGCACCAGTATTTTAAATGGGCGTCTTAGCCGGAACTTAAGACCACCGCAAACTGCAATTCGCTTATGTTTGAGATAGGGAGTGAAAATATAAATCATATTCAGACAATTAAAAGAAATAAAATTGAATTTCGAGCCTGTATCAACACAGCATCACTGCAACTTGTTCTTGCGCTAACTTCTTTTTCGTGAGAAATACAAGACATACTATCTGAAAACGACCCCATGTCAATCATTTTTGCTAGATTCAAGTTCGTCAGAGTACGAGCAAGTTAAAAAATCACTTTAAGGCATTTTATCATAGTTTTTTAGTCAAGCTCAACACAGCTTCAACACAAATCTTTTATCATGGGCAGACTTCCATTTCTCGCTATCTCATATTGCGCTTAAGACGATTCGCTCTGTGATTCGCTTAGGAATTGGGAGTGTATATACCCTTAAAGTCAATTTTAGACACTTTAAGGCAATTCGTTTTTATTTATTTATTGCCGTGCCACGAAATACAGCATATATTGCTGATTTTACATCGGGTTGTTCAACAAATTTAACAATTACGCGTGCATAAAGAACCCTGGATAGGAGTAATCTACCTGGACGGAACTCGAACCCGTGACCTCATGTTTGGCAGGCGAAGAGTTTACCCCGCCGCCACCGAGGCCGGTAATTTAAGCTTTAAGCCGGTATCAACACCGTTTCAATGCAAATTGTTCTTACATTAACTTCTCACTCGTGAGATATACAAAACGTAATATTGGGAATAACATGCCTTTGCATTCACTTTTGAAATTCAGCAGAGAACAAGCTAATTTAAAGGTTTTTAAGGCATTTTATCACAGTTTTGGGTCAAGCTCAAACAAAATGTTCAACGCACAAATGTTTTTGAATTGGCAGTTTTCAGACCTTGCCATATGAGCCGGAGCTTAAAATCGGCGTGGACAGCAAGACTGACCGAATTGCTTCAGCGTTTGGGATGGAGAGAGTAAAATACGTCTCAATTTTAGACTGTAGAAGGCAATTTTTTTGAGTTTCGAGTTGGTATCAACGCATTTTCAATGCGACTTGTTTTTACACTACCTTCTTTTTCGTGAGAAATTCTATTGAAAATCGACCCCATGTCAATCACTTTTGGTGGAATCAAGAAAGTTCAGTAGAGGACAAGCTAGTTTAAAGTCACTTTAAGCCGTTTTATCACAGTTTTTGAGTTGAACTCAACACAGTTGTCAACACAAAAAATCTTTCTGAACACCGAGTGGCCGGCTAGTGTACTAATATAGAAAAATGCGTTCCTAGGAGCATCGAGTAAGTGTTATCCTTTTACGTACCAACCACTTCGCTGTTCTTAAAGTTTGATATTCTACAGCAGCTCCCTGGCCTCATGTTGAAATCTTTGCATTCATTCCCGAGGTTAATACTACTGAAGTTAAGTGCACGCTGATGGTTTATTGTATTTACTACTAATTCCCGAAAACCTAATTTCGCTCACCTGTGTCTTTTAAAAATTTTTTATTAGTTTAAACACTGGTATTTATTAAAGTCATGAATAATGAATAGCATTTGCGAACTTCGATCTAGTTTGAGTCAGTCTAAGGGTTATGTTTCTAGATAAATTTATACACACCTTTTGGGAATTTGGAAATTTTTATTTACGATAGTTCATCATAAATCATAAACATTATTTCTGCACTTTGGGCATGTAAAATTATTTGTAAATAGAGTTTTGGTTGGTATAACTTACGATAGGATATTTGGTAATGAGCGAAAATTAGAAAGGAAGTACGTTTCAGGAAGGCCTCATATAACTTACAGGAGGCATGTGAGATAGAATGTATAGAAAACAGAAAAACTGTACAAATTGTACAAGATTAGCTGCTAGGGGAACTGAGGGAATGGCTGCGTCAAATTAATATTCAGATCGTTGACTGCTGACGATAAATAGACAAATATTGCCTCAGCATTGCTGTGAATCATGTCCATAAAATGTTTTTGAGTTTCGAGGTGGCATCAACACATTTTCAATGCGACTTGTTTTTACACTACCTTCTTTTTCGTGGGAAATACTATTGAAAATCGACCCCATGTCAGTGGCGCAGCGAGGGGGGGTTATGGGGGATAAACCCCCCCCCCCTAGAGCTCAGAGAATTTTTAAAGTTTAATCCATTTTATTTAATTGGACTAATATTACTTAAAGAGTAATGTAAGGATTATAAAAATATCCCTCAGAAGACCGTAAAACGTACCATTTTGAACCATTTATCTTAAATTTTTCCGGGGGAGGGCCACCGCACCTCCCGCCTCCCCTGGTGGGTATTCCATTCCTCCTAACTCCCCAGTACTAGTAGTGCCTAAAACCCTCCCCTAGCCTCAATTCCTAGCTGCGCCCCTGCCCCATGCCAATCACTTTTGATAGAATCAAGAAAGTTCAGCGGAGGACAAGCTAGTTTAAAGTCACTTTAAGTCGTTTTATCACAGTTTTTGAGTCGAGCTCAACACAGTCCTCAACACACAAATCTTTTTGCATCATGGGCAGACTTCCAGTCCTTGGGTTCTCGTCCGGCGCATTAGACCGCCTCCGTGGCGCGGCATTCGCCTTCCTCCCCCCCTTTGCCCCATTCGACTTAATAGCTTGCGAGCCACCTCTCAGCCGCGCGCTCCTCTCATTGGCTCCCTGAATGGACACTTCTGAAGCTCTGGTGTCATCATCGAACTTGGCGCCCTCGAGTGGCCGAGATATATATCTGAGGCAGCCCTCTCATCACTCGGCCAAGAGAGAGAGAGAGAGAGAGATAGGATTCTCGCGGGCGGGCGACAGTGGCGACATCCGCGAATGGAATTCGTACTCTCGGGCGTGGAGAGAGAGATGCCACGCATCGATCTCTCTCAGATTCGTCGCTCTCCGAATAAAGAGTCCTGGCAATAGATCAAGGATCTTGGGAGTGCCTACAAAAACGTGAATCCATAAAGAAGGGGGTAGGTAGGTAGGTAGTACGCCCTTTATTTTTATCTGTTTCCGGTCTTGGCGTCGTCGCTTCGGCGTGAAAAGCTGTTTTTTTTTCCCGCGGATACTCTACGGGATAAACACCGATGAGTTGGGGAGATGAGAGAATGTAGGGCTTCGTGGAATAAAAAAAAACTGCAAGGCATCAGGTTAAATAAAAAGTGTCCTGCGTTGAATACCTTACCTAAATGGCTTCGTTTATCGAAAATAGTGAGCACATTGTTGACGTGTTGTCTAGACGTTAGTAATACAGCGGCTTAGTTAGGCAGGTTTCGGGATATGGTCATACTGTTTTTCTATTTAATTAGAAATTTAATCTAGGATACGATTAAAATAATAATTTAAAATTATATTTTCTTCATTTATAGCTGGTGGTGAACACATTTGTATTGTATTTGGCTCTATTGACCTACGTTTGTAATACAGCGGCTTATCCAGGCGGGGTGTTGGATACGGTCAAAATGTTTGTTACTCTCTGGTCTAATTATGTAGAGGTTTAATTTTGGATACAATACAATCTATTTAAAATTACAATTACCACATTTATGGCTGGTAGTGAGCACATTTTGTACATGGCTGTAAAGACGTTAGTAATTCGGCTGCTTAGCCATTCCGGTCCAATTACTCAGAGATTTAATCTAGGATATTATCAAAATCATAGTTTAAACTAGAATTACTTCATTTATGACTGGTGGTGAGCTCATTTTTGACGAAGCTGTCTAGAAGTATGTAATAAAGCGACTTAGCAAGGTAGGGTTTAGGATGTGGTCGAAATATTTGTTACCCCCTGGTCTGATTTAGAAGAAGTTTAATGTAAGGTATAATCAAAATAACAAATTAAAATACAGTTGCTTCGTGGTGACCTCATTTTTGACTTGGCTGTCCTGACGAATGTAATACAGCGGCGTAAACAGGCTTTGTATTTGGTGAAAAAGTTGGTTACCTTCTGGTCTAATTAATTAGAGGTTTAACCTAGGATATAATCAAATTTATAATTAAAAAAATAAGCAATAAACTTTGTTTGGTTCACTAATTTTCCATAGTGAAAGGGTTCCATTCAGTTAATCCTGAAATTATCAGCTATAACAATTTAAAATTACAAATGCAATATAATGTTGTATTTATGTCAAATCATGTTTTCTGTATCTTAAAAGGTATGTGATTGCGGAGTGGAGCTAGCATGTCAGTAAAGTCTGCATCACAAGAATGGCGATTTAGCTGCATTACATTAAAATCATATTCGTTGTTGCCAGTGTCCTTGTACTCGTACTAATGATGTTATTTCTCTCTATTTTCAGGTGAGTGTAAACAATGAGCCCTGACTAGTGAATGAAAACGATCACTCCTGAGGAAATTTTGTGAGTAATAAAAGCAGACAAAAATATTTCCTTGATTCAAAAGATCGAGAAGTTTATGGTACCCTTTAATATTTTCTCGATGAGGAAGGGATCCGTGAGAAATTTTTGAAATCCCTTTACGATGATACTGAAGCAGGCATGTCATTTCAGCAAATAGGCCCAAATGACGTCAGGCCTGATGTCAAGTGTGTGTCGATTCCAAATTAACACAACTATTACCTGTTACAGAGAAAAAAGATTTGTTCACTTTTTTTACGAAAGGATTCACTCTTTTCTCCATAAGTTTTATTTCTTTTGGAAACGGGTAAGAATATTATAAAATATTCTCTTTAGAAATTACTAGCTCTTGAAGTAATAATCATCATAAACAAAATGATGAAAATATGGGTCAAACTAAGGTATCTTACTTTAATGGATATTACATATGCTTGGTTAGCATATTTGGTATGCTTTTAAGTAGATATGTTGGAAAGAATGGTTACTCTATGAATTTCAACCGAGATCAAGACAAATTTTGGCAAATTTGGGTGCGTAGGAATGTCCAGAGATTCTATTGTATTAAATGAGTTTTTGAAAGTGATTACTTTTCGGAAATTTTATACCTGGAATCGTGATGTTTGAAGAAAAATTTCTCTCCAAATCTTTTTTCTTTGTACTCTGTAAGTTATCAATACTTTCTCTACGTCTATCTCACGCGATGACTTTAAATTCAGCTTTATTGATAGACTGCTTGCTCATCTATTCATCTTCTTCACCTAATCTATGATATTTACTAGCCATGATCTTAGAAAATGAATAAAAAGGAAATTTATAATGGAAATGGTCCTCATGCACTACGTGAATTGAAATTTTACGGGTTTTCTCTCTATAATATATGTGAAAAGCATTTTAAATATCCCAAACCCTCCTAGCGTATTTTCTGCTGGAAAAATTCTCTTATGCGATATTTTAAGTTTTTTTGCGAAGGGAATTAATCATCTTAAGGTAACACATTTGTTTTTTTTCTTCCTATTGAAACTCGAGTTTACGTGCCTTCTTATTCGTTCCAAACGTTAGATGATTTATCACTGACAGGCCAATATGAATTATTCACCGATGAGATAGGAATGAAATAGTTCGCGGCCAACCCCAGGGTTCGTCTCGGGTCCGTCTTTATCCTTGCCAGCCCAACGCGTCCATATTCAGCGTGACCCCGTCGTTAATTCTGAAAGGGAAAACGCGCGGAGGGAGGATCAGGATATGGGTATGTGTCACCGGGCCACTATCCAGTTGACAATATCGATTTTTGTTTTCCAGCATTTGGGCACGTGAAACGTCGCGAGTCTGTATTGCCTGCGGGAATACGTAATCGATTGGAGGAAAATTTAGCTCAATGTGTGACGAAGTGGACAGAATATTTGACATTTCACCATATTGCTATGTTGATGCGAGTGATAATTAGTGTATTGAATCATATTTCATCTTAATGAGATATCTTACGACTATTTGAATATTCTCCACGGAGAACATTAATCATTTTTAGAGAAATGGTTTGTTTGAGACGTAACTTTGTGAAAGGGATTCATTATTAAAATTAAAAAGAAGAAATTTGAACTCAGGTTATGATGACGTCTAACATTGAAACCATGGTCGTAAATTTGTGAATAAATATTAATGTGGAAGCACAAAGTTCTTCTTTTTCATTTTTAAAGAATAAAAGTGCTATTTATCCTCATTTTTCCCTCTTCTATTGTGGCATATTATAAAAATACAATTTTCTTAATAGTAACAGCACACGCTCTCAATTTTAGAAATCTGTAAATCATTCGGCATGCTTATTAAGCATCTAGTTCGCCGAAATAGTCTTCCTAAAAATTAAGGAGAAAATTTATCATTTCCAGAAAATAAATTCACTTTTAACAATGAAATATTTTTTCTTGCTTTGGTATATTTAACAAAAATACTATTTCATTTGTTACTACGCAATAGTCTCCTAGGTTTTAAAAAATATTTAATTATCTAAGGAAATTTATGAAGAGTAAGTTCCTTGAGTGAGAATGAGAGTTTACATACTCAGTACTGTCTCGCTGGTATGAGTTTTTTCTTTTTAATGCTTGGAATATATATCAATATTTTTCATTTGAAAACATGTTTAATTTACCCCAAATTCGTCCGCCGTAGATCTGAAGGAGAGCATACGGAATATTTACCACCAAATTTAACAATATAGCTGATTCCGCATCAATCAGCGCCTAATTTACATAAACATACTTGCTTACGTGGCGTCAGAATAGCTGCTGTGCCCATGAAACGGGTTTATACTTTGCATCTGACTGTTGAATAAAATCTATGTTTTTTATCCAGAGAGTAGGATGGCCAAAATTAAAAGAATTATTCCCTCAAAATGCATTCTCTTTCTGATATTTTCTTCGAGCCTTCATTCTTTACTGATTCAACAGAATATCTCGAGGATACTGAATATAAATCGGCCATTTAAGCAAAGTTGTCTAACATCGGCCTGCTTTAACTAGCGCTCTGCGTTCACGCAAAATGATGCTGCTTCCTCATTACGCCGGCCCGTGATTCTATCAAAGTTGTCAATAAATCAGTCGTAGATAAAATCCCTATTCATTTTATGTGGCGGGAACGTAATTATTTCAGGGTCGTATTTGATAGCTCCATTGGTAATACCGTTGTTTCACGTTAAACATCCAATGGGAAAGCTGGGACCCATTAAAGATTTCTATTTACATGGAGATATTTTCCGATTTGAACCCCTGCCAAATAGATTGTCGGGACTTGCGGACGATAAAGATATCACCGCTATGACCCAGTATTTCCACCGGAGTCAAGTAGCAAGCGACTCCGTTCCACGGATATCACTGCAGCTTGCGTCACGGTCGAAGGAGTGCGCCCTGGGTAGCAAGCAGATAAAAAAATCAGCAAATATATTAACTAGAGTTTGTAGAAATAATGAAAGTTCTCCTCACGGGAGGCAACTAATTAAGTCTCTAAGGGAATACTCAAGTATAACAATGGACATTCACCGAATGGTGAATGAAGTAATTTTTTAGTCTTATCGATAATAATGATAATATTAATTGTCTAATCTCGAGTGTAAAACCAATTGTTATAAAATACAACTCTTAGGAAAACTGTTCAAAAGTTAACTGTTTCCATTTCACTTTTTTAAGTCAATACATTTTTAGCTCCATGTGATCATTTCCCGGGTTTTTACGATTGATGTTAACAATATATAAAACCGAGTGCAATAGACATTTTAGAACTGCATATTAGTCATTTTTATCTTTGATTCATCTACCTCTCCTTACGCAAATCAATTTATTAAACACAATTTCGTGTTCCGTAAGTGTTAAATTGCTGCTGAGTAAATATTTTAAGTTAAAGGTGGCATATTTCGAGTTTTATTATAATTACGTTTGCCATAAATAATTGAAAGATAATGTATAGAATATGCATTCCAATTGGAATAAATGTTACACGTATTTGAATAAGATATTATATGAAGATATCTGCAGAATCATATTCCCGACACATTGATGTTGAGCATACGATATTTAGTAAAAAAAACTTAACTAGGTACCTTCCTGATTTGAAAGCACACAATATTTTCCTCACGAATTATGCTCCAATCAAAGTGTACGTGTATTTGTCATCGATCTTTAGCAAGATGATTCAGATTTACGAATCCGTATGTTATTATTACTAAGAGCCAAATGAAAAAATGACGTATAAAATTGAAATGGGGTAAATAATTTAAATAAAAAATAAAAATATATTCCTAGGCAGTTTTATATATTCATGCATTAAGATAACTTTGACTCTAAAGAGTCTCATCATTTCTGAGGTAAAACCTCGACATTGAAGGATAAAATTTGAGGTTATACGGATTAAATCAATACTAAATTTCTAATTGTATATAACATCGTTTCTGAATGTAAAAGTTTATATTACTATTCGCGTTTTACATAAACTCTGGAAACGTTGGCTGCACTGAGATGAAAAACAAAGCTGAAAGGAAATATCGTCAGCCATTACAAATTAAGGCGGTAGAGAACTCGATTGGTGATTTCAGAACCCATTCCCCTGAATGATTCCTTTTGACCTCATTAATATATTTCCAGTCTGATAATTGGAACAAAACATTTTCAAATTCAACAGCTTACTACTATTTTCTTCGATTCCTATGATTTTGAAATTACTTTTTTAATACACACGAGGTGATATTAGTTGACTCAGTTTTGTATTTAGTGATATGAAGTAACTGCCAAAACATATGTCATTTACTTCATTATCACCGTGCTGTGGTGAACGATATTGTAAATATTACAAATTAAGATGGGGATGAAATTCTTTGAAACTTGCTTTCTGGTGTGTATTTTTCTCATATTTGGGTTTTCCACGACCTAGGATACGCTGATGGAGTGTAGCTAAGACCCTGAATGAGGGTTTCTCTTTTTTACAGGACCTAAAATGTTTATTACCAGTTAGATTTGGATGGCAGGGTGTAAACTGAGTTAGGGATGTCAGAAAGGTAGGAGGGCTATTTAATAAGGTGCTATGGCAACCCGAGCATGAAAATGTGTAATTTTAAGCGTTGAAAACGTTTTTGAGGAAATCTCTTGGTATTTTTAAGAAAATTGATATGAATGGAAGCAACATATTTGAAACTTAGGTTTTATGGATATATTATTTCTATAAAGATATATTTTATTGTGTATTGATGAATAGTGAATGATATTTAAGAATAGAGTTATTGATGAATAGTGTGAATGATATTTAAGAATAGAGGAGGAAATGTTAAATTATTGAGGAGAACTCCCAAAAAGTAGATGGGTGGAAAACTGTATTTTTCTTGACAAAGGAAAATCACAAGTCATGAAGTCACTGAATTTGAATCGCAACTTATTTAACCCGTTACCGCCCGGAATACATTCTGCTTGCGATTGTGAAGATGTTTAGGTACTTATCTCTTATCGTCGTCTTCAGTAATCCGCGGAAATATTTGGGTTATTAATGAGCTTGTTTCTTCAGATTGATGCGTAGCCATTTAACTAATGGGTGGTAACGAAGTCGGAATCTGATGCTGTTCAATTGCTATCAGTGACCTTGATAGAGAGGATGAATATTCGGGGGAAGCATATTTTTGGATGACAGAAAGCTACTATATAATACCATTTCCCGTTTATTTTTTAAAAATGTGTTAAGATATTGCAAGCTAAAACAACTTTGTGACGATTTGGCAGCATGAATGAGTACAGGTGTTCCTTCAGAGCATCATATGCCCATAATGCAAGAGTGTAGCCATATGGCTACGGTGGGCGGAAATGAGTTCACGTAGTAAAATATAGTAGTCAGTAAAAAAATAAAAATCCCTTATTTCTCACGGTGCCATAAGGTACAATTAAAAACATCGTATCTGAATCATTTAACATACTATTACTTGAAACAGCTGATGGTGAAATGATGATAACTTTTCTGCTATCGTAAATGTATAAGTTTCTTTTCAACCTCTTAATTCTACCCGGCAATTAGTGCGAGCTTAACCACCTCATCATTTCACTGGCGGTTTATTTTCCCTGGTTCACCTTGCATTTCGAGTAGATGTACCTGGTGTTGTCCTAAGACTTCACCCAGGGTGGTGGTGTACATGATTGGCCAATTAAAAGCCTCTAAATTTATCCGAGAATTGGATCTATGGCGAGAGATATGCTACAGTTATATGGAATGTTACAGTAATAATAATAAGTAAGTACCAAGAATTGACAATAGAAATAAAAGATTATGGAATATGGAACAGGTTTTTATAGCTCCAATTGTGATCCCTGCTACCGGTATCATCCTAAAACATATACAAAATACTTTCAAAATACTGAACTTTCATCCAAATAAATTCATCAAATTGCAAAAGCCTTTAATAACTTCAATCTGCCATATCACGAGAAAATTTCTCAACGCAAAAGAACAGTAAAGAGTTACCTTGGTGAAAAGCCGTGCTCTTTGCAATAAAACAACTCAGTGAAAAAAATATAAGGAAAAAGATAATAATAGTAATATTATCTTACTTTATTTAATTCATTTTAATAATTCATAGCAGGTATTCAATAAGTGCCAGGTTTAATAGAATGAAATTATGTACTCTAGAAGAGCACTCTTTTGGCGGAGCTACCATCCGATACACACGGCATTACAGACAAACAAAAATATTTAAGCATCGAGGCAAGTTTATGAATGGAAAAGTGTTCATTGTTATCAAAAATATTGAAACCAGTGTGCAATAACAACATGATAGAAATTATCATAGTAAAAAATTTAAGGGATACCTTGTCGCTTACCAAAGTAATCCCCAGCTAAGAGTTTTAAAAACTGTTTCAATTTTTTACAAAAATAAATCAGGGGTTTAAACCCATCGCTGTCCAATAATGCCCACCGATGCTCCTTTTGGGCAAGTTTTGGCGTCAATTATTAAAATGGCAACATTTCGTCTTCGATGCTGGAGACTTCCCCAGGGCAAACTATCTGCCTTTATTGAGGATTGAATTTTTTTATCATCATAGAAGTCGCTCCCTCTTCCAACCTACCTAATGAGAATGTATAAACTCCATGCGCCATAAAAGCAGATCATTATCCCAGAAGAAATCTCCAGCATCAGGGATTGGCAATCAAATACTCGACGCGGGAAATAACCCAAAAAGAACATTACCGGAAGTGTAGGGTTTCGAGCGATAACTTGTGAAATTACGTGGAAATCGTCATCCCGTAAGTAGCTGTTATGCTTCCACGATAACTTTTATTCAGTAAATCCAGTTTGCAACAGGTTAATTACAAAATAATAGCTAAGACTAGCTAGCAACTGGGTCAGTTGAATTAATTTTAGCATGGAAATTCACAATTTAGTTTTCAGATGATGATTACTATGATGGATCTTGGAAATGTATCGTCAGTTGGACATTATCCTAAAGCCTCCTTCTTTCTAATTGAGGCCGTGGATTCCAAAACGGATTAACCCATTATTCCCCAGAGTGTATGTACAACTTTAAACTTTGGTTTTGTCGTATTTCACGGTTTATTTAGGCCTACTTAAGATAAATTTGCATAAAACATTATTATATTCATCATGAAACATGATGTAAATAATGTTGCGTTTACGTAACGCTGGGGAAACTCCGGTAAATATAAATGAAAAATCAAAATTTCTAACTTTGGTTGCATCTTTTATTTTTCATCTTCACTTATGATTAAATGTGTGAAAACATTCTGCGTGAAGGTAAACATTGCTTTTTACGCACCCAAAAGTTGTCTGTGATTTTCACAATCGGCATCTTCGCCGGTAGTTACCAGTATTCCTTTGGATGAAATGCCCTATTCTGTCTTGACGGACATGCTGGGGTATGTCATTTTTCCTAGGGCGTCCTGCATGTGCGCAGCGATTTTTATGCCAAGTTTCATCAGCCTCTGTATTGGAAAGTACTTCTTGCCTCAGTAAAATTTTTATCATCTCAGACCGAAAGTCTAACTGAGGAATGCTTCGACCGTGACCATGGTGTAAAATCGCCACGCATTCACCATTGCACTTTAGAGCCCATTTATGAATAGAGGCCACCGACATTTTTCCCCTAATCTGGATACGGTGACATGCAGCAGAATTATCGCGTAAATCTACCCCTCCCATTTCCTGATTGTAATCGTTGATGACATTTGGTTGCGGGATCGGTTCTTTATTTTTCTGCCTCCGGTTATGCCTTTACGTCCTTACTATAGGTCCACCCGGCAGAAATCTTTCATCATATGTTTGGGGTCGTTAGAGATTTTGCCCAGGTTATTGCTTACCAATTGCGATTGATTGCTTACGGCCAGGAGGTTGCGTAGATCATATATACAAGCAATACCGATTTCAACGATTTTTCATATGTAAGCAACAGCAAAATCATAGATCATGTGATCAAGAAGCAGATTTTTTTTCAAGAATGTATGTCACAAATGCAACAGATTGAAAGCGAAAAATCGTATTAATAGCCTTTGGTAGCTTCGTAGATGTGTATCAAAAGTTGTTGGATTCAGAACTTGGCTGAATGGACTTAGTTTATTTTTAAATTCACGGCTTCAAATATTTATATGGCTTTATCGATATAAAAATTAAATAGTTTGCTGGAAGCGGCTTTAAGTAGATAGAATCAATAGTAAACTTTGTCATATTCCACACAGTGTTTGTTTAAAACCCAACCAGTTTCAACCTTTTCAGGTATTTGTAACCAAGGATGCCGACTTACAAAAAATATTGCGGGGGCAAACCGGGGATCTTTCCCCGGGAAATTTCATAAGTAGTGAGTTTTAAGTGTTTTAAGCATTTTAGAAGAGTCATATGATCAGCATTAGAACCCTGATAACTCGAATCTCGATATCTGGACAGTCCGAGGAAAATAGGCAAGCGTGACACATTTTTTCCTCACACCCATAACGAATTTTTTGAGGGGGCTCGGGCCCCCTTAGGCCCCATGGAGTCGGCGCCACTGGAGGTAACAGAACCGTATAGTTTTAATAAAACCTTTTTGGAATGTAACAGAGTTTATTTTTTTTAATATGTCTTTTCTCAATTCCACGAAGTAAACCATTGATTTGAGGCTTTCATTAGGTTCTTTCTTCTGTGTAGTAGCCTCTTCGGCTGGGATATTCTGCTGACTGTTATGGATACCCAGAGATATGGGATCATAGCGGTTGATCCTCCTTTAGCGATCCATGACCGACTCCCTGCAAGGGTCGCTCGCGGCCATGTGAAACGGCGCGCAAATCGCCAGACAATGCGGACGCCAGTGTGCGATCGCCGCACGTTATTATGTAGTTTATGCACCAACAGATACGGCCTGCGCTGGCTTCGGATGCATGAATATCCACGGCGCTATGGAGACGGGATCCAGGAGCCAAGGTGTTGCTTACCGCCAGGCGGTTGCGAGGGACAACGTCAGATCATATATATCTATATATATACATGTTCCTATCCCTTTCTTTCCTTGCCTGTGAATTTATTTGTATGTTTGCGCTTACCCCATTAGCGGAAAAGTATAGGAGAAATAAAAAGAAGGATAGGAATGGCGAAAGAAGTTTTCAAGAAGAAGAAAAGAGCCTTGTGTAACAAGGCACTGGAATTAAAATTGAGGAAGAGATTGGTGTAGGTTGTGTTCCCAAATAGCTTTAGGTTCTCACATTCTGTATTTCACCTTCTTTTGTCTTCACGCTCATACCATCTTTATTTCTCACTTTTACAAATTAAGTCTTCTTAACGTTTATTTTCATTCTATATGTTTCCATTCCTTCCTCCAACGCTGTTACCAATATCTGCAATGACTCTGTGTCCTCGGCTAAAACCACCATATCATCAGCAAATCTAATGCATCTTATTTTTACTCAACCAAAACTTATTCCCTCTTCCCTTTCATCCAATGTCACACTTATCATGTCTTCAACATACATATTGAACAGAGCTGGTGACAAACAACATCCTTGCCTAACCCCTCTACCTGGCTCCACCCATTCAGTCATGTTTTCATTCACTTTTACTGCTGCCTTAACTTACCTGCCTTAACTTACCTATTAGTCTTCTTTCCTTCCAGTTTACTTTCTTCATCTTCATAATTTCCATCAGTTTCTTCCAATTTACACTATCGAAAGCCTTTTCCAAGTAAAAAAGTGCATAAAGTTATTTTTTTCCAAATATTCATTTAGAAAGTAATTATTCTGGGTAATCAGGTTCACTTATTAACCAGAATAATAACTTTCTAAACAAATTTTTTCTGCAATTTTTAAAATCAATAGTTTAAATAATACACTTCGACCGATGCGATGTATCGGACGGCCAGTTTTCGCTGTTGATTACAGATTCAAAATAGTACAGAAAAACTTGATGGTATAGAAAATAAAAAGATGCGAATGTTTGCGCTTAAGGCGTCGTGTGAATGAATGAAGCAGTATACATGTATAAAAGCGCTATTGGCGCAAAAATACAAATAAATTCACCGGTAAGAAAGGGATAGGAACATATGATAGAGAAAAGGACGAGGACAACGGTACTGTGGTAGATTGAAAAAGCCAGAAATCAGAGGGTAATATTGCGATACGTTTATGGGAGTGATTTTCGAATCCTGCGCATACTAACAATATTGGAAAAGCATTATCCTAGATCATGTGATCTTTTATGGGTCTGATTGGCTGATTCTGAGGATGTGCACTATTTTATAATTGTTTGTTTCTATTAAGTGTTTTATTTCCATAGCATAATATACCATTGGAGGCCGAATTTGAAGCCGAATTAAAACGATGAACGAATCAAGAAAGGCATTGTCAGTAGGCTAGCTCAGGCAAAGAGGACGTTTTGCAAAAATAATAATCTACTCAAATCTACTTAAGAATCTACCTTAACATCTGAAAATACATGTATAGAAGTAAGAAAAAAATCCATTTGATACTACATGCGAGTGAGGCTTCGACTTTTACGAGTGCAGAGAAATCAAGATTGGAAGACAAAATGTGGTGCCATGGTGAGGCTTTGCAGGCTGTCACTTTATAAGCATAGCTCGGTATGAATTTTTCATTATAATTAGCATTTGATTTGGTCAATAAAAATATTTTTGTGATTATTCAGTGCTGGTAGTCACTTAATTTTCATAATATTTGTTAGGCACCTTTAAATTAAAACTTGTGATATGAGTATCCTGACTTGAATGACCCATTTGGGGTATACTCTAGCTTTATGGAATTTGATCGGTTTTGATATTAAGTTTTTTTTTTTAGCGAGGAAATTTAAAATTTAAATTCAACATTTCTTCACATTTACTACTGATTCAGCCTTCTATCGAATGTAAGTAAGAGCGACTTTTGACTTTGATTGGTTGAATTGGAAAATCTGAGATCACGCGATCGGTGTGAATTGTCTCTTAGCCAGCAACGGCGAAAGGTTTATTTCGACTGTCAATTTTATTCTCGTTAAGATAAAATGCTCGAAAAGAAGGACGCATTCCATGATTTTTTAAAACATTAATTAATTTCTAAGTTTTTCAATTTCCTATTACATCATTGACATTTGAGGTTTCTGTAGTGGACCAAGTTACTGCTTAGCCACATTGAGCGTTTTTTTATGTGCGAGAGAACTCTTATATACAATATTAAGTATAAGTGGATGTCTAGGGATAGAAATCCCACTAAGATGGGAGTGGAGAACCAATAGCTATACGTTATATCATCATCACTGGTCAACAATCCTAGGATTGGATTGACGCAGCTCTCCACTCAATTCTCCTATCAGCTAATCTTTTCACACCTACGTATTTCTTCTCTTTCACATCTCTCTTTACTTGTTCCATATACTTTGTTCGAGGTCTTCCTTTTCCGTTCTTGCCTTCCACTTGTCCTTCGACGATTGTCTTCATCAGGGCATCATGTCTCAAGATGTGGCCTATAAGGCTGTTCCGTCTTCTTATTAAGGTTTTCATGAGGCTTCTCTTCTCTCCTACTCTTCTTAGGACTTCCTCGTTACTAACTCGGGCGATTCATTTGATTTTCATCATTCTTCTGTGGCACCACGTTTCGAAGGCATCTATCCTTGCTTTCTCCGCTGCGGTCATTGTCCATGCCTCAATTCCGTATAGGAGCATACTCCAAATGTTACGTTATATAGGCAATTAAATAAATTGATAAATTTTTCTATTTCATGCTTTTTATTTGGTTCACCATAACCGGTTTCAACAATCCCATGTCTTTTTTTGGAGTAAATATTACAAATATTATAAGTTATTTCCGCCATAAAATTACACGAGAGTGTTGAAATGGTTTGAGGAGCGTAAAAAGAAGTGTGTTGAACAGACTAAGCTCTCAACTTTTTTAATTAAACATTAATTCCTCAGAGTTCACTCGCCTACAGCTGAAAGGTCGCATGATATAATCAGCACGAAGCTTAGGGTGGAAATTTCCAACTATAAACGCAGCAAGGGTGTTTCATTTCTTATTTATCTTTATTTAATTCTTGTCCAATGTAATTCATTCATTGCGGTCCCTTACCCTTCTTCCCTTCCACGTTTGTTTTCATCAGGCCATCATGTCTCATAATGTCGCCGACTAAGTTATCTCGTCATCTCCTCAAGGTTTTTCGAAGACCTCTCTTCTCTCTTGCTCTTCTTAACACTTCCTCATTGCTTGATTGGTCGATCCATTTTGTCATCATCATTCTTCGGTATCACCTCATTTCAAATCCTTCCAAGCTTGACTTCTCTGCTGCCGTCAACGTCAAGTATTTGCAGCTGTTTCAAGATACTCCTCTTTCCCAGAAAGCCCTCTTCGCTTGAGCTATTATACTGACCATTCCGGCTTTCTAAGAAAACAAAATCTTTCGCCTCTCCAAGCTAATGTTTTTATAGATTAATGTTGGTCCTAGCTTCCTCTCTTTTACTGCTTACTAATATCTTAGTCCTCTTCTTGCCGATTTCGTCCGATATCTGGCCATTTTCCATTCCAAATTTGTCAAAGTCTTCTTCAAATTATTCTCTGCCTTTGCTATGAGATGCTATGTCATCAGAAAATAGCAGCATACTAATTCTTTCTCCGCGGAAATTGACACGTAATGCCTTCTTTTTTATTTCATTGACGGTTTTCTTGATGCAAGCATTAAACATTGCGGAGGATTGTGCATCCCTTGTGTCCCTCCTTTTTCTACTCATGCTTCTCACAGTTGAATACAGAATTTATCACGGATACCTGTTGGTAATACTTACTGTGCTCAATTCTGCGATCATTGTAAGTGCAATCAGTGCGAGTGCAAGTAAAATCGAATTAAAAATGGTATTCAATAATTGGCCAAAACCAGTGTTTCAACCATGACTGAGAATATTGTAATACAATGCCGGATTAACCTTTAGCCCTTAACCGGTGACGTGCGGTCTGAGAGACCGCTGCGTTTCTAAAATTATGAATATTTTCTAAATTGCTATTTCCAAAAATCTATAATACTCGGGAGCGTCTTAATTTTGTATATAAAGGACATAGCACTCTTAAAATTCAAAGTTCTTATTATTTATTTCTGAAAATTTGAAAGTGAATTTTTGTAGCGGTCTGTGAGACCTCACGTCCCTAAATTGGAAAAACCGATAAACGTAATGCTGGTGGAAAAGATTCAAAAAGCTATTAAAAACAATTCCTAATGATTTTTCAAGAATAATAATAATAATTAATAACTTGTAAGGAAGCATTTTAGTTGCATAACGTGGATAATTAAGTGCTTAATTAAAAGAAGTACCATAATAAAAATAATAGCTCAAGTGTTTTTGATATCAGTTTCTTGATCCTGTTTCAAGTAACAATTTTTACTGAAAAATTTGGTTCGTATGTGGAATGCTTAATATTAAATATAAGTTTTGTAATGGTTGAGAAGTCAATGAAACATGAAACTAAGCAATAAAAATGACTTTGCAACGTTTTACGAATTTTTGTTTTATTGCGGTCTCCCAGACCGCACGTCACTGGTAGTGTAACAAGAATTGCACGTCACTGGCTGAGGGTTTATGTAAATCCATATGTTTTCAATAGATAAAACTGTTTGTTTCGAAGATTACAATTTTATATATGATAATCTGTGCCTCAGAATCACCAGGTCTTTCACAGAATTAATAAGTATAGTCTATAAGCTTCATCAGCATATAATCCGACGATGCAAGAGCTCACGACCAACCACCTGTTTTAAATAAATACCACATCTTTCTCAAAACTTTTTTTGGCAGGGCCAGAGTTCAAAGAAATTAATATAAATTCATAAATTATCACTATCCAATTCAACAAAACTACTTCGCTTGCTAGTCGTTTGATTTTCTTCTCATTAAAAAAGCATTTTATGAATCCAATTTTGTTTGGCAATACTTTTCCGTAGCGTGCATGGGTGATCTTCACTATCTCACCCAATTACTTGCTATTCTGTCAACGATAATAGCTCCAATCAGGTCGATGTAAGGATACCTAAACTACTACTTTCCGGTCTCGTTTAAAAGAGATACTGATCTATTTCAGTATCGAGTTCTGATCAGCGATTACTTTGTACCCGTGATTCCTACCCGTGATTCTTAGTCGACCCTGTAGGGCCAACCGACCCTGGATACGTCATCAGCCCCTACATAAAGCGATCTCGCCCTACATACGCCATATCAAGCCCTACATATGGCCGTTTTTGGAACTAAACGGGCCCTACTTGATGTAGGGTACCCGAATCAGCCCTACATCCTACAAAAACATGGCGACCAAATATCGTCTGCTGATCACTTCGATTAAAGAATCTACGTTGTAACGCATATTCAGCGAGTTGAGCTCACACGAACTATTTTAAAATGTACAGAAACACAGCAGAAAGGTAATAATACTACCACATTATAGCCACCAAGTTAAATAAATTATAAAATTGACTGAACGAATAAGAACAATATAGCGGTATACATGCACCATTCTTCTACGAATATATAAAGGTATACTTCTTGGTATACTTTTGGAAAACCAATGCTTCATTTACGTATAACCACAGAAAACGTATTTTCACGCCACTATTTGCCTCATAATAAACAAGTATTTTCTAAAATTCCTCGTACCATCGATTCCTCGTTGTATCGGTTGATGCCTTCCATTAAATATTTGTTATTATAAAAAAGCAATAAGTACATTGCGATCTTGATAATCCGACGCATATGCAACGGTGGCATTGCCGGATCATTGTAAACGTGCAGGAAACAAACGCAATGCACAATGCTTTTCACTAAATTTATTGCTTAGTCTTTCTCAAAAACCAATTATTACAATTTTTATCCATTTTAAAAATGCATACAAAATTTCCTGAAAATGTCAATTTTTAATGACAGATGAGTTATCAAAGTATACTTCACAATCACTTCTAGCAATAATGCATTGCATCCATGCAGGTGTTACCTGAAGATACGAAGAGAAATGGTGGTAGAATGATAGTAAATTCGATAAAAGCAGCTGGTATCCAAATTAATGAATAGGTACCCCACACTACTCGTACGTCTTTTGGCTCTAATTACAGCTTAGTTTTACTTAAATACATATTTTTATAATTGAAATCAAATTTTATACTGTTTCCCAAAATTCATAATATTAAATTACTCATGATCGAATGACATTTCAAGTACTTGTACAAAAATTTTACTCTTAAGTACGAAGAGGGAAAAGAGATGTACATTGCAGTGATAGTTTTCAAATTGCATTTCACAAACATTTTTAGCATTTATTATTTTCATGTAAGTAGTTGCAGTATGATCTCGGTGATCCTACACACAAGCAGCCGTGGCATATCCGGATTCTTCACAACTCTTGATTATTGGAAACGTTCATAAAACAAGCACAATCCACAAAATACTTATTAATGCACAATTTTGCAATAAAATACACATAGTGACTCCAACTCTACCAACTGTCTAGGATGTGAGTCAAAGTAGATAACCAAAGTAGCAGTAACGATTACGGTCGATAAAGTAATAATACACCGCGGACACCATTGTGACTCTGCAAAGTACACCTACGTACATTGTAATTACAAAAGCACTTTCTATGCATTGAAAAATATTTTATTTAAAACTGACCAAATAATTAGCCAAAGGAGGTGGCCAGCCCTCCGCATCGGAGTTATGTACGCGTCGGATTACCGCAAGGATGTTAAGCGAAGTATGCTGGGAGCCGCTGGAGACTCGGAGGCTACGTGCTAGGCTTAGCTTGCTTGAACAATTAAGAAAAGATATCTTTAAGAGCTACATAGACAACATAACGATAGGTTTTGCCGAACGGATAGATATGGGAATTCGTTTTTCCCCCGGACCATAAAGGACTTTAATAAACGCTAGTGCCAACTTCGTTAGAGTACTTCATTTTTTTAGCTGTAAACGGCTGGTGTCCTAATACTCCCTGCCAGAAGCCTTTTAGGCGGCTTGCGGGGTATTATGTAGATTTAGATGAAGGCCGGGTTACAGAGATAGTACTGTATGTTCATTCCTCTCGTCTCCGCGAAAAGACCTTTATGTTGACCCGCAAAGATGCACAACGTAACCAGAAGGGGGACGGGGATCCAAGACCAATTTTCACCCCTTCCCCCTCCTCACGATGACAGGACACCACTTAGCCCTACTAGTAGCTTCGAGCTTGAAGTTCTTGAATGCAGAATATTCTTGCGTTTGAATACGAAGATAAATCGGAATTTTTTTCATCATCATCATTGGTCAACAATCGTAAGATTGGTTTGACGTAGCTCTCCACTCCTACTTCTCCTATCAGCTAATCTTTTCACACCTACGCATCTCTTCTCTTTCACATTTTTCTTTACCTGCTCCATATATTTTGTTCGAGGTCTTCCTTTTCCGTTCTTGCCCTCCACTTGTCCTTCGACGATTGTCTTCATCAGGCCATCATGTCTCAAAATGTGGCCTATAAGGTTGTGCTGTCTCCTTATTCAGGAGTTCATGAGGCTTCTCTTCTATCCTACTCTTTCAAATTACTACCTATGAATTTTATTGTAGCGATAGTGAAAATATATGGGAAAACAACCAAGATAGATGTATGAGGAAGAGAAAAAATTGGGCCAACATAAGCCTCGGTGAAATCGGTTGTGTGTGGTGGGTAGAGCTTTTGCATCCCACCCAGAGGGTCTGGGTTCGTATCCCGGCGGTATCGGAGATTTTTCAGAGATTATCTGATCCCTGATTGAGTGGTTCGTGGATTGCACTTTAAGTACAACACTCCGTCCGTCGGATGGGACGTTAAAACGTTGTCTCGTTTTTCGTCTCCAATTTCGCCCCGGGGTTTCTCTTCACTCTTAATTTCCTACGCGGCGTAAATAGCTGTCAGTCGCCTCTTCAGAATACCATGTAATACGATTTAATTAACAAGAACTCAACTAACGTCATCAACTCATGATGAAAGGGCAAAAATTTCGCGTGTACATATTTTAAACTAAAGAGGAAAATTTTGGATTTCTGGTGACTTATCTTTCCCCTCACATGCTTTATCAATAATAACGTCAGGTTTCAATTCGTGGAAGTTATTTGTATTCATTATTTTTTTTATTTTCGTACTTTCTACTAAACTTAAATATTTGAATAGAATATTTCACCTTTAAGTGGCGTATTCAGGTACACCTAAAGTACGGAATTCTTGTTTCTGTTTGACACATTATTATATCATTATAATTATGGATTTTTTAATATTAACAATTATATATCCATACTTTTGCACTAAACTCTAATATCTGCAGTATATTTCATCGAAAAGTGGCGTCATCGGGTACATTAGCATCAACTTATCCCAAATACTTCAAGCAACATTTCACAGATTTCAATTATTTCGCCTTCTCCGCTTAAGATCTCGGTAAATGTACCAGATGTGGCCCCATAGCGGTGAAACATGTTTTATAAATATTGAAAGTTTGTGGAAAAGTACTGATATACTCTATCCTTCCTGCTAGCCTTTTTATGGTGGCGTATTTCTCTTCTTTTACATCCTTTGTAACCTGTACTAACTCATTCGTGGCCGCCCCTTGCCCATCTTCCCTTCCACCTGACCTTATGCGATTGTTTTCATCGGGGCATCATGTCTCATAATGTGGCCAACTGAGTTTCCTTAAGGTATTTAGAAGACTTCTCTATTCTCCCACCATTCTTAATGATTCCTCATTACTTACACGGTCGATCCATTTTATCTTCATCATTCTTCGGTGGCACTACATTTTGAACGCTTCCTCTCTTTGAGTTGTCTGCACCTCATTACGTCCAAGCTTCGGTCGCATAGAGAAACACACTCCTATGCATGTAGCATCTGATGAATTTTATCCTTTCTTCTATACTTGTATTCGCAAAAAAAAACTTTTAATAGCGCGTTTTATTAAACTCATTCCAAGGCGGGGCTTGAACCCGCGTTCCTTCAGATCGGCAGGCGACGATCGGGGCATCGTGTCTCATAATGTGGCCAACCGAGAATCCACACCGCCGCAGTGGGCGGCGAATTTAATGAATTATTATTAAGAGTGTGACAAGTGAATGATGGGATCCGATTGCAATTTAGCATGGGTGCTCTTCAAACTACGATCTGTAGCACGAGTGCAAAGTACTCTTAACAAGTTGGAAGGAGTGTGTGGTGTCCAATATTGGTAAGTAATCAAGTAAAACTAATCGGATTGCTTGCATTGGTTACTTTTCACGAAATGTAATATTTTAAGTAATTTACTCCTAACGGCGATAGAGGAACCGTTACTTTCGTTTTAACCGTTACTTGTTCGTAATCGACGATCATTCTGCTGATTTCACTGACTTACCTAGGCCTACAGATAACTTCAAGTAGCATAGCATCATCGTTTGACAGGACAGCCAGCGTACAGAAATAAATAAGTAAATATTAATAACGTGTTTAATAACATCTACGCCGAAGCGGGAATCGAACCCACGTTTTTCGGTTCGTCAGGCGATGACTTAACACCTGTCGCCGCAGAGGGCGGCGAACTTTGATGAATCGCTGTTAAGAATGTAACATGGGAAAGATAAACTCCAATTGGAAATTAGCATGGGTGCTCTCCTAACTAGGAGCCAAAATACAAAGTACTCTTTTCAAGTAGGAAGGACTGTGTGGTGTCCAGTATTAGTAAGTAATCAAGTAAAAGTAATCGGATTGCTTGTAACGGTTATTTTTACGAAATGTAATATTTTAAGTAATTAATTCCTAACGGCGAAAGAGGAACCGTTAAATTCGTTGTAATCGTTACTTGCTTCGAGTAGCATAGCATCATTGCTCTAGAGGCCAGCTAGTGTACAAGAATAAATAAGTAAATATTAATAACGTGTTTCATTACATCTAGGCCGATGCGGGACTCGAACCCACTTTTTTCGGTTCGGCAGGCGATGATTTAACCCCTGTCGCCGCAGAGTGCGGCGAACTTTGATGAATCGCCACTAAGGATGTAACAAGGGAAGGATATAGCCCAATTGCAATTTATCATGGGTGCTCTCCTAACTAGGAGCCATAGTACGAGTGCAAAGTAGTCTTTGGAAGTGGGTAGGAGTGGGTGGCTCTTTGGCCTCGCATAGCATCGGCTTCCGTGAGGCACGCCAGCATACAGGAATAAATAAATATACAGTGAATCCTCTCATATAAGGACACTTATGCTACCCGAAAATATGTCGTGAGTGAGAGGTGCCCGTAAATCGTAGATGGCCTAAAGAAAACTTTATTTTTATGCCTAATATTTCCCCGCAAGTATCATAGTGTAGGAATGTAAGCCAGCTGGATGTTCTATCCTTCTACAAACGCATATCCAACCGCAAGTGAAGTGAAAGATCTTTCGGGTTCCACTTCTTCCAACGCTTCGCCTAACGACTTACCCGTCATCACCAGGGCTCAAAGAGACCCAGTGTAAAACCTGAGATATTCTCTTATCTGTTGTTCGCCGGGAAAGCACCATGCATTACTGTACGACGGTAATAAACTGGATACGCGATTTTCTGAGTGCTCGTAAGCGAAAACCATTTCTTGACGGAATTAGCTCTGATATAATTAAGGTGATATTAGGTGTCCCACAAGGAAGCAAAACCGGCCCCATTTTATTCATTATATGTTTTTTCGCGATAAGGCAGTAAATAATGTCTGTGTTCCGAAATGCTGTCTACTATGACGAAATAAGTGATAAATCAGACTAAAATTCCGTCATCGGATTTAAACAATATTAATGCGTGAAGCAAAGGGTGGGGACAAGAACATAGTTGGAGCGAATGCACGGCTATTCATATCTTGGATAGGTCGTCCAAATATCCCCATGTATATGCTGTCGATGGTGCTGTAAATGCGCGAGAGGAAAATAATTACCTAGAAGTTACGATAAATTTTAACTTATCGTGGGAAGCAGACATAAGAAGCATTCGTGACAGAACCCCGAAGAAGCTAGGATTCGTCAAGCGTATTGTGGGAATATTTTCGGATTAAAAAGTATAAAAAAGTGCTATATCTCAATCGCTCGGCCACACCTTAAATATGAAGCGAGCGTATGGGATCCGGTGCAGAAAGACTTATCCGCGATCTGTATGAAATACAAAGGAAGGCTGCGCGTTTCGTCAAAAACTGCTACGGGCGTACAGACAGTGTTACCCAGATGTTAAGCGAATTACGCTGGGAGCCGCTGGAGGCTTGGAGGCTGCGCGCTAGGCTTAGATTGCTTGAACAATTGAGAATGGATATCTTTAAGAGCGACACGGAGAACATAGTATTAGAGCCACACTATATTTCCAGGTCCGATAGAAGCGATAAATTAAGAGAGATGTTTTGCCGAATGGATAGATATGGGAATTCGTTTTTCCCCGAACCATAAAGGACTTTAATACTAGTCCTAACTTCGTTAGAGCACTTCATTTTTCTATGTAAACGGCTGGTGTCCTAACACCCCCTCCCGCACGCCTCTTAAGCCTTGCGGCCAGGCATGCCGACTTACAAAAAAATATTTGGGGGGCCCAAACCGGGGATCTTGTCCCGGGAAATTTTATAAGTAGTGAGTTTTAAGTTTTTCGAGCATTTAAGAAGAGACATATGATCAATATTAGAGCCCTGATAACACGAATCTCCATATCTGGCCACTCCAGAGAAAATCGACAAGCCTGGCACATTTTATGAAAATGAAAATGAAATTTAATGAAAAGTGAGCATTTTCAAGCGCGCGAAAACGTGACGGCTAAGTATGAATGCTAGGAAAACGCCGTGTGACGTCATTCTGCATTCTGGTTCCCGCTGTCGGCGAGTGAGGTGACCTTGGGGCGAGGATAAAGCGCGCCGCTACGATGCTGGCTGCTAGCAAGTAGCAGAGTACCCTGCTAGCAGGTAGCTTGGTTTAAATAAGGATTATTAATGCCCTATCAAACGAAGGAAACTTTCCGACCTTAGGCAGCTTTAATAGGTGATTATTAGGACATGTTTCCCTGAGTTCTGTGCCTCATGGTAATGTCAAACGATGTAAAACTTCTATCTACTCGTATAGAAAATAGGTCCCTGTGACGTCACGTGTAGTGGCATCGCATGGGCGCCAATCTGGCCTTTTTCAAATGCGGTTAAAATTGACCATTGCCATTCGACTGAACTGGAATTTTTAAAACCAAATAATTTGTATATTATGAATACACTAATGGCGGGTAACGAATCGCAATCAATGGCTTTCGTTTACTTTTATGAAGGAAACTACCCTATTCAGCATGGATGCTCTCTAAACTGTGAGCTATAGTGCGAGTGCTAAGTGCTGTTTTTCAAGTGTCCCCTTCGGCCTGGCCCTAGCATCGCCGTCGTCTGTGGGGCCGGCCCTGCCTCAGTGTGCTTCGGGCCGGGGAGCGGCGGAGAAGGCGCGGCGAAGGCTGCCGCTCCATCGACCCGGCAGGCCGCTGCTTGGGCGTCGCTCGCCGCTCCCCTCCGCCCCCTCCATCCCCCACCCCACCCCCTCTCATCTCTCTCTCCCTCTTTCGCTTTGCCTCGGGGCGTGGCGAGGGAGCGCAGGACACACATATCGAAGGGAATTCGATAACTCGCCTCTTTATTTCTCGCTCCTCGGTCGATCTTCCTCTCTGATCGATCTTGAAACGAGTCGAGGAAGAAGATTAAGGAGAGGAACGTCGAGATGGAAGAGGGGTCGAAATGATTGAAATCCGTAAAAAAGTATTTCAAACAATATTTGTCGAGATAATTGAATTAATACTAACAAGCCCAACCAATCCTTACACCCTATTATGCCCGAGTGGGTCAATTTGACCCAACATGATCAGGTTGGCACATTTTACTCAAAATATTTAATTCCTTCTCAGTTTATTTATTAATATCTTTCAGAAAGTATTTGGGTTAGTATAAAATTTAATTGGACGAAACATATTAAACTTGTAGTTGTTCTACAATTTCTATGGTATGGGAAACAAGCTTCCACAAATTTGTGAATACCCATAACTTTTCCTCTGATGGGTTTAGGAGGCACAATTAATTTAAATGAAATCAGGTTAAAAACTAATTAAAGTAATATTTTGACAAAAAAATAGTATAAAACACACCGTTACATTGAATACAATGGAACAATAGAAAGGCTTCAAATGAATTTGATTGTCGGGGTAAAAATGAACCATCCGGGCTTGGAAGGTATAAGTGATGAGAAAAATAGAAAACAAATAATGTTCTAACTTTTGCACAATTAAATATTACATAAAAAGAATTCTTAAACCATATTTAAATCTTGCACATACATTTCATGTTTGGTACGGCTTAAACTCTTGGTAAGTGTGTATCGCGCTAATTTCAAAGATATATTGATATTAGCACTTGCAATTTTCCACGATCTTAAAATTTATTCTGGCCTTGGTTTCGATATTACTCCATCGTCTTCGAGGCAAAAAATGATTTGTTTCTTTGGTACTATTTTGTACCTTGAACATCAAAAACGTTTTCGGAATATATTTCGTACCCGTGAAAAATTGCAAGTATTTATTTCTTTGTTGGAAAATTCCATTCCATCATGGATGGATCTTCGAATTTTATATGCTCGCGTAGACATTGACTACGTTGTAAACTCTCTTAGTAGCGCTTAGAAGTCACTCATCCGCTCACATAAACCGAGCGCAATATACCACGATGTAAACAGCGTTTGATCTAGTAATAATAGAGCGATGCTAAAGTGAACTGTAGGCCTGACTTAATTACAATGGACAAACCAGTCAATTTACCCTGTATATCTATCCCATAAAATCACAATATCAACAAATATGCCATGCCACCAAAATTCATAAATACGAGAAGCTTGCTTCTGAAATAAAAAATATGTGTAGAGTGCAGTCCATGGATTTGGGTACAGTCGTTATATCTACAACGGGAATTACACCTAATGAAACAATTAATCACCTGAAAATGCGACCTATAAGGGATGTGCCAAAAATATAAAAGTCCATTATTCAGGTCGTATTCCATATTGTTGGACAGTTTCTTTCCATATAGTAATGGAAAAATATCAGAGGTGAACTTCGCTTGGTCCATTGGCCATGGTAAAACCTTGTTAAGCACAAGAGATAAAATGACAATGATTATAATAAGAGAAAAATACGGAGCTATATATAATTGTATTTCATTCATTAACATTACTCATTGCACACAATAAGCATCAGCTATGATAGAATGATATTTGGTACCCCAGAAGGTACTCCAGGGATAATTATGAAGACCCCAGGGCTTACACTATTCGCGGTAGACTGCTATAGCAGTAGCTCTAAAGCGATATGTCGATGCTACTATCAACACCGAGGTATCACTAGCTCATAGGAAATAAAATGCTAGGTGCCGAGAAGAAACTATAATAATAGTAATAAATTTATTGGTCTAGGACCTTGTCCTATGGGACATATCACATTTTACAAATAAGTCTCAGCAGTGAACAACAAAGCAAAAATGAAAAAACAATTTTACAGTATTGATAAATTTTAAGTTTAGTAAGGTTTAAGTTTTTAAGGTAAGTTTTATTATTTAGTACAGTAACTTTCGGAATTAGGTATGAAATTATTGCTATTGCGCACGCCTTTCGATGTTTAAGGTGTATTTACATGGAGGGCTCAAAGATAATTTTGTTCCGGTCAACATTCTTCGAATTGATTTTGTTTTGAGAAAGTATTTATCATTTAAGTGTTCGAAAGGGAATAGGCAAGATGGGAAAGAATAAACAAAGGATTGAAGAGAAAAATTTGTTTGAATTTATGAAGAATGCAACTTTATATCGCCTCATTTGCGATATTTTGCATATCTACTTCAGGTGGAGGGCCTAAAAAACTGTGTCGCAGCTGCCATCAACGTAGAGGCAATGTTCTTAAAGATGCCGAGATGGAAAAACAAAATACGTTACGGTCACGAAGAGGATATTTTTCATCTCGTTTTCTTTAACAAAAACTAAAAATAAACGTAGGCTTACCAGTGATACCCAATAGCGAATGAATTGATTAGAAGAAATGTCTTATTATATAAGTGAGAAGCCGAGGGGTACAAGTGTTTTTTTTCTAACCGGAGTAGGGTACAGGAATTGTCAGGAGAAATGTACAAAAACTTGGTTGCCTCGGGACACGAATGAATCTCTGTTCACTGCTGACATCGAGTGGAAAATCAATTGCACTACTAAAAATCCAATTGATTTATTTTTCGTTGCCTAATTTCTCTACCTAACTCTGTTTAATGCAAAAATCACTTTCAACCCCTTGCTTTTCACTCCCTCATATAATAACGGCGAGAATTTCATCTTTTAGCTGGCTTTTTGTCTATTGTATCCATTTAATTATATTCAACGTTTCTAAGATTGATTTCAGCCACAATAAATAATAAAGGAAGAGAAAGGACGATGGGAAATTAAATACTACGTGATTCGAAGAAACATATGGAA
Organism: Ischnura elegans; assembly: GCF_921293095.1. Lineage (NCBI taxonomy): Eukaryota > Metazoa > Arthropoda > Insecta > Odonata > Coenagrionidae > Ischnura > Ischnura elegans. The sequence continues at coordinate 81,180,743 of NC_060257.1, read as the reverse complement.
TCAGCCTTGAAGAGTATCGACATTACGCACTTCTTTCGATATTTTCTGGTGGATTTACCTGGAGGACTCAAAAACAATTTTTCCCCGGTCAAATTGCTTGATTGAAGCTTTCTCGGCACATAATGATCGAAGAAGTGACCAGCAGTCGGTCGAGAAAAGTCGGGGCAATCTCCATTAATTTTTCAATTTGGTTTCATTTTCTAAAAGTATTTATTGCTGAAGTATTCGATAGGAAATAGGCTTAATGAGGGGAAAAAGCAAATCATTGAAGAGAAAAAATTGTTAAGATCTCTCAGGAGTGGAACTTTATTTAGCTCTAAAACCGATATACCTGTATTACCATAATACCCATTTCGCCAAGAAGGGCCTAAAATTTAAGAAATGAGAGGAGATGGGATCGTGAATGGATGTGGAGTAGATGGTAGAGAGGTTCCTGAAAGAGTTGTGGTAACGAAAGAAATGATTTTGCTTGGTGCCTCATTTTTCCCGTGTTCGATATTTTACCAATCGATATGCAATGAATACGGTGAAGAGGCGAAGAGAAATACGGAGACAGAGGGAACAAACAGGAGATAGAGACCTGTTAAGAGATTTGATCACTTGCTCCGTTCTTTACCTCCCTAGCGGATAATATCCGGTGATATTCCATCTAGAGAATTTAAATAGCACGATGATGATAATACAAAATTTTCTGATGTTTCGGCTACTTTAAACTACTTCTGTATGTCCTAATGTTAGTTAGGAAATTATTTTATCCTGATGCGCGTCATAAGGAATCAGTTGTACACGCACACATTTGCAAAACAGTCAAACATTCAGTCTGGAACGTTGGTTACCAAGTGGGGTCCTTCTGGGACCCCATCCGTATTTTAATTGATACAGCTTCCAAATAAACGTAATTTTGATCCTACTTTGGCCAATAATGCGGATTTAAAAAGTTGTTCGCACACCTGGAGACACATGAACGTGATTTTTTTTTCCTATTTATTAAGAATTTTTAAATTGTGGGGTCCCTAAAGGACCCCGCACAGTAACCAGAGGGTTAAAGTACGAATAACCTGTAAAGAAATTAATATTGCTTATTTAATCTCCGGGGTGTGCTAGAGTTAATAGCCAGTTTATTGGAAGGTATTTGGTAGCATAAGTGGTACGCATTTCAGCTGTCATCGTTTCATAACTACAATGCAATTTCACTGATTGGAATCTGTTATATTTAGCAAGCTCTCGCAATTATTCTAAAGCTGAGGTGGTTGAATTGCGACGGCCGTTTTTTTTTTTCAAGGTCCGATGGGCCACGAATAGAAAACGAAATTATTTATTAAGAATTATTTCATAGATAAATGTTGAGCTCACTTTTGGTGTCCTTTCGACATATTGGCCTCGGTGATTTAGGAATTGGTCGTGCCTGTGTTTACTAGCCTTTACGTGCCTGTGTGCCTAGCTTTACTATACTTTCTTCTTAGGATATTGCCACCAATGACTTACAATGATTTTTGCCTTTGTCCTGAAGCTCATCGCCCGTTTGGAAACGCTTTCCTCCTTGCCACATCTTCATTTCAGCATAAAGATGGAAGTCACATGGCACTAGAACGGCATTGCACAGCGGTCGATCGAAAATGTCCTATTAAAATCGCTCAAGGAGCAGTAAACTTTCGAGAAAATGACGCATATTTTTTAACTCGGACAAATATTTCTACTGTTATTATTAATGATATATTCCACCTGTCGAAAAGGTTTACATGTAACATTTTGCCCATCATCAAGTCCAGTTTATCCTCCTTTCATGGGCGTACCCAGCGAGGGGCAGGGAGGGGCAGCCTCCCCCCCTCCCCTTCGAAGCAAAAATCGCAAAAGTCTTTAATCAATATCAGGACTGAATTGAAACGAAAGTATTCAACAAATTTTCTTTAAACCCACGAAAAATGGTGTGCATTTATACAAGATATTTAACTAAAATAAAACTATTTTTTCAAGCAAATAATCTCACACTGAAATCTATTGATTTAAACTTGGAGTTTAAACTAATAAAGCGATGTTATAATTTTCTTAAACTATTGGTTTTATTCACCTTTTCCATGCTAAAATGTCACAACTTGGCTTGCGCCCCTCCTAGACCATGGCTTGCCTCCACCCTGGACCATGGCTTGCCCCCCCCCCTTTGTTATGATCCTGGGTACGCCCTTGCCTCCTTTCATGGACTTCTCCCTTTAATTCACAACGCGGCTTCCTCGCTTTCATTCTATCCAATATCCTATTCTCATCCTACCCCTCCCTCGATAAACCAGCAATCTATCTCTAACACAGTTTTCAGCATCTTATCCATTCCGTCAACGTTCTCTGTCACCTCCATACCTCACCTAGAAGCTGCCTCTCCTCACCAACCATGCCCAGCACTTTGTCGTTCCTCCTCTTCTCCGTCCACTTCACCTTCTCCATTCTTCTCCGGACACACATCTCGAATGCCTTCAGTCTTCTCTCGTTCTCCTTCCTAAGTGCCCATGTTTCCGCACCGTAAAGCGTTACACTCCAGATCAGACTCTTCGCTAGCCTTTCCTCCACTCCCTCACATATCGATTTTCTCATTAGCTCCTTCCTGTTCATGAACGCCTACTATGCTAATACAATTCTCTTCCTGATATCCTTACTACTGAAACTGTTTTCCTCTAATGTTCTGCTTAAATAGTTGAATTGATCTACCTACTCAAGTTTTTCCCCACCTACTTTTATCTTGAGTCTTACATTCCTTTCTCGCGATGCTTTGCAAAACCGCATTCCCTTGGTCTCCTTGTGATTAATCCTCATGCCATACTCCTCGCAGCGCTCATCTAACGCATCCATTAGAGCCTGCTACCCTCTCGCTGACTGGCTACTCGATGCCTGATCATTCGCGAATCTCAGTGATGTAAGCATCATTCCTCCCAATTTTACTGCAGCTTCCAACACATCCATTGTCTCCCCTGCATCTCCCACGGGTTACACTCCAGATTAGACTCTTTAATAATCTTTTCTCTAAACTCTAGCATCGTAACAATTAGACCATTAGCACTTCCCTACTCATGCTTCTTTGCTAGCGCGATTCTCCGATTCTCTTCCTGATCCATGTACTGCTAAACGAGTTACATCTTCCAAAAATAATTACTTACGCTCACGCACATTCTTATTATTATATTTTAATTTATCAAGGAGGCAACTCTATTTTATCACCCCATGGAACCCAGGGGGGGATTTAGCGTCAAATTTGGGTGAGGAGGATCATAACCTGGATTCCGGGAGTATGGAATATCCCCCAGGAGAGAGGGGTGTTCTCTCGTGTGATGTTTTTTAAAACAACTATTTTTTTACCCTTATTGAAGCCTTAAAATTTCATTTTAATTCTTAACAACATATGATAGTGAACAATAGGGTGGTTTCCTATTATTATTTATTGCCTAAATTGAAAGATTATTACACCTGGAGTACGAATTTTACGCTTTTAGATTTTTAAATGACGACATCTATTTTTTGCGATTAAACGAAAAGTGAAAAATTTCAAGCGCGCCAAAACGCGACGGCTTAGTAGGAATGCTGGGAAAAGCCCGTGTGACGTATTTCTAGTTCCAGCTGTCGCCATATGAGGTGACCTTAGGGCAAGGCTTTGAGCGCTGATACGACACAGGCTGCTAGCAGGTAGCAGAGTACCCTGCTAGCAGGTAGCGCTTGGCTTAAATGAGGATTATTATTACCCTATCAAACGAAGGAAACTATCCGAACTTAGGTAATTTTAATGGGTGATTATTAAGACATGTTTCCCTGAGCTCTGTGCCTCATGCATGCATTGATATTCTCAGACGATGTAAAACTACTGCCTACTCCTATAGAAACTAGGTCCCTGTGACGTCACGTGGAGCGGTATCGCATGGGCGCCAATCTGGACTTTTTCAAATGCGGTTAAAATTGACCATTGCCATTCGTTTAAACTGGGATTTCTAAAACCAAATATTTTATATATTATGAATACACTAATGGTGGGTAACGAATCGCAATCAATGCCTTTCGTTTTCTTGGATGAATGAAACTACCCTATTACAGACAGTCCAGGATACAAGAAATGTAAAACTGATAAAAATTAAAAATGTTCAATAAAATTTGGGGGTGTCATGAACCCTGTGACCTCCCTCCTAAATCCGCCTTCGATGGAACCTCCCTAAAGTTACACCGCTCCGTCTCATTGGTGTCCCCGTGAGGCTGAGCTGGTGGTCCCTCCCCTCCACCGCCTCCCTTCCTCCTCCCCCCATCGCACACAACTCGTTATCGCTTCCACGGGCTTATCCCCGGCCCCTTCCTTTCTATCGTGCCATATTCATCTCCCTAGTTCTCCCGTCTCGCTCGCACGGTTGCAGTCTTTTTTTTTATTTACGCGCGCACCTTTCAAGGGAGAACTCCCCCCTTTCTTGCTTGGCTGGCGGCGTGTTTTGTTTTTCGAAATCCCGCGCGCGCGAAAGAAAATGGATTTTGATTCCTCAGCTGCTTTCCTCACGCTTTTTTCTCCGTTCCCCCACCGCGCTGTCGCTCAGTTTTTGCATCGGCCCGTGTTCTTAACGCCTTAAACATCTCTCGAGCCACCCCTAGACACAGCGAAAAGGAGGACGCGGATTTCTTTAAGGCGGAGTAGAGTCGTGTTGGTTTCGTATTTACGACAGTAAACCTTAAGTGGCTGTAGCAGTATCACGGAGAGTAAAAAAAATGCTTGATTCACGAGAGAGGAGGGAAGTTGTGAAATAGTCAAACTGGGTTGGAAGGCAGACTTTGTTGCCTTGGATGGTCCCAATGAATCTCCCATCGTATGTAGGGCTGCAAAGGGCTTGTGTAAGGAGCACATATGCACCCCATATCACCACAGGCCATCTACTAGTTATGGAGTACTTGGAACATTTTAATGGCCTTTATTTCATCTCAGTTCAACAATATATTGGACCTTAAGGCCACACTAAACGCCAAAATGCCGCCAAACGATAATACTTGCATTTCATTTATTTTTGGTATTATTATTGATTTAATCAACCTGTTAACCCTTTCCTATAGGCGTGCAATTCTTGTTACACTACCCGTGACGTGCTGTCTGGGAGACTGCACTAAAACAATAATTCATAAAACGTTGAAAAGTAATTTTTATTGCTTAGTTTAATGTTTCTTTGACTTCTCAACTATTATGAAATTTATATTTAGTGCTATGCATTCCCAATACGAACCAATTTTTTCAGTCAAAATTGTTATTTGAAAGAAGATCAAAAAACTGATATCAAAAACACTTGAGTTGTTATTATTATCGTATTTATCGTAATTAAATACTTAACTATCCACGTTTTGAAACTAACATTTCTTCCTTGCTAATTATTAATTACTATTATTATTATTCTTGAAAAATCACCAGGAATTGTTTTTAACAACTTTTTGTATTATTTCCACAAGCATTGCGTTTATTGGTTTTTCCAATTTAGCGACGTGGGGTCTCACAGACAGCCACTCAAATTCAGTTGCAAATTTTCAGAAATAAATAATAAGAACGTTGAATTTTAAGAGTGATGTGTCCTTACTATACAAAATTATGACGCTCAAAAGGATTATAGATAGTTTGAAATAGCAATTTTGAAAATATTCATAATTTTAGAAACGCAGCGGTCTCTCAGACCGCACGTCACCGGTTAAGGGTTAAGTAGGTACCTATAAAGTATTTTAAATATTTTCTGGCAATTTCCCCTCCCTTGCTAGACTTTTCTCTTAAATTCACTATAAGTCGTACTCCCTTTCATTCCATCTATAGGTGATAAGAGGGAGTGATTTCTTCGAATTTGATTGAAATGGATTTCATTGAAGTAGAATGTAAGATTTCAGATCACACGTGATTTCAGAAAAAAACAATGTCATGCTGGAAAGTGGACATATTTTAAGTAAATTATGGCCTTAAAATATTTTATTGTTATCATAACTTCTTCTGTCCTGGAGCAGTTAAATTTAAAGGAGATAGAGGTATTTCAATTCCTAGTAAAGAAATAGTTTATTATTCCACCGCGGCAAGGAAAACTTGCTCTGTAGCAGGGAATATTTTCAAAATCATAATTTACTTTGCACTCCGGCCTTACTCTGTAATATAAAATCGCTGATTTACCTATAGAATTTGTTTCTATGCAACGGTAGGGTTGTTTACGGTTTCTGCTACTCAAAGGTGTATTCGAGTGTTTTTCGAATGAATAATGAACACATTTTTTTACAAACTGCTCTTTTCAAGAAAGAACCGTCGATATTTTTTTTAGATCTTTTGGTTCAAATTTCGATTTTTTTCTGAAAAGTTGATCTTTTCATTTCATTTAATAGTCGACTGCTCGAGAAGACGATTTCGGCCCAAATTTTTCCGGCAACAAGTCACGTGGTTGGCATCAGCTTTCTCTGCGCAGCCACCTTGAGCGCTTTGTTTATGTTTACTCTGAGGGAAAAAGCCCTCGCTTGCTTCTTAGCGCCATGTTTTTGTGGAGAAAAGCGGCGCGCGAGAGAAAATGAATTTTGTTCCCTCAACTTCCCTTACTTTTTATCTCATCCGTCGTCGCTCAGTTTTTGCGATCGTCCGTGTCTTCCTTAACGACTTAACATCTCTCACGTCGCACCGTTTTCTTATACACTCTCTCTCGCGGACAGAAGTCAATTTTTCGATTTAATAATAATATTTTTTTTAATTATACAACACAAGTCAAAACAAGGATATTTGTTTCAGTATTGCATTTATGGTTAAATTTAGATCAGAGTTTAACATAGCTGCAAAAATTAGCCATCTTTGTTAACATTCATTCAAATAAATACAGTCACAAAATATAACATATTACAAAATATAAATAAATATCTGAAAAATATCATATAGTCATATTATAAAATTGTTCAATAAATTTTATGTTCGTGAGAAATATATGTATTCACTAATTTTTTATAGTTATGAACGGTATTGTTTACATTGTAACATTGGATTGTACAAGAAGTTTTTCCACATTAAATTTTGATACATAAATAATGTACCATAAAGATACGCGAAGGGGAAAGCAATGGAATTGAAATAAAGTTAACAAAATTTAAAAAAGAAGCACGGTTTGAAACACTTTTATAAGATATCCCCTACAATATTTTTGTCAAAATGTAGCCAAAATTTCACATGCGTCAGGAAGGTATATATGTCATTACTCTCTTTGATTGCCTTCGGCGACCTGTTTTAAATTATTGGTCCCAAAAAAGAAAGCCTTTTTTATCTTTAGCTAGCCGTGGGACCACACGTTATGTCAAAATGATAGTTATTTCAAGTTTTAATATTTAATTCATTTTTTCCTTGGATTAATCAGTGGTTTTCTCCACTCTCTTGACCTTAATTTTTGACGTCTTGGAGTGTAGATCTTAAAGAATTATATGCTTAATTTTTGGACAACATTTCGGCAAAGTTTTATACCTTCGTCAAGGCTTTCTCTCAATGAATATGATTTGTTTACTACAAATGCACCGAAATGTTGACCAAGAATTTATTTAATTTTGACAGACCTATACTCAAATGAATTAATCAGCCTTCTTCCTAGTGTAAACGTAAAAAAATATAAATGTTTTTTTTATTTAATACGTATTTAAATAGCCTTAGAAGCCGGGTTGAGAATGTGTACAGTATGGGAGTATATAGTTACAAAAATAATAGTAATATCAATATTTAACCCTTTGTTGGTCGTGTGGCGTCTAACTGAAGCCAGGCCATTATCTTTTTTGCCCACATCGTGTTTTCATAGTTAGGAAACTCATATTCCTTGTATCTCATTATTTTATGATTCTGAATTAGTCACCAATATGATTATTTTTTTGTGACATTTATGGAATAAATTCTGATATTTTGCTGTTTTTGGAGTTTGGTAGACGGCGACAACCTGAATTGAAATACGTTACATGGTAATAGCTTTGTAATATTCATCGCAAAGTTTTTAAATATGTTTATAATTTATACTAAAAACTATTTGGAGAATAAAATTTAGGATATGCGTCTTATTGCAACGATTTTTATTGCAATTAATTTGACACCAGGATAAATCTACTATTGCGAAGAATTCACTATGGTTCTCACATAATTTGAGTGAACTTTGACGTTTACCATTTTTCCCCTCTGCTACATACGTTTATGGTGGCTTATTAAAAATTATTTTTTACGTTACTAGCAAAATCCGTACAGTGAAACTGTGAAAAATAAGTTTGCATTTACTTTCCGAATTCCGATATAATTTCGACGACAGAATAAATGTAAGCAAAGTCAAAATAAGGATTATTCAGTCTTTTATTAATATATTTCAATCATTATTAAATGATTAAATTTGTTGTCCAAATGCCCAAATATGTTGTTGAAATTAATTTTTCAATGGATGATTTATTGCAGTTACAACAGTTATTTTTACTTCCATGCATTTTGTTTAACCATTTTGGAATGCGATGTGACTGACGTAGGGTTAATGACTTTATTTCCTTCATTAACATGGTTCATAGCATACAATAAGCATCAGCAATTGTAGAATGAAATTAGGCACCCCATGAGAAGGCTCTATTGGTGGGGTGACCATCCGATACACATGGTAACACAGACAAACAAAAATGTGTAATCATCATTGTAAATTTATGCGCTGAAAAGAGTTCATTCTTCAAAAAATATCACAATCAGTGCACAGTAAGAGAAAAATTGGAACCATTATAAGAAAAAGTTATGGTACTAATAAAACTGCTTATCAAGTATAGACCAGCAACAAAATTTGAGAAAATTTAAAAGAATATGGGTTATGCTAGCATTAACGGCAACATTTCTTAAGTTATCTCCAATATATACCATTGAACAATCAAAAAAATCTGTTCCATCATTCACTTCTTACTTTTACTGCTTATTTTCCCATATTTTTGTCTCTATATGAATGAATGTTTCCCATTTATCCTGATGGAATCCCATACCCCGGTTTAGTTTATAGGGGATGAAAACCCAAGGGTAAAAGTGATTTTTATTAAGGAGAGTAAGTGCAGAATTTGATAAATTAAAATTTACACAAAATTGGAAGCCGAGGGGCACGAGTGAGCTTTTAATGAATGAAAATGGAGGAGAAGGAGACGAAAGCAGTGCTGAAGGAAAATATGTGCGATAAATTAGAACGACCTCGCTTCCCAAACTACTTCCATTCAACATTTCAGTGTAGAAATGTTGTAAGTTACTATGCCATTCCTCAAATTTGTGCTGCCGTCGAGTGGAATATCAAATGCACTACTAAATTCCTAGTCGATCTCGTTTATATTCTTTCCCTAAACCCTCTACCTATTTCTGTTTAGAAATAATAGCTCTCACTACGTGACTTCTTACGCCATCATATAATGTCAATTATTCGATAGCCAGTGCTCGTTTATATGTTAGTTCTATGAAATGACGCGTTTACTGTACGAGGGAAGTAGGTTTTTTTCATTTTTAAAATGAATTCATGTATTTTTATACAAAATACGTCACCGATGAAAAATATGACAGGTAGGGGGAGTTGAACCTTAAAATATTACCGTTACCATGACTATTACATTGCAATAAAAATCACTGCTGATTTGCTTGAAAATATCCTGAAAAAAATTGATGCTGATTGGCAAATATTAGTTTCTCTATTCTCAGTGGTAGCCCAGAGATGCAAAAATCAGTTTGAATGTGCACTAGTAATTCGTGTAAAAAAAGCCAGAGGAATGTTTTGGCAATTCTCCGTCGCCACTATTTTAGGAGGAACTATGCGTTTTCTATCATTCATTCGAATCGAGAATCATTGAATATTCTGCGGCAGAAATAGCTCTGAGCTGAAGAAATAACAACATGATAATAATGACAGTTAGTATCTCATGGATAACCTTAATCTTGTATTGGTTAAAAATTGTGAGCTTAAGTTCACCTTAGCATTCTCGTACCAATATATATATTTGCATATTTCATTTGTCAAAAGTACCTATGACTTTCTCTCACCATGATAAGAAGAACTTTTGCTCAAAATTGCAATCTTCGGTAATGAATGCAACATTTTGACAGTTTCACTGGAAACATTTTTGCATTTGGTGAACCAATCAGATTTTTTGTATTTCAGGGTGTGTTGGCTGCAATTGTGCCCAACTCTCTTAATGTTACAGAATAATCGATGATATAATGCCCCAAAATCGCTAAGGAAAGAGAAAGCATTGTCATGGGGTTCAGATCTTACGAATCGAATGTTACGAATCTAGGATTATGAACGTAAAACTCTTTCTAATCAATGAACAATTGTCATATATTTACGTGAAAACTTGCTATTGAATTTTTTAGATAATTTATCGAATGATTAATTTAATTTTTATCTAAGCGTACCAGTTTCATAATAAGGAGGATTCTATTAGTTATTATGCTCACAGAAATCTAATTGACGTCATTTTATTAATTTTTTCAGGCCACGCATATACGCCCATAGATATGACTCACCCTCTGACAACTTGCCCTCTTTGCTTTTTTAAGGCCTAAAAGCCCTGCTGAAACTATGGGATTGCTCAATGAGAGTTTTCAATGAAACCTCGGTTATGTTAGAAGAGATCGTGAGATATCTTTTAGTAAAGAGGGGTATTGTATGTGGTTTCCTGATTATCAACCTCATCTTCTTTGGAGAAATCGTATTCGTGATCATGAACCTTGAAATTAGGTTGGAAGAGGGGTCAGAGAAAATAAATTCTGAATGCCAAAAACCCCTTTGAATTGCAGAGACAATCTTCTAAACTTCCATCTTAGGGATCTCCATCTTCACGATTCCTACTGTCCACGATATCTCCTGCGCCATCTACTCCGACTTCTCCTCCACCTCAGAGCCAGCCACCACTTTGTGGGTCCTATTTCTTCATTCTCTTACCCTGATACGGTCCCCTTTCCTCCCACTACTTATTCTTTCACCCCAGCATCCCCTAGAATTACCCCTTTCCTCATGAAACCCTGAAATTTGAGGGCATTTATCTCCACGCCACTGCCAACCGCTCACGAGAAGAAATGCAAATATGGCTGCGGTGGGATGGCAATAAAATTCGTCAAGCGAATAAATTTTGATTATGCCTTTTAATTGCATCCTTTTTTTACGTGCAGGTTAATGTGTTTATGCCCCGGCGCTGTTTTTCTGGAGAGAGTTAGGAAGGGTTACAAGGTCGAGAAGCATGACCAATAGTAAATCTTCGTCTGCATAGATTGTTCTTTTTTTTCACTTCCGTGGTTTTGATTCCTCCAAATCCTTCATTTCAACTAATCACCTTGAATTATATATTATTATTATATTGTACAAGTTACAAGTTGGCTATTTACCAGGTGGTAAAAGTTTATACTAAACAAAAAGAAAAACAAAAATATTGCAAATGAGAAATACATTACCATAATGAAACTAGAAAATGAATATTTTAAATTCAGTGATATTATTTTCCAATATTAATCCTCTACACCTCTTCTTGAAAATCCTTACATTGTTAGGGTAGGGCTTAAACGGTCTGCAAGGAGTCTATTCCATTCCGTAATCGTCCTGTTGAGGTACGAGAATTTCTTTACGTTAGTCCTTTGCGGCCGGCATTTTATCTTGTATTGGTGATTAATAATATACGTTAGCAACCTTGTGTTTCTTAACATTATTCCTAATTAAAATTCTTATTGGCAAGTAAAAATTTATGCCTTCACTAAACCAAATTTTATGTTGTTTAAAAGATGTTTTTTTGGATTTAAGACCAAAATTAAACAATGAGTTACCCCAGCCATGTGCCATTTCAAAGTATGTGGAAAAAGTTTTGGAAAATTCATATTCTTGGCTCTTCACCAAATATTGAGTGTAGATAAAATATCGTCATAAATAATTGATGTAAATGAGTTATAAATTTACTGACAGTAAGTAGCTTTAAGGTACGTAACTTACACTGCTAAGAGATAGTCATGGTATCTCAACTCGAGCTATATGTATCTTTAAGTAAAAGCATAATGTGTTATAATTTGATAGTAGTCTTAAACAGGTTCTCCTTCAAGGCTACCTAAAATTTCTCTACCCTTGTAATTGAAATGTATTTTGTCTTATGGAATAATTAAATTATTATTAAACTATCATTTTAGCATTCTTGTAAGCAAGGCTTATTTCCAATATATTGATGCATACCTCATATTTTTACTGGACAGCAAATCGAAGATTCTAGGAGCTTCCATTGCGTGTCCGATTTGAAATAAAATTCACATAGCTTATTTTTTTAATGGATTCGTGTTATGGACAAAAATAAATAGCATACAATACTTCATCGTGAGTTGAAACAAATTGGAGACAGATTATACAAGGTTTTTCTTATATCCCATAACCAGAATCTATTTTATTTGTTCGTACAAGAGCAAAAAATCTCATTATATTAATTTTTTCTAACTGAATGTATGATATGTTACTCATTTTATATCATCTCTGTGCCACTATTCAATACCTGTAGAAATCTAATTATCATTAATTGTAAAAATTTTCGAAGGTGATTGTCATAAATAATGCTAGGACACCACATGTAGTATGATGTAAAAATAGTTATGAAAGCCTCCGAAAAAATGGAAAATACTTTCCGAAATAGAGAGAACGACGGTTCAAAATTGATTTTATAATTTTTAAACCGATACTATATCAATTATAACGTTATGATTTGTATCCAACCTTAAAACATGAAATATTACTATCAATATTATGATTTCCTAGAAACACCATGCAAAGACTGCAAAACAGTCTTGGTGAGAAACTCTAAGGGATGCAAGGATCGTGTGATTTTTTAATGGAATAACATAAATAAAAATCTGTATAATAAAAATCATTGGATGGCATGAAGTAGGTAAGTTCTATAGTATTTAACACGTATAAAATTAAATACCCTGTATCCAGTTAGAATTATTCACTTCGAGGAAGTCAAACCTTTAGGGTTGATAATTCTTCCGTAGGCGTAGGATATGTGGCTCAATCGTGATTAATGGATAGGAATAAACGCCGCAAAGTCGCCACAAAAGTCAACAGACCCTGAAGAAAGTAGGGCGGAAACCCACGTCTAGTAAGTTTTCTGGTCCTTGTAGTAAACACCCTGCCTGCATGACTCAAAGTAACCTTATCAGAGAGACAACCTCAAAAAGATGCTGACCAATGTCTAGAAAGTTTGCGCCCCTTGAAGAATACATCAAGAGCCTGACCACCGCGGCCACGGAAGCCAAACCCCTTGTGCAGGCGGCGTCCTCCATCATCTTCAGTCTCGAGCACGTCTTTGGTTCGAGAATACATTTACTGCCAGGTTCCTTGGAGCTCTTATATTATTTCGTTAGGTAATGCGTGTCTACTTAGTTTTTCAACTTTGAAGAAAATCTCTAAAACAGAATATTCAAGCCTTGTGGTTTTAGGACCTGTAATGTATCCTTTACGTGATTTTTCAAATTGAAAATATCAACGATTGGACCAAAACAGTTACCTCAGCAGTTGAACAATATTAAAAAATTGTAAAATTTGTTTATCTTTTTCAAACCCTGAATAAACAGCGTAGAAGAGATGGCTCAAACCCTTTGATATGAGGCATTGAACGCGTTCATGTGTCTTATGGCATTAATGTTGACTAATATGAATTACATGGCTAAATAATGTAACCTAAGGAACCGGGAACGTTTTAGAAAATAGCACAATCTGTCTAACAAGTTTCTATCTTAAGTAAATGACGCATAATAGCATCAGCTTAGCAATATAAGTAGTAGTTACTCATATTTAGATTTCTTTCACTCAAGAAGAAAGGATGCAAATGAATGTGTATGCCTTAGGTGAATGGTTCCGAAGAATGATCAGAAATAGAGACTAAAATGATTCAGTGTACGTAAAATCGATGTACTCAGATTATAAAAAAAAAACTTTGGGCTAAGTTTTAGGACAACGCAAGTTTAGCATGCTTATTTGCTCAAATTATAAAACAACCTGAAAGAAAAATAAATTTATAATGCATTCTTTGATTCACTTCTTCGAAAAAAATCTCCTTAATTGAGTAGTCAAACCTTTTTGCTGGAGACCCCCGGCATAAAGGCATGGATTGCGTGAATTGTTAGGGGATAAATATTAATAATTGGAAAATACAAAGTTGCCTTATCAGCTTAGCAATAATAGTAATAGTAGTTACAAATTTTTTACAAAAAGTATTTACAAAAAGATTTTTTCATCCGAGAAGTAAGTATGAAAATGAACAAAACCATTTCGTTTGAAACCTCTGACGTATTCATGGGTCATGCGACTTTTATTTTGTTTAAGATCAACTAATATGTATTGAATATCCATCTTTGAAGCTTGAAAACTTTAAACAATCCAAGTGTGTCTAAATTATTCGTATTTGAATTGTTTTAAAATTTTTAAACAACAATCCTTGTCAGTGATTTTAAAAAAATACTTGGAGTTTTCAAAAATTATAAAATTTTATTACGATCTAGATTTCACTGTTGCCATATAATTTTGTTGGTAATGAAGAAGATTATGTAGAAATATTGAAATCTAGATTTAGGTCGTAATAAATTTTATAAACGTGTGAAATTGCAAGTATTTATTTCAACCTAGTGGATGAAGTTCGTGGCCCTTGAGGCCTCATGATTGGAAACCATGTAATTTAAGCCTTATGTGATTTTAAAAATTGAAAATATAAAAATTAAACCGCGAACAGTTACCTCAGAGTTAAACAACCTAAAAAGTAGTAAAACTTGTTTATAATTTACCAACCCTGAATTCAATACGTGGAAAAGATGATCTAAATCCTTTGATATGAAATCTCGACGTGTTCATGGATTTTATTTTGACAATTATGAATTACATGGCTAAATAATGTAACCTTAGGATCCAGTAGCGCTCTATAAAATAACAAAATATGTTAGACAATTTTGTGGTACTTAGGGAAATGTCTCACAGTAGCATCAGGTTAGCAATGTTGATAATAGTTAAACACATTTATAATTTCTCCACCAAAGACGAAATCACGCAAATGAATAAAACCACTGACCACTAATTGAAACCACTGACGTATTCATGGGTTATTTGACCATTATTTTGTTTAAGATCAATTGCTACGCAATAAACATAAGTCTCTGAAGATTGAAAGCCCTCAAATATCCCAGTGTGACTAAACTAGTCCTATTTGAATCGCTTTACCAAAAAAAATAACTAAAAAATCAACCAATGTCGATGAAGTTCGTGGCCCTCAAAGGAGGCCTGACCACCGCCACCACAAAAGCCAAAACCCCTTCTTCTGCACCTAGGTAGCATCTTCCATCATCTTCGGCCGCTAAAATTTCCGAACACATTTTCGAGCCGGGAGAAACACATGCGCTACCACGTTGGGAAAGAGCTCTCCAAGAAGATGTTGTTAAATTCCGCCTGAATAAATGATCGCTTCCGTGAGAGCGCCACTCACCTCGCCATCGTGGACCATCACCACGCTCGCCCGAACATTCTTCTTTCCTCTCTTTCCTCCTCCTCCTCCCCCGCCTCACAGAGGGGGGGGGGGAGTGGGGGGCAGGGGCGTCAGGCCTCTTTTCATCCCGTCCCTTTTACTTCCTCGTTTCCACACGCCACCGCGATAAAGCCGATCCCCGGTCGACCCCGCCCCGACGCATACCCCCTGCCATACACCCACGCCGCTCTATCCTCCTCCCGGCGTCCTCACCCACGGACGCAGCAAAGGGACACGACTCCCACCCCCAACCCAACCCTCGTTTGGTACGCTCCGCACAAAATATTCATCGCAATCTAATAGTTGTAGTTTAACCTTGATTATTGTAATGGATTCCAGATCTTTAAGAATTGAATGCAAACTTTTTTTGGACAAAAGTCTCGGTATGTTTTTATAAATTCTTCAGAGCTATATATTAGGCTTACAAATACGTTGCCGGCGTGTTTTTACATTGTAATTTTCCGCATGTCATTTAGTTTTTTTAGTTCAATATACAGGGTATTTTGTGAGGAATCTGCAATACTTATGGAGGCGGAACGGGATTAATCTCAAAATTGGTGAGATTGCTTTGTCTTATTGTTGATACTCACTGAAGCTCTCGTTTATTTAAAAATTAGTCATGGATTAAAAATATTTATCGTTAATTATAAAGCGATTAAAATATTTATAAATAGTATCAGTGTATTGAAATCGCAGATATGACTGGAGAACGATTAAAGGCTACGATCGAAATAATTTAATGTTTTGATAACGACAAAATTTATAACCGTTTAAGATGGATCTGAATTGACACGCCTTTGACTTGTTGCATATTTTTAAATCCTTGCTGAGTTATGGAAACATTTCATCTCCATTTTTTATGCACGATCAACGTCAGATCTTGCCAAATAGTGCCTCATTTGATTTGATTTGAGTTAACGCATAGGATATGGAAACACAATAAAGTCGAGATTTATACATGAGAAATATAATGTAGTAAAAGGATTTAGGGCCGATTCTTTTAGTAATAAGTGGAATAAGCACTCGTAACTACATAGATTAGATGGTTTTAGCTTAATTATTAACCAGAAAATGACATTCGTCGTGTGAAACCTTTGCTGGTCATCCTGTCATTGGCATCGAAATCCCAGCCAAAATCTCTCGTGAACTTGATAAAGTGTGCTAATTTTATTCCTATACTTCGATGCTATTTAAATATAGATGCTTCTCCACTTATTTAACAAGTATAATTTAAATAAAATTTCCGTTCCAACTGGATTACATGAAAAAATCAATTGTCGCAATCAGACCCATCATTTCATCTTGAACATTCCCATATGCAGAACCCGAAGAGACGCAGAAAACCCCCAAGACGCTCAAAAAAATAGACAAGATTTTTAATATGGTTGTTATTACGTTCGTTTTTTTCTGAGTATTAAGGATCCTCAGTCGTTTAAGCCTTGAGCCCAAGTCAAGAAGATATATTTGTTGGTCATTGCTCATTCGCTAGTCAGCGCTCGAAAAAAAGCGTCGCCGAAGTCAGAAGCTCCGCCAGTACAAAGCACTCCTCGCCACTTGGTGACATTCTATCCGTCGCGACGCGACGCGTCGTAGGTTCTTTCCTTACCCTTCAGCGTGCGAGTCTATAGAAATACATATGTACAAACAATTAAACCCAGAGCCTAGTGACATTTCTCCACCTTACGCCAATTAAAACATCTCCGCAGCATAATGCCTTAAGATCGTTTGAATGGACTAGCTTCAACGCATACGATAATAATAATATAATTTCATTCCACTCATATTCAAATACATTGTATCGAAAAAAAACCTGTAATAATTGTGGAATATATAGGTACCCCTTTGTGGAAAAGTTATGGGGCCACCATCATACACGGTTTAGAACATGACTGGTGCTAACATAGATAAAAAATACATTTATTTCGTTTAATTCAGTGATTTGTTTTCTTACCAATTGCATTCGATTGTGACTTTACAGTAATTTACACATGAATAACTAACTTTCTTACATAACGCATAAGATTTACATACAATAAACCTTTATTTGAAAACGTTTTTATACCACCTTTCTTGGTAGAAACTCTACTTCCTCATACTGCATAAGCCATTTTTTAACTGCGGATTTAAAACCCCATCTCTTCTTCTTTGCCACGTTTTTTGGCATCATACTATATAATTTTGACCCCGAGTATTGATATGACTGTCTACATATTTCAGTTGTCGGCCTGGGTATATTAAAGTTTCTCCAAGGTCTGATGTAATATCCATCAAGATGTTGTATATGAAACAAACATTATTGAAGTGCGGAACATTTTCAGTAGGAAACATAAAAGAAAAATGTTGCTACCATAAATGAGGGGGTGAGAAGCCAAGGGGTACAAGTGATTTTCTTTCTAGGCAGATTCAGGCACAGAAATTGATTAAAAAATGTACAAAAACTTGGCGGCCAAAGGATTCGAGTGATTCTCTGTTCTTTGCAGACATCGATTGGAAAATCAAATGCGCTAATAAATATCTATTTTGTTTCATTTGTTTTTTACATCATTTCTGTAATTAACTCTGTTTGGAAATAAAAATCACGTGTACTTCTTGGCTTCTCGTCCTCTCATATGTGATATATAAATATTAATTTTTTTCTTATTATCTTGACCTCGTTTAATTCATGGTAGATAGTTCTCGGAGTATAGGTCAAATACTATACTCCGAGAACTATCTACTATGGATATATATAAATATTTTAACTTTAATAACTTTTTATTAAAATGAAAATATATTTCGTTCAGTAATTTTTGTACGTTGTTTTTAATGCCAAATATGACAAGACCGTTTGCCTGCCAGACCCTTGTGTCCCAGACCCTCCACCCCCCCAGAAAAATATCCTGGATCCGCCCTTATAAGACAGGATAGCTTGCGACCAGTGACGGTTATGCTACGCAGATTTTTTCGCTGGCATTTATGAAACTCTAGTTCCTAGCTTTTCAGCTGTCTACTGTGAATTTCTTGGTATGATGGTTTCAGTTTGTTAACACTAGAATGCCCGGCTGGGTCAATTTGATCCATAAGAGAATATTAATGTTGATTATTTCGAAACGAAGATCATTTTAGACTCATATTTCATGACTTTAAATTATTAAGTTTGGTTTACCACTGTGCAAAAGTTACGCCTGATATTATTATTTTTTCTATTTTTTCTCATCACTTACACCTGCCATGCCTGGATGGATCATTTTGACCCAGACTACTAAATTCATTTGAAGCCTTTCTACTGTTCCATTGTATTCAATGTAAAAGTGTGTTTTATACTGATTTTTTGTCAAAATATTACTGTAATTAGTTTTCAGCCTTATTCCATTGAAATTCATTGTGCCTCCCAAACCCATCAGAGGAGAAGTGATGGGTATTCACAAATTTGTGGAAGCTAGTTTCCCACAACACTATACAAATTGTATAACAACTGAAATTTTAATATTTTGCATCCATTTAAATGTTCTACTACCCAACCAAATACTTTCTAAACGATATTAATAAATAAACTGAGAATGAATTAAATATTTTGAGTAAAATATGCAAACCTGATCATATTGGGTCAAATTGACCCACTCGGTCATAAAAGGGTGTAAGGACTGGTAGGGCATGCTGGTATTAAGGGCAGAGTTCGATTCCCCGGCAGAGGGATCTACATCTACATAAACCCCACAAGCAGTGGCGCCGACTCCATGGGGCCTGAGGGGGCCCGAACCCCCTCAAAAATTCGTTATGGGTGTGAGGAAAAAATGTGCCAGGCTTGTCGATTTTCTCTGGAGTGTCCAGGTATCGAGATTCGAGTTATCAGGGCTCTAATGTTAATTGATTATTATTATTAATATTTATTTGCTATGGGTACAATACCCCTTAGAGCACAAATTGTACATAAGTGGTGAGCAAATTACATACATAATACAGTTGATAACATATTCATTATAAGCGAATTACACATAAACAAAAATAAATAGCATTTTACAGTAGATAATTAAGTTTCGGTTATCAAGTTGGATTAAATCGAAGCATGAAAACGTAAATATGTCATTTAATAAGGTATTTTTAACATAATAATAAATCAAAAATTTGACACTTGATAACATTATAAATATATGTTGACCATATGGCTATTCTAAAATGCTTGAAAAACCTAAAACTCACTACTTACAAAATATCCCGGGACAAGGTCCCCGGTTTGGGCCACCCCAATATTTTTTATAAGTCCCTGTAAGTCCCTGCCTGCAAGGTGCCTAAAAGGCGTGTGTTAATAAATCACGATTTGGTCGTGGCATAGTATCAGTAGCGACCAGTGATGTTGACAATGAGTTGCTCGCATTTATATTTCAGTTCATCATCCGCGTTATTTCGGTCCGCGAGTGCGAGGAGCAATAGCAGCGATCAGATTGGGATCGGCGCGCGAGCAGGGTGTAAGGGACCCGACCGGGATCATCCCCGCCGCACCCAGCTCCCTCGTGCCGCGCCTCCTCCCGCGCCACGCCCTCCGCGCCACGCCGCGCCGCGCCAACCGGGGGAGATGCGCGCGCATCCCGGCGGAGGGCGAGGAGGCGGGGGAGGGTGTCTCCTTTTTGCTTATAAAACCCCTTTGCAGCCGACCGGCCGCCCCACATGCGATGCGAGCATTCCCTGGACCACTCCGTCGGCCGCCAGCATTCGTCCTCCGACCCCACCCAACCCAAGCAGCACCAAAAGGACTATATCTAGATTTAATACGTATCATAGTATACACTGTAAACATATTATATCTGTATAAAATACATGCAAATGTCCTATACCACGCAGATAATATCTAGATATTATACGTTTTATATCTGCTGCCATAATATGGATTTTATATAGGTTAAATACGTATAACTCGACGTAAATCTGTATATTATACATATCTGATGATCCCTTCTTACGCCGTAAGGATATTATTTGTATATTTCAAAGATTCTGGTATACATCAAGGACCATGGATCATCAGAAATGTATAAAATATGTATAATATGTAGATTTGCAAATCTGTATACCGATGTATTTCGAAGTCTTAAAAATATACAGATATAATCCTTTTGGTGCTTCTAGGGAACAACTCCCTCTTAACAACTCTCATCTTCCTCGCACGGGGATCTATGGAATTTCGCTCTTAAATCATCCTATCCGCATTTTTATGCGTGTATTTTGGTAGTATGCGTTAGACGAGCGGTGCGAGGAGTATAGGATGAGGATTAATAACAAGAAGACTGAGGTAATGCGGTTTTGTAAAGCAGCTTGAGCGAGGAATGCGAGACTCAAGATAAAAGTAGGTGGGGAAAAACTTGAGCAAGTAGAGGAATTTAACTATTTGGACTGCACATTAGAGGAAAACGGACACAGTAGCAAGGACATCAGGAAGCGAATTGCACTAGCAAAGGAGGCGTTCATGAACAGGAAGGAGCTTTTAAAAGGATCGTTATGTAAGAGTTTGTAGAAAAGGTTTGTGAAGAGTTTGATCTGGAGTGTAGCTCTCTACGGTGCGGAAACGTGGACACTGAGGAAAGAAGACGAGAGAAGATTGGAGGCATTCGAGATGTGGGTATGGAGAAGAATGGAGAAGGTGAAATGAACGGAGAGGAAAAGGAAAGACGAAGTGCTGGATATGGTTGGCGAGGAGAGGCAGCTTTTAGATGAGATACGGAGGAGACAGAGGGCATGGATGGAGTTTGTGCTTAGCGGGGAGGGGATGTTGAAAATGGTATTGGAGTGTAGAATGTTAGGTAAACAAGGGAGGGGAAGGAAAATAATAGGATTTTTAGATAAATTGAAATGGAGTAGGCCTTACACCGAATTGAAGAAGGCAGTGCTGGAAGAAAAGGGAGGCTCCCAAATCACTTCTTTAATACTCCATGGAAACCTACCTTAATCGGTAGAATACTATATAAATAAAATACATTTTGGAAGTACAGTACGATTTCTGTAGTCTGGCCTTGCGATAATCCTAAACGTCTAGTAATCCGGCGAACATGGCTGGCGACCTCCCAATCGGCTAATACAATTTCGCCAGTTTAAAATAAAAGATTTTTCAATGCGTAGTAAGTATTTGTTTTATTATTACGTATGCAGGTATTCGTCAGCTCATAATTTGCATAAGTTTCCGTTACGTGACCCAATGAATGCGGAAAAGAAATGATCTTTACAGAGTCACAGAGGTGTCCAGGCTTTATTCTGCCTATATTGGCCATAATCATTATTATCAATTTGGTTTTCTACCTTGACTCACAATCAAAGCAGTACGGAGAGTTAGCGTCACTATGTGTATTTAATTACAAAATTATACCTTAAGCAGTTTCTTGTGTATTGCGCTTGTTTCCTGTACGTTTCCAATAATTTAGCGTTTTCGATAATACAGATATGCCACGGCTGCTTATCTATCGGATCACCGAGACCACATAGCCGCTACTTATATGAAAATAATAAATGCTAAAAATGTCTGTGAAGTGCAAATTGCAAATTATCACTGCAATGTACATCTCTTTTCCCTCTTTGTACTTCAGAGTAAAATTCTTGGACAAGTACTTGAAATATCATTCGATTATGAGTAATTTAATATTATCAATTTTAGGAAACGGTATAAAATTTGATTTCAATTATAAAAATATTTATTTAAGAGAAACTAAGCTGCAATTAGAGCCAAAAAGACATACGAGTAGTGTGTGGTACCTATTCATTAATTTGGATACCAGCTGCTTTTATCGAATTTACTATCATTCTACCCCCATTTCTCTTCGTATCTTCAGGTAACACCTACATGAAGGCAATGGATTATTGTTAGAAGTGATTGTGAAGTATATTTTTGATAACTCATCGGTCATTAAAAATTAACATTTTTGGAACTGTTGTATGTATTTGTATAATGGATCAAAATTATAACCATTAGTTTTCAAGAAAGACTAATCTATTAATTAAGTGAAAAGCCATCCTAGCGCAGGCTTCCTCATCTATTTTCGTAACAACTTCATACAACAATTTTACTGAGAGTAGCACCGAGAGTATTAGAAAAAAATATTTTAAAATACTTCAATTATTAAAATTTAAAGCTATTATATGATATGGAAGGCATTTAGCGCAAAAACAATGTTTTTAGCAAATGAAAATTTTAATATAAGGCAGATCACAATGCTCAATAACAATTAGGAGCAGATATGTAACTAGTGACTCAATGATCGGATTTATCGCTAAAGGTGTAAAAGTTGTGAAATATTCATGCTGTCTTCATAGCAACGGCCAATGGCTGACCAGTTAATTTTGTGTGATCGTCACAAAAAATTGACTGTATATCTGAAAATTCGTTTGCTTAAGTTCCTGTTCATTGCGGCAATGAAGACTCAGTGATCCTTAAAATTCTCCTTGGAACCACCTTGTCGTCATGGAAGCCTCCCACCACCACCTAGATGATTTGACCTACATCTTACCCCGATCCCACCCAATTGGTATCTAAAAACTAATCTTCTCCCTCGTGCAAGTGGCTTTTTTTACTTTGCAATCAACATTTTTTTAGCAGTTGGAAATTTGTCCAGCAAGAAGTTGTTGACGCTTTCGTGGTTCATATGTTTTCAATTGATTGATTTTGGGTTAACTGCCTCTGGAGTGTTGAAAGTCAACGTTTCTGCCGGGGACTTCTTCAGGGCTAATGTGAAGCGTTAAGTGTCAAAACAAAAACGTACGTGTGCTAAGCGACCTTTTGTGCCCCTCCCACTTTTTTCCTTTATTGTCATGTGACCTCCGACTTAAATTTATATGTACACGTCAGCCTACTGAACCTCAGAAAACAATATCATTGTTATATTCCCCTTCCACCTTGAAACAGTGGCGTGGCCAGGAATTTCGTTCGGGGGGGGGTCCAAAACCAGGGTGGTAAATTTTTGAGAAACGGGGTACTAAGTAATGGGTTATAAACTAATTTTAACACTTTTCATAATCGAAAAAATTTCATTTTGTAAATAAAAATTTTGTAAATTCATGATTTTTCAATATTTTGTTTTCTTTTAGGAAGGAAAATAATTGCGTTTTTATATTTCGGGGGGGGGGGGGGTCCTGACCCCCTGGATCCCTCCCCCTGGCTACGCCACTGCCTTTAAAGAACCTGTCTTTACTCCTCTCCACCTTCCAAAACGGTAAAAATAAGCTCGCAAAATGTGTATTTTCACCTTTGAGAATGACATAGTGAATACCTTTATCGAAACCTAGGTCAGTCTACAATAACTTTGAGAAGCATACAATATTAGTGTATGCACGATTATTTTTTCTATAAAACAACTTTACCAGCAATCACCATCCACCCTTAAGTTGGTTAACCTTCTTTTCTTCTCTTTTAATTTTTTCTTTTTGCGCTTCTTAGCGATATTCTTGGACTAATATTATTTTGGAAAATCTTGCAACAAAATTAAATGCTAAGAGAGGAACTTTAATTCTTATTAGCTTTTTAAACAAAGACTAGTTTTTATATAAGTCCAGATATGCGGCAATCATAAGCAGAAATAAAGGAATCAACGTGGATTTATGGTTAAAAAAATTAGGATGCTTTTTTTTCAGCTCATTTGTATTGTAAATGAACGATCGTGGTATGATCATAAGGTGGTTCTTTTATATCAAGCCTCAAATATTGATTGAGTCTTGAGGAACTAATAGTGGTTGAGTTGGTGTGAAACGGTCATTATGTAAATTATTCTTGGAATTATTAATAATTTTGAGTGATATCGGTATATTTTTGCTAGGGATAGACGGATCCAGGATTTTTTTCGGATCCGGATTCGGATCGGATCCTTGATTTTCGGAGCCGGATCTTTCGGATCGGATATTTTCGGTTTCAAATGCATTTTCAAATTCCTGACGCTGAGATTCCCCCGATGATTGTTCAATCTCTTGTGAAGAGTCTCACTATGTGCCAGTCGTATGAAATTCTGTCACGTAACCTCTGCGAGAGATTAAAAAAAAACGGTTCATGAGTAGGACAAGAATCGCATGCGACGGCGCATTCGAAGAGAGATTCGGAACTCTTTCCACCCTTATTGGGGTGTTGCATTCACTGAACCTATTATTTAAAATTTCGGATCCAGATCCGATGTCTTCCGCGACTTTGTATCCGTTGTATCCTATGAAGGGCATTATCCGCGGATATTTGGATCCGAAGTATCCGATCCGATCATCCCTAATTTTTGCTTTTAATGACGCTGTAGACTCCTCTTACTCTTATACCCTACTAAAATCCCCTGGCATTCGCACTACTGCGGTGTCGAACATGCGAGCATGCAAGCCTCCCTGGACCACCCCGTTGATTCTATCTCTCCAGCCTCTGCGGCCCCACCCAGATCGCGTTTCCGGCAACGAATCTCGTACCTCGAGCTCTCTGATGTCGCCGACATTAGCCTTCAGAGGCAATATTAACCGTTTCTGTTGTTACTGGGCACTTTTTTGTGATATATTATCCGTCTATTTCTCTGATAAAAGCAATTTGACAAAATTTCACACTTAAATTGATCAAAAAAGGTATTTATCTGTAATAGATGTGAATTATGAGTCTTAAACAAAGGAAAGATTGGCAGTACGAAATACCGAACTGAGTAATATGACTCAGGTTTAAGGTGTTTTTGCCAAAACGCGAAATTATGAGATGTTTGATCTATGATCATAATATTTATATCATTAAAGAAGTCTGGAAGACTTTAAGTTTATATCGCTGCACATGACGTAAACCTGAGAATTTGGGGGGGGGATGTTCCTAAAATATTTTTTATTCATAATCTCAAAAATGCGTGGGATAAACCATTTCTTAAATCCTATTTTGCCGACAAATTATCCTTTTATTTGAGCCATATGAAATTCCCATGCGCTGCGAGACTACCTGGACCAATTCCATGAAATATGACTATTTTTCTATAAACGGTATTTCGGTGTTTACCTTGGTTTTAAAGTCTAATCCTTTGTTGAATTGCGGTGAACAGTAAATCACCAATGCGTTTCAAATAAACCATAAATGATATATTACCTGAGGTGATATCGGATGCACCCATATTCGTTATAAAATTCCTTTGTAGCCCTTCCTGAATGTGATGCGAGATTCATTGGAACCACCCCCGGGACGAAGTCAGCCTCATAATGATCCCACCCAGCTTGTCTGTTCCACATCTTACCTCTTCTCTGCTGAATCAAGTTTCTTCTCTCACCGATTCAAGCCTTTGTAACACTTTCAAACCAGCCACTGATAAAATATATATTTTGACGAATGTCTAAGTAAAGTTGGAATACGTTGCTTAGTAATTAATATCTTTGAAAATTACAATTCAGTAATGATGGGAAATCGTTTTGAGTCAATTTAAACATTTATTTTAAAATAAAATTTTAAATGAGCCATGAATCTCAATGACGATTACGAACGCATATATGAGAAATATTATGTTTTAGGGCACAAGTTTTTGTGAGAATTGAATAAATATAAATTCACCGACAAGTCATTATTTTTACCACAGAAAAATCTGGAAGTAAAATTTTTTGAGTTATTTATTGAAAAAAAAACACATTTTAGGCATCGTGTTAGGCCAAAAATGGACCGTCGTTTGTTGGAATGCTAAGGAACAAAAAAAAACAACAATCATCTTGGATTACCTAGATATTGTAAATTTTTGAACAGATTTTGTGATGGCAACGATGTATTTGCATGAAAATTTTAACTCTCTCTCAGGCCCCATTCATTTCTCCCGCCATGGGTCTCTCTCAGCAAATATACTCTCTCGTGCATCAAGCTTTTTGCTCCACCGATATTATCACATCCACGAGTAAAACCTTCTTCATCTCTATAGCTACCAGCCAACTACGAGGGATGTGTTTGGATTCTACATTTAGGATTCAACTGAGAACATGAAGGTCTGACATATAGGTGTGTACTTAACGGGTTGGAAATAGGAATGTGATTCGATATTAGCAATAGAAATGGTAAGGAAAAGCGGAATGTGGAGTCTTAGAAAGGTGAAGAAAAGAGATGAGTTGGTCGGTGTTGAATATGAACAAGAAGATCTGAATATATTGATTAAAGACAGAAATATGCTGGAGGAAATAAAGAAAAGATAGAAGTTGTGGATGGACCTAGTACTAAGAAAGAGACGGGCGCCTAGTATAAAATCTCCAAATAAAATTTTGGAGTTATTTACTATCACAAAACACATTTTATTACCTCAAAACAACAGAGGGGGGAATTTAGGGTCTTGAGCCTCCCCCGAAATTTTTATCGCTTCCAGGATCTATTCACTAAACATCTGACGAGGAGAGCAGAAGCCCTAGGGTACCTATCCTCCACTTTTCGATATAGCTACATTTCTTATCCTCTACCAATGACCAACGGTGAATTTAACTTTCATATTTATGCTCAAAAAGTATATAGATGACTTGATGAATTATATGGCGTTACGATCCCTGCGATTTGATAACGAAACATCGGTTTAAGTTATCCAGATACCACTTAACCTCCCCAGAAGCACTGCCGAAGTGCCTGGAGACAGAAGATCTAAAAACTTTTACAATTAGAGATAAACAAACGGGATCACTATTATTAAAATTATAGATAACTTAGTTAATAATTAGAGTAAAGATTCATATCGAATTTTATTCTGAAATTTAGTGTAGATAAGGGGGTAGATTAGAATGATCAACAGAAAGTTTAATGTAGGCGTATCTTATCCGGCAGACTGCCTCTGATGACATGGTTGGGTCTTGTGCCCCATGTATAACCGTTTCAGCTCCTCCGCAGCTTCTCACGCGATGCAAGCCCCCCTGAACCACAAGTAAAGTCGATGAAAAACTGCAACTTCCCTCGACTGCAGCCAGTTTGCGCCCGGTGCAACTTCTCCAATCTCATGCATCAAAGCTTTTTGCTCCGGCTGAAATTATCCCACCGACAAAATCCTCCGCGTCTCTTACTTACGAAGAATCTAGGTGCTGCGGGTGGACTTTGGGGGCCTGCCTTCGACGATTTCCCCTAATTCCTGAAATAATGACAGCTTTATTTCATTAATAAATTATCATACCATTCGTTTTACTCCAATTTCGTCTTACTTTTTTCCAGTCCCATAATTATAGGGACCCTCAACCCTGTGAGTGTCAACCGATTTTCTAGGTACTATGCCAAAAGTGCCGAGGCATTTTTGCTATTTTGCAGTAGGTTAGGGAAAAAATTAGGTCTCAAAAACAAGAAAAGGTATCTACATCTACATCTACATAATACCCTGCGAGCCACCTCTAGGGTGTTTGGCAGGGGGTGATCAATCACCAGCATGCAGCATGCATTTGGACTCCCACATGCACACTACAACGTCCAAAAAAACGTCCCGTATACTAACAAACTATACTACTATATGCTGTTAGAAATAATAATTGAATTAAGAAACATGCATTAATGTTTACATAGGTTAGTAGGCTACACTAGAAGTCATGCAATCTATTTACGAGTTCTATTGCTGCCGTTATAATCTCTTATTGATCGTGGAAAAAATGACATTCGGAATCTGTCTGTTCTACATTCTATCTCTCTTATTTTATTTATATTATCTGATCTTCCGTAGTATGTTGGCGTCCGTAAGATATGGTTAACTTCGTCAGAAAAGACACTGCTCTTGAATTTATCTAAAAGGTTTAGTCTATTTTTCAATCTACGGTCCGACAGAGATTCAAATCAGAGGTATATGTTCAAAAACTTTAGGAAATCTTTATTATGTGAGGTTTCACCTTTTAATTATATTATTTGATGAGTTTTTGGTAATATGAGTTAATTTTTATAGTTTGAAGAAAATAGGTAATGTTAAAATAAAATGAATATTGACAATTGTATGATTAGTTAATTATCAACATCTAAGAGGGGGCCTGCCTTCAACGATTTCCCGTAATTCCTGGAATAATGACAGCTTTATTTCATCAATAAATTATTATACCATTTGTTTTACTCCAAT
The DNA here is from genome assembly GCF_921293095.1 of Ischnura elegans. Classification (NCBI taxonomy): domain Eukaryota; kingdom Metazoa; phylum Arthropoda; class Insecta; order Odonata; family Coenagrionidae; genus Ischnura; species Ischnura elegans. Next base: position 81,152,238 of record NC_060257.1, on the reverse strand, counting down.
TTCGTCTTACTTTAATTGCATGAGGAGCTCGATAGCGCTCCCCGGCACTCTAAGGGTTGAAATCCAATAATATGAACCTTTTCTAGCAAGCTTGATAGTGTCAAAGGCTTCAAAAACACTTACATCACACTTAGAGATATTAAGATAGCTGCTCAAAGGTATGACAGCATCTGCTAAATATCATATTTTACATTATTAGATTTTTTTATTTTAATATTATCATACGTGCTGGAGAGAGTTTGGGAGGAAAGAGTATTGTGAGAACTGTGATGAGGAGAGAAGGGGAATTGGATAGGTCATATTTTAACCCTTCGTAAACCAATGTTGTTTCTAAGCAACATCAATAATGTTTAAACTGTCAGCTACATTTAGGAAATATCTAAACTACCCATTATTTTGCTATGTAAATTTTAATGACGAAACATTTAGCTGCCACGACAATCATATTTAGTGAATAATTTTCAAGTTTTCAAAATCAAAAAATCTTGAAGATTGATTTCTCTCAGAATCACCTCTGGGTTAGAAAGGGTTAAGAGGGAAGGGGGTTTTAGGTAAAACATTCGAGGGAAGAGTGGAAGGAGAAAAGAAGATAGTAAACGCAGTGAAATTAGGAAGAAAGCAAAAGGACACCAAAGAGCAGGCTTTGGGCAGTAAAAGGTGAAGGCGTCTTTGGTGTGTGGGACATGCCAGTGAAATGCAGAAAACCAGGTGATGATGATCATCACTTAAAATATATTTACAATCATTCAGTGTAGGCATCCGATATTTGGCTACTCTTCCCAATCAATCAAGTAATCATTTTAATGCAGTAATCATTAATAAATCAAATAATCAATAAATAATTTTTATAATTAAATGCTCTGATGCAAGTTTTATTTAATTCCCTCAGATCAACATTCAATATTGTAATATAATTTAAGAGTTCTAAAAGCCACCTGTCGAAGCAGATGCATTCGCAATGAAAGTTATTGCGCACCACCAAGGCACCGCGGAAAGTCATGAACCGCTTCTCTCACCAAATCAACAACCTTAACCAGCCTCTACGGTATAATAATGATATGTAATGACGATGTGTAATAATAAATTCATTTATTATTCTAGGAGTGAACTCCATGGGAATATAGTATCGATGTACAAGTTTTGCTAAAAATAATTAATGCGGAAATAAGCTAATAAGACAATTAGGAAACAAATATAGGGTTTGTTAACAATAAACGTGAAGGTAACAACGTTATCATTCAACAACATGATAAAAGAACTGAATTCATTCTCAAACATAAGAATGAACATAATAGATATCAATGAAAAAAATGAATAATCTCATGTAGTAAAAACGGAACAAAACTCAGTAACTTAGTCACAGTTACAAAAAAACAATAACAACGCAACCTAAGTAATAACAAATGAAAATCAATTTAAAAAATCAAAAATATGAAAAAAGAACTGAATTTCTTCTACCACAACATGGATTACAAGGATTCCTTGGGAAAATTTAGTCGATTAACTTTAGTGGCTTAAATTCTAACTGCAATATCTACGTGGTTTCGGCAATGTTTAGCTTTAATTTCAGCTATCAGGCATTCTTTCCATCAACATTTTATGGCATTTCATGATTGCAGACTTTTTGACTTTTTGAGGCAACCAAAGGAGCCGCGAGGGAGGGTTCTGGGTTCGAGTCCCAGTCACGTAGCATTTTTACCCAGTATTTTCTGGCTTTTTCCATCTACCACAGCACCATTGTCCTCGTCCTTTTTCTATTATATGTTCCTATCCCTTTCTTACCTAATTACATATATTTATTGTGAGTATTGTTGGCTAATGAGAAACGTCTCTACCTAGTTCTCTATTTTCTTCTAAATTTTAATGCATGAATGATGCTTGAGCAAGGCTTCATAGGATTTAAATCAAGTAAAAAATGCTTCAGGTCAATCATATAATATTTTGAATTAAATGATGATGATATCGGTTGAAACCTTGTCTTTTTGAGCCAGAAAATTCCTTATGGGAACCCTAATAGTAATGCGAAAACAAATATTTCCGCTGTGTACGTTGAGCTTCTTCATTTCCGGTTGCTACCGCGTTGGTTGCTAAGGCGATGACAACATTTTCTGTTACTGTTGCCATCGCCACAGCAACCAAAGCGGTAGCAACCGGAAATGGAGAAGTTCAGCCTAATGAGTAGTTTAGTAGACGAAACATTTTTTGTGTTTGCTGATAATTTACTTTAAAGTTTCGTGTAAATCGTAATAATATTTACGTGTTTTCGAGTCTAGTGAATTACAGTCTGCTTGGACCACACCCACTTTAACTGTCTCCTATCTTTTACGATTAGTCACCTTTTTCATGCATTACGCTTTTTGCTTCGAAATCATCCCACCGTTTCCCTTCGGCTCTAGAAGTACCTACCGCTTGTGAGTAATATACCTTGATGAATACGCGAGGATTCAAACGAAAACATCACTGTACGGTGTTGATGTGACCACTGAGGTAACCCAGCGACGTTTGGAGTCATCAAGCAACTTCAGGCTGTATTTAAACACACTGTACATTTTTTCGTACCTTTAAGTCACTTAAAATGATCGAAATTTAAGATCGATTAATTTATCATAGCCAAAATAGATAGGATATTTTTGTTAAGGCCTGTTTACACGGTACATTAACACGTACGTATTAATGTCTAAATGTATGAATGCGAGAATGAACGCCAAAATTGTGCGAATGCATGCACAGAAAATAGAACCTGTTCTAATTTGGTTCATGTATTCGTACATGTTCCGTTCCGGTCCACAAAAATCATTCACGCAAGCAGACATTAACTCGTACGGGTTAATGCATCGTGTAAAAAGGCCTTTATACTTGGTAATTTTGAATAGTATTCATTACAGGAAAATATTGTAGTGTATTTTGTAAAAATATTTTGCATAGGTTCGAGTTTTGTATACACCTAATTAAAATACCTCTGTCAGTTGAGGAAAGCAGTTTTATTTAAACCGTCATTTGGCTTTAATTTTTTTTTAATTTTTACGATAAAATTTTTCATTTATTATGGCTCTTTAAAATTCTAGTTCTTACCATCTAAAAGTCGCTCATCCTAGATATCGGGCCTTTAATCTTTCACAACTTATCCATTCTCTGTTGCGTTTTTGCCCCTGAAATGCCACTTCACTTTATGAAATCTTCTATTCTTTCGGCACTGGAAACACATATGAGGGAGAAGTGTACTTGTGTTTTACAGCGAGGAATATATGAGAACGTTCTGATCAAATGCAGCGACAATCACAGAAACCGTGGTTTAGTATTGTTTCCATGTGAAATCTGTGGTTAGCGATGAAGTTCCATTAATTGTTGAACGGCAATTTACCACAGAACTGTCTGACATCATTAAATCACTGAAATATGAAGTAATAGGCATTAGAAATGTGAAGGCTATAACAACACCACCCAAATTTATATTTGGACGTCCTACGCGAGACGCAAAAAAACACCCGCTTTCTATGGTATCCTATTTTTCATACTCATTACTGATCTACATACCTGGGATTGTTTTTCTAGTGATTTTCGTGTACATACCTTTTTTCTTTTTTTCTCTTTGATTACTTTTCTTTCGCCGCTGGTACCTTTCCTCCCACAATTTCTTTACCGTTGATAATTAGGAATTCGGCTTCCAAGTAATCAATTTTTCTCTTCTCTCTCACATAATCTCCTCCACTGTCTATTTTACCCAATGCTCTTGGCCTCGTCTTTGCACCTGAATGCTAATAGATATACCAAGTACCTTGCTTTCAGATGAGTTTGAGGTTCAATTTTTATTACCCGTTAATCTCGGCTACTAAACAGTCATGGTTCGGTTGCCAAGCGATGGGCTTGCGATCGGTGGGAAGGAGGGGGGAGGAAGTGCCTGCACAGGGGTGGGTCAGTTAACGGATATTTCCAATTTCCGACCGGCCCTGGTCCACCTTGTTGAAGGCCCCCTGCGGTGCTATAGTCGCCCATGTCCGGAACACTTCACGTATGTGTTTATGTGCGGATTGGAGGGCGGAAAATGGGAGCTAAAGGCCTGTAGAGTGATGTCTGTACCTCTCTGTCGTCGTTAAATGTACTAGAGTGAGGCATACCCATGTTATTGTCACCTTAACTCCGAAATGAGCCTGCCGATTTTTCATTGAAATGTAAGCTCCAAATAAAATACTCGAAAAAGGCTATTCGGGCTTCCAGCCGGGTGATCTCCCTCCTTTCTGCCGACGTTCAGGATAAAAGAACATAAGAGACACCTTAGGCTCTGCCAACCGGAAAAATCCGCGGTTGTAGAACACGCCATTGATTCCGCACGATTCCGAGTGGTGAAGTGGGACCACGTGAAAATTCCATGCCGTCAGACGAAATTCTGGGAAAGACTGGTAAAGGTATCCATCGAGATCCGGCTGACAAGTAACACCCTCAACCGTGACGCCGGGTATTCACTAGTAATGCATGGAAACCGGCACTGAGGAAAATAAGATTGGCTGCATTCCGGCCAATCACGTAAGACCTTAGAACCAATTGAAGAGTGTATATTATAACAAACTCCATCCACTCACCATTAGACCTGATGATGGAACCCGACTCGTGTTCCGAAACGTCGGCAGAATGGAGGGAAACCTCGCTGGTTCAGCGAAAACTGCCAGGGGCCGATTTATTGGCCCAAATTATTTCACTTTTTTTCGTGATTGTGGCCTTTTCAAAGGCTGTAATTTATGTAAACCCCCATAATCTAAGGTTATAAGATGTAAATAAATATATCTTAAGAATTGGGAAAAAATCTAGACGCATTGAATAAAATTAAGTACCTGAAAATTTTTTAAATCTGAAATGTTGCTAATTCCGGAAAATAGTCTTGGCAGTCTTCGTGCATCCCGCCTGAAATGGGCTGGCAGTAAAAGGGTCATTTCCAACTAACTACGGAGTTTGTTTGGAACGGTCGGCGCGGCGGGCGGGGGGGGAAGGTTGAGTCGTCAGACTCCACGCTGGCACGCATTTTGGCTAACACAAACCTTTTGACAATAGCGTTAGAGAAGCATATTTTCCGATGGAAATTATTTTGAGCCGCAGATTACAATTTATACCTTTAATTGACGCACCAAAAATGCGAGTTATCCAAAATAAAATTCGAATTATCCACGGTTTTTTAAGCATTGTTTGAATACAAATAGGAAGGGACCACGAGAAGTATTCGAATAAGAGAATATTTCGAATTTAAAAAAGTTGGAATTATCCAAGTTCCACTGTTTATCTATATCTCCCCCTCCAATTAATATCAAAAAGTGATCATGTAGGTGTATGAAAGTTTTCATTGAGGTCTGTGCCACTCACGTTTATTCCTTAATGCAACCGCTAATCGTATGAATGGCGTGCGAATATATGCAAATTTTATGGCATAGCGGAGAACTTTGTAATCATAGCGAATAATGCTCTGGTGACCGAGTGCAATCCATGGTTTCCATTACCATTTTAACCCTCGAGCGGTCGAGTTGACGCACCTTGTGAGCCAGTGGATGCTTAAGTCTGTGCAACTGTTTAGTAACTAGTGCTCCTCAAGTCTTCCTATAAGGCTTTTAATTTCAAAGCTTTTATAACTAAAATTTCCCTCCGATTACCCGTTGTAAGTTCAATTGTCTGCCGAATTTTCTCTATTTTTATTCGCCATTAATCGTCTGAACATCAGATACCTAACATAAATCCCCTGCTCTTTCTTTTACAAAATATAGCAATACAACGAACAACTAATCGAGTGACTTCTTCCATTAAAAATTTAGTAAAATTAATAAAATATTGGTACAGTAAAAAACTTAAATAATATATAAATGACTTTCAGGCAGCATGCTTTGAGCTTTTTATAGATAAATTTATTTTCCAAGAATTAAAACACGTCTAGTCACGACGATAGAACGGTGTAATTACTTTATTCCCGTAGTAATAAGGCAAGGAAACAAACAGTATATGACATAACTATTGTGAATGAATACTCAAGGTCCAATTTCCACGTACGGGAGGGGAATGAGATTCTACGACCACAGCCAAATGATGAATTCCGCCGCCTATTTTTCGAGTGTCAAGTGATGGTGAATTTTAAACAAAATTTCACCACATATTCACCTCGCCGGACTCGAGACTTATTATTGATTTCCTTTCCTTCATCTTTTTTTCTTAATGTATATTATGCTTCGATTTCTAAAGGTTGTCTGCATGCAAAAGTGGCATTTTAGTGCAAATTTGGAAGTAAACTTTTCATTCTATAAGTATAACAAAGTCGTAACTCCGTTATTAATATCTTGGACAATATAGTGATAGTTATTAAACATATTCAAATAAGATATTTCAGTATTTCTACTGAATTCAAAATTTGAATTCAAAATTTTCACTAAATTCAGTTGAAATATTACAATGTCTCAGGTATGTTTTTTTTAGCTTTCATGCCAACAACGATATATGAGCATAAACATACGGGTATTGAAATTTAAAAAAAATCCTGTCGCGGGTAGTCTTGTTATTTGAGTTGTACTAATATTTCTGTATCGAAGTTAATCGGCTCTAGTCATTGAATTCCCCACTGATGCGTCTTCATTTCAGCTAATTCAAATCAAATCGTAAATTGTAAAAATAATTATTGGGTCATTGGATACTTCAGAGTCAAGAATTTTAAAAAAAATTAACTTCAATAGTAATAATGATACAAAGTAGGGGAACAGGATTGAATTTCTCTTTATTCCGTCATATTTCACAGGAAAAATATTTAGCACCATAAAAAAGTGCAGGATGTGTCGAAAATCACCGAATATGCAGTGGCGCCGACTCAGTGGGGCCTCAAGGGGCCCGAGCCCCCTCAAAAATTCGTTATGGGTGTGAGGAAAAAATGTTTCCGGGTCGTCGATTTTCCCCGGAGTGTCCAAATATCGAGATTCTAGTTATCAGGGTACTAATGTTGATCGTATGACCCTTCTAAAATGCTTAAAAAAACTTAAAATTGCTACTTATAAAATTTCCCGGGGCAAGATCCCCGGTTTGGGCCCCCCCAATATTTTTTGTAAGTCGGCATCCCTGCAAATATGTTGTGATTGTTGCTCATTTTTATATCATATAATTAGCGATAGTGATTTTCTTAGCCTTTGCTGCCACCATGGCATATGTGAAATTGGGGGGGACTCGACGTGGTTAGGCAGACGTTGTGAGATAATGCTGTTCTGAATCATATAATGTCTTTCAGCGGCATCGCCTTTCCTTCACTGCCGACTTGCAAAGAATATGTCAATTTTCTTGGTAACAGAATTTTTTTTAGGTCGATAAAATGTTTTTAACTGCAGAATCAATCGTCAATATCATTCCCGAAAATCATGACCTGAGCGAAATAATATAGTTAGGATAATATAAAATTTGACACACCGAAAGAGGCTAGGTTAGAATTAAAACGGAAAAGGCATTTAACAACTATGATTGCTACTTGCATAAGACTGATAGTTATTTTCACAATGCAGTACTCTTAGCGTATTTTATAAATGGCGTTGATTCAACGCACTTCTTAACCATTCTGTTCATCCTTGCTTGGCTCATAATGGCTACAATGTCTAATATATCATCAATAAAATATTTAAAAATCTGTATTGAATTTAATTTATTGGCCAATCAATTTTAATTATAGCTATTTCGTAGTACAAAAGTAGCCGTAACTTCAAAATATATCTGTAAATATTATAACATGTATTATACGAGGTCAAGATAAGAAGAGAAAAAAAATAATATTTATGCCGCAATATGTAATCCTTAGCTTCGTTTCCATGGAAACTCCTATTTAGTATTTTTCATTCTAAAGCATCATTAGGAATTCAGATCCATAATATTTCTTGAATAGGTCCTCAACAGCTCAACGAGCTTTTATTTTCAAGCCCTCACCTTTAATTATGATATAATGTCTCTATCACGACTTTTTATTAAACAAATTGGTACCTGGGTACCTAGTGCTTTAATGCTTTTAGTTTGCTGCCCAGTGACTCCAAAAACAATGAAGTAGTATTTCACTAACTCTTTGTTAACTATGTGGTATTCCATTATTTCCTGGATATAAACAGTTACTTATACCACTTATTTTAAAATAAGTGGTATAAGTAACTGTTTATATCCAGGAAGTAGTATTTGACTTGAGAGAGAGGATGTTGTGAGCTTTCGATCCATATTTAAAGTATATTAATTTGCAGTATTTTATTCCTCTTTAGAGTTATCCTGGATCACCGAAGAAAATAACTTGAATGTGTACAAACTACTTCCAAACAGTTTAGATTTATCTGGCCAAACACCATACTTTATTTTACCAATAATTCATCGTTTTTAGTGGTATTTTGGCGATTTAATCATCAGGCAGTTCACTCATCGGCTTGAAAGGCATTGCCACAATCTCTTCTAATTTCTCTATTTTTTCAGCCTGCCATTTTATTCTGCGGATTGGAATTTAGAGCTTTGTTTCTTACGTGACAATAGTACAATTTTATCGCTTCTCTTCGTTTCCTTGAATGCTCGTAAAAATGTTTTATAGAGATTTTAAATTTATTTAACACCTATCAAAATTCTAATTATGGAAGTTATGGTATAACATGGCTCGGGAAATCTTGTTTCCAAAACGTGTAGCGTTCGCGAAGGCATCAAGGCCTCCAGGAAATTTGCAAATAATTTTTATGCTATATTTATTCATAGATTGAAAAATTTCTAAAGTTAATGGGTTTTAAAAGTGCTTTGTTATAAATTTTAACGCTCTTTTTGCGTTCGAATTTCAATTTAAAGTCGAAATTGAAGTTTGTGTATTGCAATAACCAATTTCCACATTATTTACCTATGAATACGCTCAATTTTTTGACCAGGCCGTGAATGATCTGAACTAGTTATTTTTATAATTCATCGTCAAGTCGATGGATTCTGCTCAAAAGATATAAATTGCTGCATGAAAAAGTTTACCAAAATTTGACAAAAACAATGAGAGTTGGAGCTAAGAAAGTTGACACCACCTGTCTTAAATAAAATTAAAATTATAGCTCCGTGAATTTGAAATAAAATAAGTGAAAATAAATTTCTACCAGTAACAATAGTGAACAATGAAAACTTACATATTCTATTTATTAATAATATAAATGCAAATAACCTGGCAGCGAAAATAACTGATGGAATAATTTTAAATTGTAATTATGACATCAGACAAAAATTCTTATACTCTGCAGTTGTAGCAGTTGAATTTTGCATCCGAATTTAGATCCATACATTTTATACAGAAATCCAGAAAAACATGCTTGAAAGTTATGGAAGTGTTAACCTTTGAGTCTATTTTTTACCACGAAACTCGATGAATTGTAAAATTTTCATCGTGATTAGCTATCAATGAAAATGGCTTTGCTTATACAACTTAATTTTTCTTCGAGTAATTACAGCAATGGAATATGTAAATGATTACATTCGATTTTTGCTCTTATATTTAGAAAAAAAAATCCAAAACGTAAGTATGATTTTTACAAGCAAAAATTTATCGTTTTTAACGAACAAAGTCACACAAGAAGTGGATATAATTCTTACAGCTTCTGGAATTGGAGAACTTTGAGCCAAGTTAAACATCTGAAAGCTAAAATAATCATAATTCATGAGAAATATTTTTATTTTTTTATTTTTGTTCTGAAATCCACATCGAAAAGGTCTCACTGTTTAGGAAACGCGTGCGAAGAGCTGTTGATAATGCCTACAAAAATCTACAGAAGGTGACATTGCTCACAAAATATGAATGAATGAAAGGACAATGCCGAACAAATCTCATTTTTGTTCCGAGTAAGGAAATATGCCAGCACGCGCACTAAATATTGTTATAGGCATGATTCATGAGGAACATTTTATTTTCATCAAGATCCATATCGAAAATATATCACTACTTAAGAAACGCATGCAAAAAGGGGTTGATAAAAATCTACAGAAAGTGAATTTGCCGTCAAGCCATGACTGAATGAAAGAACATTGCCGAACAAATCTAATTTCTGTGAATAATAAGGAAATATACCAGAAAGAGCACAAAATATGGCGTAGACCAAACATCAGAAGACAATAACATTGCAATGGATGTAATGACATGTATAATTAATTATGTGGACCAAAACTGCGCGTCGTGTGATGAAAATATCTAATGTTACGAAGCTATATATCTCGACGGTAGAGTGATCGATACTGTAGAGCTGCCACGCCCCAAAAGAGGAAGTGGGGTGGGGCAAGTGTGGGTGATGAGAAGTGGGAGGGGGAGGAGGGGGGTTTTGGGGAGTGGAGGGGAGGGGGAGGAAGAAAGATGAAAGGAAGGAGGAGAGTGAAAGTTGGGATAGGGAAGGGCGGAGTGAGGAAAGCTCGTTGTTGTCCGGGGCAAAAGAGGAGACGGGAAAGGATGGTTACAAACAGCATCCATCCGTATGGTGCGAAGGACTGAGCAGATAAACACGCCGTTTTTGCATTAAAACGTCGAATTGACCCACTTAAGGTGGTTATACCGGCATCGCCTGAAGTCAAGTGATCTACTCGAGCTACCTATTATTTACGCAATGCATCTACATCTACATAATACCCCGCAAGCAGCCAAAAAGGCGTGTGGCAAGGGGTGTTACGACACCATCTGTTTATAAATAAAAAGGAAGTGCTCTAAGGAAATTACGACAAGAATTTATTGAAAACCTTTATGGTTCGGGGGAAAAACGAATTCCCATATCTATCCGTTCGACAAAACGTCTCCCTTAATTTATTGCTTCTGTCGGACATGGAATTATAGTATGGCTCTAATATTGTTCTCCGTGTCGCTCTTAAAGATATCCATTCTCAATTGCTCAAGCAATCTAAGCCTAGCGCGCAGCCTTCGAGTCTCCAATGGCTCCCAGCCTAATACGCTTAACAAATGGGTAACGCTGTCTGTACGCCCGTAGCAGTTTTTGACGGAACGCGCAGCCTTCCTTTGTATTTTATTCAGTTCGCGGATTAAGTCTTTCTGCACCGGATCCCATACGCTCGCTGCATAATCAAGGTGCGGTCGGACGAGTGTGAAAAAGCACCTTTCGTTTACTTTATATATTACATATACATACATACTTTATATATTACACAAACATTCGCCAAAGAAAATTTAAACAAAAGAAAACACAACTAGAAATGAAATGTGAGTGCAATTTTGCAACTCAGCACAAGATGAACGTCAAAAACGATTTTTTTAAGGTATTTTCAGTGGTAAACTTGGCTAGTTTCAACAATGCTGCAAACATTTGCACACTGAACATTTGATGACACGCCTAGACTAAATATTCACAATCCAATTGGTAAATCCTAAAAAAATACATTTATTTGTAAGCTAAAGATTTAAAATCCGGAATGAAGAATTTATAACTCGGGAAACTAATAAATATATTCGCGTAACTGAGGTGAATTCGGTGTAGAGGTTTTCGTTTCGCATTGCTAGTACCAGAGATCCCCGCGGCAAATCTTGCCAGTTTTAAGACAATTTTTTTATATATCTTACTTATTTCATAATGAATTTATACTTTCCGCTACATATTTAGATTCTTCGCAAAATCTTGTTTCTAACCAATGCCGTCTCAACATTTTCTTGTTACAAACAGCTTCTCTAGCTCAAAAAACACCCTAATTCTCCATAAGATTGTGTTAAATTTTCCTAATTTTACCGTAAAATATCTCAAAAATGTCATGGGAATTCTTTTTCTTTTGGATCATTGATCTTGATGAGGGGATACGGTTCTTTCGTTCCATAATTTTAATATAAAAATTATTATTTATTCATTATTATTACATTAAAATTTGACTAACAATTTATCCACTCCTACATTTGATTTTACAGCTGAATACAAGACAACAAAGAGAAGGAGATTTAGGTGGTCTCCAAGGTCATAGGACCAGAATTGAGCCACCATTAAATAACAATAATGTATGCCAATAAAAGAAAATAATAATGCAGTAAATGATACATGAGTGTTTCAAAGAAATAACATAAAAGTAAATGTTCAATTATTTCTTGTGAGAAAAGCCTGTCTTTGGCAAGACTTAACATTTTATTTGGTGATTTAATTTTTTTTTTAAATTTTAGCGGGCAGTAAATGAAATAAATTTGGCCCCATTTAAAGAAAACAAAGTTTATATTAAGTTAACATTAGTCTATTTGTTACTACATATGACTCACTCTTTAAATTGCATTTGTATTTATCACATCCTCTCGGCATATTGCCACTTCTGGCATAAAACAATTTTAGGACTTTGAATAAATACAAATGCCTCAGTGGCAACAATTTTAGGGCCACAAACAACGTAAAGGAGTGTTCATAAGAATTTTTGGACAACATTACCCGAAATATTATTTTTTTTAAATATTCTTTATCATTTAAAAAAAAGAAAGTTGTGTAGAATAGTCAACGGATTATGTTGAAAGATTTGGTGATTTCCCGGCGAATATACTTCGTGAAATGTTTTCGAGATCGTCACCCAGTCAGGAAGTGAATAACTGCCGAAGTTTCGATGCCCGACTCGAGCATGGCTGTGGCCAGTGATTAATTTATTTTTTACTACTGATCTTTTGTGATTATTGAGTAGATTTTGTGTGTTTTAATCCAGGATTAGAATACGTACAGTAAGTTTTGGAAACCTTTAAATAACATGAGACACTTAATTTCCACTGATAATTAAACGTTTATGTTTACTGAATATAAGTATGGGAGCTCTACCACCTAGAATATGAATTGTAAGATGAAGTTCTCTTACAGCCGTAATGTATTCTACCTGTCCGTTTTACACTGACCCGTGTATTATAGTATTAGTTTTCGAGGATGGACTAAAGGCCGCTTGGACCAAAAATGGTCTCGCAACCGGTTTTTAATGTTGACATTTTTTACATTGACATAATATTTTTATAATGTTGACATTTGGGAAAATTGTTGATTTCTGGTAAACGTCAATCTTATCTTCACTTTTATAGGTTATAAGTTGCAATGAAAGCTTAAAAACTTTATTACCTCTTTGATGGCAATATTTGTTTGAGGACTCTATGATAAAAGTGGAATTTTGCCATGCCATAAACTTTTGAGGAAAAAGCAGATGAATAACATTTTTGGGAATAATGGCAAAGAGGATATCATTTCCTAAAGGTGCAACTGATTATAATTTGGGATGGTCGGATCGGATACCTCGGATCCAAATATCCGCGGATATTGCCTTTCATCGGATACATCGGATCCAAAGTCGCGGAAGACATCGGATCTGGATCCGAAATTTTAAATAATAGCTTCAGTGAATGCAACACCCCAATAAGGGTGGAAAGAGTTCCGATTATCTCTTCAAATGCGCCGTCGCATGCGATTCTTGTCCTACTCATGAACTGTTTTATTTGAAAGTTCCCGCAGAGGTTAAGTAGGAGAATTTCAGCCGTGGAAAACAAAAAAGGCAAAATACGACTGGCACATAGCGTGACTCTTCCCAAGAGATTGAACAATCATCGGGGGAATCTCAGCGTCAGGAATTTGAAAATGCATTTGGATCCGAAAATATCCGATCCGAAAGATCCGGCTCCGAAAATCAAGGATCCGATCCGAATCCGGTTCCGAGAAAAATCCTGTATCCGTCCATCCCTACTTAAAATTACTAAAAATCGGTTTGAAATGTTTCTTAAACATATAAATGTCGAAATGAGTATTGGAACACTCTCAGTATCTCAAATTTTAAATTTATGAACCAGCGGAGGTTTATCCTTACCTCCTTATTCATCTAGTACACATGAGAGGGAAAAATTCTCAAACGCTTGGTGCTTTTTAGAATGCAATCGGATTTGGTTCCACGCCGTTGCAGTGCCTAACTTTTGGCTAAAGCGACCAGTTGAAATTCCGCCCAGCCCCAATGCAATGTGGTGATTTAACCGAAAGCCGAAACAATTTTCCCGATGCAAGATGCTTTGTAAACTATTCCTTTCAGAAACTTCTGAGCTACTTAATTTGTTCAAGGGTGCGAGCGTTTATTTCCCAAATAGTTTCATTCCTCAGCCCGAGTTTAATCCTTCCAAAACATCGTCATGGGATTTAAATTGACCCGCCACGATGCAACGGAAACTGCCACGACTAGAACAGGGATAATCTTCTTTTCCACCATCGGCCTTGGATTGCGAATCTTGCTGCGGTAAATGCATAGGAAATAAAAGTGTGTCCTTTTGGTTCAAAAGTCAACCAAACTCATTAGATAGAGTAAGTGTAATTAATTTTATAGTTACCATAAAGAAATTGAATTATTAATACAGAATGAGCTCATTAAGGTACCATAATTAGACAATTTTACTTCTAATGCAGTTTATGGTCGAAATTTTTTCGATATTATATAAATTACGGTGCGTTATTGAACTGGCATAGATAATGTTTCTGTTTTTATAGTTTAACCCAAGTCTGCAATACTGCGGCGGAAAATTTTAGTATATATCCTAAGAATTGCAGAATGTATATATATTTTTAATCGAGGAATAGTTTATTCAACCCGGCGGTTGGTTAGGATGCATGAAGGTGGAGTGCTGAAATGAACAATCAGGCATGGGTTTTTTCCTGATTAAATATTCAAAATCGATGCCAAAGATGTATATAACAGGACTTGAATGCTGATACACATTATACATAAGCACTCTAATAATAAGATGAAACTATGTCAACAATATATGATAAATATATATTGATAACAACAAATAATTTGAGTAACTGATTTTTCCATCATAGAGCTAGTTCAAAATTAAGGCCACTAATTGTAAGTGTGAATTTCACAAAATGATGGTATAGGTTCCGCTATCACTCTGATCCTGGAAATTTATGAGATAGGATGCGTCACACTTTACTTGTTCTTAAGATTCAGAAGCAGAGAATGGGTAATTCTTTGCCGTAAATTTTAACACGGATACGTAAACGTAAATTGATTCGTTACCGATCGTTGCAGGCGTTTCCTTGCTTGAGAGCTGTTAGTTATGACTGAAGAGATAGCTATGAAAACGGCCATATATGGATAAACGTGCCATATATGGTTAAGGACTTAAAATTTTAGGCACCCTCCTGTTGAAAATTACTCAGGCGCACCCCCTAAAATCATCTTTTTCCGGCAGCAAAATAGAGTATACTACATAATTCCGCGATAATTACGTTGGAGTTATTTCAAATTTGGCACAAAATTAACTTATTTTCAAGATGACTTTGCAAATTTTCAAGATTAAAATGGTATGTTGTCCGAGTGTCTTCTTGTATATCCTATGTGATTTGGTTTTTTCTTCAGGATATGGCTTAGTAATAGAAAAAATATACTTTTGTGAGTGTAAACAAGAAACACGATGATATCTTGCTGTCTACTTATTTTAATTTCAAGTACAACAACTTAACAGCAGGTACTTGAAGATGACTGCCGAGTCAGTTGAAACACTTGCTGTAGACTTTTGATATTGAAATAAGTAGATTGTACGATATCTTTATCTTTCCTTTCTCTATGCTGTTCTACGATATCTCTCCCGAAAACAGTTTACTTTATGAGCTGACGCCGACATCACCGTCTGGGTTAACAAACATTGGCATGTGTGATGAAATAACCAGATGATTATTTTCACGGGTAACATGCATATTTTTGAAGAGACGCAGTGTATTGCAATCTGCATTCATGATGTTTAAGTTTATAAATAGGCTATGTGGGGTGTACAAAGCCTTTACAAATGAGCAGGGCTGGAAATAAATAGGTCTGAAGCTGGACTCACCCTGCTACATAGGAAAGAAAGATCATAACTTCAAAATTAAGTTTTAAAAAAAAAACAGAAAAAATACATTTTGAAAAAATCCTTCCTACGTAGAGGAATAAAGGAGTGAAACGACCTACCTGAAGTTATTTTTAAGATCTTCACTGCGAATGCGAAAATTTTCAGGAAGAAGTGTTCATCACTTATAGATTAATTACATAGTGGTTTAAAAGGGAGAGTGTGAAATTGGGTTAATTGGGTCAAAGTTCATTTTTTTAGTTGTATTATATTAGAATTAATGCATATAATGGATTGCTTGAAATTGGTTTATTGGGACAATGTTAAATTCTTTGTAGTATGAGATTAGAATTACCGTATTATTTTTACCATGGGTGTCTATTCTGTTTTTAAACTTTGTGTTAGATAGATAGAAACTTTGTGTGTACACATTTGTTATTCATGTACATCTAATGCTGCCACCAGGCATAAATCTACTTGCTGCAATATGTAATAATAATAACATAGTTGATATTGCTGTGCCACTGTCGCATAACATCGAAAAGACAATAGCCGGAATAATAAATAAGTACCAAGAATTGGCAATAGTAATAAAAATAATATGGAATATGGAACAGGTTTTGTTTAGCTCCAATTGTCATCTCAGCAACCGGTATCATCCCAAAACATATACAAAATAGTTTCAAAATACTCAACCTCCATCAAAATACGTACATCAAATCGCAAAAGGCTGTAATAATTTCAACCTGTCATATCACGAGAAAATTTCTCAACGTAATTCAACAGTAAAGAGTTACCTTGGTGAGAACCTGTGCTCTTTACACTAAAACAACTCAGTGAAAACTAAAGAAAATTAGAATAGAATAAAATAGAAAATGAAATTTATTATTCCGGGACAAGTTTGTCCATTAGGAACATAAATGGTTATAAATATAACAGAGTCAGACATATTACAAGAATAAGTAGATTTACATTGTACATTGATTTCACAGAATGCGACTATGACAGAATATATGATAAAATTAAAGGGTAATAATAATACTATTATTTATAATAATAATGTTATTCTTTTATTTTTTCGCAGGTCGATGCTCGGAGGACGAGGAGCGCCTCGTCCGAGATCTCTTCCGTGGCTACAACAAGCTCATCCGACCAGTGCAGAACATGACGCAGAAGGTAGACGTTCGCTTTGGCCTCGCATTTGTGCAGCTCATCAACGTGGTAAGTCACCTGAGCAGCTCACTTATTTGTCGTTCCATTTAGTTCTAAGCACTCAAAAGGATCTTAAATCTGAAGGGCCCCTTCTTAATTTAATAGTCTGCAACCAAGGGCGTACCCAGGATAATAAATAATAATAATATATGGTTAATGATCGCAATACAAGACCAGGTGGTGAAAACAAAAAATTATGAAAAATATATAATTGAAAACCCAAATTTATTGGATGACAGATGCAGAAAATGTGATAATGCCTCTGAGACGATACAGCACATCACAAGTGGATGCACTAACTTATCCCAAAAAGACTACGAGCACCGTCAAATTCAAATATGCAACATCATCCACCAGAAATTAGCTCTAAAGTATAAACTCATAGAAAATGGAGTTCCTTATTTTAAGTACACACCTAAAATCATCCTTGAAAACAATCACTGTAAGATTTATTATGACCGTTCTATCATCACCGATAAAACAGTCCATAGCAACTGACCTGATCTAGTAGTGCAAGATAAAACTCACAATGAAACGTACTTGATAGACATTGCCGTACCTAATTCGCATAATATTACTACAGCCTACACCAACAAAATGGAAAAGTTTGAAGAACTTAAAAATGAAATTAAGAGGTTGTGGAAATCAGATAAAGTACACATGATACCAATCATTATCTCTAACACAGGAGTAGTGCCTCATTCAATCCATCAAGGTCTTGAAACTATTGGGCTGCCGAAAAATTTGTTTATTACAATACAAGAAGCAGCAATTTTAAATAGGTACTTGTCGGATTGTCAGAAAATTTTTCAACATAGATTAAAAAAACGAGAGTGCTTTGTGATACCCGTACCTCGCCTAAAACCAGCAAAGATTCTGTGAAAATATATTAAATAATAATAATAATAAAATTCCTTTACGCGGGCGACGTTGAGACTATGAAGTCCCCACTTCCACCTAACCCCTTGATAGCGTCAATGAAAACATATTAAAAAATGGTAGACAAACGTTTACAATACATAGGATATACAATACACACTACTATTTGTGAAATGTCAAAAATGTAAAAAACTATATGTGAAAATTCGTGTAAAAAATATTTCTGACAGTGGGAAAAAAACATGAGAATAAGGGTTTAGTATCGTTCAGCGAAAAATACCACTGCAGGAAAACGCTCACACAAGAAGGGGGGCGTGAAAAACCTGCGAAAACCTACTGAGTGAAAGCTAAAGTCGTGTTATTTTTAAAATGCAACATAGATAAATAGGATGGGCAAGCCATGCCTTGTCTAGGGGGGAGCAAGCTATGGGACTTATGAGATTATTTCCTTGAAAAAATAGTTTTACTTTAGTAACATATTTTATACTAATATATCGATGGCTAAGTTTTAACAACACGTGTCTCAAAATTTGGCCGGTTTGACAAGGTATCTTTAAAAAATAATGTAATAACATTAAAAAATAAAATTCAAGCAAACAACAACTCTTTGTTGGCAAATGTACTCTTCTTTTTTCAGGTTTATGAATTGTTGGTTTTTAATTTGGAGTACAGTTAGAGAAAGTAAATGTTTTTTTTTGTTCTCCTGGAAAGTGCTATTTTTGAGATACGTGTTGTTAGAACTTAGCCATCGATATATCATTTTTCGTGGGTTTAAAGAAAATTTGTTGAATACTTTCGTTTCAATTCAGTACTGATTTTGCTAAAAGACTTTTGCGATTTTTGCTTCTGGGGGGGGGGGGGGCCCTCGCTGGGTACGATGTAGTTTTTAGGTGTTAAGTGTTAAAATTAGTTTAAAACCATCCCCTTAGTACCCTGTTTTTCAAAACATTTCCCTCGCTGGGTACGCCCATGTCTGAAACCTCAAATAAGTGCCTAGAATACGCTCTTCATTTTATAGGGTATCCCACTTGAATGGCGGTATCAAGAAAATAGTCTCAAATTGTAAATGCTCTTCTAGATATTCTTAAATTAGAAATATCTTATCGGAAGAAAGAGTGGTATAACGGTTAGAATATTGTCGTTAACACAGCCAACTTCTTTCCACGGGTGCTGGATATATTTAGCTCTGATTTAATAGAAAAAGAAGATACTTTAAAGTTTAGCATTACCATTTAAATTTTTCCCTTTAAACTCAAGGAAAGTTTTATTCACCTTAATATTTCACAACTGCTATTAATTCGCTACTATTTTATTCACTCTACTTATATATAGCCCACATGGATATAATAGTAGCCAGAAAATACAGTTTTTTAATTGAGAATATTCTACAGACATTGAATAATTCCTGCATCATTACATTATGTATATTGTCTGTGGAGAATATATTGTGCCTCCTAAAGTTTAGAATATTTTCCTAGACTCCGCAATTTTCAGATCGCGAATGCATAGCGAAAAGTTCTGACTCGGTCGCAAAAATATCTTCTAAACTCTTGAAGCAGCACGTAGTTATATCCCGTCACAAGATTATTTTTCGTGATATTCACAATAAGATGGATTCATTGACATGATCGCCACATTTTCGTCTGCTACATTTTCTTGTCATTATGATGTTATGTTCCCCTAGATTTTTGAATTGTAAAGTCTTTACGCTGTCCCGAACGTTTTAATATAAAGATATCTTCTCACCCTAATTTAAAAAAAGATTTCAAAGGCTGCTGAACGGTTTGAAGCCCTGAAAACCGTTCATAATTTCCATGTTAACGAGAGCGAATGAAATACCTACCGCCTGCATATACCATTTGTGAAGTGGTTACTATGAGGGAAGATAGTAAATCATAGAAAGGCATCAATTTTTTTTAAATTATCAATAGCCATCACAGCTTTATTCAATTTTTTTAAATCTAATTTTCAGATTTTTTAATTGTAGTTTTTGTTTTGCAACCTATATGCTATAAAACCTGCTTACGACCACTGTTTGACTGAGTAACTGACTGATCGACTAATTCATAAAAATTTTTGGGGAAGTGGCGAAGCGAGAGAGGTACCCCCAGATACCCCCAACCCCCCGAAATATCAAAACACAAATACTTTCCTTGATAAAATAAAACAGAATATTTTAAAATCCTGAATTTGCAACGGATTACATTGACAAATTAAGTTTTTAGGTGTTAAGTGTTAAAATTAGTTTAAAACCATCCCCTTAGTACTCTGTTTTTCAAAACATTTCCCTCCTTGGCTTGTGACCCCCCACCTCCCTGATCGAAATTCATGGCTACCCCACTCGTTTGGGGTGAGTGAGATGGGATACGGCTAAAAGTCATGGAATCGATCCCCTCGAAAATCGTCTGAACAAGGTCTCACGCATAAGAAACAGAAGTGAGTCATTTATAGTAGCAAACAGACCTAAGTTAACATTACATAAACGCTGTTTTCTTTACATGGCGCCAAAGTTATTTAATTTACCGCCCGCTAGAATTTAAAAAAATAAATCCTCAAATGTAATGTTAAGACTCGCTTAAGACGCTTTTCTCGCAAGAAATAGTTGAAAATGTATTTTGATGTTAGTTATTTGAAACACTCATGTATCATTTACTGCATTATTTAGTTTTTATTGGCATATATTTTGTTGTTTGATGGTGGCTCAATTCAGGTCCTATGACCTTGGCGACCACCTAAAGCTCCTTGTCTTGTTTTTTTTGTATTTAGATGTAAAAACAAAATGTTGTAGTGAATAAATTATTATTATTTTAAATGAAAAAAGCGATCCTTAGGGAGCAAACTACAGGCAAAAATTGTGGCCGATCGAAAGCGGGTAATTTCATTCATTCGCGTTTGAGCGTAGCCTCTTTGTCTGACTTAACCATTTTGAGAAGAATTAGAGCTCTTATGAAATTCATGCTCACGAACTAATCATCTTTTAACATCAGTGTAAAATGATTAAGTATTTATAATGCTGTCATTTCATTGACATCATTTCAAATTTAATGCAATCTCATTACAAATACCTTTGAAATTTAAGAATATTAAGGCAATGTTGACATGGATCAAGTTTTCACGCTCAATTAACAACCTGATGAATGGCGCAACAGGTAGCAGTCATTTTTAAAATAACTTAAGTGGTTGCGTGCTCCTTATCGACGAAAATACATTTATTTGGGCGGTTAGAGATAAAATCTGAACACAAATTCCCAAATAAGCGTGCAGTCATGCAGGTAGTGAATAGTTTTTTTTATCGTTTTCCTCCGGTTAAACACTTAATTATCACTGGTCAACATTCCTCAGATTGTTTTCACGTAGCTCTCCACTCTTACACTGTTCTTCGGCTGGTTAATACCTTTTGCCTTCCTCAAAGATATTCTAGATGATTGCCATTCTAAGTCGAAAACTGTTTTTGACGAAAAATACATTTTATTTGGGCGGTCAGTGATAAAATCTGAGCGTAAATACAACATGGGTGAGCTAGATGGTCATGTAGGTGGTGACTAGTTTTTTTTGCTGTGTTTCTCCTGCTAAGCACTTCATAATCACTGGTCCACATTCGTCACATTGTTTTCGCGTAACTCGCTACTCTTAGCCTATACCTTTTTTTCTTCCTCTTAGACGATCTAGACGATTGCCTAATCGATCGAAAAACAGTTTTGGAAAGAATTGTTTTCCTCAAATTTAATTGGCATTTGGAAATATTGTTCTTCAATCGGCTAATCTTTTAAAGACTTCGTAATTGTTCTTCCTATTAATTTCTCCAAAGCAAATATCCTTTGTCACCGACTCTATGTAAAATTCATCTAAGGCATTTACACTACCGTTCTCTCCTTCCACTTGTCCTTCAACGATTGTTTTCATTAGATCCTCGCGTCTCACAATATGGCCTACCTACATTGCCCCACCTTCTTGCGGTCATTTGTACTACTAGAGGTGAAAGCATTGTTTGTTTCTCTATTCATTCATCTTGTAAAGACTCAAATAGAGTTAGAAAAGCAAATAAATCCGTTTATTTTTGTTTCCCGATCCATCGCCTGTTTCTGGATCTATTGGTGACGATCAATCGACCCTTTCACAGATAATTCGATGACGTCAGGAGCTTCCACAGATACCAATCAGATGAATCACCGCTTCTCAACTACTCCTCGTTTGATTAATTTTTGTTTGAACTCTTGACAGCGATGCCTTCCCGGAAGTTAAAAATTCATCCCGAATGAGTAAATTAACGCGAATTCACATGACGTCAAAAGTCATGAAATGTGGGCGTTACCCAAGGTTTTAAACGACTTTTCTCCTCTCCTACCTTCTAAGAACTCCCACATTACTCACACCGTTTATCAATCTGATCTTCATCGTTCTTCTACAACACCACATTCCGAAAGCATCCTGATTTATCCTTCACTGTCATCGTCAACGCCTCTCTACCATAAAGAAGCTTCCTCCAAATGCAAATCCTAAAAAAATTCTTCTGACTTCAACGCTCATATTTTATTTGTGTGAAGACTCCTCGCTTTGAGGAATTACCTACTCGCTTGGCCTATTCTAATTACTATTTTCTTCTTGCTTTGTCCATTGTTGCTCATTCGGCTATATAAGCAGCAGAACTCCCTCACCTCCTCTAGTTTACGCTTTCCTATTTTATGATGAGCAATACTTACCACCGCATGAATCGAACCCTCCACTCTTAGCCTATTCCCCGCGATTGAATGCCTTTTTTCTTCCTCCTAAATTATCTAGATAATTGGCGCATCGATTGAAAAACACTTTTGGAGATAACTGTTTTCCACAACTTTAGTTTGCATTTGGGTTTACAGTTTTTTTTACATTTCCGTAAAAGACAATCAGCAGCTCAACTTTTATATTCTACGTAATAATGTATTTGGGAATATGTGCATGTGACATAGTTAACAGATGAAGTTTGCAGTGATTTTCACTACGAGTAGTGAAAACGTTTTTTTCTCTAATCATCCATCCTATAAAAACTCCAGTAGAGTTAAAATAGCAAATAAATACGTTTTTTTGTTTCTCGATCTATTGTCTGTTTCTCAAGCTATTCGTGACGATCAATCGACCCTTTCGCAGATAATCCGATGACATCAGGAGGTCGTACCTCACCGATGATGCACCACTCCTAAACTACTCCTCGTTTGGTTCATTGTTGTTTGAACCCTTGACAGCGATGTCAAAAGCCATGAAATATGGGCGTTAACATTCAGGTTTTCCATAAAGCTAATGTCAGAATATTCATAATTATATATTCGTACTTTTCCATTAAGCTTTAATATTTGTACAACATGCTTCACTGCTAAGCGATATCATTATATACATTCAAATTGTAGAATTACTTTTTTTGTTTATTGTATTTTGAGTAACATATTTACTTATGATTTAATAATAATATATGATATGATTTTACACATGATTTATCATTGATATAATTTTCAAGGAGTTTTTATCTTCTTTATTTATTTATATTTTTAATCCTTTTGTATAATTTATTTTCACACGTTGTTTTCACCATTATTTATTACAAAAATAACCGTAAGCAAGTGGGCTACATATATGGCTTGCCTTATTGATCAGGCATTATAATTATCATCTTATGGGATATGTTACTAGGATGCAACGCTGTGCACAATGTTGCCAAGGAAATATTCAAGCGTTATGTTCCTTTCTCCATCAGGCGAATAATTATCTATTTGTTTCAGTCTGGAGAAATGTAACATTTTCCATTCAATTAAAATGCATAAAACTTGAAGGAAATGAATTGCTAACCCCAGTCTAAAGAATTGGAAAAAAGGAGGTAACGAAAAATAGGAATGTGATAGGGAAAGCTTCAATGCTGTAGTAAAAAAATTATCATTATATCATTATTATTAGTCAGTAATCCTACGATTGGTTTGGTGCAGCTCTCCATTCCTCTCTCCTATCCGCTAGCCTTTTCATAGCCACGTATATCTCCTCTTTTACATCCATTGTGACCTGTCCTAACTCATTCGGTGCCGTCCCTTGCCCTTATTCCCTTCCACCTGTCCTTCTGCGATTGTTTTCATCGGGGCATCATGTCTCATAATGTGGCCAACTAAGTTATCCCGTCTTCTCCTTAAGGTATTTAGAAGACTTCTCTTTTCTCCCACCATTCTTAATGCTTCAAAGGAAATAATGACGAATTGCGTTTTAAAATTAATGCCTGCGTTGGATTAGAGAAACGCAAAAAATCATACTTACCTTCCTCTCGAAAAAGAGTGGATGATATTATTTCTCCTTCGCAATAGTCACTTGATTTAATTTTCTAACTCCGCCATGACGTAGCGTGTTGCCTATCTTTGGACTGCCTGTGTTGTCTGCCTGTCATCTGTGTCGTGAAAGTAGCGAGATATTGTTTTGGACCTCCCCGCCGACACTCATTTGCTCTCCGCGATCTTACGATTGATTGAATTTCGATCGACTCACATCCCTAATATTGGTCTGACGCAGCTCTGCATTCCTCTCTCCTATCCGCTGGCCTTTTCATAGCCACGTATTTCTTCTCTTCCACATCCTTTATAATCTGTCCCATGTAACTCATTCGGGGCAGTCCCTTGCCCTTCTTCCCTTCCATCTGTCCGTCTCCGATTCTTTCCATCAGGTCATAGTGCCTCAAAATGTAGCCAACTGAGTTGTTCAGTCTTCTGCCTAAAGTTTTTAGAAGACTCATATTTTCTCCCACTCTTCTCAGCACTTTATCATTACTTACTCGGACGATCCATTTCATCTCCATCATTCCTCGGCAGCACCACATTTCTAATTCTCCCACTCTTGCTTTGCTTTGTTTTGCTGTAAGCGTCCAAGCCTCGCTTCCATAAAGAAAACATGATTCATCTGTTGAATTTTCTCCTTTTTTTCTATTCCTGTATACTCAATTCTTCTTTTTGTAGAAAAGTAAACGAATATTCACTGAAATTGAAGCACTCGGAAAAAATGGGGAGCAGCAAAATGACATTATTTGAGTAATGCGAAAATAAAGATGAAATGTTTACTTACTGCATTTGATTTTGCATTACTATAGTGCGGTGGGAAAACTTTTTCACCAAAATTTCCGTATATTTCCGTCCATTCGCTGCATTCAGTGTACATGGATAAAATTTTATTACAATCCTCGGAAAGAGTTAGAAATGAAAGTAACCATATCATTCAAACTTTAGTATCACTTACATTGTTGGTTTTTTTACGAGCGGGGTACGGTTGGAAACGATTCTGGGGAGGGTTACTTTTCCTCAGATAAAATGCCTGAGGCATTCAAATGGAGTGATTTGGCAAAGTAAGCACTTAAAACAGAAATATTTGTTATTCAAACCATTTATGTTCGTTTTTATTTCTTCTTTCACGATACGGCCATAAATGGGCAATGAAAGAATTTACCGCAATCAAGAAAGCCTCAGTTATTTACGATCTATATTTATGGCGGTAGATTAGGTAGGTATTCAAATCACTTGGTTGGAGAAATCTGGAGAAAAAATCCATTAATTGAAAACCAAAATTCTAATAAGGCAATAACTACAGTTTGGTGAACAGATTGTTAGACTCTTAAGCTTCATAGATAAACCAATTTAAAAATGTTGACGCTAACTAGCTTAATTTTTTTCGCGTTAAAATCACTCCACTGGTAAATTTTTCAGCACACCGGATTTTTTTCCAGGTACACGATTTTAATTCTCTTTTTTCTGCTGCTACTTCACTCTTGGCCTTTTATTCGTTATGAAATTCACAAACGCCATCATTCACCATTACGCGAAATTGTACGAAAAATTCAAAAAGGAAATATTATTCACCCTGCACAATTATTTCTCTGTGGATTTTTAGCACAATTTGTGCATTGCAGGTGACTCCGTAAAAATATCACTGATGCTAGTCCCGGCATTCTTAAATTATTCACCATTACCATAACCTGCAGTTATCACCTATTCTTCCAAATCCCAAACCATAACTGTTTATATAAACATAGGTCTTGTGGAGAAAATTTGACGAATATATGTATCAATATAAAAAATGTGGTGCCATTGTTTCAGCTTATCTGTTACATACACCCAAGCATGTTGTCCAATATGGTATGAGCAATTTCAATTCTAAGATTTAATTAATTTCTTTCATACTCCTGTTCAATAAATGCATTCGTTATTATTCGTAAATTTAATGAGCTTTCATCGAAATGATTCATGATTTGTTTCCCTGCATATGGTGTAAGATTATGTCGAGCTTAAGAGTTTTTTTTAGAAATCATCGCTTCGCACTGGTTCAATTTTTTCAAGAATATATTTTCTCTCAATCAAGACACGGAAATAGAGTTTAAATAGTGTTTTTCAGACCTTGTTTTCTATTTTTCACTTCTCTGCTAAATAGATTGGCCATATGGTAGACGCAATTGATATATAGGTGTATTTTTACCTCTAATGGCCTACTTCTTCTTGAACAATTATTTTCTGGGTAATTATATTAGACATATTTTTTATTAATCTCGTTTTTACAAATAAAAAACAATAAGTATGCGTAAATATGGGAAAGTTATTTTTTACATGATTCAAATTTTAACTAAGCATTTAATGAATTACTGAAGTTATTACTGCATTTTTAACTTTGTCATGGGGTATACTTTTGTACTGTGACCGTAGGAATTCATCATTTTTTATTTTCATTTTAAATAATCAAGTAAATTGTTTGTCCCATATAAACTAGAAACTATATTTGTTCTGGTATTTGTCTTCCAAGTCCATTATTGTTTGTCCACTACTATTCAATGATTAAATTCATATATTTTCGTTTACTTTTGATTGAATTTAACATAGGAAAATCAATAGAATAACCGTAAAAACAGTCGGTATCCCTTTTAAACTTACGAAAACTCTCGCAATATCTGAATTCAAAATATTTTCGTTTATTCTCCTCTGAACTTTGGAGGAATTTACTGTAATATTTGTCCTGTAAACTCCTTCCTTTTTTCACGACTAAGAATTCAGCTGTGTTCGTATAGTTCGGTCGCTTTTAAGCTCTGTGGGATCCAGTTTGAACACCGGATGGGGATTTTGAGGTTCATGAGATGGCTACGTTGCTGCTTACGGGTGTGTTAGGCTCAGCGTTACGTATTGGCGTTCCATGGCAAGTTCATCCCAGTGAGTAGGAATATCCGCAGAGGGTTTAACGTGACCAAAAACTCCACTGAAGGAAAGGCATCATTGCGGGATTTAGCCAAAACTCATTTCGCCGTTTCTTTATCAAATAAGTAAGGCAAGATATCCTGACTGAATCATTCACTGATGATGATATAGTCATAAAACGTATTCCTAATATCATGCAGAGGTGCAACAGTGAAGGATATTAGCGAAAGTATTTTGGGTTGTTTCACCCTAATAATTTTACTACTTTATTTATAGAAAGAACTATTATTTCGAGAAAGGTGCAAAGGAGATAATGCATGGTGGGAGAAATCAAAATATTTGTAATCTTCCATAGAAACTGGGTCTTCATTTCCGACTCTATAGGGTTTATTTCACGCATTCACCTTTACTTCGTTTCAAATCAGTACGGTAAAAATTCATAAAGAGTGGAAAATGACTAAGTGCTTCGAATGCACCATATCAACAATGAACAAAGATGAGCATACCGTTGTCAATGAGAAAAGACAATTCGGCGTTGTATTCAGTCATTAAATTTCGTTTTCAAACTGAGTATAAACTATTTGTAGATAAGATTAAAATGTAAGGTATATTTTAAATTCGAATGACCACTACGTTAAATTATTCCAGACCCACTAAATGCCACTGTCTCTCAAAACTAAAAGTATGCATGGAACTGTCAAGCAGGATTAGTATATCCTCAAAGTATCCCGCAAGCACGTTGAGTTTAGAAGTATGCCTAGTGTCTATAAAGAATTGCTGAAATATTATTAACGTGCTCCGTTGCTAAGAAACCAGCATATTGAATAGCATTTTCATGCTGACATTTAGTTTCAAAAATCTGAACTTCCTCGGGTCCTATTGTTAAAATTCACTTCAAGATGGAATTTCTGCTAGCTCCATGGGAAACCAAAAATGGTTTATGAACTTTAAAGTAATTTTGTTACTCGCTCGCATGATTCGATGAGATTAAAAAGCAAATAAATGAAATATAAACACAATAAATATAAGGTACATGTTTGCCGTAAGTACATGGTTTATTTCCGCCATTGAATTTGTCCAAATTCTTTAAATTTTAGCTACAAGTAGAAATTTATATAGAATTATATGTGTTTATATTTCACCGTGAGGATTTGGCAACCCAATTCAAAGGAGAACGTAGCTCTGCAAATATTGTACTTTACTCTACTCACATGAAGTCAGTGCCATTTGGAGTAGGCACCGTTTTTTCCTGATGTTCCTTTTCCGATACTCAGTGGTTGATCCATTGTGGGAGTTGGGGAGGTTATCGCGTTGATCCCCGCCAGTCTATTTCTAGAAGGGTCTTCTTTCCTTTCCCTTGCCTTGCGACTTCATCCTCTGGAATACTGCGGCTACATTCGAGCTGCTCGTAACGCACCGTAAAGGGTATGAAGCTTCAAGACCTGTGAATCCTTCGTATTCCCATTGTTTACCACCAAATCTCATGACGCAACGCTTTGATCCCACGGACTTAAGTCCAAAAATCCTTTTATTCTTACATAGTGATATGGAGCGTATGATTCTGCAGTGAGTAGGATAGTTATGAATGAGAACTTGTCTATTTTTTTACTCATATCCAGGATAAATACCCGAAATGAGGGTATTTTTAATAAATTATATTTTTGTTAAAGAAGTTAAATAGTAAATTGGTCCTCAAAAATATACTATATATTAATTTTCATTGATGGGTATTAATCAATGAGTATTAATGGTTATAGGTATGTGTTCATATAAGTTTTAACTTATAAATACAAAAAATTCGTGAATTTATTATCCAATAAAATTTTGACGGTAGCATTAATTTTTCTATTCATTCATGATACGTCTTTTATGAGAAAAAGTGAATTATATCATCAAGGAAAATATATGCCACTGGAAACGAATAATGAGCCTCTTAAGAGATGATTTTTTGAATGCACCATTCCGATTATACTCAACTGACACGTATTTAGAGTCAGGGAAAATGTACAGCTTGTAGGACGATAATCAATCTATTATATGCGCTCACGTTTGGTTTTTTTCGTGTTATCAAACCGGTACTTGCGAAGTTAACTCTTGGGGGATGCCTTTTTTGTGTACTTCGCATAGTTTTACTCTCAAAAATAAAATTCGAGGAATCAAGCGAGATGGAGTGGAATTGATTCATAATGAAAGATGATTTGCAATTTTCCACAAAAATAAATTTAATCCGGCCCGAGTTTCGATGTTACTACACCATTTTCACCTTGAAAATGATGTACTAACATCGAAACTCGGGTCAGATTAAATTTATTTTTGTGGAAAATCGCAAATCATCTTTCATTCTCAAAAATATGTTAAAAGTCAAATTCAAAACTTCTGAGGCTATTGTGGAAAAACCAGATATTTTTATAGCACTTATCCCGTCATTTTTAACAGTACTAAATATAGAACACTTATTGTACAGGGACAAGTCTTTTGTGCTACTTTTCTGGTTTTATAACCTCAAACCAATGCCTGATTTTATTTTTGCATGAAATGATAGAATGCAAAAATATTTTTTTACGTCTGTTTTTTTAAACATGATGGTACTTTAATCCAAAAATATATCCCTCAACATAAAGGAATGTCTTTTTTTAGCCTTCACGCAGAGTTCTAGAGTCTCAATACGAAGTCTTGGCATTCCCTTTTGGTGTAAAATCCAAGTGCATTCTGGTGGCTTTTTTTCCGGGTGCCTTCGCCTGCTCAGAGTTTAAGCACGTATGCCGGTCGAGAGCCTGCAGATCCTTATATGAGAGAAGAGTTGTGCTAGATTTATTGCCCTGTTGTTGGTGGAAGATGGATTAAATCGGTATGAGAAATACTCCATTGTGGGCTACCAGAGACAGAGCTGGAACGTTAAAGCTTAGGGAGCTCTCGGCAAAATACCCGCGATCTTTCTCATGGTAGCCAGTTGCAAGTGATCTGCAATGAATCATTTCCCCCCAGAGAGAATTGGGGCATCTTGCTAGAAGAGGACGAATAAAAAGAACATTGACGCCTAAATCTTACAATTAAACTTCCTTGGTTGCAATGAAAATTCTACGGTTGCATGGCTTCTATTGAGTGGAGTACTTAATTTCCACATCTTGCCAAAAGCAAAAGTTATTTGAATCTTCATCAATACCAGAAAAAACCTTTTGTAAACGATATTCATTTCAAAATTGTTTTTTTTTCACAGATAGTAACTTCCTTCAATTGCTCTGATTGGATTTAAAATAAGAAAATAAAGTTTCATGTTGCCAGCCGTTTCCCAATGAAGATGGGGTCCTGTGAAGTGGCATAATATTTACACTCTACAATTGTATACTTAGTATTATAATTTTCTACGTTACTGCTATATGAAATGATCATTTAATGCTAAACGAAACAAGGGATGAAATAAATTTACTTGCTCAAACTTTATTTAGGAATTATAGGGTTGAGAATGAAAATAAAAAAGTGAAGAAGTTGACTTTAAAATTTAGCATCTGATTATTTTTTAATCTCTTTTGATATTCGATTTATCCAAAGTCATTTTATTCCTTTAACATTATTTTTGACACAAATTATGCGTGTTATTAACCGCTATTTTTATCTTCATTCCTAGCAGAACAATCAATAAGTTTATATTTTAAAATTTTTG
Organism: Ischnura elegans; assembly: GCF_921293095.1. NCBI lineage: Eukaryota > Metazoa > Arthropoda > Insecta > Odonata > Coenagrionidae > Ischnura > Ischnura elegans. The sequence goes on along the minus strand of NC_060257.1, from coordinate 81,121,523 downwards.
AGATTTCATATATTTTCAAAAGGCATATTTCATCCTCTATCTCGCTTAATTACAGCTAGTTTCAAACTCTTATCTGAGTTTAATAAATTATAAGTTGTATATTCTGTGATATTTAGCATCAGACAGTAATATTTATCCACAATTATTGTCATCAGAAACCACCTGGTCCATGGCAAAAAAAAGCCAATGGATTTTTTCTCGCAGAATATTTCTCATAAGTGAAAATCAGCTTTAACAATATCACCAAGTGTCATTATAAGGAAGATAAAGAATAGAGAATTCACTAGTGCAGCTTAGTTGTTATCACAATGCATATTTTAGAATCGTCACATGCAATTGAGGGCGTTTGAATCCAAGGGGCGCAAATGCTTTTTTTCTAAACAGAATTAGGTACAGAAATTAACGGAATAAACACACAAAAACTTGCTGACCAAGGGATACGAGTGAATCTCTGTTCAGTGCTGAAATCAAGTAGAAAATCAAACGCTAAATTCTAAATAACTATATGATCTCACTTGTTTTCTTTACCTATATTCTTTAATTTCTGTACCTAACTTTGTTTAGAAAAAAAATCACTTGTAACCCTTGGATTCTAACGCCCTTGATTGCATGTGATAATTCTAAAATAATTCTAAAATCGTGATAACAGCTAAGCTGCACTGATGAATTCTCTATTCTTTGTCTTCCTTATGCGACACTTGGTGATATTGTTAAAGCTGATTTTCACTTGTACAAAATATTCTGCGAGAAAAGTTCCATTGACTTCTTTTTTGCCATGGACCAGGAGGTTTCTGATGACAATATTATGGATAAATATTACTGTCTGATGCTAAATATCACTGAATATACAGCTTATAATTTATTAAACTCAGAGAGAGTTTGAAACTAGCTGTTATTAAGCGAGATAGAGGATGGAATATGTCTTTTGAAAATATATGAACTCTCAAAATTTTTAAAATAAGTAATTAAATTATATTAAAGTATTTTTATTAACCCCCCTCATTGTTTAGGGAAGCATGTTCAATTTTTGTGATTCATTTCTACAATGTTCATTCTGCTACGCTTTTGTAGTTGAGGAGACGTATGTGAGTCGTGAGATAGTGGCTGCTGAGTATAAATGTCACGGACTGAGACTACTGCGGGGATAAGTTACGCGATCCACAAATCAGGCCGACTTGCTGTGCCGAGTTCTGGGTCACTACACTGCGTCATAATGGCACAAGCAGGGCCGGGGAGAAGGGGTGGAAGATCCTATGGACCTCACGCGACATCTGCATCCATGGCAACGCTGGCAGTGTTAGAGGCAAGGGAGTACTGACGGGTTTCGTGGCACGGCCAGTGGTTTCATGAGTAATCGCACGGGCCCGCCTCGTGGTATTTACAGTATCGGGGTGATGTAATCGCCGGTGTAATGTCCCGCAAATTGTAGCATCATAGGGATGAAGGATGCCTGCGATTCACGAGTGTAACCATGTCAACTTGGATGGTGCCAAGGGTGGTTTAAACCTCTCCCGAGGAGGCGACGTGATCAGTGCTTTCCAGCGACGCGGATCCCATTATGAAAGTCCTAAAAGTTCCCAACCCTAGCAAATCTTCGCCATGTTTAAATACTCATGTCAGTCATGTCTAAAGTCAATTAAGTAAAAATAGTCAGTTTAGTCATGATCAAACAAGCGGAAGGTACACGTTTAATGTCCACGGGGAGAAATCTTAGCAAAAGTTAGCAATCAACCCAAATTTGTGTACAATAACCAGTTGGAGGAAACTTACTCGGAAATCAATTTTTTATGCTAGGAATTGCTACCTAATGGGACATCAAACTAGCGGAAGGTACACGTTTAATGTCCACGGGGAGAAATCTTAGCAAAAGTTAGCAATTAACTCAAATTTGTGAACAATATCCAGTTGGAAAGTGGTTGAAAATGTAAAGGAAGAAACTTTTACTCGGAAATCAACTTTTTATGCTAGGAATAGCTAGCTATAATGGGACATGAACAACTTCTAGTATTGTTTTTCTCTAAGTATATTCCTTAATTAATTAATTAGTTTTTTTTACATTAAATGAAGAATATATCCGGTTAATTTCATTATTATGTTTCCAGTAATTTGCTAATCATTTAGCGTGATTAAAATGGACTCCTAGCTAACTCAAAGATTGTTTTCCACTAAAATCGTTTTTTAATGCAGCCCTTAATCACGTAGCGGATGTATTTTGAATTATTTTAGTATTACCATTCACTAGTTATCTTTTATATGCAAAGTAAATTTAATGTTCCATATGGAATAAACAATTGCTATGATTATTTCTCGAAAAACTCTCTCTTCAATGCGTCTCTTCATCTCACAGCAGAGACTCACTGAAAAACACGTAATTTTATCATTTATACCTTGGGCTGCGCGTTGGTAAGTGAATGAATCAGTCCGTCAGGATATAGGTTTTGCTTTATATGAGGAAAAAATTATATCCAATTGAAGCACTGATGTTGGAGTTTATCAACACAGCTTGAATAAGGCTTCGAAATTTTTTTCTTGGATATTTTTAAACTTGATACAAGTACTGCTATAGTAAGGAGACAAGTTTGCTACAAGTCACAAAAATAAGAGAGAATCCACAAGATTGGGCTCTATATGAGAGGAGAATGTTTACTGAAGTTAATGATAAAATAAATGGAGTTGGAGGAGGGAAAAGACAGAAGATAATACTTGGAAACATCAAATGAGGGAAATCTGATAATATGAACAGAACGGCAATGGATATAGAAAAGTGTAAAAGCGGTTTATCTCATTTAAGAGCCATAAGGCAGGTTTAACCAGTTGGTGAAAATTTTACTTCCCATGATGCATCTAGTTGCCAAGACTACAAAGTAATCAAGAACATTCGGTTGTGTTGCTGTAATAGACTGATTTGGGAATTTTAGGATATTTTTGTAGCAATGATATTAATTAACCTAAGTCATTGAATACCTGCAAAATGTTTGTTTTATTTCAATTTTTTAAGTTTTTATTTTTATAAACAATACGAGATATTTTATTAGATTAGAATTGCTAAGGATATTTTTTTGTTTTCTGTTTGCCCCTTTCTTCAAGGTAGATTTACTTCATCCTTTGTAATGTTTTGTATTTGTTGATGTAAAAATACTTTGTACGGCTCACTTACAAATTAACATGGGCGCGACGAGGACTTCACAAAAAATCAGACAGCGATGATACCATGTTACCAGACGATGTGTCTATGTCTTGAAACCCTTCTTAAATTCGTGAGTTAGGATAACAGTTATCATTATTTTATATTCCTTAGTGTAAATGTTTTACTTGGCAAAAACTGAAGTACAGAGCTTTATCTTGGTTGAGAAAAGTATGTTTGACTGAATTTATGCCCTAGTTATGTGAAACTCTCGTGCCGGCAGCTACTTCCGGGGTAATCCATACCGCAAAATATCCACATATTAGTTTGTAGCACTTAATACTGCTCTATCAGAATCATTGTTATCTAAATCTATTTCTACGAAGTATTGATTATCATGTCCTCCTTACTAAATCACCTCCACCACTGTTCCAACGTGTGCATATTTACTTCTGGACGTGAAAAACAACTGTCCTGTACGAATCAATCCATGAGTAAATTTCTATCAAATAGCATCGTTTAAATACCGCTTTTGTTGAAAAAGTAATTGACGATATTTTACAGCATTTTTGGCACTGGGAATCAAAAAAATAACGTAAAGAATAGCAGTCATTAACAAATTGGAAGGTGAAAACACATAAGTGAGTACAGTCTTTATGAAAATAATGTCGCTTTCGGCACCGTTTACATTATTTTCTGATAATACTTCAATAAAATACGATTCTCATTAGCTGATTTTCGTTAGATAAGCCCGTATATTTATAACTACTGTTTTAACCAACTTGATTCAATGATGACGATTCAACCATTTGCAAAAAGAACTTTATGAACAATTTTAGTATGAAATCTTGGAGTTTAGATGGTTAGTTAAAATATTATATTTTTTCGGATTTTATTTTCCATTTGCAAGGCTTAATTAATGAGATGTACAACAAGTACAGAAGCTGGTCGAGAATTTCCGGAGCGCCAGCAATTCCGTTTTTCATAAATGGCATAAATCCCAAATTTTTCACAATCAAATATTTAAAAAAACAGGTCTTAAAAGAATAATATTTATGAAAAAATTTCTTTCATAATTTTATCTTCTACATGATTACAAATATTGCTGCACCCACTTTCTCTTCCCTGCAACTTCCCATCGCAAAAAAGACCACCCTCGTGCATATTGCCCCACACTGGCTCTGATGGCATAGTCATTCCGTCGGACGGCCGGCGAGGAGAGTGGGCTATTGACCCGATTAGGTGCGCTGTGGTGTCGGCGGAGCGGCGACGAGGCATTCAGCGGTAGCGGGGTCGTGGGTGTCGGGCCAAGCGAAGGAGCGCCACCCCACCAAGGAACACACGCCTCGACTCGCTCTGAATAAAGTTTTGGCGGATGTTCCTATGTAGCTGGAAATTGATTTACGGTTCCTTATGCAGATATATCGATATGAAATTATATCGATAGGTCTCAGTTTCTCCTTTGCTATTAACACTAGAACCGCGGACGGGACTTTTTTGTCCCATCGCCCTTTGCAAATGTTTGCCATTCATGTACTAGTGGTTTGATCCCTTTGAAATTTACCAACTTGTAATAACTTTTTATGCCCTTTAGAATGGTTGTACCGAAAATATTGTACGATGTTTGGTTCGCGAGAAAAACGACGATTTACCTTGAACCGCGGGATGGGACTTTTTTGTCCCATATGGGGAAAACATACAATTTCAGTTTTTTTTGTACACTTATTTTGTATTTAGCATAATAACAGTTTATTACGAAGGGGATCGATGCACATATACCGTTATTCTGCCAGTTAGAAGCGCAGAAGGGAATAATCTGTGCACTGCGCCGGCCGCCTACTCACGCAGCGCCGGCCGCGTCACCTCTGCCCGGCGCTGCGCCCCTCTTGACAAACAACGCTTTTGCTGTCAAAATAAGCTTACTTTATTCCTAGTTACACTTATTAAAACGTTTTAAACATTACCTAAACACGTGTTTTGTTCACGCAAACCACAAAAAACCGTCAATTATACTTAAACATGACAGGATCAACGTATTTTGTCAATGGGACAAAAAAGTCCCATGCCGCGGTTTTGGTGGGGTTGGAAAGTTCAGCGGTTCTAGTGTTAACCCATTATAACCCAATGTTGCTTCTAAGCAACATAAGATATGTATAAATTTCAGGTCTATTCAAGAAAGATTTATACAACTTGTTCTTTGGTGCTATTAACTTTAATGGCGAAATACGTATTTGCCACAATAGTTATAATTAGGTACAAAATTTTCCCATTTAAAAAATGAAAAGTCTTGAAATTTGATATCTCCCAGAAGCAGTTCTGGGTTAGAAAGGGTTAACCGCATTGGTAATATAAATTTTAAATTATCTTTAAAACGTCATGGCAACCATAGTTCTCATTTTATATCGGCAGATATTTTCAATGCAAAGTAAATGGGGACAAACTCAAACTATTTTATATAAGTCTCCCCCCCTACGAGATAAACAAAAATTTAAGGATATAATCCTTATCGCAGAGGTCACATATAGGACATTCCGCTTCATCTATTATCGAGCAAGAAAAATCATATCGAAAATCCTGGAATTCGATTTTCTCCATATACCTTTTTTATTTATTAAAGCAAGCGACTGAAACTCTTGCTGAAAGGTAAAATTAAGGTAAAAAATAACATAAAAATTAAAGTAAATTAATACAGCAATTATAGTCGAAGTTATAATCGATACAAGTGTGCATTCGATAGATCCCTTTTCCTTCACAGCCAGTAAGCTGAGTTGGTTGAGTAGGTTGCCACGAGAAACTTTAAAGCCCGAATCAGGTGATAATTCTTCACACACAAGTCCAGTGATCATTTCAGTTGATGCCAGTGAACACCTCTTATTATATATACCTGCTACTTCATTCATTCACGCGACGTCTTAAGCGCAAACATACAAATAAATTCACAGTAAGGAGAGAAAGGGATAGGAGCATAAAATAGAAAAAGGACGAGGACAACGGCGCCCTCGTAGATGGAAAAGGCTATAAATCAGAGTGTTAAAATGCGGCCTGACTGGGAGTCGAACCCAGAACCTCCCAGTTTCCGGTCGGGTGTTCTATTTAGGCGGGGATTTATGCACACAAAAAACTCTCTTTCCTTTGGTCAATAGAATGGCCGATGTATCCGATGAAGGGCAATATCCGCGGATATTTGGATCCGAGGTATCCGATTCGACCATCCCTAGTTTCTAACATAAGTTTCAGTTGATACCCTCATTGAAGTGTATTTCTTATGATATTCGGATCACTCTACAGTTAGTAGTCACTAGTGGTAACTTTTGCAAACCTATTTATGCTCGCTGTGGGTGACAACAGCTAATTTAGCATTTTTTTTAATCTTACGTTCTCGGGCGAGTGTGGTGCGACGAAAGATCACGCACGCATTGCGTTACTCACAGAACTTAACCCATTAATCCCCAGCGTTGCGTTAACGCAACATTATTGAATCCTAATTCTCAGAACAATTTTCTACTTCAGAATAATTTTTTTCTTCGATTAACTGACTTTTTTGAGTATCTCTAGTTATAATTTTGTCATTTTCACCAACATTTTCATTTATACAATTGTATTATTATGACTGATGGCGTTTGGCATAAAAATCGATGCGCACACACGAGAACACCCTAGGAAAAATTGACATATCCCATCATGCCCGTTAAGGCAGAATGGGGAATTTCCTCCAAAGGAATACTGATAACTTCCGGCGAAGATGTCGAGTGTGCAAATCAAGGTTAAAAAATAAAAGATGTAACATAAATTTTCAAAATTACTTTTTTGTATTTATTTACCGGAGTTTTCCCAGCGTTGCGTATACGCAGCATTATGAAAATCATCTAATATGATGAAAATATTTTTTTTCCAAAAATTCATCTTAATTAGGTCAAAATAAATTGGAAAATGCGAAACAACCGAAGTTAAATAGGATCGAAGTTTTTCCCGGCGAACAAGTTGAAGGAAACACTAAAATGCCTGGCTGGGTCCATTTGACCCAAGAGAGAGTATTAATGTTGATTATTTTGAAACGAAGAAAAATTTAGACTCATATTTCATGACTTTAAATTATTTAGTTTGGTTTACCACAGTGTAAAAGTTAGGCCTGATATTATTATTTTTTCTATTTTTTCTCATCACTTATACCTGTCATGCCCGAATGGATCATTTCGACCCAGACTATCAAATTCATTTGAAGCCTTTCTACTGTTCCATTGTATTCAATGTAACGGTGTGTTTTATACTGATTTTTTGTCGAAATGTTACTGTAATTACTTTTTAACCTGATTCCATTGAAATTCATTGTGCCTCCCAAACCCATCAGAGGAAAAGTGATGGGTATTCACAAATTTGTGGAAGCTAGTTCCCCATAACACCTTAGACATTGTAGAACAACTGCAAGTTTAATATTTTTCGTCCAATTAAAATTTTTACTACCAAACTAAACACTTTCTAAACGATATTAATAAATAAACTGAGAAGGAATTAAATATTTTGAGTGAAATATGCAAACATGGTCATATAGGGTCAAATTCACCCACTCGGGCATAATAGGGTGTAAGGATTGGTCGGGCATGCTAGTGTTAAAAGCCCTGAATACAGTCTGGGGAATAATGGGCTAAAGACTCCCGTCGTGATCATAAACCGCTATGCAGGTACACTTCACGGATCGCGCGTCCTCTCCCTCTGCCTCACCTCACCTCAGCGCCTTCTATTTGACGGCATCACGACGTGGGTCGCCACACCCATATCCACTCCCCCGACGACGAAGCCGCACCCCGCCGGGACTCTGCGCGCGCGCGCGGGACACGGCACCACCCGCTCCTGCGATTAATCGACTGCTCGTGGAGTGTGGCGATGCATCGCCGCTAATGCCTCGTTCACATTACGATTGTCCGAGCGATTGTCCTAACGATAGTTGGCCGAACTAGCCGTGTGAATGCATATCCTGACAATAGTTGACGTAGTTCCAAACGATGCCACTTTACGATGGTTAGGTGCTGGGAGACCGGCAAAGGAAGCGACAAGAGAAAGACGAAAAGCTGGTGAAGCTCTATTTTTTTCATGGATTTATCCTAGGAAGGAAGAATATGGGCGGAAGAAAAATTATTCGGTAAATACACGTTGAACACAGTAATATCTTGTCCCTGCATACCTCAACAGCTTTGCTAACCGTCAATTTCCCGTTCACTTAAGATGTCAGCACTAGAGGGCAGCACTGGTTTTAACCATCGTCGTGTGAATGCACGATAGTTCCGACAATCGCTGGAACAATCGTAATGTGAATGAGGCAACATCGTGAAGACTTGTTCGCGCGTCAAAGTTGCGACTGCTATGGGTGTCGACTGTTGCGCCTAGCTTTCACGCTGCGAAGAGGTAACGAATCGACTGAGGTCTCGATTCGATCTGTTAACCGAAGTTCAACTTGGAACACAGTGGGATAGAGTGGTTATGAATACATTATATAAATTTAAACTCGCTTTTAACGAATTTCAGGGGATAATCGTTCTATTGTGTTATAAACGAGATTTCGTTATATCCATATTAACAAAGGATTTTTCCCTATACATCACTGGATTGCCGGTTTAAATTCCGTAAATCGTCTTTCTTTAAGCAACAGATCTGTAGTATTTAACCTTCGTTCCACTCTTTCCATCCAGCATCTGTAGAGGGAGGGATTTTAATAGAACTATGTGGTGATGGCCGCACGTGAGAGTAACTGATGATAAGATAAGGAACGGTTAAGTAGCGAATATATCCTTCATTTCTTTATAAAAGAGGAAATGATTCAACTGATTTGGGCGTTACTTGGTGGAACGGTGAAACGTTCTTGGTGAAACAAAACTCAGTACTATTCCACAAACTTTTTATTATTAGCTTTCAACTAGTTTTGGCGTTTATACCGCCATTATCAAGACTTATGGTTTTGTTACACCATGAGGGAATAATTCCCTAAGGGACTTAAGAATAGTTCGTAATATCGGAAATTTTGTATTATCCGTACGCGTCACTTGAGGGGAAAATAACATCGGCTATTATAAGAAAGTCCTAGGGACCGAAAACTCAGCTCTTTATAGGCGGGACTCGTTACATGTGTGGTCGTTTCAAGCAAATTTTACTGAATATCTATTTTAAAATATCGAGTGTAGGTCATCAGACTGGGTGATTAAAAGTAATTCTTTGTCAACTCCATCTTCAGGGCACATAGAAATAATCATACGAGAGTACAACAGCCTGCGTATTTATTTTTATTAATTTTATTTACTTGCATACCACCGAATTCAGCTCTATACAGCCTTTTACATCGGGGTAATTAGCACCTTAACAGTGTGGCGTACACAAACAACCGTGCCCTGGATATCGGTAACTTACCCAGGCAGGACTGGAACCCGCGACTTCCTGTATGGCATGCGAGGACACTACTCTGCTGCCACAGAGGCCGGCCAATATCATTGCTTATTTTATAAAATCAATACTTACCTTATAATTTTGTTATACGGGTACACCAGCGGTGTAACTATGGTGGGATTATGAATAGTTCGTAATATCGGGGATTTCGTATTATCCGTACGCGTTACTTGAGAGGAAAATAACATTGGCGATTATAAGAAAGTCCTAGGGACATATGGACTATGGGGGGATTAAGAAATAAAAGAATTATTAAAAACTATTGTCTGGTTTAGAGTATAATAACTGCATCTGCTTAAAGTTTAATTTTTAGTGCTAAAATGATGTGAAATATATTTCCAGGCATGTCATTTTTCAAAACATTTCCCCGTGCCATTGCCTAGTGGATGGGGTTCGCGACTCCAGGCCATCCCATTCCCCCGCCAAGGCATATTCCTAGTTACGCCACTGGGGTACATCATTATTGCTACTTCATATTTGAATGAATCCTCCTAACACTTAAGGTAACGAAACGTTGGCCAAGAATGACCATTTAATTACCCAAAATGACTACTTACACTCGGTATTTTTAATGGATATAAAAATCAAGAGGTTGAGAGGGATACGCTTATGGATACATTAAAAATGGAAAATATCCATTTAACTATGCAAGCAAAGGAAATAATGACGAATTGCATTTTAAAATTAATGCCTGCGTTGGATCAGAGAAACGCAAAAAAATATACTTAATTTCCTCCCAAAAAAGGGTGGATGATATTATTTCTCCTTCGCAATTGTCACTTGATTTAATTTTCTAATTCTGGCATGACGTAGCGTATTGCCTATCTTTGGACTCATCTGTGTTGTAAAAGTAGCGAGATATTGTTTTGGACCTCCCCGCCGACACTCATTGGCTCTCCGCGATCTTACGATTGATTATGAGAGAATGGGAAACCAATATTTGGTTTACCCAACTCCCTTTTCTTAAGCATGTGTCATTCATAAATACTGCAATTAGAGGCGCAAAGTGCAGTGTCTTCAGCAAATGAAGCAAGTTCACCATGAAAATTTCTTGATGTTCTCCGTGCATCAATCATGGATATTTTTGGAAGTAAGGAAAGAAAACTTTGTAAGGTTCACTGTTATTTGATTATGGGCACGACCCGTGTTTCGTAACTTGGTTACATCGTCAGGTGACTGATCTTGCATGCATCATACATTTATACACAAAGTGCACAAGTGACAGTGAGGACATCTATCGGAAAGGATAATTAAATAACAGTGAACCTTACAAAGTTTTATTTCCTTGCTTCCAATATGGAGAGGTTTCACAAAGTAAAGCCTGAAATTATTAGTTATATTTTGGATATTTTTTCCCATATTTTTTATTTTTAGATAAAGCATATTTTAGGGTAAACTTCTAACCCATACGATACGTTCATCTCGTGACTAATCTCCCCAACAGCTCTATGTAGCGTTTTAGTATCGATGCTGGCATCTCACAGCCGCCGATCGCGCACCGTAGCATTCCTTCCCCAACGCACCATCGCCTCTCTGCCTCCGGTCTTTTCTCTCGCGCTCCTTACCACCCCTTTTTCAAACACCCCCTGGCAATCCCTGTTGACATCCCCCTCCTCCTATTTAATGTTATTCATTGACTCATCCAATGTGACTCCCAGATGAAGGATCTGGTACTTTCCCGGTGAATCTTGTTGATGAAGTCTTCACGGCAAATCAGCCGGATCAAGATTGACATTGCTGCCAACGTTTCAATGGCCTTCTCTGCCATCGTCTTCAGGGCGAATGATGGACATGGTTAGTGGCGGGCTTATATACCCATTTGGGGAGGTCAAGTCGTCTGTGATTGGTCAGTATTAGGTTGTCTTCCTCCTCATACCTTACTCATTCTTTTGATCATGGGATTCCATGTTTTGCTGAGGTTGAAACCCGCGTCTCCATTCATTTTTTTATTTGCGATTCTCATTTCAATGGCCTCTTTTGTAAGACGGTCCCAATAGTATCCCTTTGCCTTGCGGAGGATTTTTCTTTCATTGAACTTGATGTTATGATTGTATTTAATGCGGCTACGGCAGATTTCTCTGGGCATACAAGCCTAATGCACCGTTTGTGTTCTGATATCCTGGTTTCAATTGTTCTTCCGGTTTCCCCAATGTAGCTATCTCCGCATTCACATGGTATGTGGTAGACGCCAGAGGTCTTGAGTCCCATTTTGTCTTTAATCTTCACCAGTTGGCTCCGTAGTTTTTCTGATGGGTTGTGACTTGTCTTAATGTGTCCAGATATTTAGTGTGACTCATTATTCCCATCAAAATACACTGAATAATTAACAAGGCATTATATCTTTAGCCTCAATACATTTAAAAAAATCATAGTGCATCAAGCTGTTGGCTGCTGTAGCTATGCGTTTTAAATTGAACAATATATATTTTGTTTTACTATTTGTTTTCATAGAATTGTTTTTGGAATACTTATACCTTAATTTTGACCAAGCCCCTTTCAATATGCATATTGTAAATCATAAATAGTGCTATCAGTGTATCAAAGTGCAGTATCGTCAACAAATGAAGTAAATTTACTACGAAATTTTCCATTAGACTAATCATTTTTCTCTCTTAATTTTTGTCGGACCTTCAAATATAGAGGGGCTCGAGCAGATATTTTCTCATATTTTCATAATTAGATTAGGCATATTTAAGGATTAATTCCTATTCCATCCGATATTTCCGTACATATATCCATCTAACGTATAAGTATCGATGCTGACATCTCACAGCCGTTATCCGCCCACCTTTGAATTCCATCCCCATCGCACCCCCGTCTCTTTTGCTGCCTCTCTGCCTCCGGACCTGTCTTCACCGCCCCCTCCCTCTCGAGCACCCCATCCTCCTTCCCCCGTTGACATCCCCTCCGCCTCCTACCACCCCCGGCTGGGTGTGATTCGCTTTCATTCCAGCCTCGGGTGAATTCTTACCTGCTGTCTCCTTTCGCTCCCTCCCTTGGCATTCTTCTGATCCTTTCGTGAAATATTCTCCTCCGCTAGCTCCTCTTCTTCGCCCAACCCACTCACTCAACCGCCTACCTCACGCCTTGTTCCTCCAGCTGGGTTACTCGAGAAAGTTGAATGTTCTAGCCACGATTATTACGACAGAATATTCTCCACCTGACCTGTCGCCACTTCATGCAAATCTTTGCATTTTTAAAGAAAGAGTACAGCTACTTTTACGTCTACACCTACGTAATACCCCGCAAGCCAGTGGCGTAGCCAGGGAGGTCCGGACCCCCTCTCCCCAAAATATAAAAACACTGTTATTTTCTGACGAATTTTTCTGGGGTTCTCAACCAGGTTAATGCTATTATATAAGACCTGTTATCAGCTGTATAAAAAGCATAAGGGTTGAACGTGAAGAATTTCAAAAGACCTACAGCCAATCGGACGACACCTGAGCCGCATTGTTGTCCTCGGTCGATCCGGTTCAGTGTGAAATTGGACTTCCATAAAGTAACACGGCCCTGAGGATGGGAGACAACTCGTCTTCCGAAACGTCGGCTTATATAAAAGCATTAACCTGGCTGAGAACCCGAGAAATATTCGTCAGAAGTATTCACCAGGAGAAATTAAAATCGTTTGCAATTATTTTCCATCACAAAGTAAACCAAAATACTGAAAAGTCATGAATTTACAAAATATTTCATTGTCAAATGAAGTTTTTGCGATTATGACATGTGTTGATATTAGTTTGAACCCATTACTTATTACCCTGTTTTTCAAAAATTGTCCTCCCTGGTTTCGGACCCTCCCCCCCCCCCCCCCCCCAAACAAAATTCCTGGCTATGCCACTGCCGCAAGCTCCTTCAATAGGCGTGTGGCAGGGAGCGTTTGGATACCAGCCTTTATCAATTCATAACCTCATAATTCTTCAGTGATAGGGGAAGGTTGCCTAAATCGCACCAGTTTTCGAAAAGAAAACGAATTAACTCAAAAAAAATGACAGAGCATACGTTTAAAATGCTTTTTAATATTAGGTGGAATGTCTACTTCTCCCACAATTTTTTGGAAATAATCAATTCCAAGTTTAACACATGTATAAAAATTCAATTTCAAACCTCTGCAAACGGTGCTATTTAAGCAACCGGTTTCCCAAATCGCACCACTGGAGGCCTAAAATAGGAAATGATGTTTCAACGACAATGAGAGGCAGAGAGGTGAGTAATTTAAGGTTATTTTTTAAATCGCTTAACAGAGCAAACATGTGCATTAAAATACCCGTAACGTAAGGAACGAAAAAAGTTAAATAAGTCATGTCTTTGACATAAATAATAAATTTAGTTTTTTGCTTGATAAAAAGTCGGCAATAATTGAAACAAGATTGACAATCGTTGAAAGACAAGTGGAAGGGAAAAAGAGCAAGGGACGGCCTCGAATGAGTTACAAAGGACAGGTCATAAATAATGTGAAATAGAATAAATATGTAGCTATAAAAAGTTTAGCGGATAGGAGAGAGAAATGTAGAGCTGCGTCAAACCAATCCTAGGATTGTTGACTAATGATGATGATGAGATGTAAAATAGTAACTGCCTGTTTTACTGATTCCAACCAGCTTCCCGAACTCGCATCCTCTGTTTTCACGTTACATCCCTTCACATATATTTCTCCCATCCAGCCAACCCCAGGATGCTACTCTAAGGACACTTTTCTGATATGCTTTCACAAAAACTCCTTATCCAAAAAATAACCGTGCATTCCTGCATATCATCACTAAAAAAATGGAATAAATAGGAATGAAAATAAAGTCGACGGCATTTTAAAAAAATAACAGCGCCAAGTTGCAAGGAACTTCTTGAGCTTGCACTTTGAAGAATACACTCGCATTTTCCAGTTTTTTCCTGTCTTTGCTGCAGTTTAAAAAGAAAAAGTGAAATGTGGAGAGAGAAAAAGTGGATCGCGTGCCTCTTGAGTTGCCGAGGCTAAAAATCAAAACCGAAAATGAAATGGGTGATTTTGCACGTTTTTGCATAAATATACGCAACTACGTAGATATATTTATGCAACGGAAATTACTTGCTAGAGGTCGTTCCCTTTGTTGGTTGCGATGGAAACTTCTTTGGGCTTCTCATTGAACCACTCCTCTCATTTGGAATAACCTTCTAACATTGTATTGTGATCGTCAATTCATCGTTATCACGAGAATAGGCGATGAGCGAAGTTGATCCACAGTCTCCCAGCAAAATTACTTTTATTTAGCGTCATAAGAGAGCTATGGAGAAAAAAGAGAAATTGTAGATATGGCTTCACGAACCAGCTATCCGGGACTAGTATGTGATTGACATACGTTCGTAATTAGATTCGCAAATTTTTCATCTTAGCATAAATTTTTGCAATTTCTTTTCTCCCTTCTGAAACTATTTAGGTGATCCGATCATAATGCCCTATGCTTTGAAGAGAAATGAATGAATTTTTACAATGCAAATAGGATCACTTATGTAATCGAAAAACCATTCTTTCTAATGTTCATAAATGTTAGTTATCTATCTTCTGAGGACTGCATGCAGCTCTGTTTTTATTACCATAACAGAGAAAAAATAAATTGGACAATTTACTGTGATATTCGTTCACATGTAGATCTAAATCTTCTTTCCATGCATTAAACATACCACAATTTTATTTTAACTAGTTCAGCTACGCCAATGGTTACGACTACATCATAAATTCTCTTCGAAAACCATTTTTCAAAATATTTCCACTGTGCCCCATAAATTGGTTGGATGTTTTCCAATCCCATCACCCTTTTTGATGTGTCTTAGGAGCAAATGAATTGCAGACATGAGTTCCATAAGGTCCGCCGTCAATTTCACTTCAGAGAAAAGAGAAGCCTTTTGCTGTTATTACAGGAGGTGCCATGATCGAAAGTCTTGAAAGATAAAGATTAAAATCGAGGACTCTAGGCTAGACTATGGAATAGATTATGGATTAAAATTAAGCACTGTAATAATTAATTATTTTAGCTGATATTTCACGTCCTCGGACTCGTAGTATTTTCATCAGGTCTAAACAATCTTGCGAGGAGTAGAGGATTGAACTTAACATTTAACGAAACACATGAAAAGGAGATCTCGGGTCAAAGATACGAAGTGAATGCGCTACTTCGCAGCTATTAGGCAGCATTACCAACCATGGCTACCATTCTGGATATGGGACAGAAATATGTAATCCGTGTGCTAAAAAGATTACTACGGTAGTTTCCTTCATCAAAGAAAACGAAATTCATTAATTGCGATTCCTTACCCACCATTAGTGTTTTCATAATATACAAATTATTTGGTTTTAAAAATCCCAGTTTACACGAATGGTAATGGTGAAATTTTATCCTCATTTGAAAAATGCCAGATTGGCGCCCATGCGATTCCACTCTACGTGACGTCACCGGGACCTAATTTCTATATAAGTAGATAGGAGTTTTACATTGTCTGAGATTACCAATGCATGCATGAGGCACAGAGCTCGGGGAAACATGTCTTAATACTAATCACCGATTAAAATTACCTAAGTTCGGAAAGTTTCCTTCGTTTGATAAGGTAATAATGATCCTTATTTATGCCAAGCGCTACCTACTAGCAGGTTACTCTGCTACCTGCTAGCAGCAAGCATCGCAGTGGCGCACAACATCCTCCCCCCAAGGTCACCTCACTTTGCGGCAGCGGGAACCAGAATGACGTCACACGGACTTTTCCCAGCATTCATACTAAGCCGTCGCGTTTTCGCGAGCTTGAAATTTTTCACTTTTCGTTTAATCGCGAAAAATAGATATCGTCATTTAAAAATCTAAAAGCGTGAAATAATAAGTAATAACTCCAGGAGTAATAATAAGTAATAAGATTTAGGCAATAAAAAATAATAGGAAACCACCCTATTGTTGCAATTCGACAAGAATTTCGTAGGGATATTTTACCCAGGATTTTGCAGGGACATGCTCGAATCAATACCGAACTAATACTCAATATATTATATGCTACTATATAGTAGCATAATAATTTGCCTAGGCATGGGTGATTGGGAACATAAATTTTTATACAGAAAATATGGTTATATGTAAAAACTGATGTACATATTTAACTGAGAAATAGCTATTTTAAATATTGTTGGTGACTTTGAGCATTTCGAGCTAAAAATGAAATTTACTCTAAAGCAAATCATATTGTACAGGTGTCCATGCTGCACCAACAAAATTAATTTTTAGTTCTAAACTAATGAGTGAATAATGAAAAGCATATTCATACTCTTTTTAATGTAGTTAAAATTTGCAAATTTTCCTGAATAGATTTATTCTTTTGAAGTGATCATTATCTTTTTCTAGCGTGAAGAAATTACAATCAAGTCAGTATTACTCATTTTTTCAACCGTAAAGTTGACTTCGGTCATGATTGATTGATCACTGATTCATGATTTTACCCAGGACAAATTTCGAACCGCAAGTATTTTTTCCAGGGATAACCAACGTCTCCATCAATGTGCATTTTATTTCCTAAGGCAACTAATATCTCTGCAGTCCGTGGTGTGACTATAATTTAGCGCAAAATATATCCATCCTATGATAAAAAAGGAAAGGAAGGGAAGCCATACATAATGGTGATCGTAGGCCACATAAAAAGAAGCAAGGCAGTAAAAATAATTCGCTCATCATTGAAATTCCAGGGGAGAAAATCGATGTTAGCAACAATTAAAGTTGGTGTGTAACACATATTATACACTGGACATGATTATTTTCTTATGATGAATAATTTGATTCTTCGTGTAAATAGCACCAAGTAATATGCTAATACAATGCCAATACCAAGGTATACATGCCAATTACCAAAGACATTCCATAGATTAGGTACATTTAATGAGGTCAAAATACGGCTAGGTAAACATCTATTAGAGATATGACACTGTTGACTATTTTTTTTATTATAAAACAATTGCACGTTAATGCATGTATGATCGATAAAATACAATTTCGCTGATTCATCTTCCTCCAGCATCATATATTTATTATTTCATGTGATTGAGCTACTTATTTTCTACAATTTCATGAATGTTTTTTTCGATGGTGAATTTCTTATGCGATGAGAATTGAAGTGGTGTTAATTTATTAGATTGTAATAAAACTGCGTTTTAATGATAGTACAACAAAACTAACTAATAGAAGTATTTAACTAATAGAAATGACAAAAGTATAAAATTATACCACTGGTTCCTACATTACGATATTATTTATATTACCAATTGATGAAAGAATATTTCAATTTGAAAATTGAGAAAATTAGAAGGCGTAAAACATTCTGAAGAGCCATACACGGACTCAAAATGTAAAGGAAATTACATGACCTGCTACCACTTTTTTGTTGTATTCAATGTAAGAAAACATTATTTGATATTCAGGTAAAACACAAAGATTTACATAAAATGAACCTTTTTAATTTTAAAAAAACATGACATGTAGTTTTCTTTACAATCAGGTCGCAAAGTTAAAGGTTACTAATTTTATTCTGCGCTTTATGGTGAGATTAAACTTTTGTGTAATGGCGAAATGAATAATCATATCCATACGTAACAGGGATAGCAAGGCAGGCGTAGGATAAAGAAATCCTTTGCCCCTTCGCGCTTTCGTTTCCGTGCATTGCAGCACAAAGGTCCACTTTCCAGCGGTCGAGAAATATCAAACTATGTCGCCCTCCTCTCGGCGGAGCAGAGATCCCGCTGTGGGAAGGGAGCCTCGCAGAGTTTGAGAGAAGGACTACAAAACAGGGGCGACCTCTAAGTGCATTTCCCTGCTTTCCTATGAATACATTGCCGAGAATCGTGCGTATGACCCTACATTCTGGTAAGGCCGACTCTAGGCCGCTGTTTCGCGCTCTTGGAAGAAGCCTCGCATCTCATGGCTTCAAATGATAAACTAATAATACCGGTTGCTTATAAATGAATATCGGGATTTTAACGCTTTATAATATTTATTACATTATATTTACAGTTATAAATTATATGTCAAATTAAATGGCAACTTGAACAGTTTTATTTTTTTAGCAACAATGAACATGTGTGTGAAATGTTTCCGCCGCGATCCGCTAGAAAGCGGTAGTAGCAAAGATGGCGACTAGTGAACAGAAAGCGTTTTGTGTTTTACTGTTTGCAAAGACTGAATCTGTACAACATGCGTTCCGCATTAAATTCTGTTGTGATCCTCCAAGTGACAATAACATCCGTAGATGGTATCATGTCTGTAGTTACGTTATCAGTAGTTAGCAACAAACGTTGCACAATAACTACAGATTCAGTCTTTGCAAACTGTAAAACACAAAAGGCTTTCTGTTCACTAGTCGCCATCTTTGCTACTACCGCTTTATAGCGGATCGCGGTGGAAACATTTCACTTACATGTGCATGTTTGCTAAAAAACCAAACTGTTTGAGTTGCTCTTTCATTTGACATATAATTTATAACTGTAAGTGTAATGTAATAAATATTATAAGGCGTTAAAACCCCGATATTCATTTATATACACCCTATACTAATAATTTTAATAATTTACAAAAAGAAAGCTTGTGTTTACTGCTGATGGGGTGGAAAAAAGGAGGAAAGAGCAAAAAAAGTCAGAATTCAAAGAGCAAGAAGAAGAAAAAACGCCCTCCTTCACCGAGTTCCTCCGACTCAGAGGATCAGAAAGGGCCACCCCTGGATGACTCCGATTCGGAATTTGAGATACCACAATCCACCAAAAATGGTTGCGAGAGAGATGTGTATAAATGTGATTTTTGTAAGTGAATTTACGATGTTATACTCACTTACGATACGATGTAATTTTTTTTATAAAGGATTTTTTATGAAACTGATTTTTTATTTCTGAAACTTTCCAGAATTGAAGGATACGAGTCAAAAGTACGCCTCAATGTTCAAATTCCCCATATATCCAAAAATGTGCCCGCTATATTAAAAAATCAAAAGCTAGCCCATATTTGGACCTTCTCCTCTAATAATTGGCATTCTTGATATTATGCAGCTTCACAACGAGCAAATTTTCGACCTATTTCTACAGCAAATGCAACCTTTTTTTTTAAATATGTAAAGCGGACTTACACTACACACCACTGCAGTTAAGCAACAAAGAGAAGGCCATCGAGATTGAAACAAAAGAAAAACTAATCTCTCAATGGAAGAGTAAAGAACTACATATGTACCGCCCTCATCAGTTAAAGCTGTCATAAATAGACAAAAATTCTCCAAATATGTGGTTAAATCGAGGAAATATATTTGGCGAAACAGCTTATTTTGTGAGGGCCATTCAAGATCGTACAATACTGTCGAAGAACTACAGAAAGTTCATATTGAAGGAAAAAATACCCAATAATCAACGTAGGAGATGTAAAAAGCAAGCTGAGACAATAAAGCATATTATGGGAAGTTGCATAACCCTAGCTGCTAAGGAATACACGAGGAGACATGACAATGTGGCCTAAATCATGCATCAGAAACTGGCAAGCAAAAATGGAATTCTAGACACTGATGCATCATATTACAAATACCATCCACCTGAAGTTAAGAAAAATGATAAATTCAAGATACACTGGAATGCTGAACTCAGAACTGACCCAATAATTCAAAGTAATAGACCGAACATAGTCATAATAGGCAAAATAAAGCGACTCACTTCACTCATAGACGTAACAATCCCATTAAACCACGATGTACAGAAAGCACACCCCTCCAAAAATAATAAGTAGATTAAAGCCACGTGGAAGATTCAATCAGTGAATACATGCCCAATTGTTATAATAACAACTGGAATCACACTATGCTCAGGCTTCATCAATTGAAAAAACTTAACCTGGAAAGCATATTAGGAAAAATACAAAAATCAGTCACCTGTAATATTGTCCGACGGCTCATATCTGTAGAATAACTGGGCAAAACACTGTAGAACTTGAGTTGGTCTGTTCAATGTTGATATTTCCTCGCAAGATAGCAGTAGGGAAAATACATAAGTTAGTATTGATAATAAATATCAAGGAACTTAACGGGACTTTCAGGGTATGTCCTGAATGCTCTAAGCCCATACGCCTCTAGTCCGAGGCGAATTCTATCCTCTCAAATAAAATTTTTTATATCCACAAGTCAGAAACAAAAAGCAAATATAATTGACGTAGCAGTATGCCAATGAATCACATCGTTGAGACCATGGAAAGAGAGAAAATCTGAAGTTATCAATTTTTGCGGGTGAAATAAAAAATGCTTGGAAAATGAAAGAAGTCAGTATTCACCCACCAATAATCTCTGCGAAGGGAGCATAATCAAAAAGGTTTAAAAAAGAATTTGAAGACCTGGGAATCCAAAAACACCTGATTGACCTCGGACTAAAACCTGTTTAACAACAGACTTGCCAGATTGTGAGATGATTCCAAGTACGATCGGACAGTGTAGGATAGGGTGAATTCTTTTCCTTAACATATGAGCCTAATCCTAATTTAGCTTTAGGATAGGAAAATATTTCCTGTTGGTGATAACCAACTGAGAAATTACAAAAAATCTTAAATTATAATGATACAGATATTTATTTCACTACCCAAAGATAATACCAAAATACATGAAAAATCAGTGAAATTAGGCAGCCTAGAAGATACAATAGTGGGTGAGGGTTGTCATTCAATGAAAATAACGCAATTATCGGCAGTGAATTTGAAAAAATAAGATTAAAACAAAATTAGCTCATCTATGGCTTATCATAGTAAAATGTGTCCACATATCATTTGAAATTGTAGGTGCTTACAACCTACGTGTTTTTTTTTCTTAAAGAAATAAAAAAGTATAAAAATATATCATTGATTCCTAGATTTCTGATATTAAAAACTAGGGATGGTCGGATCGGATACCTCGGAACCAAATATCCGCGGATACTGCCCTTCATCGGATGCATCGGATCCAAAGTAGCGGAAGACATCGGATCTGGATCAGAAATTTTAAATAATAGCTCCAGTGAATGCAACGCTCCCCGCACCATAAGGGTGGAAAGAGTTCCGATTCTCTCCTCGAATGTGCCGTCGCATGCGATTCTTGTCCTACGCCACTGGTCAGTGGTTTGTTCGAAGATTTTTCCTATTTTCATTTCCAAACCCAAGCGTAACAGTTTAGGTCCTGAGTATGTAAAGATGTTTAAAAAACAACTTGAAAGTCTATAATAATGATTTTTAATTTACAAAAATATCAAAATGTGCATGAAAATCTAAAAAGCATTCTTCGATTGTACGTACCCAGAATGAACTTGAAATTACTTCGTTTAATAGCAGGAATTTGAAAATGCACTCGGATCCGAAAATATCCGATCCGAAATACCCGGTTCCGAAAATCAAGGACCCGATTCGAATCCGGATCCGAAAAAAAATCCCGGATCCGTCCATCCCTATTAAAAACGACTTCTGTCTACAACTTCTGGTGGTTCTTCAATTGGCTCAAACGGCTAGCAAATGAAACAGTGTAAAATGGAGTTTTTGAATATTCTGGAAGCACTAGAGCTACTTCTTAGCATTTAGGCTCATGTATTATTTTATTTAAACTTATCGAATACTTATATGATCCAGGGTAATATCATAATATAATAAATGCATTTCAGTTGCTAAAAACTCTTCCGGGGACCTCATCGCCTTCTCTCCATCGTTCGTTTTTACTTTTTCCCTGACGTATTACTGCCTAAAAGCTTTCATCACCATTTTTAATCTCCATGGAAATATTTTTAAAGCAGAAATGCAGTTAAATATTGGAATGGGTCCATTTTCAATACCATAATGAGTTCATGATGTTAGGGCAATATTAAAAAAGTAATACACTACGAATTACGGCCTAAATGGATTTATGGATTCTCTTGAGATGCAATAATTTACTTTCGTGACTATTTTTATTGACAGAACTTTAATCGAATCGCTATTCTCACTTTGATGTACCGACAGTTGAAATGAAATTTTATACGAATAAATATGAATCAGATTTCATACATATGGATCAAATTTTCCAGACCGTAACGAATATTTTGGCTTTGTAAAAGGTTGAAACACAGTAAAATAACTGTAAGTAACAGTAGGTAACAATTGTAAAATACTTATTGCATCTTTCTCTTGTTACCTTGAAAATAGCGAGGAGCTGAAAAGGCTGAGCTAGAAGTAATAATTTTTTTAAGCTCACGGTATGCGGGAAATAATATACGTCGGCAAGGGAAATTTTTATCCGATTCTAAATGACCACGGAGTATTTTAGAATATAGCACACATTAAATGCATCATTTTAAATATTGAAAGCCTTTTCAGTAGTAAATTGAGATTTCTTATCAGTGTAGGGGAAACAACCTGCCGAGAATATTATTTCAAAAACGAGGTTGGATACTGCATATACACCCCATGCCTCAACGTGTATATGGCTTCTAAATTACATCAGTTAAGGATGATACATATTTAACGTGATACTCCCGCAGGATAAGCCTCGAATCAATACTCGATATGAAAATCCCTTTAAAAAATAGCTTCCATAAATGGTCTTCAATGAAACTGCTTGCAATAAAGCATTAAGCTTTAAGTTATTTACGTCGTCAATGAGATCGTTACATTAGCTTAATTGACTTTGGTGCCATGCTTACGTAATTTACTGCCAGTAAAATCACGGTAGCGTAGGTTAAATGCTGCGCAAAACGTTCTTTTTCTGTAATTGCCGTGGAGGGGATCTTTCCGGACTAATAGGCATGAAACATCATCAAAGTACGCTTTTGATAACACCAGCAGTATGTGCGATATGCATTGCGACAGAGGCCTGGCGCAATGCATATTGACCGTATGGCGCCCCTATTACAATTGAATCTAGAGAGTGAATTATACACTAGCTAAAGTTTTCCTTAATTTCTCCGATATTAGCATCATTTATACGCGCGCGCCCGGGGTCTGCAGCTTTTTTATAGCTCCAAATTATGGAGATTTCCGTGGGGAAAAATCTCAATGAAAGAGCGACAAGAACTTATTTAACTAAACGATTAATGGATTTCAGAAAGATCAATGAAAAATATCTAAAATAACTAAATGAATTTTCCTCGATATTTCCATTCATAACTTTTCGAAGACCCAAAAATTTTGAAATTATTTCTTTCGAAGCGGTTTTTATTTCAAATTTGATAGTTAACGGTGTAAGAAATTAAGTATTTCTCAGCATAAGAAGATTATAAGTGCTTATTTTTTTCAACAAACATTCAATTTGACTCAGCTCGTTTTTATCTTCATGGATTTTCAATTTGTGGTTTTAAGCTACTTTCTTCTAATAATTTAAATATTACCCTATGCGCTGATTTATGTATAAAGTATGACTTATGGAGTGAAAAATCTCGTAACAGAGACAAATTTAAAAACGTTTTTACTATCAGTTCTTATTTGTTAAATAAGACAGGGTTTTAGCTACATTTTTAAATAATCATAGGAACCCATAGGAATCTATTGCTCTTAAGCATATTTTTATGGTAAGAAAAGCAATTATCAGTGGCAATATTACATTTTACACCAAACACAATGATTCATTGAAACTTCCTTAAGAGTGAGATAAATTCAAGCCATGCATTGCAAAGATAACAGACCCAACGTATTGGTTCTGAAAGTTCACAAAACAGAAAGAATCCAATTATACAAAGTTTAAAATACCACTAAAACTTGATATTTACAAAACCTATTCAAGGTATCGAAATTACGAAATTCAATCATACTAGAGACGATAAAAATAAACTAAGCGTGGTAAATAATTGAGTCAATAAGTTACATCCATGGCATTTTCAGCTAGGATGTGTTATTCACTTGGCATAAGGATATTGCTCCTATGATCGTTTATGCTTATGTGTGATCGTTTTCATAAGTTTCCACGTGGAGCTAAGCTGAAGATAAAATACCGATGGTGACTTACGGGACACGATTTACTTAACGTCCTTTTATAAACTTTCTTCGATCAAATTTACGACTAGGACCAACAAATACCACTTTCGTAAGCTGAAAAGTACCCGTCTGCGGGCGTTTTTTTGGAAGCGAGACAAAAATGGAGGTTCTGAATAGGCCATCAACACGTATTCCATGAGGTGAATCTCCGTTCAATTCCCTTGGACCGCCATTGAAATTTTCGATTTTTTGCTCGCGAGAGGCCTTATATTCCAAGTAGCCCGATCGTTGCAATCAATGTTCACGGTTCCGAAAGCGTAGACGACTTGGCACAGCTACAACACAGCCACGGCGTTGGACTCCAATTCGTGTGTACCGCATCGTGTGCAGACAATTCGGCCTTCGAAAAAGTGGGTCATCGATAAAAAATGATCGTTTCCTCCAGCGTTTTCCGCATTACCAATGGTGCTCAAGTGAAGATGGTTTGGGGGATAAAAAAAAATAATAAAAAATGCAGCAGGCGCAATGAATAAACTTTGAGGGCCCAAAATTATGCAATTTGAGTCCCCCAAGGCTCACTGCCGTAAACGGTGTACGGAAACGAAGATAAACTAAGATGTTCATATTGCAGCTATGCCAAATGCGTTGATTGGTTAGTTCTTTAATTCAAACGATCATAGTAATGTATACAGGGTGTTTCAGAAGGAGTATGCAATACTTCAGGAGACTGTGGGGGAGACAATTTTGGGCATTTTTGTCCCATAAATATGGGGTTGCAACTCCCTTACTGAGCTATCGCGACGTAAACATTTTATTGGATGCACTTTGCAGTTACCAAAACAACAGTTTTTCTTCAGGATAGAACTGCAATACTTCAAGAGGCGGCAGTGGAGACAGTTTTAAGCAATTTTTTTGTTCTTAAACGTGTGATCGCAAACCTAGGTTACTGAGCTATGGCTAGGCAAGCATAGTGGTGGATGCACTTCGCAGTTTCCATGGCTATCCTTTTTTATCCAGCCTTTCCTGAATTTTATTTAATACTGTCCATTTTTAAGGGCATTCAATTATTATGATTATTATTTCACCCAGTTTGAATCCCGAGAAGAGTTTACCCAATTAATCTTCGAGCAATATTAAACGAGCAAGTATGAATGATACGATTGCACAGCCTCAACCATTTTGAGATTTATTTTTTCTGACAATATTAGCACATTTTCCTCCGGCGTTAATAATTTTATGCCCTTAAACATGGGGTGGCAACTCCATGGTTACTGAGCTATGATTAAGTTGCTCCCTATCCAGTGCATAGACGTTTGTGATCATCCAAAGCTCCTGTTCCTTAGATTCCCCCGCTGAAATGCTCTTCATGCGCTTTTCGAGGCGGTGAAGATAAGCACGTAAAAAAACCGTCGCAATTTTAAAAATCAATCTTGGATGAAAGGAGAACATTTTAACATTATTTTACGCTGGCCCCAAGAGGACTATAGAACCAAATTAATTTATTTTACATGAATTTTATACAGGTTGTTTCGGGAGGAATCTGCAATATTACAGGAGGTGGGGGGAGGCTATTTTAAGCATTTCATTTTTGTTCTGTAAATAAGGGGTCACAACTCCTTAGTTACTGAGCCATGTCAACGCAAACATTTTTGGTGTATTTTGCAGTTGCCATGAAAACGGTTTTTCTGGGCTATCGAGGCATTTTAACATTTTATTTAATACTCTCGATTTTTAAAAGCATTTAATAATCAAAACTGGACGAAAATGTGCTACTATAATTGTCTGAAAGAATTAATCTTTTGACCTTAATGAAACGAGAGCTTTGAGCGGGTATCAACAATACGAATGAACACTCTCATCCATTTTGATATTAATTGTTACATATTTCAGTATAATTATTTTGAGAATTTTTCACATATATAATTAAATTAAAATAAACAAACAAGTAAATAATGAATTCAATAGACAAATCCAATTCATTTCAAAAACATCCCTGAATAAAGTATTAAAATATACCGAAATGTTTGGCCAAAAATTTCGCTTGTAATTCTTAAAGGCCTACACCCCAAGACTCTAATCAACGTCAACAGTTGAGGTCAGGGGAAAGGAAGAAAAAACTCAAACATTATTTCGGCTAATCCTAACAACCAACTATTTCGAATAATTTTCACTTAGTTCGTATCACCAGAACTCCACTGTGTTAGAAAATATATAATAATATGATTGATTTCGGTTAAGTGAAATACATCTGTACAGAATCGCTTTGTCCAAACCAAGCGGCTGTCCCATCTAGCCCAAGTATACTGTGCTTATGCATAAATCGACGCTGAAATGTAATACAGAAGAATAATCGAGGATTGCAACTGACGATATCCACTCAATTTTTAGTCGTACAGTTTGAAATCCATTTAAATGCGTGGTGAATGACAAGCATAATGTTGGCAAGTGCAGAATCCTCCATTGTAGTCATATTCGTGGGTAGCTAAAGTTCATGATGATGCACCATGCGGTATATACGTTGCCAACTTTGAAATTTTCACTGTCTTTGGAATTCAATTCAATTTATTCAGTCACCATAAGCATATGAATCATGCATGGCGTTGACAATATATTACATGTGATATTCCCGCTGGATAAGCCTCGAATCAATACTCGATATGAAAATCCCTTTAAAAAATAGCTTCCATAAATGGTCTTCAATGAAACTGCTTGCAATAAAGCATTAACCTTTAAGTTATTTACGTCGTCAATGAGATCGTTATTCCAATACCAAATATCTTGGTAATCGGTGTTGATGGATTTATGTATCGTGTAACTTACAAAGCATTCTTCCATTATACCCGATTAATGTAGTTCGAGATTTTTGTAGTTTTTTTGGGTTTTTCTACTAGTGTACGGTCAATTGGGGTAACTTTGGCCCAGTGACGTAAATATATCCATTAAAATTAAGTGTTAAAATTAGTTTGAAACCATCTACTTTGTACCCTGTTGTTTAAAAAATTTTTTGCCCCCCCCCCCCCCCGATTTTTTGGCCCCCGTAACGAAGACAATTATTTATGGTCCATGTGATTTCGGAAAAAAACAACAGAGGCACGGGCTGATGGACGGCCGAGGGTGGTTTTCTGAAATCTGCGACGTAGTTACTTTTGACGTAGTTATTATCCTACGACGCTGAGATTCCCCCGATGATTGTTCAATCTCTTGGGAAGAGTCACATTATGTGCCAGACGTGTTTTACCTTTTTTATTTTCTACGGCTGAAATTCTGCCACGTAACTTCAGATCCAGATCCGATGTCTTCCGCGACTTTGGATCCGATGTATCCGATAAGGGCAATATCCGCGGATATTTGGATCCGAGGTATTCGATCCGACCATCCCTACGAGGAACAATTGAAAAAAGTACACTAAGAGATATTTTTATGGGGAATCTTTGCCCCAACTAATGGTTTAGAAATAGATTTGTATGCTTTCTTAGATTGTTCCAAAGTTACCCCGATTCAAGGTAACTTTAGCACAAATCTTTGAAAAACAAAATCCTAGTCGTTAAAATAATTAGAGGTTCAGAAACAGCCTACATTGTAGGAGCATGATCCGTCAATAATTTAACCGCTTTTAAAATGCATATTGTTTATTACTTTAAAAATTATATAAATTTGTTTTTTTCTAAGAAAGCATGCAAAGTTGGGCAAGAGTTACCCCAGTTGACGGTAAATTATTTCAAATACTTCTCACCAATTTCCTTAAGAAATTTCCTTTCCTTTTACTTCATTTTTGTTGGGATTGAATTTTTGGGGGCCGTCATCATCAATCATTGCCCTCAGTGGCGATGAGAGAAAATCTATATTTGTCGAAGATTGAATATCAAGCGATTCCTATCTGATGAGTTCCGCAGAAGATCCGATTGAGCGTCCTCATCGTTTTTGTCAATTTCAAAGTCAGTTAGGATGAAAGCTCCCCTTGTCAGGGACATTTCAGCACTCCTAAAATAATGATTGAATTGTCTGATTTTTGGTCGCCTTGAAAGTAATTAGCAGCATAAAAGTCCATTCGAAAGTCAGTTAATTGTTGTAAATTAAGCAACTAAAAAAGGTCGGCATTAAATCAAGACGACCAGAAATCACCAATAGGGTGGTTTCCTATTATTTTTTTATTGTCTTAATCGATGTGTGGTCGTCCTGGATTGCGCATTTCACACTTTTAGTTTTTTAAATGACGATATCTATTTTTCGCGATTAATTGAAAAGTGAACATTTTCAAGCGCGCGAAAACGCGACGGCTAAGTATGAATGCTGGGAAAACCCCGTTTGACGTCATTCTGGTTCCCGCTGTCGCCGTGTGAGGTGACCATGGGGGTAGGCTTTGATCGCTGATACGATGCAGGCTGCTAGCAGGTAGCGCTTGGCTTAAATAAGGATAATCAATACCTTATCAAACGAAGGATTATTAATACCTTATCAAACCTTAGATTCCGACTGCAGGCAGTTTTAATAGTTGATTATTAAGACATGTTTCCCTGAGCTCTGTGCCTCATGTATGCATTGATAA
The DNA here is from genome assembly GCF_921293095.1 of Ischnura elegans. Classification (NCBI taxonomy): domain Eukaryota; kingdom Metazoa; phylum Arthropoda; class Insecta; order Odonata; family Coenagrionidae; genus Ischnura; species Ischnura elegans. Next base: position 81,092,503 of record NC_060257.1, on the reverse strand, counting down.
TCTCAGGCGATGTAAAACTCCTGACTAATGGTATAGCATTTAGGTCCCTAAGACGTCACGTGGAGTGGCATCCAATGGGCGCCAATCTGGCCTTTTTCAAATGCGGTTAAAATTGACCGTCTAAACTGGGATTTCTAAAACCAAATAATTTGTATATTATGAATACACTAATGGTGGGTAAAGAATCGCAGTCAATGCCTTTCGTTTTCTTTGATGAAGGAAACTACCCTAATCGATCATTATTTTAGTAGTAATGAATGGACCCATTGGATTTTTTATGCTGCTAAAATTTACAGCTTTTAACTGACTCACTAACAGCTCTGCATTTTTCTCATACGTAATAACGATGTATATGCCTTATTATTTCATTCAGTACCGCTAAAATAATGGTTGATTATTTCTGGTCGCCTTGAATAATGCCGATCTTTTTAAAATGCGAAATGTGCAGCAATCAACTGACTATCTACCGGCTTTGCATTTTTCTCGTGCGTAACATCGATCTTCCTTATCATGCGTTGAAAAAAATTGAATCAGTGAGCGAATATTATTTAACATTATATTACTTAGTGTTTTTAAGAGTAGAAAATCTTTGGAACACTTAAAATATAAGTTATACTAAGAATATTGGAATGAGATAATGAAAAAAATGAGCGTGGAGACTATTTATTGGGACCCAATCGACGGCTTACACAGTTAATGCGCAAAACATGAGTTATTTGTTTGCTGAATCGTTAATTATGGTTTGATTAATTTATACATATATCGTCAAGGTTCTAAATTGGCATACCATTGTCAAACCCTTAGCCACAAATTCAGGAAGACTCTGAAGCTTCCACGAAAATGGAAATTTAGCTAAATTAGAAAAAATACACTAATTTAATGAATTATGAGTGAAATCTAAATTTAAATTGGATCTAGTAAACTTCAATATTACGTTTTAAAATCTTTAAAAGGTTAATCCCTTCAGAGGTAAATACAATATTTATTTTGAGCTTTAATAGATTTAGGTTTAGTGAAGTTTTTTTATGAAGTAATTTATTGAATTCGAAATTTTCAACGATTTCAAGTTAATAAAATTAGTTTCCTTGTGAATCGTAGTAAATCTTCATTTGTTCACTAATACGTTATATGGTTTGTATTAAATATTTAGGGTCTGTTAGGCTATGAACGGAGTGATACCCATTAAGTTAAGCCTTGGCTTTTTTTTAGTTAAGGCTATGACGTTACAAAGAGGGCTGGTGGACGGGACTAAGACATTCGATTTCAATGTTGTATGGCTTCTATCTTAAGACTTAATTCCATGAGAATATGAGAGACTATTGAAATTCAAAGATAAAGGCAATCGGTGCTGAAAAGGCAGAGGATGAATTTTCATTCATCTTTTGAGTGGGAGGAAAATGTTTTGAATGTATTCTGAGAAGCCTTAGGAAAAGGATGCTGAAGCATTTAGGGAATTGGATATTTAAGGAGATTATATTTTCTCGAGCAGCGTAGAAGCGGAAATCAGTCAGAGGAATATGAAAATAGTTACAACACTCTGCTACGAACGGTGTGTAGGACATAATAGAGGTGTCTGAATGCTGTGAATGAAAAGCTTTGATTATGAATAGTTATAAATGAAGAGTTTATCGATGAGATAAGATCGGTAGGATGAAATTTCCTCATTTGATAATAACTAATCCTTCCATTCTACTTCAATTTTATGTCAACTTAAACAATTTTACCTCCACTTTACTTTGCCACCTTTATCATTTTTTAACCTAGCTTTGGCTTAACGAAGAATACAGTATTTAGGGCCCGGTTGTTTATGTGTTAATTACTGCACTCAGTTTCAATCAACACAATTAATTGACTTTCAATACATAGACTTTTTTTAAAAAAAATCGTTTTTTAAATTCTCTTTTGCACATTAATTTCTGAAGCATTATTTAATTCCGCATAAGGTATTTAACTTCAGATCCTTGACTGTTAAATTGATTAGACTTCAACTACATCATTGTTGGGGCCGTATTCAGTTTTTTACCATCCTTGTCATAGAAATTTCATCATGTAGCAATGCTTTTTGCTTCGATAGGGAACGCATATATTTATCCATTACCATCCTTAACGATGATCAAATTATATATCTTTAACCTCTCTCGTGACAAACACTTCTAATAACATTTTACTAAAAAAAAAGTCTTTCCATGGCATGTCACTTTCAAAATTTTTAAATATTTCCAAGAAATTATTTTAAAGTTTTCTTTGAGATAATACTATGAAATAATCCTTATTTCGACTACATAGACCACTGACTCCATGATTTCCAATTAAATAATATGAGTTTGAATATATATGAGTGTTTTGACTGACATTCCGGATTGGTATTCAAGCTACGAAACGCCAAGTAGCGAAGTCCTAATAAATATTTAATCTAGCTCTAAAATTATTAAGCGTATATTGAATACCATAGACATTTATATCGATTTCTGATTCCGGTAGATGAAAAGGTTATTTATACACCGGAAAATTGCTTTTAGCGCCCTATTGAGGCATTACTCGCTAACTGTATAAGGTAAGCCTATCGCAAGCATCGGAAAGAGTTTAGAAACCCTGTACTTCTTTTACTACTCAGAGGTCCACAAACATTATGTGTAATTATCTTCATTCCGTATGTCTTAAGGGATTGTTCCCTTTTATAGAGGTTCGGTGAAACCTTATTCTGTGACGTAGCAGTCCGTTTCGTGGAATACGCAATCTTGCCAGCTCCCGAATTCAAGGACTATTTTCCCCACTAATCCTCAATTGTTACCGTGGTTACCGGGACAAAATTGAAAGACCACTCCATCGGATATTTCATCAGAAATGAGTTGTTCGGCATCATTTATCAGTTAACAAAATATGTCTTCTCTGAGATTGATTCTACTCTACTTTGATCCTCAGCCATTCCTCAAATTCTGCTCCAAAATAATTTGGAAAATGAACACGTAAGTGTGCAATTAATGACTCCATCCAACTTGTTTTCAAAGACTGATCATAACCTTAGCTAAAACTAATATTATGTCCTGATTTTATGCTGTAATTTAAGTAAACGCTGAAATATTTGGCTGGCGTTCCTCTACAAGAATTCATAATAAATATTATATTCTTATTTGACGGATTGTGTAACGGTGTAGACGATTTAATGTTAATATTGCACTTCTTAAAGGATCAGATCGATTAATTACAGGAATTATCATTTTTGAAAACCCTAAGTTTTAACAGATAGATTAATTAGGGTGGCGTTCATGTCAATTTTCATGATAAAATTAATTTTTTCTGTCATTACGGGTTATGATTATCATTTTAGTCAGTTTTATGAATGAGAAGTATTTTCTCGTGATTTCCCGACGAATATATTGGCCCATGAAAGTACAGTTTTATTCTTTTAGCTATACATATCTAGGTACATATTTTTTCTACCCGAATGTCACACAAAACTGTTCTTTGCATAATAATATAATTTCCTCATGTCTTAGATGTTCATAATTCATCATTCGAAAATTGAAACAATTAACTGCTACCGCAATTCAGGCGAAAGATTTAAATTTATGACTAGCGACCATCATAGCGTATCGTGTTTGCGAAAAACTCTTTTGTGCGCTGATATCCTCGTATTGAGCAATATCATTCGTACTGTCGATAAGTTTCCAGGAGAATGGAGACTCGTTTGGGAAATGTTTTTAAGATTTTTCAGAACGACCCGATGGATATGAATCCATTGTAGCTATTTCGAATTTCATCGACCGTGTGACCTAATAACTGCGTGGATCAAAGCATTCCCTTTCACAAGGAAGTTAAAAAGGCTGCAGTTTGCATCGGCGAGAATATCCCGCTTTGGCTGAAAACATGAATGTACTGCCCAGAGAGAGGCATTATGCATTTTTCTGTTAAGCAAAACACCCACGCAATAACCTTTTCTTTTATTTCCCATCACGATATTTCGATATTTTTGTCATAACCCTGAGATATTTCTTCGATGAAAAAATTGCACAGTAAAACTGCTGGAATGGCTGAGGAAGAGAATATAATTGCCATCAGTAGGAAGTAATGAGGAAGTGCTGTGAAGGGTGGGATAAAAGAGAAATTTTCCAAAAACCCTTACGAGAAGTTGGTAGGCCATATTATGAGGCATAATGGCCTGATGAAAACAATCGTAGAAGAACAGGTGTAAGGGAAGAAGGGCAAGGGACGGCCCCGAATGAGTTGCATAGGACAGGTTATAAAGGATAGAGAAGAGGAGAAATACTTCGCTGTAAAAACGCTATCGGATCAAAGAGAGGAATGGAGAGCTGCTTCAAACCAATCTAAAGGACACGGGGCACGAAATTGTCCATGCATTCTCGCATCGGTTCTAGCATTCACGTTTAACGCGACGCAATTTTGTCTGAGCGTTCGTACACGCGTCAGACGTGGCCTGCGTAAAACGCCCTTTAAAATTGTTGACTAATGATAATGGTGATGAGTGATTGGATTCCATTTCAATTGAGTGTATTCGTGGAGGATCCTCTGAAGCAGTAATATTACTAGTGATACAATCGTAAGATAAAAGAATGGAAACAAATCCCCCCTGTTATGAAATGATGAGGGAAGCTCGAATTGGAAGAGGGGCATGCTGGGACGATTCATAGGAAATGCTCCTGGTGAACTTATCTTAACTGACATGCGCACCTGTGTTAACCAGTACAATACCTTCATCAATAATCATAGGAATAGGACTTCCGGTGGACCTATAAAGCCTTCTTTACAAGAACTTAACTTGGCGTTGCTATGGAGTTAAAACTCAATACAGGCGTATGTTAGAAAAAGGCTATTCGGGCTTCCAACCGGGTGGTCTCCAGCGTATGTCAGTTCACTTAAAATGGCGTAAGTGAAGTTTGGTAGGAAAAAGCTCTAATTTCTCTTGAAATTACCCGGTAGAAAGGAAAAAAGTTTTTTTTTCCGAGAAAAATAAAAATTATCTCCGATCATATGCTATCGATTTCACGATTACAAGTGCTTTTTGCGATACGATGGAGGGATTGTTAAATTTATATATCTGGTTCATAGTATATCGGGTTAGCCAAGTTAAGTTGCCCGAACGGTGCTAACGGCCTCTATTATTATTAGAATATGTAAAAATGGCTGTACTAAAGGATAATTACCAAGATAAATACGGCACCTGTTACATTTTTCTTGAATATAATTTTGGGATTTGTTTTTTGTAGCCCTCAATTTGTCCTCTTTCAATGCACCAGCTACAACCCAAAGATCCTTCTTTTCTAAAATGCTTCTCTTATGAGTATCTATCGTCTTTCTCAGTGAAAATTTCCTTCGTTTCATACCTGAAAAATGGTACCTAGATGTTTGCTCGAACCCCTTTATGTGGCCGAGACATCATGGTAATCATAGTGGTTGACAGTGATTTATCCTCTCCTAATCTTCCACTAAAATACAAAGGAAGGCTGCGCGTTCCGTCAAAACTGCTACGGGCGTACAGATAGTGTTACCCAGATGTTAAGCGAATTAGGCTGGAAGCCGCTGGAGACTCGGAGGCTGCGCGCTAGGCTTAGATTGCTTGAACAATTGAGAATGGATATCTTTAAGAGCGACACAGATAACATAATATTGGAGCCACAGTATAATTCCAGGTCCGATAGAAGCGATAAATTAAGAGAGATGTTTTGCCGAACGGATAGATGTGGGAATTCGTTTTACCCCCGACCAATAAAGAACTTAAATAAACGCCAATGCCGCCGACTCCATGGGGCCAGAGGGGGCCCAAGCCCCCTCAAAAAATCGCTATGGGTGTGAGGAAAAAATGTGTCAGGCTTGTCGATTTTCCCCGGAGTGTCCAGATATCGAGATTCGAGTAATCAGGGTTCTAATGTTGATAACGTGACTCTTCTAAAATGATTAAAAAACTTAAAACTCACTACTTACAAAATTTTACGGGGCCAGATACCCGGTTTGGGCACCCCCAATATTTTTTGTAAGTCGGCACCCCTGATAAACGCTAGTCCCAACTTCGTTGGAGCACTTCATTTTTTTTTTTTGCTGTAAACTGCTGGTGTCCTAACACCCCCTGCCACACGCCTTTTAGGCGGCTTGCGGGGTATTGTGTAGATATAGTGGCGTCCTTGTTTCTTACTTACAAGGAAACCATATGATCCCCAGCTTCCATTTTTAGCCCTTCTCAAAGACAATTGACTTCTTCAGCGAACATTTTTTCTGTGCACTATTTTTCTAAGCCGCAAGTGAGATTGCCCGCACTAGTGCGTCTCAATTTGATTCTTTATTTTCTGTCATTTCATCCCTGAGCTAATTTGTGGCCTATTGGGAATGAATCAGCGTTTTTATATAGCCGATACATCTGATTCTTGAAGTTCAACCACTCACACAAATTCTTCGTTAAAACTTTCGCGGGTGCTCGTCATGTTGAATTAAAACTTTTGGGCTATGTCGCCGCGTCATATTGTATTATGCTTCTGGTTTTTGCTTTTCATTCTGAGGATTCGGCAGGCGTCCTGTCGAACTATTTCAGCCTCGCTGGGGGGCAAGTGGCCAATGGCGCTCTCTACTCCACTGATGATTTCTTCTACTGGAATTTTCTTCGGCGTCAGCGCGTAATTGAATCCTTTTTGAAGGATCGACGCGGCGACATAGCCCAAAAGTTTTAATTCAACATCACTTACACAAATTTGACATCAATGAATTACGTGATGAGCAAATTCCATATAGGAGTGACCAGCGTAGATACATGAGGTAAAGTAAATATGCATTGAAAAAATTCATTTTTCGTAGGACAAGTCCCACTTACGAATGACATTCATAACTTTGACATTTATTCATTTGTAACGGTTAAGAAGTATTTCTTTCGGGGACAAATTCAGCTTAAAAGAAATCCTATTGATATTAAGGTGCATATCATCTAATTGTTAGCTTAAAAATGTTCGTTTGTATTGACATTCGTAAAATCGTGAACGCCCTTAATTTTGGTATATAGGTACCCTGGGAAAATAAGTAGATAGTTCAGTTCCTCATCTAACCCACACCTCTAGTGGAAGTAGAGTACTGTTGTAGAGTGGTAGAATTGTGCAGTAATATCTATCTTGGGCTAAGTGACGCGTAGAAATCAATGAGGTCAGTAGTGCCGTAATATCGGCTCCGAGCCAAAGGCTACAATCCAACGATCTTGTCAGGGATAGGAAGGGTCAAGGAACTCTAGTAGTTATGGGCTAGCGCATCCGCAGACGACGTAATCAATTGGCCTACATCGGGAAACGTGAAATAAGTTTGAATAAAATGCTATATTTGGGGCTCGCTCTATGCAATAAAGTCAAATTAATGCGTAAATTGCAACGGTTGATCGGTCTATTGGCAGGATTGAATAATATATTCTTATCAATATTATTTTGATTAAAAAAAAATTAAATAATGAGGTGATAATGAGTTTTTGAAATAATTTTTTTCTATAGCAGTCCCTTAGTAATTTAGTATAGTTCTTTAACATATTTAATATTGAATAATCTACTGCTATTAATATTCTTTTGGTTAAAAAAATCTTCTTTTAATCATAAAGAGTTAGAGGCAAGGCCGAATCCAGGATTTTGTTCTGGGGTGCTCAAGGGTGCCCCGTAAGACACAAAACAAAACGAACGCAATGATGACGGTACCGTATAAAAAATCTTGCCTACTGTTTAAGGGTCTGGGGGGGTACGTGTCACCGTACCCCACCTAAAGAGAATATATAGAAATTTCTTATTAATTTTTACCAGTCAATTGAACAGCTAGAAATATTTTTTGTATCAAATATATTTTATAGGTTATTTTTTATCGTTTTTAGACTTTTGTTCACCATTGCTTTCGTGGCCAATTTCATCATTCCGTCAGGGGTACCGAATTATAAAAATTTTGGGGGGGAATTTTGGGTCTTGCCCCGGGAAATTTCATAAATAGTGAGTTTTAAAGTTTTTAAAGTATTTTTGAAGAGTCATATGATCAACATTAGAACCCTGAATACTCAACTCTTGATAACTGGACACACTGGGGAAAATCTGACAAGCCTGACACATTTTTTCCTCATCCCAATAACGAATTTTCGAGGGGGCTCGGGCCCCCTCAGGCCCCGTGGAGTCGGCGCAGCTGCATTCCGTTTCTTTTTATCATTTCTTGTCACTCAATTATCATCCAAGTATGGAAATTAGGCACTGGTAGAGTAAAGAATGAGCATAAATTTTATCCTAGACTATAGCTGATAACTGTATTTTACAATCTTAAATGGAATAGTTGATTTAAGCGAAAAAATATTGACTGCCCTTCATTTACCGAGAAAATACCAACGGACGCACGAATGCCTTTAAAAGTTACAAAGTAATGCTCTAAATCATGATATTATTTCATTAATTCCAGAATATTAGCATGATTTTTACTTTTGCTCGTCATTTCGCCTACCTTCCTTTATTTTTGTAGGGAAGACAATTAGTGAATTTGGGGAATCGATCATTAAATTAATAAGATTAGCTCACAAATTGGTGATGAGTTTTTTCTCTCCCTATATCTGAAAATTGCATAGCTAATAATCAATATGGATTTCAATGAAAATTATGTCTGCACAAGCGTTGTTTTCAAGCAACAAATGTTTTCGTTGCGTTATTGTAGCACCGGCATGTTAAGGCGTGGTTCCAGGAAAAATAAGATACAACTGAAATGATACTAAATGATGACATTAAGTTTTAAAAGGCATTTTAATTCCTGGTAATGTGCTAATAAATACCCTTTACATTATTATAATGTTTATTAGAAAATTATACTCATAACAAAAGCTAAAATATGTAATTATTAGCAATTAATAAAAATTTCGATTGATGGTCAAATGTGGTCATTTTCTTTTTCCATTTGTTTAAATATAGATGATAATATTTATAAATTATTTCATATTGTGTATAGATTTTCTTGTAAAATTGTGAGTGGTAATTTATTAATTTTTTATTTCTTTTCATTTCAGAACGAGAAGAACCAGATCATGAAGTCGAACGTTTGGCTTCGATTGGTGAGTATAATCTTGTCGGAACGTAATTTGGTTTGGCTTCAAATGATTTCAATTATTCTAAATAATTGTCAATATCTCTATAAATTTCAGTTTCATGGACGTTCCGGTTAAACAAGTATTAGCCTACAATCCAAGCCATAAATGTTATTCCTTTTTTGTCAATCTAAATGACAGGATTGTTATAGCAAGGCTTAATAACTGTTATCTCTGTTTTTCTCTGTATTCTTTGTTTCTTGCCAATCACAACCTCAAAAAAATATTTAAAGAAACAAATTCTTCAATTTTTGATCATGCTGTAGCTTATGTAATTTTTATCATGGAATTCGAGAGGGAAAATGTATTTTCAAAACATTTTTTTTTATATCTTGGGAATTTATTTTTTACCTTTAATTTTCTACGCATTGGGTGATGTTATTTTCATCATTACAGTGTTTAACTGCAATACTTTATATTTGAATATTGAAATTCTCAACCAGTTACTACATTTTACTTATCATATTACTTCTCATTTACTTTGTTTACATCAATAATGTAATCGCATTTTTAAGGGTTTATTTCGTTTTTTCCGTCAAAATTCAATTATAATTCAACTTTTTCAATTGAATTTAGTTAAGATTTATTTGTTATCTTTTTTGATTTTTTATTAATTATTTTAATTTTATTATGTTTGAATAGCTTAAGTTTAAAGCATTACATTGAAGCTGTAATTATAGTATTTATACTTTCAAATATTTATGAAAATAAATCTTTTATTTTTACATTGAAAAAGTAATGTTTTAATCAAACTACACAAACTTAAGAATATTAACGGAATTTAACCGCTAAAGAGTTAAGTTCGCAGCTTACTCTCACTTCTAGTCTATTCTCTTAACTGGAATAATATATTCAGTTTTATCATTAACAGTGATATGCCTCTCTTTGGCTTCAGTTAAATTAAATGGAGGCATAGTATGCCAATTTTCAGGTCGAAACTGATTGTAATATTTCACTATAGATCACATAACTCTTTTTGTTGTTTCCTGCCAAAAATTAAATTTTAGGCCTCTTTTCTACTCATGCGATTATCTCACTGCTTGTTTGGTAAAATAGCGGTTAGAATGTTTGTATTAATACATATTTTTCACATTAATGCCCTGAGAAATTCGATTAGTGCCCTGAGAAATTCCAACTCTGAATGAGGATCTCTCTACAACTACCCATTTTAGTCCATCAGTTTCTTGTACGTTCGCAAAACGTTGCATTAACTACTGCTGATAATTTATAATTTAGAAATATTTTAATTATAGGGCTACTAATATTGATAGTGCTATGATATGAGTTATTTTCTTCCAAGTCTTTTAATTCGTGCATTCTTTCGGGATGTAAATAGTTCCTCATCATCTTTGGCAATACCTTTGATACCTGTTCTGCTCTTCAAAGTATCGATTCCATCATTTCAAACATTTAAGCCCCTTAAAATCACTGCTTCACACTACCTTTTTTTCATAGACACTGTCATGTAAAACAAGTCACTGTCACCTGTATAAAATAGTTCCCTGTTTCAATAAACATATTATACAGTCAATTAAACCCTTGATAAATGACTTTATATCTTCATCGGTTTTATTTTTATTTTTCCACTATCATTCAGATTGTTTTAAATTTATTTTCGGAGAGAAAATTGGCTTTTAATTTCGTGAGAAACTTTTCAATAAATCTTCAAATAAATTCTTGGATTTCTCTGTATGCTCACAGTTATTTCCGTAAGCCAACAATATCATTCTTACACAGCAACCTTTTTAATTAGAGGTGACGAAGTGGAATATGAAAAACCAAAAAAACTTTGACCATTGCAAGCAGATTCGCATTAACAAAATTTCAGACTCAAATGCCAAAATATCCTTGACTGCGATTTTTTCCTGATATGATTTGATCACTCACAAAATCTTCTGGAAATGCTACAAAGATCATGTGACAGCGTCATATTTTTTAATGTATCAGGAAAGTGGAGGCGCAACCCTTTTTTTTTTCTTTTTTCAAGGCTTCAAAGTGCTTGGAACTCATAAAGTGTGTTCTAAAATATGCACCCTTTCTTAGTCCTAAAGACGGTGACAATTGGTCTTATTATCAACACTAACTAACACGATTGCTTTAATTAATTAATACAGTTATAAGTTATGAGTAATGTTTTCTATTATCTGGAAGAATTACTACTTTATTAGTTGTGAATCTATTCCTTTATTTCTTTTCCTCAACTTCAATGCTACGAATAATTTCCAATTCATATTTCGTGCATATTAAATGACATAATAGCATTTATCTCCTAAGCATGGTCTTATGGAGTTCCTTCGATAAGATGCGCGATGTAATGCTGACATTGACGTGTGACGCAGCAAGTGCGGTCCAAATCCACATTGAACCATTTCTGGACAAACATATTTATATTTCTCAATCCAATTGCATTATATAATAATTAAAATATTTGATTTAGGAACTTTAGCCGTAAATAAATATGTTATAGCAAAAATTTACACCTGTGGATGAGGTGAACGTTGTTGGAACTGCCTTTCGATAACCGCCCCAGAAATAGGGTGGTTTCCTATTATTTTTTTATTGCCTAAATCGAAATATTATTAATGCTGGAGAACGCATTTCACGCTGTTAGATTTTTTAATGACGATATCTATTTTTTGCGATTGAATGAAAAGTGAAAATTTTCAAGCGCGCGAAAACAAGACGGCTAAGTATGAACGCTGGGAAAACCCCGTGTGACGTCATTCTGTTTCCCGATGTCGCCATGTGAGGTGACCTTGAGGCGAAGCTTTGAGCGCTGATACGATATAGGATGCTAGCAGGTAGCAGAGTCCTTTGCTAGCAGGGAGCGCTTTGCTTAAATAAGGATTATTAATACCCTATCAAACGAAGGAAACTTTCCGACTGTAGGCAGTTTTAATAGTTGATTATTAACACATGTTTCCCTGAGCTCTGTGCCTTATGCATGCATTGGTAATCTCAGACGATGTAAAACTCCTATCTACTCGTATAAAAACTAGGTCCCTGTGACGTCACGTGGAGTGGCATCGCATGGGCGCCAATCAGGACTTTTTCAGATGAGGTTAAAATTGACCATTGCCATTCCTCCTAACTGGGATTTCTAAAACCAAATAATTTGTATATTATGAATACACTAATGGTGGGTAACGAATCGCAATCAATGCCTTTCGTTCTCTTTGATGAAGGAAACTACCCTATTCAAATCTTCACCTTTCATTACTAGAATGTTGCAATTACTCGCACGACCTTTGGAGTAAATTTAAACGTCATTTATTTATTTTTTTATTTTTTTATTTTTTTTGTGACAAGTAAAAATTACCAAAGATGTAATCTTTAACAGTTATATAATTACTTTTGCATCGTTAAATCTCATCACTGAAGGCAACTCATGAACATTTTTGCCATGCTTATTTGGTTCATTTCATTTCAATTTTATTTTTCCTAATATTTTTGTCTCCGCTAATGTTGCATCAGTAGCCATGTTAATGTATACTCGCAAAAATGATCACTGAGGACAATCAAAACATGCATTATTTATAAGGCATTTTTCGTAGTGCATTGGCGTTTACATAACCTCTAAGAGCATGGACTTTTTGCAAATTTAATTTTCTTTCGAAGGTAATAGCGAAAAATAACATGCATATATATTTCAAATTATTTTAAATATCCTCGTTTCAATAATTAAATATGTCCAAATCACTTTCGGGATATTTTTTTCAATTTATAGTCTTTTCACGTCTACGCATTTCTTCTTTATGCCTATAAATTCTTCCCACGACTGTGACTTAATATATTATATCATTTTTAGAAAATATCATTCAATAGAAGCACTTGCTCCACAAATTTAGCCCATAAAATCCAAATATTTGGTTATTTAAGAAATGATTATCCAAGAAAAATGCGTTTTGGGGTCTAAGAACGGGACCAATTCAATCGGCATTCATTTAATGGAGGAAAAAAAGTTCTGACAATTCGCACTCGCGCGTAAAAGCCATTTATTAAATAGTTTTAAGTTAGTAAATGTTTACCTTAAAAACAATAGGCCTATTCATGAAAAAAATTACTTGGCTGTTTTTTCTATTAAATTTTAAACTATTTCTGACTTGCAATTATCGTTTGATGGTTGGTAAAATTATTTTATTCCAAACTTTATACGAAAAGGTCGAAAAAAAACACGTTCTGAGGCTTGTGTAGAACAGCCCTACATCGTATTCTTGAAGGAAGTCTTTTGATTTTGAACTTTTGCCACTGCAATTGAGCGGTAAATGATATTATCTATGAAATTTGGTTATCTATTATTTAGTCTTTATTAAATTTCAACGAGTTGAAACTCTTTTCAATACAATGTTGTGGAAAGATTGGCGCATAAAATAGAAGTAAAATAATAATTAGTACTATTAATTCAAATATACATGCTCAAATTTCAGAATACTTATTGAATTTATATTCCTCCTACTCCTTCCTTTGGCCTTTTTGTAATTATTAGAAAGATATCTTGTTTTTAACTTTTTTGGCCATTTTTTGTATCAATCCCTTTATTCTTCCTTTTTTACTCCATTTGGCAACTAATCAGAGCTGTCGAATTCCATTCGCTGCCCTGTTTATCCTATGTTTAAGCTCATTTAATTCTTCCTATTTTTACGTATTTTTCCATAAATTTTCTTGAACTCAATGTTTCAGTGGATATTCTTTGCAATACGTTAGTTATTCTTATACCTTTTTTTTAGTTTTCTCCCTTTCAAAGTTTCTTGTGAAATCTTTCTTCTGTTCGAAGTCAGCTCATAACAATTTATTCATACACATTATTCACTACATAATACTATATATACATCATTCTCATATACTATCACATTTGACTATCTTAATAAAAATTTCATAAATTTTACTATTTGCAGGTTTTTAGGTAGCTGCAATGCAGTTTTTCTTTAGTCAATCGCATTATGATTTTAAAATTTGATATATTCCCAATCTGATACCAGCAATGGAAAACTGGCCTTATTTTTTTCCTTTTATTAGCTTTTCTCCTGTTTCACATCTATTCAAACACTCATTTCTTTCTCACTTTAGAAATTTCTCCTCATACTTTCACTTTGTGATCCTCCATTCTCGATATCTTCTGTACGTCTTCTTACCCTTTCAGTTTATTTTCTCCGTCTTCCTTTCCCAGACGTCAATACAGACACGTGAATCCACTTTAGTTGTTGGCATGCTTACGACACCACACGACACCTTTCTGCACTTGCGAGACTTCTCTAACCCCCTTTTGCCTGGCACTGAGCAAATAATGGAATGAATCCCATTTCCTATCGTCTCATTGACCATAGAGCCTTTGCTACCATATTTTCCCTCTTTGGTGGATGTCTATTTAAAAATTTATACTGATTTTTAAGCCTTTTTGTATTTATTATGAATGTGTCTTATTTTTAACTTTTTCTGGACGTAAAATTTTACACTTTTCCCGGCTAGCAATATGTATAAACTCTTATCGGGATTCCGCGCGGGTAAGATTTCGTAAGAGCGCCGACGTTTCGGGTTCCGACTAGTTACCCATCCTCACGGCTACTGAGAATAAATATTAATTAATTAATTAATTTTATGTTATAATATCACCTGGAGTTTAGGTCAACGTAAAACAAGTTATAGTCAACGTTACGATTTATTTAAAATCATCATCAGGGCTAATGTCATAATCATCAACGCGATCGTAACATTTTTATGTAAAAATATTGTAATCGTTGTTATCTTTGTATTTTATATTGTTCATGTTTTTTCTTTCATAGCCCTGGTGATGATTTAAAATAAATCGGAACGTTGGCTATAACTTGTTTTACATTGAACTAAACTCCAGGAAATATTATAACATATATTAAACAAGGTCAAGATAAGAAGAGAAAAAAAATTAATCAATTTTATTAATCTTACCCGCGCGGAATCCCGAGAAGAGTTTGTACATATTTTTATGGGCGATTTTTGTATCAATCCCTCTATTCTTCACTTTTTTCTCGAGTTTGAAATTAATGAGAACATATTCATTCACTGCGCTGCTTATACTACGTTCAAAATTATTTAATTTTTGCTATTTTTAGGTGTTATTCCATAAATTTTCTTGTGCATTATGTTTTAATGTATATTCTTCGTTATAGGTGCGGTATTCTTCGGCCTCTTTTTTTATTTTCCCTCTTCAGAAGTTTCTTGTGTAATTTTATCTTCATTTCATAGTTACGTTCATTTTTCAAAATCAGTTTACGCGACTGGAAAATAATAATACATATGGTGGCAACACGTTTGGTGAACACTGCTTGTGTGCAAGTCCCTAATATAGGAAGGAACGATCACAAATTCAAAATTAAATTCGAGAAGCAGAAAAATGACATTTTTTAAGGAATTCTTCCTGCATAGAGGAATAAAGGTGTGGAATTACCTACCAACCTGAAGATATTTTCAAGATCTTCCTCACACATATTAAAATTTTTAATCGAAAATATTCCTCGATTCTTCGTTAATGTCATTTTCGCTCATTAGGGAATTTTGGAAACTGGTTATTTGATTCAAATTTCAGTTGTTAATAGTATTCTTTTCTTATTGGAGTATTTTTCAAACTCCTTAGGTTGATTTTTTCTTTACTTTTCTCTTATACAGGCGGGCATTTCATTCATTTATTTTAATTCACCACCAGGAAAAAGCGTACTTATATCAATATGTATTGAATAAATAAGTTTTGAGTGAATTAGCAAGTTCCTCTCGTTCAGTATAATGGCGCTAGTTACTTTTTCAAAACCACCCCGCAATGAGAGTATTTTACTTGAATTGATCATTTGAAGGAATGAGAATGATAGAATCTTAACAACAGATTTGTTTACATTGAAAGAACGATTGAAAAAATTTACAAACAAAACAAGAAGGAGCTGAAACAAATATAAAAAGATGAGACAAATAAGGTTGGAAATTCACAGAGTAATTTTTGAAAAGTCAAAAATTACTCTGTGAATCATGGCTTGTGTTCATATGAAAAACTCCACGCTGTTTGCTGTTGTAATCACTTTAAACTCGACTTTATCTTTCATCTTACAATACTTTAAATAGGCTACAACATTGTGGGACACTAAGCATACATTAAAACACCGAGGAAATTCTCCCCCATTTTTAAAATCCAATTTCTTAAATTTTTTGGCAGACGGGCATAAGCATCTCTTTCGAAACCACATTCAAAATTTGGCTCCACATGCAAGTCAAAATACTCTCATTGCGAGGTAATTTTGAAAAGTAACTAGCGCCCTTATACTGAACGAGAGGAACTTGCTAATTCACTCAAAATTTATTTATTTAATACGTATTGTTATAAGTAGGCTATTTCCTGGTGGTATATATGTTAGTAGAATATTCAGCTATAATTTATATAATCGGAATGTGGGTTAAAGTTGAGTTACTAGATTTGACGCGGACAAGATGACATACAACATAGCGAGTGTTTAAAAACGTTATAAATAAAATGAAAACGGGGATATAACCAGTAAATGTAACATGCCACATAATAATGGTAGTAAGTAAAAACCGTACAACTTGAATCGCGTTCGTATGAATATTGATAATTTTGGTATTGGTGCACGAAAACCTGAGAAAGCAACTTCATTTATTTCTAAACCACGCGTTCGTATTTCCTGTTCGTCAGCACAAAACTCCAGGATGGGGATAAAATATGCCCGGATCGCAGGCAAAGTTTGCAAAGGATTGGCATGTGTTGTGAATACAAATGCAAATCAACTCCCTCCACGTTGGTATTCGACGGTGAAGGAAATCTGGTGCCTTTTGCGAACACAGCAAGAAGTTCTCGCTGGTGGTGGCAAAACGAGTTGGTTTTGGAATTTCTCCAGCTTGTTCAGAACACAATTCACGAGGCATTCAAAATAGGTGAGGAACATCCACAGTTCACTCGATTCTAATTAGAATATTTATTTTATTCCTCTTGCCGTCGACGAGGTGTTCCATAACAGTAGACTCACCCACCCATCTCCCACCAATACTCACATAGGGCATTAATATAGTGGCGTAACATTATTTTTCACTTGTACAAAATTTTGGATAATAATCAAATAATCATCAACCCTTGGGAACATTTTCTGTTGACTTAAATTTTTTTGTGCTGCTTTAAGTAAAATAGGCTCGCTGATTTCAAAACTGTAATTAGTGTTCTTCTATCACGTCAAGTTTTTTTTCACTACACCTTGTGGGGTTGTGGTCACTCTCTGCTAGATTAATAATAATTTTATGTGTGTAGTATATAAAGTAATATTTCCCTTTAAATTCTTTCGTACGCAAATTTTGTATGGCATATGATACAAATAGAGGGTTTCATATAACTTAATAAGTTTACGCGATGGAGAATAAATGAGGTTAATTTCTTATCCAAAGTCAAAAAGTTAATCGAAAACAATTCTCAGGTCTCAGACAGCAAATTGGTTGTTCCCCAATGTAATTGAAACTACAGCGATTATTTTAAAGAACAATTAATATTCAACAATTCAATATTTGGTATTTTGAGTGTATCACCCAGTATATTTTAACTGTATTCATTTTACTGCATTCGAAAGGCAGTGGAAATATTCAAAGTTTACTACGAATCTACAGCATGGTTCATCATTACGAACATCAGCTACCCACGAATATTACAATAATGGAGGATTATCCACTTGCCAACTTAATATTGTCACCTACAGCTTATTTCAACGGGTTTCAAACATTAACATTATGTAACGAGTAAATAAAGAAAGAATATTAAGTCTTTATCTTCAATTATTCTTCTATTTATTTATGCGTACGTGCAGAATACTGTGGGCTAGATAGGGCGGTCGCTTACTTTGGACAAAGAGATCCTGTATAGATGTATTTCTTTATTTTATTTATATAATATTATGTTTTTATAAACTCGAATTCTGTTTGCCATCTTGTCCACGTCAAGTCTCGCAACTCAATTTTAACGCACTTTCCGACTAGCTATCAAGCTTACATTTTCAGGATTGCTCAGAATCAGATGAAGATGCAATATTCTAACAATTTTATTATGATTTAAACTGTATCTCAATTGTTATTACGAATTTGAAATTAAATACGTAGATTAGTAAAAAAAATGGCTGCACTCAATTTACACTTAATGTCAACTAAAATATAATAAGCTGTAGTTCTTAGTTTCGTTACGTTATGATTTTAACAATTATAACCCGCTTTTATTCAAATGCTGATTATTTCATTCAAAAAGAACTTTCGATGCTTTTATCGTCAATTTCAAATGGGTTGCAGACGCTGAATCGGAAACTTCGAGTAAGTGTATTTGGTGTCAGTTTAACGCCTTTAAACAGCATATTCAATGACTTTATGACAGAAAAATTTGAGACACGAATAATCATAATCAAAACTTACTATCAATCGCTACTTACACGGCCATCATGCCTCATAATGTGGCCACCTATGTTTTCTGATTAAGTTTTTCAGTAGATTTCTCTTTTCTCCCACTCTTCTTAGCACTTCCTCGTTACTTACGCGGTCGATCCATTTTATCTTCGTCATTCTTCGGTATCACCACATTTCGAATGCTTCCACTCTTGACTTCTCTGATAATATCAACCTCCAAGCATCACTTCCTTATAGAAACATCCCCATTACTATAATCTAATTGAAACAAAGTTTCGAATTTTATTATACGTAGTTGGGAAAGAGTTTTCGGGATCGCCACCGGGTCAGGAACTCCATATCTGCCAACGTTTCGATGACCGAGTCGGACATCGAAACGTTGGCAGATATGGAGTTCCTGACCCGGTGGCGATCCCGAGAACTCTTTACCAAGTCCATTCGCCGGGAAAGCACGAAATCTTTCTTTATTATACGTAGTTTATTTTGTGTACTACACTTTAAACTTTTTACATAAAAGAATTATATGCTCTCTGTTTAAGGCTTAAATATTTAAGAAAAGATCTGTTCTGTAAATGACAAAAGTTAATTTTCTTTGAAAAATATTCGTCTTGGATCTATTCGGAATGACCGAATGTTCGGATTAAACGTGTTTGGACTCGGAGCTTAGCAGTAAATCGATACTTTTTTTAATTGCGACGCTAAATTTTACATCCTATAAGTCTATCCGTTACATAAGTAGTTCCATTAGTTGGGAGGACGCGGTAACTCTTTGCAGCTCAAAATTCTACTTCGACCGCATAATCAAGGAAGCCATCGAGATCCGCCTCAATTTAAAAAAAATTTAATCGTGATGCTGGCTTTCATCCAAGCAATACTTGGACACCTGTATTAAATCATTCATGCGTAAGGAAAGTACAGATATCTCAAAAGAACATCAGCCTATCAGACGACACCTGAGATTTATTCTTGTGCTCGTCCACGGTCAATAAAGTGTAATGTGAAATCCTACATTAACCCATTAGAGCATAATGTAGTCCAGAATTCCACCGTTAAATAAAATAAATTTGATTTTATAATTAAAATAAACATCACTAAAACAGTGAATTATGGTGCACATGTAAGCAGGAATGCCGACTTACAAATAAATATTGGGGGGCCCTAACCGGGGACCTTGTCCCGGGAAATTTTGTAAGTAGTGAGTTTTAAGTTTTTCTAGCATTTTAGAAGAGTCATATGATCAACATTAGAACCCTGATGACTCGAATCTCGATATCTGGACACTCCGGGGAAAATTGACAAGCCTGACATATTTTGTCCTCATACCCATAACGAATTTTTGAGGTGGCTGGGACCCCCTCAGGCCCCATGGAGTCGGCGCCACTGCATAGAATAGCAGCCATTATCAGATTTAATACGAGATCTGACCCACCATGTATGGCTAGCATAGATGGGACGGTCAGTTTTCAGAGATGATAACAGATATAAAACGGTCCGAAAATATTTTTTTTTAATAGGAAATAAAAGGATCAATCTATAGAGCAAAAATGTGAGAGAAATTATCAACATATTTGGCTATGTACTTCAATAAAAAATGATTTATTAACATCGTACGCGTGAATGAAAATTCTCTCAATGCGATGTCTCACATAAATGCTTCTCAACACGATAAATTCACGTCAGCAATCAAGATATTAGCGCAGCGGTGAATACAGGCATCAATTTGAGCGTGCTATAGTATCAAAATGTAACGTATGCCAACTAGAGCTCAGGAAAAAAAATAAAATACGCACGTCCGATATATCGGACGCTATGCACTAATGGGTTAAGACACTAACACGCGTTGATAATGGAAAACAAATCGTTTTCCGAAGCGTCAGCTAATATGACTGCAATAAGATTTCTTGGACAATTCTCTTTTACTTATACCACTTTTTTAACGCGACCCGGGTTTCGATGAGTAATCATCATCTTCAGGCGTAAATTACGATGTATTTATCTAATCAGTGGCGTAACTAGGAATATGCTTTGGGGGTCTGGGGGGTGAGGTCCGTGCAAAAGGGGGTCCGGGAAATTTTTTTAAAAGTTACATGCCTGGAAATACACTTTTTATCATTTTGGCACTTAAAATTTCACTTTGAGTAAATGCAGTACTTATATGTCAAAACTAGACAATAGTTTAAAATATTTTTTTTATTTTTCTGAGACTTTGGAGGGGGGCTCTATCCCCCTCTTCCCCCCCGTAGTTCCGCCGCTGTATCTAATTATTGTTTCCTAGTTACTTAACGGAGGAAGAGATTAATTTTAAAACGGACGCCAGAATAAGGGGAAAGGATCGGTAAAGGTTTTTTTATAACAATGCTGTCCTGACTTTCAATCATTTTTTAAATTTCAAACTGCTTTCGTGAGTCTAATTCAGGCGGTCGTTGCATGGTTTTAAAATGTTCACTTTAAAATTGCTCCGATGGAAGTTGCATTTTAATTACTTAGCAAAATTACTTTTATTGTCTTTGTTATTTCTGTCAGCACTTTACCGTTCTTTCTTCCTGAGTTCGAAGCTTCTTCCTGTCTGCCCCACGTGGACACCATTGCAATTGCTTAATTTTAGCGTATACGTTCCACATCTGCGTAATTGGCCCATCGAATCCTTGCATTTTATAAGCAGTCTTCAGTGGCATTAGGTTTAAAAGCCATGCCGAATTTGTCTGAAAGTAAATGACGAGCCATTTTCATAGAAAGTGCATCGAGGTACGTCACTGTGCACCACTACTTCTTTTTATCCGAGTCCGCTGACGATAGCTAATTTTCTCTGTTTTTTAAATATTAATTTGTCTATTAAATTTTGGGAATAACCGTTGGCTGAAGGAATTTGTTTAATGGTGATGATTTCTTTCATAAAGTCTTCTTTTGATAGTGGTATGCTTAACAGGCGATGAATCATGGTTTGAAAAGCCTTAAGTTTGTGTGAGTAATGGATCCTTGAACTTGCTGGGATGACGTGATCGGTATAGCAGGGTACATCATGGTAACTATTTCTCTACTACAAACTATTGTCACATCAAAATATTCAAATTCGTTACTCAAATTTAAGACATAGCCCACCACTTTCAATGGTGGTGCATTATTGACCGCTTAACCTAATTTAATGATTTTCATATACCTAATGCGTTTTATCTTCTTGTTATAACTACACTGAGCAATTTCTTAAGATTTCCGTTCTTTTTAAATTACATTATCTTTCATGGATAATCTTTTTGCATGGATAAACTTGTATAAAATTTTACAGGCCCTTTTTGATTTTGCCTTGTCTCCGATTGTTTTTTCTTAGCTACTTTATTTGTGATTGATTAAGCGATTTATTTTTTTGTTTTATTCGGCATTATGTACTTTTTATTCTGAACACTACATTGATTCCCACCCTCTTTTGTGCATCCTCCTAGTTGACCCTGTCAGCAAATAATCTCTCCATCGCTTCATTCTACGTTTTTGCTAAATCAATAGAAATTTCAAAGTGACTTCAGCAGCATACTTAGAAAACGTTGAAATTCAAACTCAGAATAATTTTTTATCGCATATTTCACTTGGAAAATAAATTTACCATTCGTAATAAAAGTCAAAAATCTAGGAATAATTCGTAGGAAAAACAGTAAGATATCTTCATAAATAAGGGGTGATGGATATGTTGGCTGCTCTCAGAAAAAATATTCCACGAACGTCAGGACATTCTTTTGCATGCATAGCTGCCATGTCATGCATGAACAATCAAGATATTGACATTATTCGAAACCCTCAATCCAATCACATAATCTAAAGCATTTACGCGATTTCGGTAAACAGTACTGTTGTTTTTTTCAGTAATATTTTGGTTTAGCAAATGAGACCTTGGTAATGTAATTTTCATATAAAGCCCTTAAGGATATCAGAACACGGATAGCTATGCGATATAGATTGTCTAGATATTTAATTTTAAACAGAGGTAAATGTGCTCAAGAATGCGATATAACGATTTTTATAATATTTTAGCATGGTGTCCATTAAAATTATAGGGGATAAACAAACCTCTCAGAGTTTAATATGCCTAAAAAAATCTGTAGAATGCTTTGCTTTGAAGCTTGAAAAATAAGTAAGCCCCCAATCAATAAGCGACCAACTGCATCAACAATCACATGGTTGTGTATGATATTTCCTGGGACTGGTCAAAAATTTTAGCACTTATTTGGCCAAATCATTGTAGCTAAAGGCACTAAAAGTGACTCAGAGGAAAAAATTGACTATAATTCTATACTCTTGATGTGCTCTATCTTTGCCATTTGAAGGCAAATATACCAAAAACAGAATTTTTATGTTCTCGAAGAATGAATTTAGCAAGTTATTTTACTCTATAATGATAAAATTATGCTACCTCATTCTTTCAGGAAGTGCTGAGTAATAGACGCTTTGAAGGATTTCTTGCGATTTCGGGAGCACCAGTTTTAAGTATAGGACAACAAAAATCTATTGACTTTTTTTTACTATGCCATGAATGTAATAAATTAATTATTGTATATATTAATGCAAAATGGAAAAAGTTATAAGGAAGGGAACCGTCTGATGAGCTAAATATAGCTCAGAAGGACTCCTTATGAAAAAAAATTAATATACTTTTTTGTACATCTATATTTTAATTTTTTTATTAATTTTTAATCTAAATTTATTTAACATTTATTAAATAGTACTTAATTTTAATATAAATTTTGTTTTAATTAATTTTAAATGATATGTTATTTTAATACATTTTGTGAGAGTATGTAATTCAACTTATTTTTAAGCGGAGATGTACAAGTAGATTTTGTCTGCATTTCTGCTCAAGTACCCCTTAGCGTATTAAAATGCGTACTTTGTTGTTGCTACAACTTAATATGCATATTTTTTTGTCCTTTCAGGTATGGAGCGATTACCAGCTTCAGTGGGATGAGGCAGACTATGGCGGAATAGGAGTCCTACGGTTACCACCCGATAAAGTGTGGAAGCCGGATATAGTGCTTTTCAACAAGTATGTACATCCTCGACTCGACAAGCGTTGGTTTTTTACTAACAATAGATATGAATTCAAGGCTTACTGAGATGTGGAATGTTTAGTGAAGCAAGTGAACTCCCTCATTGTTGGAGGCTCTCTGATCGTAAGGATAAATTACTTGACTCTAAAAAGCCGACACATATTCCAGAAGCTGTAAAAAAAACGGTGGATCGCAAATCAAATTTCATGGATTTTGTGAATAACGAACTTGGATTTAAAGGAATTTCTATGGATTCAAATGCTATGAATCTTATATAAAACCTCAGTTAGCTAATTTTTCGTAAGTAACAATAATACCTTAAGATCTCTCACGACAGTTTAAAATCCACCTCAAAAATTGTGTGGTATAGCAACTTAGGAATGTATTAAAATTTTACGTCTCCAAACCTGTCTCTTAAACCATTTATTACCAAATAAATTCTAGAGATTCGGATAAATTTATATTTATAATTTTCAATATTAGTCTAAACCTAACCTAAATATGATTTTTAAAAGATGGATATCTGTTTTTTTTTACATAAAATTGATAACCGCGGCACCTGAAGAACTATTAAACAAGATGGTAGTTATTTCAAATGCAATTCAGCGTGAATAAAAAGGAATTAAAACTACCAAAAACACCTTTTTTAAATGATAAATGTGACCAAATGAATACATTTAAATGAATTATTCCATAAATCTTACAAGGTAGTTTTTTTTAATAAGATGATTTAAAAATTCTAAACTGCACTCTTTAACTAAAGTATAAAATATTAAATTTGGAGAAAATTGGCAATATTAATTTGAGAAGAATGAACCGAATCATTTAATAACACCAGCGTTATAAATGATAAATTCGTTTAATAAAACTATGCACGTATAACAACTCATCTAATTTTCAGAATCAAAATTAATTGATCGCTCGCATAAACTCTTAAATAAATAATTCCCAATGCATAAATCATAAATAAAGACAGGTGAATATCAGGGAGTCAACGCTGCATTTTTATATTCTGTTACATTTCAGCGCGGATGGAAACTACGAAGTGAGGTACAAATCCAACGTATTAATTTATCCCAACGGAGAAGTGCTGTGGGTACCCCCTGCCATATATCAGGTGAGATATCATCTCTATCTATCCCTCTTTTACTTCTCTCAATTTATTATTCGCTTATCCCTAGAATTTGCTCTCCATTTTTCTCTTGTTTCTTGCAATTTTGTTTATACCGACCATTGAACACTGACAAATCTACATAGACTGTACAAACTCATAAAAGCTGCGCAAATCTTTAGAATGGTACGCCGTGGCAATGTGGTTCATAATTAATACTTCATTCCAAGTTTTCGTAGAACCTTACTACTTTTTAAGTAGGGCCTATTTCTTAATCTGGCGCCCTTTGATCAATCCAAGACAAAATCTCTGCGGATATCATGTAGATTAACTTTTTTTTCGGTAATCAATTTTTCGAGCAGTTTTGAGTCAAATGCAACTCCATTTCCTCTCAACTGACGTAGCTTGCATTTATTTGCTGTTTTAATATTTTGTTAATAACTCAGATACTGCGGTGGAGAGAGGTATCTAAGTTTAATTTTGAATATGGTTCTAATGTTATGACGCCTATACTAACAGCTATTTTCGAAAAGATGTCATCTAAATAATTTCTACGTTCAATGAAGCATTCATTGCCTAAAGATATTTCGGAAATTTCTTGCTATCTAGCACATTTGCACATAAAATTGCGAGGGAAACCGTTTTTGAACTGTAATCAAAAGATTATGATCAAACGGCGTATTCAGAATTTTCAAGTTACAGTTATTTTTACGAGACAGTTATTTTTATTCTCGCGGTTTAACCTCCAAAAATAGTTCTGATATGTCAAACAGCTGCGCTGGGGAGACTGCAACGCGAAAATAAGTAAGCAACATCTTTTCCTATTTAATGGGCTTCCCACACCGTATTTTTTCAAACTTTTATTTGAAGACCTGCGATCTAATAGTATTACAACGTGGTACTAGTCAAAACATGAAAAAAAATATTAAAACGAATAGGTAAATGTTTGAAGAATAATAATCAGCATTAATGTCAAAAAATAATGCTCATTCATAAATAACCCTCAAACACTGCACTATATCACTTCTTTTCATTCGTTTAGAAAATTAATCTTGAAACTGGAGTTAAGATATGCTAGTTAAACTACTTGAAATTTTTATCAAATTATATGTAATAAATATCATTGCTATGATGCTTAACAATGGTTTTTAACAATAAACAGTACATTATACCAGAAGTTTTCAAATAAATTTAAAGAAAAGTTGGAATAATACAAGCATTAGCTTTGAATCGCATTGCCTTTGATCGGTTTATAGAAATATCTGAGATAGGTAAAATGTATCAATGCGTAAAAATTACAAAAATAGAAGTATCTGAATCACTTGGGAATAATTTTAAAATGAAAGACTAAAAGAGATATTTTCTGAGCCAATTGAGATTGATCTATTAATAATAACATGTCTCAAATTTTTAAGCATTTCAAATATTGTTCAAAATCCATTACCTTCTGATGGAAAATAGGAATCTATAATTTACGCGTCATAATTTAATATTTTTTCTCTTTTTTTTGAATTTATTATGATACTTTTTATGTTATATACCGTATGTGACTAACAATAAGAAGTTATGTTTTGGCTTGCGTAAGCCAATAGTATTTTTACCATTTCCAGCATAGTTGTCATTCGCAGGTAAAAAGTAATTCTGTGGTTTTTATAAAGGCCGTAGAAACACAAAAATTATTTTTTACTGGCTATAACCTAGTTTTCGCCTGATTAATTCCACATAGAGTGCTAAAATTCTAGATTGCATCATATCAATTCTTTCCAGCATGTTATTTTTTATTCCATTTTATTTGTGGTGTTTTATCTAAATTTATTGTATATTTTACTCCTCCTCTCCAACGCATTTGTTCCACATTTTAATGACTAATTTCATTTGATAAAGTTTCATATTTTTGAGTGTTTTCAAAGCGAAACTTTTTTTCTTGATTTTTGTCTCCAAATTTTCTTTTTTTGTAGAATCATTGAAGAGTTTCCCTTAAAGTTTATTGCTGATATCTCCAGTTAACCATATGGTTCACATCAATACTTCACATAGCATTAGCAATAGAGTTTTTTAGACTTCGCTAATTCCAACGAGAGCCCAATTAGTTTTATTTTCATTCGTACAATTTCTATTTGTCACATTTTTTCTTATAGCCTCACACCTGCTTACTCCTTGCCATGATTTTATTTCTGCAACACTCATTTCTTTTTCGCCTGTTCAGCATTTTTTCGTCTCTTTTTCATGCGTATGGTTTTTACTGAATATGTTTGGTCCAAACAGGATTAAGTTCAGTTTCATGGTGAAAAGTGTGAGCGAGTGTTAAAGCGACCACTGCCGTTGGCAAAAGTATAACCAAGTTTACACATCCACTTGTGAACCTTAATAATCCTATGCCTTTACCTTTATTCCTTCTCGGACTCAGTGACCTCATCTCCAGCAATCATTACACCTTTCCCTCTGCCTTATACCCTTCCTTACACTGATTCACACCCATAATTAACACTTCTATTATTTGCTTTCTCTCTTCTCTATTTTTTTGTGGATCCTCACCTAATCCTGGTCTCATGCTTCCTTTAAAGCATTAACAAGGGCATCTAGCATTAAATCCATATGTGTGTAGTATGAAAAGTTCCCACAATACATAACTGCTGGGTCTGCGTGTATCAAAACTTCAATACTGAGTTTTTCCTTGTGTTTATTGACTTTTCTCTCTTAAAAGTCATCTGAATGGCTACTTTGTGATGCTTGTTTTATATTTTATTGGTTCATCAACTCCTTTACTACATCCAATTTTAATGATGATAATATTTTCCTACATTAATATTTAGCTCTTTATTTAATATTGCTTTTAAATTAACTTCTCTCAATTTCACTACGTCATTATAATCCATTTCCTCCGGAGCGCAATGCCGGTTGAAGAAAAATAATTATTAACTATGTATTAGCAATTTTTAATTGTTATAGGTGTAAATAATTACCTTATAGATTAATGATGCGTTTATATAATTTTTCTCATAAACTTTCTTGAATATTTTGCAGTTAGTTTAACACGATTATGCAGTTACAATTTTTTAAAGGTGATAATCTCTTGCAAAGAAGACTTATAAAATAATTTTGGTTCAAAATTACGATTTCCTTTGTAAATAAATGACACAAAATATTTCGCATGATTTTGCCAATGAATATTTCCTTGGGTTATTTGAGCGTGATGTACCTATGTGAGACAGACGATGCAAAACCTCCATTGCCTCAACTTGCCCATTTCCTTTCCTACGTTTTGCTGAGATTTACGTGCCGATAGTCCTCATTCATTACAGTCCTGTGAAGGTAGTAGATGTTGTAATTGGAAGCTGGTGCATTTGATTTGTTGAAACCCGATGATTTTTCGTCTACTGCTGCCTGCATCATCAGGAATAGGTCAATCTTTTTATTGTGATTTTAAATACTTGGGTATTTATTACTTCGGCAAACATTCATGATTCATTAATGAATAAATCAGCTGCGCAACAAGAAAACTCTACCCGTTATGTACTTACGTGTTCTGATAGTAGGTAAAGTATTGCTGGTTTAGCGGGTGGACTATTTTTAGGCGCTGTAAATTCCGACTTGTGTATACCGTAGTTTCAACTTCTGGGCCATGTATCCTTTAATGAAGGCGAAAGTAAAAAATATAGCTCTCAGGATGCCAAGTACAGTGTAAGTAATCTAATTGCTGAAACATGATTTCGTAGAATGGCCCTTAGGGACATGTAGACTAGCATATTTTGTGTCGCAAGGGAAATTATGAGAGCTATCTGCGTAGTTGATTTTTTATC
Source organism: Ischnura elegans (assembly GCF_921293095.1). Classification (NCBI taxonomy): domain Eukaryota; kingdom Metazoa; phylum Arthropoda; class Insecta; order Odonata; family Coenagrionidae; genus Ischnura; species Ischnura elegans. The sequence goes on along the minus strand of NC_060257.1, from coordinate 81,064,072 downwards.
ATTGCATCATTTTCCAATTTCTTCCGATAAGTAACGGAAGAGGTCGTAAATGGTCTACAATCTCAAGTAGCCGAAATATTCGTCTTAAATATATTTAACAATTAATGCATCCCAGAATTTTTAATGGCGTCTTAATAATTTCATAAATTATATATGAGATTTTACCCCTCATATTTGATAATTCTGTCAACGCGGGCATAAAAATCATTTAAACTGCGCGAAAAATGTTGATTTCCGAGATATTGTGCGACCTATCAATTCACATATGCACCAAAAAGCTTCCAACTATAACGCTATCCGCTAACGGGAATATTTCGGATCCATAATTGATTGCATCCGGTCCTTAAATCCGTCCATACCCCGTCGATCCTCCAATCCTACCGCCACGTATGTTCATATACTTTGTCCAAGCTTCCGTGAGACTTAACGGCTGAATTCTCTGATCACCTCACTCAGGAATGGTCTATAATGAGACGTAATCCGCAAGGGAACCGAAATGCTTTTCTAAAATGGACGTCAGCCGTACCCTAGTGAAAATCTCTATGGGATTTCGTTTTCCTATAGTACTTTGACAATGACATTTGACTTTGTTCCTATATGAAAATTATAAGTTCCTATAGGGAAATTTGATTTTCCTATAGGAAATTCAAATTTCCCTATAGGAACTTAAATCCTATAAGAAATTTTTGTTCCTATATTTTTTTTATAAAATTTATAAAATTTTCCTGTAGGAACATAACATTTTCCAATAGGAATATAAAAATTTCCTATAGTAGCAAACGCTTCCCATTGTCAAATTACTATAGGAAAATGAAATTCCATAGAGATTTTCAATAGGGTAAGCCGTAATGAAGATGGTCACTGATCATCGTAAGTCTTACAGCTATCGGATAACCAATCAAAGTGCAACTTGAGCAGGACTACTGTCATTGCAGCATGTCGTCAAACTAGAAGTGGGCCTCAGATAATTTAGTTTACCACAGTCGTGTGTCCAAGAAATAAAAACAACGGGGAAGTCATGGCGTATATCAAGGAGTATAAAAATAGCTCCATTCTTCTCCTCTGTTCTTTTTGGCATATATAACGTAAATAAAACAATTATCGAAGTGAAAGTTACGTTTGCGCATCTTTGAATCAAGCATTGCAATTTATATCAATGAATTAAGTAGAATGGCGCTAACTGTATCCAAAGAATAAAGAAGATGCATAAAAATTCTAAGTAGGTAACACAGACGATTCTTGCATTAATTCGTTCGATGTGATTTAAAAATTGAGAAATAAATCTCATTTCTATATAGAGCATGTGAAAAGTACACTAAGAGAATGGAGTAATACATTTTTCAAAAGGCAGATCAGAAAACTTAAGTATCATGCGAAAGAACGATACAAATGAATATCAGTCTAGGGCATTAGGCCTGATATCGCAAATAACTGTGTCCGTCTTCGCCTTGATTCTGATTTTTTTTCTTACGGCTTCCGTCTAATGCCTTATGGCTCACGTCTGCTTTTGTCTCAACCTATACCAGCTCATACTCGTTCCGGGACCACCAGCTTCGGTACTTTTCATGCCGGGATACAAGAAACAAACTCACACGTTGAACAAAAAGCAGCTCTTATTATCTGAGCGGAGACTTCTCAAGATTTCCACCTGTTTAACTCGTTGTATATCTCCAGCATTTAAACGACGACTTAAGGATTGTTATTAGAGTGAAAAAATAAGTTTGACAGAGCAAGCAAACAACTGAATCACAATTTGACTGAAAAACAGTTTTGTTTATGTTAATAAAAACTCCCTTACCCTTTCTAACCCGGAGCTGCTTCTGGGAAATATAAAATTTCAAGATTTTTCATTTTTTAAACTTGAAAATTTTGTACTCAGTCATCATTATCGTGACAGCTAAATATTTCGTCATTGCAATGAACAACACAAAATAATGCGTAGTTTAGATATTTCCTAAATAGATCGGAAAATTCATACATTTTTGATTCTGCTCAGAAGCAACATTGGGTTATAATGGGTTAATAGAAAAACCAACGCAACGGTGGGTAATTTCAACTAGCGCGCCTCAAAAAAATAGCTTAAGGATGTATTAGTGGTGGGGAGAGAAAGGGGAGAGGGGGCGGAAAACTGTTCCCCACCCCCCGACAAAACTCCAAGTTTCAGCCCTGATTCTATTTTCCCGGTTGATTTGATAAGCAAAATTTAGTAGCACTTTTTACTTTAATTCATTATCGTGGAAGATTAATATTTTTCACAGTGAGGTCACGATTCAAGGTTCAAACAGAAGATAGATGACCCGAGAAAACAGTGGCGTAGCGAAGGGAGGTGGGGGTCCGGAATCCCTCCCCCCCTCCTCCCGAAATATAAGAGCACAATTAATTTCCTTCATAAAACAAATATTGAATAATCGTGAATTTACAAAAGATTTCTTTGACAAATGAATATTTTTCGATTGTGACAATTAGTTTAAAACCCTCTACTTAGTACTGTGTTTTTCAAAAAATTTTCCCCTGATTTTGGACCCCCCCCCCCCCCCCCCGGAACGAAAATCCTGGTTGTCCAATGCTGAGGAAAGTTGATTTTCAACCTTCCTCCCTCTTAAAACTTAGGCGCACTACTTTCAGAGCTAAGGGACCTAAACAGTGGAGTAGCCAGGAATTTCGTTCAGGGAAGGGGTCCAAAACCAGGGGGAAATTATTGAAAAAAAGGGTACTAAGTAATGGGCTTTAAACTAATTTTAACACTTTTCATAATCGAAAAAACTTCATTTGTTAAAGAAATATTTTTTAAATTCATGATTTTTCGATATTTTGTTTTCTTTTATGAGGTAAAATGATTGTGTTTTTATATTTCGGGGGGTCCTGACGCCCCGGACCCCCCCCCCCCTGGCCACGCCTTTGGACCTAAAGCCATAACGTCTCACTGTCGCTTGGACAACCTCGTAGTCTCCGCCACCAGAACCCGGCCTAAATGTCCTCGTTGCGTTCCATATCCTTCTCCCAAACGCAGTTCTCAAACAAACCCCCGCCGTCTTCACTCATCGAAACCTTCTCCGCTCTTTTTCTCTCTCTTTATCTCTCTACTTCCACCCATCCGCGACCCACCCAACTCCAGAGCTCGTGCACCATCGACGTCACCTATTTCCCGTTCGACCAGCAGACCTGCATCATGAAGTTTGGGTCGTGGACTTTCAACGGAGATCAAGTGTCCTTACAGCTGTACAATAACAAAAACTTCGTGGACTTGTCCGACTACTGGAAGTCGGGCACGTGGGACATAATCGAGGTCCCGGCCTACCTCAACATCTACGAGGGCACGCCTACTGAGACGGACATCACGTTCTACATCATCATCCGACGGAAGACGCTCTTCTACACCGTCAACTTGATCCTGCCCACCGTACTCATCTCGTTCCTCTGCGTGCTGGTGTTCTACCTGCCGGCCGAGGCGGGGGAGAAGGTGACCCTGGGCATATCCATCCTCCTGTCGCTCGTTGTGTTCCTCCTGCTCGTCTCTAAGATCCTGCCCCCAACCTCGCTCGTGCTCCCGCTCATCGCCAAGTACCTCCTCTTCACCTTCATCATGAACACGGTCAGCATCCTCGTCACGGTCATCATCATCAACTGGAACTTCAGGGGGCCGCGGACGCACCGCATGCCCAACTGGATCCGCCTGACGTTCCTGCACTACCTCCCCATCATCCTGATCATGCGGCGGCCGCGCAAGACTCGCCTCCGCTGGATGATGGAGATGCCGGGAATGAGCGCTCCGCCCCCGTCCTACGGCTCGCCGGAGATGCCCAAGCACCACGGCCTCCCCGGGGGCCTGGGGGGCGGCGGGGGCGGCGGTTCGGCGGGCGTGGCGGCGGCGGCGGCCGCCGCGGCCGCTGCCGCCGCCGCCAAGAGCAAGATGGAGGTGATGGAGCTGTCGGACCTGCACCACCCCAACTGCAAGATCAACCGGAAGGCGAGCGCGGAGCGGGAAAGGCGGGAGAGCGAAAGCTCGGACTCGCTGCTGCTCTCGCCGGAGGCGTACAAGGCGACGGAGGCGGTGCAGTTCATAGCGGAGCATCTGCGGAACGAGGACGAGTACATCCAGGTGAGCGTCTTCTCATGCCCGCGCCTTTCACACGCATGCGACCACAGTAGAGCAGTAGTGTACGTAGATTATACCTTATGGGGGGCCTAAGGTTAATTTTATGAAAATAAATAATAATAATAATAAGAACAATAAAGAGGTTAGTTTAAGTAATTTTAGATATTTCCATCCTATTTTATATCAAAAATGAATTTGATACCTTTGGATGGTATTAGATCAGGTTAATTATATCATATTATATATAATTAACATGACAATTTATGAGAATACATACAAATTTTAATCAGGTTTATACAATTTTTTCATTGGGGATAAATGCCAACAAGGTCAGCAATAAGGTTAGGTTAAGTTATTTTAGATTAGGATTTCCATCAAATATTATATTAAACATGAATGTGATACCTTTGGGAGGGCCTTAGATCAGATTAATTATATATGAAGATAAATGCTCACAAGATCAACCATGAGGTTAGATTAAGTTATTTTAGATAAGGATTTCCAATGTATATTATATTTAAAACGAATATGAAATTTAAAAATAATAAGAGGATCCCAAAGTAGCTTAAATAATTTTAAATAAGGACCTTCATCATATTTTATGTTCAAAATAAATTTTATATTTAAAAAAATAACAGAATAGAGTAATAATAGTATGTGTGTTGGAAAAACTGCGGTAACTCTAAGTGATTAGCTTTGGACAACTTAAAACCTAATAAATTATCCTCATTTTGGCCTTGGTGGCAATAGGAGTAGAGTCCTCACCTGTGAAGCTGAAGGTCATGGGTTTGTGTCTCTCCTGCAGTATCACCGACTCCATGGGGCCGAAGGGGGCCAGAGCCCCCTCAAAAATTCGTTATTGGTGTGAGGAAAAAATGTGTCAGGCTTGTAGATTTTCCCCGGAGTGTCCAGATATCGAGATTTGAGTTATCAGGGTTCAAATCTTGATAATATGACTCATCTAAAATGCTTAAAAAACTTTAAACTCACTACTCATAAAATTTCCCAGCGCAAGATCCCCGGTTTGGGCCCCCCCAATATTTTTTGTAAGTCGGCATCCCTGCTCTCCTGGGTACTTCTTTCCAGAGCAAGGATGTTTGTGATCATTCATTATTTGTTGCATCTCTGCAGGGATGATGACTTACAAAAAATATTGGGGGGCCCAAACCAGGGATCTTGCCCTGGGAAATTTTATAAGTAGTGCGTTTAAAGTTTTTTAAGCATTTTAGAAGAGTCAAATGATCAACATTAAAACCCTGATAACTCGAATCTTGATATCTGGACACTTCGGGGCAAATCGACAAGCCTAGCACATTTTTTCCTCACACCCATAACGAATTTTTGAGGGGGCTCGGGCCCCCTCAAGCCCCATTGAGTCGCCGCCACTGTATCTCTGATGTAAAGGTCAAATAGTGCTGTTTTTGGGCTGATGAATATAAAAAAAAGCTTGGGTGGATACCTATGGTTTGGGTCCTCCTACCCCCAGCATATATATCCTTGCATTAGTGCTCCCAAGTGACCAGATAGAACATTTGGAGATGTCCATCCAACACTGTATGTTTATATTTGAGTCAACATGATTCTTGAGTGCTTAGACAGGGGTGACAAACCTATCACACAGGTGCCTAAATTGGTACGCTGAGCAATTACATATTCTGACACCAAGAGTTGGGACAGCACCTAGGTCAATGAGTTGGGTTGGCTTATTAGTCCAATTTATGTACTCTTTTTTCACAAACTTTGGCACCCAATTGCCAATATGTTCACCACCCCTGCCCTAGGCACTAGTCTCACACTCCCCTTCAAGTTTTTATGAATTTGCCTGAGTGCTAGAAGGTGTGTGGGTATTAAAATAGGCTGAATTAGGAGAAGGTAAGGTTTATGATGATCAATTAATAGTGTTGGAGTAGCACCTTGTTGTAAACAGTTCAAACTTGCATATGGTTATTAGCAAGTATCAACTTCATCAGGGGTGGATCCCAGATTTTTTTCGGGGGGGGGGGGGGGGGGGGGTCAAAGCAAGGCTGTACGCAGCATTTTATTCTGGGAGGGGGTACAAGGCAGTGGTGTAGCCAGGAATTTCGTTTGGGAGGGGTCCAAAAGCAGGGGGAATTTTTGAAAAACAGGGTACTAAGTAATGGATTTTAAACTAATTTTAACACTTTTCGTAATCAAAAAAACTTCATTTATCAAAGAAATATTTTGTAAATTAATTAATTTTCTATATTTTTTTCTTTTATGAAGGAAAATAATTGGTATTCTATATTTCGGGGGGGGTCCAGACCACCCTTCTATATTTCTCTAGCTTCTCCACTTCTATTCGCATTATTTTTTTCTTTCCATTCCATCTGGCGGGGGGTGACACTCTGGCCAGTCATTGCTTTCCCGTCAGTAAAAAGAGAAAGCACTCCTGCCTCTTTACTTTTCCTTTCCTGTTCTGATTTTCTGCACATTTGCATAATATGACACAGGAGTGAAATCGAAAGTAAAATAGAACATGTGAATAGTAATTAACCCTTTCACTGCTGTGAACGTACCTAGTACGATCGCACGGCAGACTGCTATGAAAATACTTTTTCTTCCTCCCTGCCATGCACTTAAGCAAAAGCACTTCGAAGGGTCCCTAATCCAGGACCCTTTCCTCGACGAGCTCACCCACGCAGGACCGTCTCATCGACCCTACCAGCAGGGGGCCTCCCTCCCGAAAAGTGACTGCTCTCACTGCAATTTGAAAATCAACCAATCAATCCGATCATCAAAAAATGACTGTTTGCATCACACTCCTGCCAATCAAGCAATCAAGTACGTCCTTAAACCGTGTCTCTGCGATGAAAAATAACGATTTTGTTAACCTTGATAAATGGGCCATTTTCCGGTGGTCCGCAGCCACGTTTTTAGCCGCAAACAATCATTTTTTGATGATCGGATTGATTGGTTGATTTTCAAATTGCAGTCACTTTTCAGGAGGGAGGCCCCCTGCTGGTAGGGTCGATCAGACGGTCCTGCGTGGGTCAGCTCGTCGAGGATAGGGTCCCTGATTAGCGACCCTTTGGAGGGTGTACCACACCCATTATTGAAGTACGTGCTCCATGGGCCCACGAAACGCATTTTAACCTTTTCGCGGCATGTGAGGAGAAGGTTTTCAGAGATTCAACAGCAGCAAAACGGTTAATGGAGGGAATGGATAGGGATTGAAAAAGCACTGCTGGCAATGTGTTCTCTCTCCATTTTAATATTTTAAATAAATCTATTTTTTTTAACTACTAACAACTCTTGAATTGCTAGATATTCAAGTAGTATTTTTTTGGAAACAATTTCTAAATGAATAATCGAAATGGATGGACAATCCATTCATGATCTCTATCTTTGTACATTTTACCTTGCTTTCTGTGTTATGTTTTTCCTACTTCTTTTGTACCCATTCCATTGAACAGCTATTGGTTTCCATCTGGGGAAGGTTGGAAAAGTGAGAATATATGAAGTGTTTTGTGGAACTGTTTGAGAAGTGATGGGTGGATGCTTTCAAAATGCTTCGAAAATAATATGTTCATGTGCCCACATTGGCAATTAAAATGCATATCAATAATATTTCGTGCTCATAACATTCATCATTTCTCATGCCGGAAATCAGGAACCAAGTCTTATATGTCCCAATTGAGTTAATGTAATCCAAAGAAACGGTTTATCCATATAATCAAGGCTATTCGTATTAACTGAGAAGATCAGAAGCCATTCCACAGTCCTACTCCCCTGCCAGCAGCCTCAATGGCTATGTGGCAGGGGTTTTAGGACACCAGTTGTTAAAATTTAAGAGAGTAGGTAAAATGGGGGTAGGTCAGAATAGAGTTTTTTCCATTATTTTCTTAAGTACTTGGAGGGACTGATGAAAGGTAGAAAATCTTAAATATTTAAATTTTTGTTGTCATAAATTACCATGGTACCTATAATTATATGAATACTTTTATACAACGCACTCAGCTCATAGAAAGGATGAAAAGTTTTGACAAGTGTACGCAGTCGTTGGTTTTGCATTTTATATGTTTAGCAGTAAGAATACATTGTAAAAGAAAAACATGGCAGTCTTTTGTGGCATATTAATACCATATATGTCTGAATATAGTCCCCCCTTTTTTTCCAAAAATGCCCATGATAAAAGTTAAGGAAGGGACTATATTCAAACCCATTTTTTAAATTTTTTCCCGAAACTTAAGCCCCAAAATTAAGGGGGGGACTATATTCAGAGGGGGACTATATTCAGAGGGGGACTATATTCAGAGGGGGACTATATTCGGAGGAATACGGTAATTGCAATAGCAATAATAGGAATTTCAGGGTACATAACAAATAAGTTTGTGTATGTAACTTCTGCAATACATTTTGTAGCAAGTAAAAGTACTATTTTTCAGTAATCCTATCATCTGGTATCAGGTGTAGCATGGCATATTCAGCATTTATTTTTCTTTATTAAGTTTATCATGCTTTTTGACATACAAGTAGTATTTACTTGCAAAGGAAATGCTTCGAAAATAATAAGTTCATGTGCCCATGTTGGCAATATTAACTGTGTATCAATAATATTTCGTGCTCTCAAAATTCATCATTTCTCATGCTTGAAATCAGGAACCAAGTTCACATGTCCAAATTGAGTAAATGAAAAATATATAAACTAAAAATAGTATAGTAATGCTTATTCATTATGCATGAATGAATGAATTATTTTATAAATTATCATCTTAATGCATTAATTTAAAATACAGTGTGTCCCAAAAAGAATGACCCAATTTTAACTTGTATTAATATTGAAACAAATGTCACTAGGCAAGCGAAACACCGCCAGATGTGATCGGCATTGTTTAGAGTTTTACAAAAATCCGCTGAATGTCACTACGAGCGTTGATGTGGAGTGTGTAACCCTTAGACCATTGGTCTAACAATTAGGTCTAACAATAAGGTGCAGCCAATCTCGCTGAAGGTGACGTACAGGACCGCGAGAACAGGCTTTACACTCTTGGCCTCCTTGGTCCCCTGACATAACACCATGCGATTTTTTCCTTCTGGGAAATGTTAAACAGCATGTTTACGTTCCTCCCTTACGTCATGACATTGATGAACAAAAGCATGAATATCAGCTGCTGTGGCTTCAGTGACAGAAGACACCTTACATTCAGAAAAGTTTCTTGGGTTTTCTGCAACTGATACGCCGGGAAAACCTAAGATCATACACCTTACATTCAGTTTGGGATGAAATCAGCTATCGGCTAGATGTCGTCCGCGCAGCCAATGGAGGACATATTGAACATTTATGATGGTTTTTTATAAACTTTTGTCTTTTGTGAGTAATTTAGTATACAATATGTTGATGTTAAGCCCTTCCTCCTAATAAATAATCTTATTTAAAATTGGGTCATTCTTTTTGGGACACACTGTATAACTAGCGCAATAAACCCAGTACATAGTCAACCCTTTCACTGCTGTGAACATACCTGGTATGATCGCACGGCAGGCTGCTGTGAACGTACCTTTTCTTCCTCCCCGCCATGCGCTCAGTGCTTACGCTGGTAGGTTTCCCAAGAGTGGGTAGCAGCAAAAGGGTTAAAGCTGAAATGCAGTGGAACCCATCCATTGTAAATGAAAGAGAAAAGCTCGACAGAAAACAGTTTTCAGTGAAACTTTCAATATCTCTGTCAACTATGGTGCAGTAGAATGTTAATTCTGTGGGTAATAATGGAAACAATGCCTTGCTTTCTAATAGGCATGTGAGGAATGAGTGATATCAAAGAGTGCTCATCATAGTCTTCCCATGCCAAATATTGGGAGCTATAATTGACGAAAGTGGCTTATCATTGCTAAGGATATTATGCTGTATGACACCTTGTTTGTGCTCATTTAGCGCTATCCCCGGGCCAAAGCTGAACTTTGATAACTTGAGATTTTGGTAAATAATAGAATGAGCAAGGGAAGGCAGCCTTGTCTCACAGCCCACCCTGATTCTGCATTGGCTACCCTCACTTGTGCAGTTTATGCATATATATTTTGAACTATTTGTCTTTCCCTCCAAAAAAACATACATATTCTCATAACATTGCCCATCACTTCCCCTCGATTCTTTAACAAGAGCTTTTCAAAAACCAGGAAGCGAGAAAATATATCTAGGTTATATTATACCTTCCTCTGTGGGGTCTTAATAACCGCGATGGCATCTTCAATTGACTTTTCCATCCAGAATCAACCTGAAATTTTCACCCAAGTAGCTGTTTGTCTTTCCATCTCCATTTGTCGATCAATAATTCCAATTTTTTATATGATTACCCACCTAATGAACCTATAGTGCTTACGCTGCATTGCACAGCCTTGCAGTCTATGGCTTGATTTTATCAGCACCAGAATTAGAATTACTGTCACAAAATCGTCAGGCCATGACCCGTCTCTGAAATTCCAATTTATTAATTCAGAAAAAAATCCCCATAACCTTCATTGAAGTCTTAAAAAGCACTCAATGTTTGGCCACTTTCTTTACCTTTGGATTCTGATAGGTTGTCTGGTTGTCTATTATTTGAGACCAAGAATTTCTGATAATAAATTATTCTCATCCTGCATTCTTTTTGCTATTTGCATTACGATTATTAAGAATACTAGTAAACCTACTACATAATAAATCTTCTTTGAATTATTCTTCGTCTGTTTAAATCTTTTTGTTAAATGCAGAAAGAGTAGGCATTTGCTAAGCATGAATTTGAGGAAGAAGGAAGAAAAGGGTTAAAAAGGAAATTATATATTTTTACTCATAAATACCTATATGAAGGAGGCAATGAAGGAAATAGAAAAGTAGATTATCAAAGGAATCAAGGTGATTGGAGATCAAATCAATGTACAGTTCTTTGTTGAAATAATTGCAGAGCTAGGGCAAGGTAGTCCTACAGAACTCTCTTAACACAATGGGGTCATCTACTCAGGCCTGCAATTGTCATTAATTAAAGTTTCAGTAGATGGATGCTTTATGGCAAAAAGTTTCTTCCCCATTTAAATATTTCCTCATCAGTTTAACCCACTAACGGCCAAGGCTAATATTTGGTAGAAATTTTTAAATTTATCATCATATTTAGTCTTAATGGATGCTAGAAAAAAAATTTGAGACCCTGAAAAATTTATTTACGCCAGAAAAATAATGTTGCATTTTCGTACCTTTGGTGAAATGTGGGTACTTTGGTTCAGGGGTGAAGCTAAGAATGAAGGCCTGGGGGCTTTTAGGCACAAATAATACTTGGGGGTGTGGGGGTATTGCATACCCGCCAGGGTAAGCAGAAGTTGTGAGGGCCCTCCTTTAGAAAAATTTTAAGAATAATGGTTCAAAATGGCGAGTTTTAAGGCCTTCTGATGGATATTTGATTAATCCTTACACTATTCTATAAGTAATACTGATCCAAATAAGTAAAATGGATTGAACTTTTAAAAAATTTCTGAGCTCTGGGGGGGGGTTTTAACCCCCAAAACCCCCCCTCGCTGCGCCACTGCTTTGGTTAACATACCGTGATCGTTCTTCTTTACCTTTTTTATTTATTCCATTGTTTTATTTATAACCACATAGAAATGCATAAATTAACATTTAAAATCATTAAATAACCATTCATGAAATAATAAAACCCTTCTATTTAAGAAAATTATGAAAACTTTTTGGATACCAGGGAATTTTACATTTTACTCAAAAATACACTGTGTGCCTGTTATATTACCTGCACCTCACCTTTTCCTTGATACTTTTATCCTAATAATATTTCTACTAAATTCTATTTCTAATATATCTACATTGTCTTTTTTAATGTTTACTAGTAAATAATTTCCAGGTCTGTCTTTTTTTCTGATTTGATTGTCCTTCTGCATGTATTTCATCATGATTGTCATTACTAAATCAGTCACCTCTGATTGACGTTACCACGACATATGGTCTAAAATCAATTTGAGACATTTATTAACACCCAGTAGCTTTCCTAAAGATTTTCTACGAATTAGTAAACACACTATCATGTAAATTTGTAAACAATAGCCACCTCCACTTTTTCCTCTGATTTTGATTCCATAATTTGTGTTTGTATTATCAAGAAGATCTACTCCACCACTCCCTGGGCTTATTGCAATCCCCAATGAGGAGAAGCTGGGGAATTGCTATCTCTTTTCTTTCTAAAAAGCTAAATCCATTCCCACTCCCTAAATGGTAAATTGGCTATGTCTTTCTGGTCACAATTACAACAGAGCTTTCATTCCATTTGACCATGGACAATTCAAATTCCTCGTCAAAAGCATAATCAATTGAGCCTCGTGGTTTTTCCAAGAGCCTACAAGTGGGCACTTTCCAGTTCTATTTTCCCGAGTGGTTCCACTTCATGCAAAGGATCGCCTTACTTTCAGTGTTTGGAACAAGAAACAGGAAGAAAACAAGTCGTCAAAAAATGACGGGTGCTGAGTTAGTATCAGGAATTATTTTCAAGAAACCTGAACAACAATAGCTCCTAATCCTACCTTCACTCCATGAAGGTTTGATTGATTTAGCCCCTCGATATGGAAAAATTTGGATGAGGTAACCATCTGAAGAGCAAAGGCACCATAATTTGAACTCAAATCAAACCGGTTTTATTTTTTATAAACATTTTTGCTGAGTGGCATTTAAAATATGGAACCATTTGCTCATCCATAGAAAGGCTATGAGAAAAAATTCCATACTGCAAAAACATATCATTCAATATAGTACATATTTGTCTCAGCTTTGCAAATTTGTCGGTTTTGTCGAGAAAAAAAGTGAATATTTTCCTTTATGCTCCTATACTTCTTTTACTCATAGTTTGACGAACTAATTCAACCCATTTATCCTCATCTTTAGATAAGTACGTATCCTGCTGCAAGAGAACATGATACGCAGAGAGAATCAAAATCTCAAGAAAATTTTCAAGTCTACAATACTTATTTTAAACTCATGCCTATTACTATAAGTACCAGTGGTGCAGTGAGGGGGGGGTTTTAGGGGATAAAACCCCCCTCAGAGCTCAGAGAAATTTTTAAGTTTAATCCATTTTACTTAATGGATTAGTATTACTTATAGAATAGTGTTAGGACTAATCATATATCTCTCATAAAGCGGTAAAACTAGTCATTTTGAACCATTAATATTAAAATTTTCTGGAGGAGGGCCCCCGCAACTCCCACTTACCCTGGTGGGCACGCAATACCCCCACACCCGTAAGTACATATTACTTGCGCCTAAAACCCTCCCCCCCCAGCCTTGATTCCTAGCTGCGTCCCTGATAAGTAGCATACTTTTTGAAAAATAAACCATATCCTCCAAAACCTCATCATCAAGAAGCAGGAGGAAAATATCAGATGGAGACATACCTTCAAATTAATGTTTAATTTTATCATCATGTTCCTTCTCTTTAGATATTGGACCACGCAAAAACTTAGCATCAATATCATTTTTCCTTTTGGAAAATTAGTCCCTTTTATCAGAGGATCAGACACCATTTTTAGGTACGCTGATATCTTTCTTTCTTCTTCTTGCACACTCAGCCAGTGCTCCACTATGCCATCACCTCGATGCATTTCCAATGTACCCGCAATGTCATTGTTAATCGGCTTTGCAGTTCAAGTGTTATCATCGATGTCCTCTTCATTAGTAAAGTTGTTAATGTCTGGTGATATGTAGACAACATCCATGGCTTCATCCACAGAATCCAGAGTTTCCTCTAAAGTGGCCGAGATATCATGGGTGGACATACACCATCTTTAATTATCCATCTGCACTGCACCTTAGATTGTACTATAATCTCGGAAAATTTGATGAAATAAAAAAGATAATTTTTTTCACTCCTACATTGCCTGAAACTTAAATGCTGTACCCAGTTACACCCGTCATACCTTAAAATGCATATAGAACTATGGGACTAACTTCTTGAAGCCTTCTTCTACAGTTGTTAGGTAAAATCCATTGATTTTTACATTATAGCAGTGATCCGTTTCTGAATAACCATCACTGTTTGAGAAACTGTACATTACAAACAGTTGAGAACAGATTGGTCTTGGGGTGGGAAATTGAGCTGATCATTAGTTCATAATGTAAATCTAACAACTAAATGAAGCCACTTTTTTTGATATGACAGCACATTTTATGGTATTTAAAACCCAACAGAGCTTAAATTGATTCACCGAATAATTTCAGGGTGGCTTACAATGTTAGTGACCAAGGTTTGCTAGATTTGTCTCTTGGCTCAGTGCCTCAGTCCTAATCTGCCGAACCCCCAAACGCCAGGCAACTTTCAAAATTGTACATTTCTAAATATTTGATTTGATTTAAAAAAATGCATTAATCAAGCATTCATAGTACATTCATAATACTAGTACTAAGATTCATAAATATTCTTAGTGCACATGTAAAAAAATATTAAGTTGCTAGCCTTTGATGAGCAAGAAATTTGGTAAACTTGAAAAATTATGACTAAATAACCACTTTAAAGTTTTATAAGAAAATGGTTTTAAAAATATCATAGGAATAATTAACCATGGAAAAACTATTGAATAATGGAGTAGATATTTTTTTTATATTAAAAAATGGTGCGTTTCGCACCTTTGGCTGTAAATGGGTTAAAATGAGAAAATACAGAGTATGCAACCCTCTTCTCCTGAGTTGGTGATGTCATTAGAGTTCTTGTTCAGTTACTCGTACAGAGAGAAACTTCTCTTGGAGGATAGCAATATGGTGGTTTCCTATTATTTTTTTATTACCTAAATCGAAATATTATTACTCCTGGAGTACACATTTCACGCTTTTAGATTTTTAACCTTTTTGCTGCTCTTCAATCTCCGAAAAACCTTCTCTTCATATGCGGCGAAAAGGCTAAAATGCGTTTCGTGGACCCATGGAGCAGGTACTTCAATAATAGGCATGGTACACCCTCCATAGGGTCGCTAATCCGGGATCCTATCCTCGACGAGCTAACCCATGCAGGACCGTATCATCATCATCATACTACTCAAGAGGGAGGCTGCCAGCCCGAAAAGTGACCACTCTGACTGCAATTTGAAAATCAACCAATCAATCCGATCGTCAAAAAATGATTGTTTGCATCACACTCCTGCCAATCAAGCAATCAAGTACGTCTAAGAATTGTGTTTCTGCGATGAAAAATAACGAATCTGTTAACTTTGCTGAAAATGTGGCAGTGGATCACCGGAAAATGGCCATTTTTACAAAGTTAACAAAATCGTTATTTTTCATCGCAGAAACACAGTTCAAAGACGTACTTGATTGTATGATTGGCAGGAGTGCAATGTAAACAATCATTTTTTGATGATCGGATTGATTGATTAATTTTCAAATTGCAGTCAGAGTGGTCACTTTTCGGGAGGGAGTCTGGTAGGGTCAATGAGACTGTCTTGCGTGGGTGAGCTCGTCGAGGAAAGGGTCCTGGAATAGGGACCCTTCGAAGTGCTTTTGTGAAAGTGCATTGCAGGGAGGAGGAAAAAGTACGTTCATAGCAGTCTGCCATGGAATCGTACTAGGTACGTTCACTGCAGTGAAAGAGTTAAATGATGATATCTAGTTTACCTAATTCATTGAAAAATTAAAATTTTCAAGCACGCAAAAACGCGCGGCTAAGTATGAATGCTGGGGAAAGCCCGTGTGACGTCATTCTGGTTCCCGCTGCCATCGTGTGTGATGACCTTGGGACAAGAGTATGTGCCCCGCTGCGATGCAGGCTGCTAGCAGGTTGCAGAGTACCCTGCTAGCAGGTAGCGCTGGGCTTAAATAAGGATTATTAATACCTTATGAAACGAAGGAAACTTTCCGACCATAGGCAGTTTTAATAGGTGATTATTAAGACATGTTTCCCTGAGCTCTGTGCCTCATGCGTGCATTGGTAATCTCAGACGATGTAAAACTCCTATCTACTCGTATAGAAACTAAGTCCCTGTGACGCCACATGGAGTGGCATCACATGGGTGCCAATCTGGCCTTTTTCAAGTGCGGTTAAAATTGACCATTGCCATTCGCCTAAACTGGGATTTCTAAAACCAAATAATTGGTGTATTATGAATACACTAATAGTGGGTAACGAATCGAAATCAATGCCTTTTGTTTTCTTTGATGTAGGAAACTACCCTATTGCTAAAAATATTGTTAACGCCAATGAGCTGTATGAAACTAATGAGCTGAGGAGTAATGCAGTAGGGGTGGAACTACAACTTATGAGTTGGGTTGACCATCAACTTATCTATGAAAGGGTTAAGGCACAGAGGTGGTTAAGGTTGCTGATTTTTTGTTGCAAATCGCTCGAAATGTTGGTGGCAAATCAAAGAATTGAAAAATTTTGATGCATTTATTTTTCAAACTCTATTGCAATCACCATTGATTTTTTTATTGTTTTTGGTTAATTTTTTTATTGTTTGTTAGTTTGCTTTACAAACATAAGGCAAGTCAAACTATAAATAGCGATACGTACTTCACATGTAAAATATGAAACATATTCATATATTGTATAAAACTACAGTGGAACAAAATAGATAAAATGGGTAATGTATGTACAATGGCTGAAAGAGATGGTTCACTCACAGTAAATATTCTTCTTATGCATAGTTGCAGAAGGTATTTTTTTACTCTAACTTTGAAGGTATTTTAATTGCTAATATTGGCATGAAAGCCAATTGATATTTTTATGAAATACAGTATGGAAATCATTGATAATAAATCAAGATGTGTACTCAAAAACAGAGGAGAGAAGTAATGGCCAATGTTTGTTACAAAAGAGAGAGATTCAGGCTTCAATTGGTGGAAGTTAAACATATTTAAATAAATAAAAGATCGTACCACTTTTTCACAAGATTTTTTAATGCGTACAATGGATTTCGGCTCACAGAGCCGTCATCTGGTGTCTTGTACCAGATGATGGCTTAGTGAGCCAAAACGCGTTGTACGCATTAAAAAATCTTGTGAAACAGTGCTACGATCTTTTATTTATTTAAAAAGAGAGAGAATTGAGGAACCTACCTTGGCAGCACCATTACCGGCCGCATAAGATGCACAACAGACACTTAGCATCAGATAGCCCAACCTTAGATGGCATTCATAACAAAAGAGCTAGTTACTGTTTCTAAGGATCATAAGACAAGAGGCAAGAAAACAGTGAGTGAAATCCCTCAGGTGGGGTATTGATACTCTACAGAGATTAGAGGCATGGACCATCAGAAAATCTTTTCTGAAAAGATCAGGAGACTAAGACACCTTGCCTTGTCTCAAAGGAGGAGACTGAAGATTGAAGGGGATTGGGTTAGTGCGGTGGCTAGAGTGTTGGCTTCCCACCCAGCGGGCTCGGGTTCAAATGCCGTCGGTGGCAGAGAATTTTCAAAGACTGCCCGATCCCTGCTTGAGTGTTTTGTGGAGGACATTTCAAGCGCAACACTCTGTCCATCGAATGGGACGTTAATCCGTGGTCCCCTTGGCGCCTTTCGATAAGAGCAGGCTAATGCCGATGCCTGGTTTCTCTCCACCCTTCCTTCCATACCCTTCCGTCATGATGTGAATGACCTCAGCTGTCGGTCGCATCCTCCAAACACCATAAAGATTGAATCGCCAGATAGGTTGAGAAACAAAGGTGTTTGAGGGGGAGGGTGTGAAAGGGTAATATATTTCGAATCTGTGTATATCCCCGTGATCTCGGGATAAATAGAAAAGATGATAATCTTTGAGATGGCTCTCCAATAATATCAATGGATCCAGCCAAGATAGAGTGGAAGGTATCCATAATTGAACAGCTTTAGCACTTCTCCATTTTTTTTTTAACACACAACTGATTTGAGCTCATAGAGCAGTCTTCAGGTGTAAAGCAATTAATTAGCATGAGCAGTGGTATAAATACAGATTATAGGATAGGATGAATAAAGGGAAGAAGGAGGAAAGATGATCAGTGTATGGCAGGAATGGATAGGGCAGGAGAACAAGGGATTTCGGAACTCTACAGAGGGATTATCCAACCCTGTGTAGAAATAAGGATATAGACAGAAGAATAGGAGAAAAAGGTCTCAGAAGAGTACTATAATCCAAAAATGATCGGTCCCCCCACATATTCGCCAATGACTGTGGTTATAACGTATAATGCTCAAATAAAGTTAACAAATCGAAATTCATTAGGTATTAAAATTATGTTAAATCAGGAAAAAAATAATCTTTACACATGAATTAAGACTTATGAAGTCATAGAGGTCATATTTTCCACCAATAGTAAGGGATTGATCCGTATTCAGTTTTAAAAAGATAAAAAACGCAAATAACATTAATGACATGAAACCTTGGAAGGAGGATGAAACTCTCCTGCTATGTTTGAAACACCCGCTTGCCGTTGTTTAACTATGGTACTCATGCTAATGTAGGTCGAAGTTTTGCCATCAACAAGCATATAGATATTACTACTAAAAATATTATTTTTTTTAGTATAATATAAATTTAAAGTTTTTTATACCCGAAAATAATAATAAGGTTGAGTTTTCGATTTGATATCAAAGTTCATTTGTTCACTTCCGTTGGCACCGGATGTTGAAGATCGGCGGTGTCCGCTTGAAATAGTACTTGTTACGTTGTTCAGTGAATTTTTGTAAAAGTGTTAATGGCACTGATCATACGTATGTTATGTGAGGAGTTATATCGTACTAATTGGGAAAAGCACGCTTTTGAAGTTATGTGAAGTGTACAATGTTTTAATGTGAAGTGAAACGACGATAATAGGTAATCCATATGATTACCCAACGTATGGGTGATTGTTTGAGGAAGTAACAAATATACCTTGTTGTAGCCGCCGAAGGATGTTTCCGTAGGAGAAGCAGAAATGGCTAGATATTCTGTGAGTAAGCACTCCACGGTGCTTTGAAACCGTAAGTAGTATCATGCAACTCTTTTGTCGGGTGGTTGTCGCTCACGGGGAGGTTTTGCAGGCTAACAGGAGCCTCTCAACTTCCTCGTCCTCTCACGGTCCTCGTTTTAAATAATTTGTCAGCATCCTTACCTTAGAAAGCAACGAATCATGATGAGCTTCATGAGCCTAAGTTGTATTTTTATGATTAGCGATTGGTGGTAGCGAGTAATTTCAATTCAATCATGGGAAATTTGTCTAGAGAAATCACATCTAACACAGAAAAATGTGTTTTGTTCGGAGGAAATAGCCCTATGAAAGATCTTTTTGATCGAGGTTGGAGATATCAACTGGCACAAGCTTTAATAAGTACGTACTACTTACACGAAAAGTGAAATTGAATCGCCGACTGTATCGGATGTAATTCCTCGAAAATTTATTTTATTTAGGAAGTTTTTGCGATATTTCTCCGATCATGGCTTTGAATGAATTATGTGAAAGACTACCTTTTCATTATATAGAAAAATTTCTCTTGATTAATCCATGCAAGGCTATTTCAGTATGCTTTATAGTCATTAGTTATCAGAGAGAACCCACAGTTCCGCAAATCAGCTTAATGTGCCCCAAATGATGCATCGCTACTTTCATTACATATGTACTATGTTAGTCATTCCAGTGACATTTGCATCCTTCATGTTGTCATGATTTAGGATAAAATATTATATAGAGTTTTATGACAGCCTTTACACCATCAGCTCATACGCCTAACTCTGAACCTAGAAAGTTGTTATGATCACTTGTTGTAATTTTAAAGTGACACTAATTTGTGGATAAGTATTTCTGTGGTACCATCATGCCATTACATAATGTCTGCAAACTGTCTTGTTCATAAATATATGGGGATAAGGGGAAGACCAATGCAAGTTTTGACATCTGTGCTGGTGTGGCCTTATTTCAGGGAAAGCCTGTCCCCCCACAGCGTAACCCAATGTATGTGCAGGCTGACTATATAGCTATGTTGTTTGGAATATATGTAGAAATCAATATCTAGCTCTTTCCGTTATGATGTGCAAATAAACACGAATCAAATAATCTTAAGCTTAAATCTCTTGATACCTTGCACAAGGTGTAGTTTGCCACTTGCTGGTATAATATTCATGGCTTGCACTGGTAAAACGTAGGTTTCATGTGATTCAAAGGTAGCATGCTGAGAATCCTCTATCATCATTTGCAGACAAGCCAGTATACTTAATTTTATCTTTGATGCAGTCCTAATTTCATTCTTGCTCCCAGAATTGATGGAACATGCAGTAAGTTTAAAGGCATCCAACCAATCCATAGAAGAGGAAAGTGGGAGTGTGATAGAAAAGCGGATAGACGTTGGCTAGATGCTTTTCTACTTTCCTGTATTTCTATTGATTTGGCCTCAATGTGAACTCGGCATTAGTTGTATATTTTCATTGGGATCATCAATTGTTTCTTTCCATGGTTCCATTCTCTTCAATGACAAAGCTTGGTAAGGTAACTTATCAACAAAACAAATTAATTCCTTTATTAATAATTCAAGCATCAATGATTCAGCCACTGAATGGTTTATAGAATTTGATTCCAAGATTTGGTCCTGAAAATCCTTTTCTTATCCGTATCATAGGCAGATTTAGGGGGGTACTTGCCCCCCATAAAAAATAAACTTTTTAGTAAAAAATAAAGCTTAAAAAATAGACAAGATTTTTAAAATATACTTATCATTAGACTCATCTTATTTTGTATATTACAGAGCCTTAATCATTTAATTTAATATTGATAACTTTCATACTAACATAAAGAGAATATTTTCTGCAGTTGTATTTTGTTTTTAATATCAAATATTAGTAGACCTGTCAGACCCTTGTGCCCCCAGGGAAAAATCGTGGATCGCCCCTGATTGGTATCCTTGGATAAAATTGTCTGAGGCAGGCAAGATAGAGGAGAAAGAATACATATTGGTCGAACAAAATAAGATTCCACAAGTGTCACTTTGGTACTGCACACTTCAACCGCTAAGATCAGGTACATGTACCTAGGTCATCAGTGTACTTGGAGTTGGGTATATTAGAGTATCGGGGAGTCTAGGGTCACCAGGCTTTTCTTGGTTTACACATTAGCCCATTGCCTTTATTGAGCTTTTCTGTTTGACACGTGTCCACTCTTGAAGAGTGCATCAGAGGAAAGTGATTTTACATCAAATTTACTCTGCTCCCTCTTCAACATCAACCATAAGAATATTAATTACAGTACATGCCTCCTGTTGGCACCAAACTGCTGGGCTAGGTATTTTATCCTGCCTTGGAATACATTCTTTCAAAACATATCTTTTAACTCCCAGCTGCCCATGGTATGGAATCAATTAACTTCCTCTGCATCAAACCTGATTTTAAACACCAAAAAATTTCTATCAATCTCCAATTTTTGATAGTAATGTAATTTTTTTAGATTTCCACAGGAAAATTTCATATTCATGGCTATTGATGTGCTGATATTTTGATTCCCCCAAGTATGGCAAATATCACAACACTAAATACCTATTATTGTATCAAAATCATTATAGGGGTATGAGTGTGCTCTGGAGTACTAAATATAAACATATAAGCACCTTACCTTACACCTTGTACACCTTGTAAGTGACTGCACAAGTATTATTTGTCCCTACCTCTGAGTCAGATAATTTTTTCACTCGGCTAAAATCACTATTGTTGTTGAAGTTCCTCTAGAATTTTTGGGGTTAAAAATGCATAAAAATCTTTAACTATGCATAAAACTCTTTTTTTGTTGATGATGTAAGTTTTGCATATCTTTCCCCATCCATAATTACATGGGTGGATCTTCAGTATTTGATGACTTTCTTCTTTTCATTAATTAATCTGTAGCTTTGCTAGCTAGCTCTCTTTCTGTCCCACTCATCTCATTGCTATTGCTAATTACCTAACTTGAGCTGTGCTGTCTTTTGTCCACCCTTCCTGTCTGTTTTGCTCTAGTGTAAGATATGGTTAGCATTGAAATAATTCAATGGTTACTCTGGATAGAACATAAGTACTTCTTCATTATCAAAATCTCACCAACTGTCATGAAAAAAATATTGCCATTGCATTTAACTAGGGATGGACGGATCCAGGATTTTTTTCGGATCCGAATTCGGATCAGATCCTTGGTTTTCGGAGCCGGATCTTTCGGATCGGATATTTTTGGATCCAAATGCATTTTCAAATTCCTGACACTGAGATTCCTGAGAGATGATTGTTCAATCTCTCGGGAAGAGTCACACTATGTGCCAGTCGTATTTTGCCTTTTTGATTTTCCATGGCTGAAATTC
Source organism: Ischnura elegans (assembly GCF_921293095.1). NCBI lineage: Eukaryota > Metazoa > Arthropoda > Insecta > Odonata > Coenagrionidae > Ischnura > Ischnura elegans. Next base: position 81,041,742 of record NC_060257.1, on the reverse strand, counting down.
TCCTACGTAACCTCTGCAAGGGCTTTCAAACAAAACGGTTCATGAGTAGGACAAGAATCGCATGCGACAGCGCATTCCAAGATACAATCGGAACTCTTTCCACCCTTATGGGGTGTTGTTTTCACTGACGCTATTATTTAAAATTTCGGATCCAGATCCAATGTCTTCCGCGACTTTGGATCTGATGTATCCGATGAAGGGCAATATCCGCGGATATTTGGATCCGATCTGATCATCCCTACATTTAACCCTTTCAAGACAGTGGAGTTCTCACCTTAGCGTGACTGCTGAACCAAGCCCCAAGAGACTCTTCCGTCCCCTCTGTACTTTCAGGACATTCTTTGAGAAGGGTCTCGTGGATAATCACACCCTCTCAGTACCAACCTTTTTTGACCCTTCCTAGCAGGGACTAGGACTTATCTCAGACTCCGAGGGTAGTTGGGCTCCTTCCTTTCGGGGTTCATAACCCTACCAGTGGCATTGGTTTGCGGTCAATCATGCTTTGTTTGTACGAATTAGCTGAATGGATAATTGTTGCTTGAATGTAAATAGCATACTTTGAATTGAATTCCTCATTTTATTCTTTAAATTGTCAAATTTTGAACCTAGACTTAGCATCAATATTAATGCATTTAATGCAGCAACAATATCCATCTTGATGTTTATACTGAAATCGAGATATAAGTTAATAATTATAGTGAAATTTTGTTTAAAAATTTTAAATGCTACTCAAAAGACAAATAATTGAATTCATAGTTCATATTTTTTTGGGAAATGAACAAATATTTATTTCGAAAACTGACTGAATGAACAATTGAATGACCGCGGTCCCTTACCACAAAGAGGAGTAATAATAGACGAGGGGTCAAGGTACCTGCTCCTGGATTTTGAGAGTACGACCTAAGTCCCACTTTGTTTGGTCTGGAAACTAAGGCTTCATGAACCTGCGATCATCATAAAAGGGGAAGAGCAAGAAAATATATATTTTCGGCATTCGTTCACCTGGGTAGGAAAATCTCTGACGAAAATTTACAGCTTTCGTCTCCTGAGTCAAGAAACGTCCTACAGCAAATTTTTGTTGTTAGTTGCAAAAGGGTTAACTATACTTCTGTTGTTGATTCCTCCATAGAAACAACTTAGATGATAAAGATAGCTTTTGTTTTGTGTTTTTAGATAAGTATCTTATAGTACTGTGGTAAATTTATCCTCGAGTATTATGAATTACCTATCTCTGCCCTTGGTTATCTTCCACTGGCATTCATCTGTTCTCAGTAAAATAAATTTGGTTTCCTATGGCTTGTGGCTCATTGAAAGCGGATGTTTGGCTTATAGTGAGTCTTTCTTATTACAAGCATATCTTAGAAATCTCCTCTTTCATTGCATCCACTCTTCCTTTTTCTCTAAACCAGATTTTTTGTGATATTTATTCTGATGGCCATGTCTCTCTGATTAAGTATTTCTGATGGCATTGTTTTCTGATGCAATGAAATTATAATGGCAACAACAACACTTTCAGATGGGAAAGATAAATTGGCATCAGAACTGTAAAGTCTACTGGTAAAGATTTTAGACTTAACTTCCCACATTGCACCAGATGAAGCTATTAATATTTCATGCCAAAGCAAAGATTCTAATGTCCTCGAAATTCCATACCCCATACTCGAACAAATTTTCAGTGGTCATGCCTCTCTTCAGTTAGCAGCCATGAGGCTGGTTTGTAGTAACTTGACATTCATCCTTCTTCTCTAACATCTTCTTTAGCTGGTATGTAATATGATGCTTTGTTCATATCTCTGATGATCTGATTGATGTATGCAAGTGGTTGTCGTCCTATTGTCCCTTCAGTGACTTACTAGTAGGCTATTATGTCTAAGAGTATGTCCTATCATAATTGCTCTCTTTTCTGAGGCTATTAATTATGCTTCTCCTTGTCCAGCTCTTCTGAACACTTCCTCATTTTTTGCTTGATCCGCCCAACTGATCTTAAGCATTCTCCTTGAGCACCAAGCCACAAAAGCCATCATCTTTTTCTCTTACCTTTCTGATTGTCTATTTTTCACTTCCATATGTAGTCATACACCAAACTTACATCTTCAATAGTCTTCTCCTTTATGTTAAGGTCTATATTTCCAGAAGTAAACAGATTTTTCTTTCTGTAAAAGGCACTCTTTGCTTGAATATGATATCTCTCCTAATATAGTCCCCCCTTAATTTTGAGGCTTCAGTTTCGGGAAAAATAAAAAAAAAAGCATTTGAATATAGTCCCCGTCCTTTACTTGTACAATGGACATTTTTGGAAAAAAAGGGAGGAATATAATTTGATGAATACAGTAATTCCCCTACGTATCTGTCCTTAACATGTTCTATCGTAGGTTATCAGAGATGACCTAACTCACTAGTGGCTTCATATTCCTTCCTGGTGACCAAAAACCAAACACATGAGACTGCAGCTGAAAAGGAAGTAATAGGGTGGTTTCCTTTTATTTTTTTATTGCCTAAATAGAAAGATTATTACTCCTGGAGTACGCATTTCACAATTTTAGATTGTTAAATGACGATATCTATTTTTCGCGATTAAATGAAAAGTGAAAATTTTCAAGCACATGAAAACACAATGACTAGGTAGGAATGCCGGGAAAAGCCCGTGTGATGTCATTCTGGTTCCCGCTGCCACAAAGTGAGGTGACCTTGGGGCGAGGACATGTGCGCCGCTATGCGCAGGCTGCTGATGCAGGTTGCTAGCAGGTAGCAGAGTACCCTGCTAGCAGGTAGCGCTTCGCTTAATTATGGATTACAGTGAAACCTCGATTTTACGTTCCCCCATTTTACATTTTCCCTGATTTTGCACACTTTTTATCAGGTCCCAAACAATATCGTCTGTAAACAATGATACTCTATTTTACAATTTCCTCAATTTTGCACTTTTTGTAAGTGGTCCATTCAAAAGTGTAAAATAGAAGTTTCACTGTATTAATACCCTATCAAACGAAGGAAACTTTCCGACCATAGGCAGTTTTAATAGGTGATTATTGAGACATGTTTCCCTGAGCTCTGTGCCTCATGCATGCATTGGTAAACTCAGACGATGTAAAACTCCTATCTACTCGTACAGAAACTAGGTCTCTGTGACGTCACATGGAGCGGCATCGCATGGGTGCCAATCTGGCCTTTTTCAAATGCGGTTAAAATTGACCATTGCCATTCGCCTAAACTGGGATTTCTAAAACCAAATAATTTGTGTATTATGAATACACTAATGGTGGGTAATGAATCGCAATCAATGCCTTTTGTTTTCTTTGATGAAGGAAACTACCCTATTGTAGCAAATCTCTTGTGGGAATTTAAGCCACTCCTTTGCCTTCTCTTACACCTAGTTTGACTCTCATTGGCCACAAAAATCATTCTCAAAGGCGTAATAAGTATCCATAGTTGTGCATAAAACGGGAACATTGATTGTGCTTTAGAAAATGTCCATCACAGAATAGGGCTTATATCTCTGACAGTGGCTTAGTAAGCACGACCTCCATCTCCTATGCATTGTTGTGGACTTGAGATGTCAGCGTCTTGTTCAGTTAACCCAGGCTGAGATTCCCCTTGGAAGATGGCTTAATGGTGTAACTGGTAGCACACCTAACTGGCAATCAGGAGATATGGGTTTGAATCCTGGCTAAGCCAAATGATTTCTTTCATGGTGAATTTCATCCTTCATATCTTCATATTGATGTGTAAAAATGAGCCTGTTTGTAAGTCATAGCTTTTCATCACAGGGGCACAGCTAGGAATTAAGGCTAGGGGGTGTTTCAGGTGCAACTAATACTGGGGGGCTTAGTGATATCGCATACTCGCCACGGGTAAGCGGGAAGTACGGGGGCTATCCGCTAATTAAGATAAATGGTTAAAATGGTGATTTTTACGGCCCTCTGAGGGATATTTTATTAATCCTCATACTATTCTATTAGCAATATTAATCCAATGAAGTAAAATAGATTTAACTTAAAAATTTGTGTGAGCTCTGGGGGGGGGGGAGGGTCTTATCCCCATAAAACCCCCCCTCGCTGCACCACTGTTTCGTCATACTTTGGCCCAGTATGCCAAGTGCAATTTGGTATCCTCAGGAGTAGTTTTCCATTACTCTGCTTTTTTTGGGTTTTCAAGGCTTAGGCATTTCATATTGAGATTTCATGGGACATGTACATGATTTTAAAGTACTTTTTAATGGAAAAATCTGCTTTGGCTTACATTGTACCAACACTACCCACTAATTCCGGCACTTGAAGCTACTCTTTACCTTTGCTAAATTGAACCTGTAAATGTAAGTCTAAGAGTAGAAAATATTTTTGTGGAAATAAGTGAAGTAAAATTCTTATTTAAGAAGGTGTAAAAATCCAAGATAAATGTTCGTGCATTACAGTGTTAATTTCATAACCTTTAAATTATCTTAAGAAGGTAAATGCTTGTAAATGGTTATGTTAATAGTGTGAAAAGTGTATTAGTCGATGGACTTATTTTTCAACCTGCTGAGTAAATTTTTAGCATCTAAATTTTAACTTGACTTTGTTAATTTTTGGTACTTGGTAAAATAAGGACCTATCAATGGAATCACTATCTGTTTTTAGTGTACATATAGATGCAAAGGACATTAAAATGTTTGATGAAAGCTGGTGAGTATTGCCTTGTGAAGAAATAGCATGAGTTGTGGTTGCCATGAAATTTTGATATTACTTCAGCATATGTTGCGTAAGCAGTTTCCATATAAATGTCGTCATATGTTTGAATGTTATCATGCTTGCCTTAGAGTTTATTTTAGGTCTTTGTACCTTCATCATACTTGAAAAATATTATTCATGTAGTTTTTATACATAATATTCTTTTGCCTTACATATATGTCGAGGTAAATAAACCTGTCTCTATGATTGAATGTTCATGGCTTCATCTCAAAAGGCATGTTCATAATCGGGATTATGTGAGCATTCTGCTGTAATCCATTGCTATTTAAGCATAGAAAGAAATTATTGCAAGCACTAAGGGAAAATATAATTATTTTATTTTATGTTCTTTTTTATTTTTCCATTTCTCATGTGGTCATTTTTCATTGTTTGTAGTTTTAATCCTTCAATTTAATCAAATGAGAGCTGTTTATTTTTCATGCTAATATCTTCATCATGTGTGTAGCGTAAAATATGTGCCTACTTGTTCATACATTAACTTCACTAATGTATGTGTACTGAGGAAAATGCTGGATGCGTCCCATCTGACAGGTATGAATTGAGAATTGGATTTACATATTTTTGGATTTAATATAGTTTCATTTCCTTGTGCCTCATTCGTACAACATGGTTCAAATAATTTTAAGGATTTAGTTTCCTTGTATTAAGACCATTGATGTCCTCATGAAAGTGTAAACTTTGCATGCATACCTGTCGTGAATTTCGAAGGAAAATAATTAATTCTGGAAATTTTTCTTATCATTTCAGATACGTGAGGACTGGAAGTATGTAGCCATGGTGATAGATAGGCTCCAGCTCTATATCTTCTTTATTGTGACAACGGCTGGGACTATAGGCATTCTGATGGATGCGCCTCACATATTTGAATATGTAGATCAAGACAGAATAATTGAGATCTACAGGGGAAAATGAGAGCTCTACTGTATAGTCCTCTCAGTGTCTTCATAGTGTTGGGTGCAATGATGTGGTTTCTCTCCCATTTTTATACATGATTATACATACCTCCATTCGTCCGGCCTGGTCCATCTTCTCCCTAGCAGAGAAAAAGGGAGGGGATCGGACTATGAGGTGTCAGTTCAGCTTGACCAGCTAGATGGGGCTGTTAGCTAAGAGCATGAAACAGCCGTTGTTATCTGGGGTCAAGTAGCACTAGGCTGGATCCGATGGATGGAGAAGAGGCTGCAGGTGTACTGGAGTGCCACTTTACACTTGAGAATCCTTTTACAGGTCCGCCTTCCTCCCTCCATGACCCACAATGAGCTGGTTGATTCATTGTTTTGCAGATCCAAAAATTTTTAAGAAAGCAAAAATACCACCAGTAGAAGAAACTAAGTCTGTGGAAAAATGTCTTTCTAAATTTGAAACAGCGAAAAATAACTCAGAGTTTTTTTCAGTGAAAATATTTATGATGAATGACAAAGAAGAAAAATGAAGATAGCTAAGAGTCATATTTTATGTGGTTAAAAAAGTGAGTGTGACAGTTTCATGGCCAATCGCAGTGTTTTAATCCTAAAAAAATGAAGTTTTAAAAAAGTTATGTTTATGCCCCAGTTAAAAATTTTTCAAATGCATGTACTTACTAGTCCAAGTGATTCCTTGTCAATGGTGTCCTTTGAGAGTGTGCGAATGAGTGTGTGAGGAACACTGGAACTGAAGTGTTAATGGAAAAATTTTCAATTTTACATAAGACTCCTTCATGATTCAAAGGGAAAAGAAAAACCATGTGCTCAAACTTAATTATATATAGAAACTCTTATTATCCTAGGGGAGGGTGTACAACATGTTAAAAATTTGCCTCCTGTTGTTGTTGATGGGAAGGTGGGGGACGCAAAGGAATGCACTATTCACTGTTAAAACCTCGGCCAAGCTTCCTTTACTAAGCTCTATAACTGTCAATGTATATTTAGGAGTGTGTTAGAGAAGGACAAAACTTTTATTAAGCTCGTATCTTTGTGGGTGCACTTAGGAGCTTAGATGACACCATGGTAGGCAAGTAGTTGCTTTGTATTTGCAAATGTCCTCAGAAGAAGCCCTTGATATATGATTCATTGGTACAAAGTTAGACTGGGGTACTCTTTCAAAAACATACACATGCATTAACACACCTGATCCCTGCTCAGTTAAATATGAGGGAAAGTTACCAGGCATAATTTATGTGCTTGTCTGATGCTACTAGGGCATTATGAAAAAAATATGGTGAAGGTTACCAGTTTCAAGGAGTTATTTCTCTTAATTCTTTTATTACTGATTATTAGATTTTCCATAATAAGTTGTCAATATTTGATTGAAACGAATCTAGTCTCTTAAAATACAAAATATCTATTATGAATCACATTTACTTTTTTTAGAATTATGAGCATTCATGATTAATCCTAAAGATTTTGTCCAAGGGAAGAAACTACAGGAATTAAAAAAAAATCCATTCTTTTGCCTTTAAGAACCAAGTTGAAGACATGAATTCGTTGAAACTCTATGGAAGGAGACAGTGGAATCTAGGCTGCCAATTATTATTACTAGTTCACACAGTTTCAAATTATAGATTAATGAAAGGCATAGTTATCTAGCGACATAAAAGATTCAAAGAGAGGAATACTCCATTCTGCATCTCCGTGAATTAGTTTCACATTAGCCTCACCAACTCTGTTTACTGTTTTATATTTTTGAAACACCCACAAGAACAACACTCCTAAATAATAACAATAACAAATTATCCATAGCATAACATATCCGTCCAACAAAATGGATCTACCTACTGACAGCATTTGGTTGAAGCAATGAGTGTGACCTCTTAAGGCACTCATACTTGGCAGGTTGATAGAAAGTCAAAATCCCCCAATGTTTTACTGTATCAAGGAAGCTGCAAAGGGCTGCACAAGCAACTAATGAAAAGGCAAAGTTCTGATAATGAAAAAATGTGTGTTACATGTTTTCTAGAAATCCTTTTCTGGTTAAAATTTTGTTGTAAACTATTATCTACAGTGCAGAAAGTATAATCTACTTTGTGCTTAAAAATACAACAGTTAAAATATGAATAGGTTCTTTGTTTAATGTTTTCAAAAAATCATATTTCTTGAAAAAAGCAGTGCACAAGTTCGATAAGAATAATTTACTCAACTCTTACACAGTGAGGTGAATCATTTTTTATGAATTTTTATAAATTAGAGACTTAAAACATATTGGGAGGGGTATTCTCATCTAATTTGCCCATTTCTATTCCTAGTTTTGTATAATGAACTATGGCGACTACATTCACTGCAAATAAATTTATACAGAACAGTAGTTATAAACTTATAACAATAATTGGTAATCTATTCCACACATTTGCCAAAAAAGAAAGCATCCAGTGGCGTTCCAGGGCTTCCAAAGGGAATATTAATTTTTTACTAAATCTAGACACCCTTTTTGGAAATTGCTTTTCAGTCTGTTATTTTTATGAAAACTTGTTGATTCAGTCTTGTGCACATGCCTCACGACAACAATTCCCAATTACAGAAATACTTCTCTTTTGATGCTTCTTTCAATAGTTGATATTAACTGTATATATATTCACACAAACACATGCATTTGCATATATACATACACAAAAGCATGTATTCATTACTACATTTCAATTGTTTATGAAAATTAAAAGGCAAAGGAAGTATTAATATCAAAGAAAATGATATAATAATAAAAAAGTTATGAGTTGTCTAAGTACATGATAGACCCATAGGAAATTCACCACAATTTGGGCACAGTTTTGCAGTAACTTTGTTCCACATGCATGTTTTGAAAAGACTATTAATAAATAAATTGCAAATAATAATAATAACAAACAATAAAAAATAAGTCAAGAACAATGCTCAATGACTATCATAATATTTGAGAAGACGTTGTCGAATAGTGTGTTTGTTTTTTGTAAATCAGTCTTCACAACCACAGTGAGTGTTCTTTGTTCCCTTCGTGTGTGAGAAGATGTTTGTTACATAAAATGCGCTGCCACAAGTGTTGAGTAACTTTATTGAAAAGTAACAACAAATAAAAATTACTAAAATAAGGTTGTTACAGCATTCTTGGCAGTCTTGAATGTACATAGTTGGCTGAATAATTAATTAACTCGATGTCAGTGTGTGAAGTAGAGAAAGAGATGAATTGAAAGAAATGTGAAGGTGATAGTAACACGTCTACCTCCCCTCCTGTAAAGAGAAAAAAAAACATTTCCAAGCTACTAAAAATGAGAGAGAGAGAGAGAGACGATTGAACGCCTCTTAGACATTACATACTTCAGTATTGGTGGATAGTGGTTTAAGTAGCTGTTTTGAGACAACGATAAAAAAAATAGAATGTAACCTTTAGTCCATTACATTTAATAGCCTTTCTGGTTGAAAATATTGATTGAATGCTTTAATGATTGGTTTGCCTGTGTATTTTTAGTGTTAATAGCTCTCAAAAATGTGCGTGTGTGACATTTCCTTAAAGCACCACTCAACTACACATGCATAATTTGCACACTGGATATAAACATGGGGATAATCTGTGAAAGTTTTTTTACTGATACATAGACAAGCACATTGGCATTCAAATGTGTGCCCACACACACAGAACACTCAATCAATCCACACACAATTGCAGCCCAAGCAGGATGGTCCAAAGGCTAGGTCAATGTGGTGGAAAGCTGTCATGGAAGGGAAAAAAAGTAATTAGAATCTTGGTCTAGCATTGGTCTTAAAATTATTAGTTAATATAATTCTTGATATATAAATATAATTGATCAAAGTTTTAAAGAATGCCTTAAATAATCAGCCATTAAATTGTATAATTGTATTACAATAGACTCAAGATATTCAGCAATAAAACCATATTATTATTTAATAAAAGCATTTACTAAGAGATAGAGAAATTAAATTACAATTAAACTAATATAGGTGCTCTGTTAAATGTGAGTCTAAAACCACCACGTACACCATTGAGTATGCTGTTTTCTTGAGGATATTTAATTTACAAGGATGGTAAATTAATTTCTTTTTAAACAAAGCTCACACAAATGGAAGGATGATACTATCTACAGCATCAAATATTGTTATGTTTTGTGTGATGTCTTCATTTTAAATAATGGATTAAACAAATTGAATGTGTTATAAAACAATTTGTTTTCCTTCTCTTTGTTTAGAATGTATAATATTCCGAATTTTCAGAATCTGCATTCACTGCTAAAAAGTTATAACGGCTTATCATAAAACTGGCGGCATACTAAATCAATTTCGTTCCGGTTTAAAAATGATTGATATGGATCGATTTCCATCGGATGCATGCCATAATTATGGATTGCCATCATTAAAGCCATCTAATATTAGTTGACCGTTAATTTTAAATAGAAAATCCTACACGCAAAACGAAAGAATTTGCTCGCATGATATAACTGGTAATGGAGAGACTGAAACTGAGAATTGAGTGAGCTTGGAGAAGTTAGCTAAATAATTAAATAGTGTGTAGCGTAAATGTTCTCCAGAGCTACATGACATCTAAAGATGCATTGTTAAAAAATAGGTATTGTTTGAATAAAAATTGTGTCAAGACATTGGCCTATGGCTGCCTAAATAGGTCTATAAATGAGGCTACGATATAAAACGAATATTTCACAATCATAAGCCAAAGAATATCAAAGTTTAAAATTAATGAAATGAAATCTTAAACTTTGCTCTGTTTCTTTACCTCATATATCCCTTATTTATTGTTATAAATGGTAAAAGGAATTGTCCCTTCAGTAATAAATTTGACGTTTCTCAGTTGTTTACATGAAATATATAATTTCATCCATCAATAACCTTATGTGTAATACATATTCCATCATTAGGGAAAAAATCAGGCATGGAAATTTTCATGGTCTCCTTAAATAACAAACCTGCATTTACTGCATAAAGTGACATAGTGGTTTTAAAATGAGGCAGGTCGTATCTTGGTTCAATAAAATATTAGCTTATAATATTTTGGCAATGAACTTGTTATGTAGGTGAAAATATTTCCTGATATTTTTCAAAATGAAAACTTCTTGCTTGAATTAATGTTTGAAATTATACACTCCTGGATAGGCAATCTCAATAAATTGCCAAAAAAATGCTTAAATCACTGTTATTTGTTTGCACTATTAAGATATGCCTACATAATTCCTATATTTTGATGAAACATTAAAAACTTTCATTTCTACTTAATAAAGACATGTTTGAAGTTAATCGTATTGTTTAAATTGTATATACTTTAAATAGGAGGACAGAGACTGAATGAAGTGAGGGATATTATGAGTCACACTGAGTAAAAGTGTGTTGTGACGATACAAGAATTTAGCTCCTCTGATAAAAAATATGCGCCTAATAACACATTGTTAAATTAAAAAAATGAGGAAAATACACATTTGGTTTAAACGACTCCTTTGTTACTTAATTCCAGTGCAAAAGATGTGAAAGAAGAGGAGGCATTTGAAATAAAATGTTTAAATCTTTAAGATGGAAAACTGTAATATATTATTACCAACAAATATATATATTCAATTTACACACACATATATCTATTTTTTGTTTGTTGTTAAAATTAATAGAAAGTGGTTGGAGAAAACATTGAGGTATTATTATTTCAACATGTCCCATGTTACAAAGCTAGTTCAAAGTGAACGACTGAATTCCTAAATAATAAATGAAAATCAAAAACCAGTACACTAGCTATTGGTCTATTTAAACTTATTATCAATGCGGGATAATTCTTGAGCTCATCAGTGCTACTAAATGTGAATAAATTTAAAGAAAGGTGATACTCATTAGCTTCTGTACAAAGAGTACGTAAATAACCTACTTTTATTTGATTTTATTAAAATTCAATGGACAATTTTGTCTCGTCGTGAAGAAAATAATAACAAAACTTGAACTTCATAGTGAATGCATCTAAGAGAAAGATAGTCTACAGCTAATAATAAAAATCAGCAGGAAAATTCCTCACCGTCTTAAAAGTTTATTCAAAGTAGGTTCCTCTCAGGAAAAATACATCCTGAAACAGGAAGTGACGTTTCGTATGAGCATATTATTTCACTGGAATGAACTCCACCTTTATATTTAAAAAAAATATGAAGTCATTGCTCAAGGAAATTTGATTTTAATGACATCTGCCCTAAATATTTCAATTTTCAAATAAGTACATCACAATTACCTACTTAAATTAATATGTAGTGCCTTATCATTAGTCTAGTGAAAGGATAAATAATGTGAATTTAGGAAATACGCACCACTTAAGGAATGAAAAGCCATTATGCAGGGGTTTCCAGACTACACGAATAGGGCTACACACAGTACATTGAGTTATGATGTAAGAAAGAATTGATGGAGGGTCACACTATTGAGAAAGATTGTCATTGTCTATACAGAGTATAGGAAATACACATTTATCTATTTTTAAAAGATCAAAATTCTGTATTCAATGACATTTTTCATTTATACTATATATATGCATGTGGTACACAGATAAGTCTGCTAGTAAGAATGTGTGAGGTTTAATGAATAAGCCTGATTGATGGGTGGAATTCATTGCCTATGTATTTACATTGTGGTCCACAGGCCTTAGTTTGAGAAACTCAAACTGATTAGATAGCTATTGAGATGTTATGGTTGATGAAATTTTCATAAAGCATTATTCCACCTGTTGTCTTCAAGTAAATTACTCTAGTAAATATTAAGTATCAACATAGCTTTATCATCAGTACCTAATGTGCTGAAATGGGGTAGGAATTCTTATGACATATTTGAAGTAAATATGCAATAGATTTAATTTATACTTATAAATCATAATAGTTATTTCTGATTAGATTTAAACTATCCAAATATGTCTTTTAGTAAACTGATCTGATCATTTGACTATTAGTGCCTCACTTCACAAATAAATGCCATGTTTTTTACACCGATAATTTTTTAACTTTCTTAATGAGTTATCATGCATCACAAAAGGTGTAAAGTCATTTCTCTGGTCAAATTGTAATTAGAATGATGTCAAGTTTACATGGATGTTAATTTTTTAAATGGGACAGATTTGGGAAAGTAATATGCGCAAGCCCTTGACACCTAAATTCAGCAAAAATAATTATTATATATTTATTCTCAGAACTGTTTTCCTATGCATTGGAAATGACATGAAACAAAAAGCTTTAATGATGATTCTATACAATATACCAGTAATCATTCCAGAATTGAATGCATATTATTTTATGGTGAAATTAAGAAAAATCAGGATGTGATTAGCTTTTTGAGAAACAGCTTCAGTGATAGATGCATCGATTGGCTTCAGCAGCATGATATCAGGACATACATATTGAATGTGTTTATCAGGTCCATGATATGGCCTGATAACTATCCATTAAGTTGATGCATCATTGACTTCAAATACTTACCATCCTGTAAGCAAAATTGAAGATTGGATATACCTGAAAATATTACCCCTCAACTGATTTCAATATATCTTAATCACTATAGGTAAGCAACACCACTATTAGAAAGAAAAACATGATCGTTGAATATCCTAGCTATGTTATGAAAAGATTTTTTTCAACTAGAGCTGGTTTATGAGGCATCTGAAATATTTGGAGAATGTTTCTTTGCCTTCATTATAAATATTCATCTACCAAAAGCAATGAGCAAATAATTCCTTATGTGGTAGGATGCATGAGAAAAATAGCAAGTTTGGCTTTGTGGCAGTATGAGTATTGCCGCGCAGTCTATTTCCTTGGCTTTTGATCACCACAAACCATTGCTACGTATTATTAATCTGGTAGCCTCTCTTTTGGCAAGTCTGTCATTTTTTTATTTCGTTAATTGGAAAAAAATATGTGAATCCGTTCCTTACAGGGGCATATCCAGTGCTGGATGAAAGGGAAGGGGTTTGCATGACCCCCCCCCCTTTTAATTTATGGAAAAATTGAAAAGTTGGAAATCAATTAGGTGGCTCTCCAATGAAAGTTTGTTTATCACCAGCTTAGCAAACAACGTGTAACCCTTTTGATGCTAGCCTATTTTGTCTGGTATACTGAATAGTGCTAGGGCTTTTTTGGCGAATTTGTTGGTTTGCACTTAAAAATTTATATAACGTATATGTCTGAATATAGTCCCCCCTTTTTTTTTTTCAAAAATGCCTGTGGTAAAAGTAAAGGGGGGGGACTATATTCAAACGCATTTTTTTTTAACTTTTCCCGAAATTGAAGCCTCAAAATTAGGTGGGGGGACTATATTCAGAGAAATACAGTAAATCCTAATATGCATTTTATGAAGCTAATATTGTTTTCATATGCTCTTGATACTTATGGGTATTTTAAAGGATTACAGATATTAAAAATGAATTATAAAAGGTAAGGAAAGCAATAAAATAAAAGGCACAAGTGTGACAAAATCTGGCCGATTGATCGGCCTGTGGCACTCTTCTCATGTACACTTGGGCTGATAGATCAGCCCACTTGCCCTATAAGGGTTAAATTGTTCTTATTGAATATCAAAGAAAAATAGCAGTTAAAAAATTTAATCTTCTGAGAACTTAAATCAAGCATGTCTAATAACATTCGTGCATAATATTGTAAGTAATATCCAGCAATGTGCCTTCAATAGCAGTAGATGATACTTCAAAGATCACAATTATGGCAAGCACTCTCCTCACTATGCTGGATATTACTTACTATATTATGCACAAATTTAATGAGACATTATGCTTGATTGAAGTTCTCAGAAGGTTAAATTTTTTTAAAATTTCTCAGGGAGAAGCCCCTCTTTAGTTTGGAGCGGCGACCAGACCTACACAAAGATGCGTAGACTCATATGGTCCTCCCCAGCCAAATTCCATTGCTAAGCCATGATGCCTTGTAATTTTTGGGATAATTTTTTTAAGCTTGCATTTTATTTGCAATTTAAATTGACCATTTTGGTTGAATAAAAGAGGAGAGCTTCAAAGTGCCATTGGAGTGAATAAAATGCTTTTGAGTGATGTTTGGCTAATTATTGCTGCTAGAAATAGATCACTTCTATTCAGTCAAAAATGGAAACTTGGCTGCTTTTTCTGGGTTCGGCTGTGGTGTTATTTGATATTGAATTCTTTGGTTTTCGGCAACCACTCCAGGTAGGCACATGGCCAGAAATTGCTTCAGGGGGACTGGGGTGGTGTGTGGGTTCCCTAAACTTGGAAAGCCATGCGTTTCATTAAATCAGCTGTATATTTGCGGGACGACGAAGGTAAAATTCGTTGTTTATTGGTAAACATTATTAAATACTACTACAGTAAAACTCGGCAAATTTGAGGGGACCTTCGTTCTATATTGTTATAAAAGGGATTTTATTTTACTATTGATATTTAAGGATTTTGCCCTAACCATCTCAGGATTGGTGACTAATATTCCATAAATCGTCTTTATTTAACCAACATATCCGTTACAATGAACCATAATCCCATCTTTTCTATCAAACGGCCGTTAAGGGATTGATTTTAAGACCAACAGTAGGTGAGAACAATTGGTGATGGCCTCACGTGAGAACTGATGCTAAGGTAAGGAATGGTTAAGTAGCGAAGATACATGGCCTTAATTTCTTTGTAAAAGAGGAAATAATTCCCCAAGGGACCAGAGAATAGTTTGTAAAAGCGGGGATTTAGTCTATTCCAAACTCGTCACGTGTGGGGAAGTTTACATCGGCAATCATAGGAAAATTCAAAGGACCGGAAACTCACCTCTTTATGGGTAGCACTTGGTTACAAGCATGATTGTTATGAGCGAGTATTACTGTATTTCAAAAAAAGGTGTGTGAGGAGATAAATGCTCCAGGGGTGGTGGTCTTCTCGGCATACTTTCGGTGAGCAGTGACCGAAAAGGAAAAAATTTGGGGGGAGGGCGTACTGAAGCCCCTAAAGTGTGCCCCCCCCTTGCGGAATGCCTGACTCTGGGGAGTGGCCAGACGGGGTTAATGCAACAATTTATCGCCAAATCTAAACCTTTTGGCATGGAAGTTACCAGTAATGCTGTGTATGCGTATTCAAGTGTACGATTTCTTGCTTCACTTGCCCTCATACTAGTAGAAGTAGCAGATGGTAATGAAGCCTTTAGTAACCCAGCTAGCAAATAAGTCATTGTGATAAGGTGATAGGAAGAAATAAGGAAGGCACTTATAAAGTAAGCTTGTTATGGGTATCTTACGGCCAGGTCGACAAACATCCAGAGTCATGACAAAATGGATGCCAAACTTTCAGTACTTCAGTAGATGTTTTTATTCCATCATTTTAGAGTATTCATTAAGGGATTTATGTATAAGAACAATTTTCCCATTCTTGGCACGTTTATAGCATGACTAGACATAACATCATATGGCCATAATTTGAAAATCATTCACATTGATGAAATGATGGCAAAACGATGGTCGTAAGAAAAACGCATAATTTCACAAGAATAGCGACATGGAATAATATAAAAATGCTGGAAGGAATCTCTAATACATATATATATTGTATTCATCGGGTATCCCGACCATAAATTAAAATTCATAAATGTTAGATTGTGTGGACTTTGAATAATTTTAGTTTTTTCATTCATGCACAAGCTAAGTTATTCTATATAATTGGATTTTAAAATGGTAAATATGCCTTTTACACTCATTGGCTGCTGTGGTTTAATAGTTAGCGTATAGAGCTGCGGATGTGTAGGTCATACGTTCGGTTCTCCCTGGTGTCATATTTTTTTCTTTCCACCACAAGGATGAAGTACTTGTATTTTGCTTTATATCTTCACCAGCCAGTTGCTTGCTGTTATTAATTTTTTTTTATGTACGGGAAAATCTGTAATCAGTTGTTAAGCTATTATAAAGACTCGCTGAACTTCACCGGTAGGCTTCAGATTCATGTCGGGATGAGCAGCGTAGCATGTGTAGTACGCTGTTCAGCTGCCTTTGGCGCTCCAACAGAAGCGACTTACGTTGTCTGAGGATATTTGACGGCATTCCTTATCTATTCTACCCTAAAAACTTACCCTTGCCTTATATAAGCTATATGAAGTAGGAATCGGTATTCATTAAATATGTGGAATTTTTTACTTCACATAAAATTTTCAAGTAATTAAGATGGTTTGAAGTATTTCACAGTGTGTCTAGCTTGGCATTCTTTCGGTATGCCATTGCATTGTTGTTGGATGGTGACAGCAGTTTCTTCAGCGTTACAGATGATGTCTTCAAACAGAAGAACAATGTTGATTTCCATGTCTGCTAATGGAAAAAACAGTTCCGCCATTCAGCAGCAGTTGAACCTGCCCTAATCGAACCTGGGCATTGCAAAGGTTTTCATGCCACTAGATTATTGTCCAGAGAATCATGGTGTTACCCCAGAGTAATATGCGAGGCCACTGAGATTATCTAAATTGAAATCAACTTCAACAGTCACAATGTGTACTAACTTCACTAATACTGGAGGAGAATATCCCTCCTAGTCATGGGTCAGTCACTAGGAGAGCTAAGCAAAGTGCCTCCCAAATTCACCAACTTTCTCTCGGCTAGTTGTCGAATCAAATGTATGTACTGGAACCTCAAGATAACCAAGTGCCGTGGTGCAGCGAGGGGAGGTTTTGGGGATAAACCCCCCCCCCCAGAGCCCATAGAAATTTTTAAGTTAAATCTATTTTATGTGATTGGATTAATATTGCTAATAGAATAGTGTGAGGATTAATAAAATATCCTTCAGAAGGCCATAAAAATCACCAATTTGAACCATTTATCTTAAATTTTTCTGGGGGAAGGTCTCCGCACCTCCAGCTTACCCAGGCAGGTATGCAATACCCCCAAACCCCCAGTATTACTTGCGCCTGAAACCCCCCCCCCAGCCTTAATTCCTAGCTGCACACCTGACCGATTGTGTCTGTGCTTGACTCACTCACCTTGAGTCCGTGGTCAACCACCGAGACTGAACATTTTCTTAACAATGTTGCTATGCCCAAATCATTTTTCTTTTTGTATGAGGAGCTGTTAAAAGTGAGGCATTTATTTGAAGAGTGATCAAGCATAGCCATGTTCAGTGCATTATATTTCTGATTATTTCATCAGAATGCAGGCTCCTCATCCATTTCTCCCTCAAGAACATGTATTTACTTTTCTTTTTCAGACCTGAAAGTGTATTTTCCGCAGAAAATTTGCGTTTTCCTCATATCTATGCAGAAATAGAACTAAAAAATATTTATCTACTTCTAAAAAAATTGTTATCGTAGTGATAGTGACCCTTTGTATCACTCTATGATACATACAAATAATGCAACAATTACAAGAGAAAGGTTTTATGCAAAAAGGAAAAACTTGCATACATAGGTATATAGTATTGATGTTACGTAAGGTCATGTTATTGAAAGCAAGTGAAATGGTATCAATAAATGGTACTCACTTTTCTTAACCTTGTCCCTAATAAAGACGTAAATGTACGTGTGGACGTTTCTTGACCCGGGAGATGAAAGCCGTATATTTCCATATGAGATTTTCCTGACCAAGAGAACGAAAGCCGAATATATACGTTTTCCTCCTATCCCCCTTTTATGATGGTCGCGGGTGTACGACGTCTTTGTTTCGGGACCCAACACTGCAGGGTTTAGGCTTTATCCTCGGAATCCTGGAGCAGGTACCCTGACCCCTCGTCTTTTATTACCCCTCTTAGCAGTAAGGGACTGCGGTCATGCAATTGTTTATCCAGTCAGTTTTCGAAATAAATATTTGTTCTTTTCTCAAGAAATATAAACTAAGAATTGAATAGGGTGGTTTCCTATTATTTTTTTATTGCCTAAATCGAAAGATTATTACTCCTGGAGTACGTATTTCACGCTTTTAGATTTTTAAATGACGATATCTATTTTTCGCAATTAAATGAAAAGTGAAAATTTTGGAGCGCGCCAAAACGCGACGCGTAAGTATGAATGCCGGGAAATCTCTCCGTGAGACGTATTTCTGGTTCCCGCTGCCGCCCTGTGAGGTGACCTTGAGACGAGGCTTAGCGCTGATACGACGCAGGCTGCTAGCTGGTAGCTAAGTACCTGCTGGCTGGTAGCGCTTGGCTTAAATAAGGATTATTAATACCTTATCAAATGAAGAAAACTTTCCGACCTTAGCCAGTTTTAATAGGTGATTATTAAGAAACGTTTCCCTGAAGTCTGTGTCGTACATTGGTAATCTCAGACGATGTAAAACTCCTATCTACTCGTATAGAAAATAGGTCCCTGTGACGTCACGTGGAGTGGCATCGCATGGGCGCTAATCTGGCCCTTTTCAAATGAGGATAAAAATGGACCATTGCCATTCGTCTAAACCGATATTTCTAAAACAAAATTTTTATATTATGAATACACTAATGGTGGGTAACGAATCGCCATCAATGCCTTTCGTTTTCTTTGATGAAGGAAACTACCCTATTCTTTGTCTTTTGAGCTGCATTTACAATTTTTAAACAAAATTCTATGATAAATATTAACTTATATCTCGAGTTCTGTATAAACATCAACATGGAAATTGTTGCTGCATTTAATGAGTTAATATTGACCTTCGAACTTCGTTTAAAATTTGACAATGCTCAGAAAAAAATGAGGAATTCAATTTAAAGTCTGCAATTTACGTGCAAGCAGCAATTATCTATGTGCTTAATACATATAAGCAATACGTAAGTTGACCACAATCCAATGCCACAGTTATAGTCGCAAACCTGGAGAGGAGGGAGCACAATTACTCTCGGAGAATGCGGAGTCCCAGCGGGGAGGTGTTGAAAAAGGTTCTGCGAGACCCTTCTTAACGAATGTCCTCCAAAAATGCTCCGTACCACGAGAAAGAAGAGTCTCTTGGGGCTCAGTACAGCAGTCATGCTAAGACGAAAACTCCGCCGTCTCGAAAGGGTTAATGCCATTCAATACAGAATAACAGCAAAACTAGAATCTCTCGTCATCAAACATGCTTGGGATTCAAGAGAAAGATGGAAAAAAGCTTAATATGTTCAAGCGTAGAATGTGTAGAATACGATACAAGCAGTGCTCAGCACTTGGAGACACTCTTGCATCAGGAAATGAAAAAAAAACCAGATGTATCATACGAGGGCTGTCTATAAAGTAATAGAGGTTTTGTCATGGCACTGCACTGGGTGGGACTTGTGCTGCTGCCTCAGCATGTGTTTTCCTACACTCTGTACGCAACCAGCCAGGGTATCTTGCGCATCGCGCTGATCGTACTTTGTGTACATTGCAGTGTTAGAATGAGCGCTGCTATTGAAAATCCTGCCAGTTGTAAAGTGTGAGCTGTAATGAGATTAATTTGTTGGCAAAAAATCACTAAGCAATTGAAAATTATCGCCAGATTTGCGATGTGTATGGTCAAGGAATAATCACTCAAAAAGTTAACATGCCCGATACAAAAAAAGCATCGAGGATAAATGAGCAAGAAAGTTTTATTTCACCACGACAATGCTTGTCCACACACAGCCAATGAAACCAAGGCGCTCTGGGATGGTTTTGCATGGGAACAAGGGTGTACCCAGGATCAAAACTAGGGGGGGGGCAAGCCATGGTCGTTCAAGTCTTAACATTTTTGCATGTAAAAGGTGAATTAAACCAACATTTTAAGAAAATTATAACTGCGCTTAATTTATAAAATTATTTTAGTTGCATGTCTTATTCTAATATCATTTTTCGTGGGTTAAAAGAAAATTTGTAGAAAAATTTTTTCAATCCAGGTCCGATTTTCCTTAACCTTTTCCCTACCGTACACGTATATATACGTGTGGACGTTTCCTGACCCGGGAGACCACGGGCGTATATATACGTGTGAGATTTTCCCGGTCAAGAAAACGAAACCCGTATATATACGTTTTCGAGCTCTCCCCCTTTCAGGACGGTCGTTGGTTTAGGTCGCCTTTGTCTCGGGACCCAACGCTTCGGGGTTTAGGATTAACCCTCCGAATCCGGGAGCAGGTACCCGGACCCTTTGTCTTTTACAACCTCTCTCAGCGGTAAGGGACAGCGGTCATACAATTGTTTATAGAGTCAATTTTCGAAATAAATATTTGTTCATTTCTCAAGAAATATAAACTAAGAATTGAATTGTTTGTCTTTTGAGCAGCGTTTACAATTTTTAAACGAAATTCTACGACAAATATTAACTTATATCTCGAGTTATGTATAAACATCAACATGGAAATTGTTGCTGCTTTGATAATGGCCTTAGAACTTCGTTTAAAATTTGACAATGCTCAGATAAAAATGAGGAATTATATTCAATGTCTGTAATTTACGTGCAAGCAACAATTATCCATTTGCTAAATACATATAAGCAATACATAAGTTGACCGCGAACCAATGCCGCAGGTATGGTCGTAAACCCGGAAAGGAGGGAGCACAACTACTCTCGGAGTCCGAGATAATACGGAGTCCCACCGTGGAGGGGTCGAAAAAGGTTCAGCGAGACCCTTCTTAACGAATGCCCTCCAAAAATGCTCCGTACCATGAGAAAGAAGAGTCTCTTGGGGAGCGGTACAGCAGTCAAGCTAAGACGAAAACTCCGCGGTCTCGAAAGGGTTAAAGACTTCTGCGACTTTTGCTTCTGGGGGGGAGGCAAGCTGTCCCGCTAGATCGGCCCATGCATGGGAAGTATTCAATAACCCACCGTATAGCCCGAATTTGGCACAGAGAGACTACTGGGGTCACCTCCTGTTCCCATTGACGAAAATGTGGCTCGCAACACAGCAATTTGACATTGACGCTGAACTGCATGGTGGTGTATCTAAATGTTAAACTTGCAGGCAGCAGATTTCTACAGGCAGGGTTTTCAAAAGCTTGTACCGCACAATGATGAATACCTTAATTTCAATGGCGATTATGGAAAAAAATAGCCAGAGAGCCTTACTTCAAAATTTATATGACAAAAATCGTTATTTTCACTTTGTTTATTTTTTATTTCAAAACCTGTGTTACTTTCTGGACAGCCCTTGTATATGATACATTGGGACTGAAGATGTTAACACTAGAACCACGGACGGGACTTTTTTGTCCCATCGCCCTTTGCAAATGTTTGCCATTCATGTACTAGTGGTTTGATCCCTTTGAAATTTACTTACTTTGACTCATTTTTTATGTTCTTTCGAATGGTCATATTAAAAATATTGTACGATGTTTGGTTCGCGAGAAAAACGACCATTTAACTAGAACCGCGGGATGGGACTTTTTTGTCCCATATGGGGAAAACATGCAATTTCATTTTTTTTGTGCACTTATTTTGTATTTAGCATAATAGCAGTTTATTACGAGGGGGATCGAAGCACAGATACCGTTATTCTGTCAGTTAGAAGCGCAGCAGGGAATAATCTGTGCACTGTGCCGGCCGCCTACTCACGCAGCGCCGGCCGAGTCACCTCTGCCCGGCACGTCTGTAGGTCTGAGCTTGCAACCAACACGCTTCAAAATAAGTTTACTGTATTCCTAGTTATACTTAATAAAATGTTTTAAACTTAACCTAAACACATGTTTTGTTCACACAAACCACAAAAAACCATCATTTATACTTAAACATGGCAGGATCAACGCATTTTGCCAATGGGACAAAAAAGTCCCATGCTGCGGTTTTTGTGGTATTTGAAAGTTCAGCGGTTCTAGTGTTAATAGGAAATTACTCACTTCCAGCTGACCAATAGGGTAGTTTCCTTCATCAAAGGAAACAAAAGGCATTGATTGCAATTCGTTACCCACCGCATTAGTGTATTCATAATATACAAATTATTTGGTTTTGGAAATTCCAGTTTAGACAAATGTAAATGGTCAATTTTATCCTCATTTGAAAAAGGCCAGATTGGCACCCATGCGATGCCACTCCACATGACGTCACAGGGACCTAGATGCTATACGAGTGGTGAGGAGTTTTACATCGTCTGAGATTACCAATGCATGCATGAGGCACAGAGCTCAGGGAAACATTTCTTAATAATCACCTATTAAAACTGGCTATGTTCAGAAAGTTTCCTTCATTTGAAAGGGTATTAATAATCCATAATTAAGCGAAGCGCTACCTACTAGCAGGGTACTCTGCTACCTGCTAGCAGCCTGCATCGCAGCGGCGCACATACTCTTGCCCCAAGGTCACCACACACGACGGCAGCGGGAACCAGAATGACGTCACACGGGCTTTTCCCAGTATTCATACTTAGTCGTTGCATTTTCCTGCGCTTGAAAATATTTACTTTTCATTTAATCATGAAAAGTAGATATTGTCATTTAAAAATCTAAAAGCGTGAAGTACATACTGCAGGAATAATAATCTTTAAATTTTGGCAAAAAAAAAAATAGGGAACCACCCTATTGTGACCAAGTACGTAAGCTATTTTGCAGGGTTCTAATCACAAGTCTCCATCACCCAAGCAGACCCCACCCAACATATAAGTAGACACAGGAATTGACTTAGGAGTTTGATCTGAAAACCACAAGTGCAGCATAGGTGAAACTGTTGTCACCATTCAAAAACAAGAGTGTCATGGTATCCTGAAACTATTTTGATGTAATTGTTAAAACTTTGTCACTGAATCTCCTTTAACCTCATCCTTGTTTCTTCATGTACATCAATGCGAGGCATTTCTCTGCTGCTCCCTGACCTGCGGTGTCATAGATGGTCAGTGTAGCAGGTGGATTGGTTTCCCACCCGATGGGATTGCATTCAAATCCTGGCAATGGTGGTTTTTTTTCTGAGGTTGCCTGATCCCTGCTAGATTGCTGTGTGGAGGGCAATTGAAGTACAGAACTCCTTCAATTGGATTGGATTTAATCCATTGACCACTTTGTTATAGTAGGGTAATGCTGATAAGTGATAGATCTTTGTATACTTTATGAATGGCAAAAAATATCATCTGCCGATATGAAAATCCCCATGGGTGTAAAAACTACATATCTGTCTTCTTGCCAAGACATTTGAGGGTTTTGTGGCTTTCATTATCCCTTAGGTCATATTTATGCCCAGATAATTATAAATTTGGTTATTTTATATTACTAGTTGTAACTATTATTTGTGGGTCGTATCCAGTTATTTCTCCTGGATCCTTCAGGTTTTATTTATTTATTTTTTTTTTTATTTTACTACATAGTTGCTTGAGGCAGTTAAAGCAGAGATCCGAACGACCGCTATAAATAAGAATGCCTGGCAGATAGCCATGGTTGGCCACATCCTTAATCTGGTTGCCTCCAAACACAAAATTTACTACATTAGCAACTGAAAGGATACCAAATCACCTAAAAAAGTGACTGGTAACGATGAGGAAATATGGGTGTCACTAAAAGTGCCTAG
Organism: Ischnura elegans; assembly: GCF_921293095.1. Classification (NCBI taxonomy): domain Eukaryota; kingdom Metazoa; phylum Arthropoda; class Insecta; order Odonata; family Coenagrionidae; genus Ischnura; species Ischnura elegans. Next base: position 81,017,708 of record NC_060257.1, on the reverse strand, counting down.
AGGTCCACAAATTTTTATCAGACTATGTACAGCTATACCTTCTATCAAACAAATTATTCTTATGGGGTTTAAACTTGCATCAACTTGAACTGGAGTTGTGGGAGAAAATTGCAATTACGTAGTATTGTTTGGGACTTGACCTTGCTTCACCTTTTATGATGCTGTATTTTTTATGATGTTCGGAATGCCAAATGCTGCTCAGAATATTTCTGTGGTTTTGTTGAATGAGCGGTGGTAAGGCTGTAATCAATTATTATTCATGAGCTAAATTTAGCAAGTTGTACCTGAGTTTGAAATAATAGTCACCCCTGTTAACGGTGCGGTATTTCTGACAATCGGTCTGAACTACTTTGCTTCCCCTTCAAAGTTTCCCCATCAGAGGCAGTTTCCTCTCCGCATACTGAAGTTCTGAGCATCCATGGGGCACCAAGATTTAAGTGGACTATAAGTTACTACGTACGAAAAATATCCCTTCCTCAATCACCTACTCTGTTATAGGTAAGTTTAGATATAAAAAATGCGAATGTTTCTGTCCACCGTTTATGAGTTTGTGATGTCATTATAATGACATCTCCATAGAGTTATGGTCCATTAAAAACCTAGTTCAGGGAAAACTGCACATTAAGGGAAGGAATTGTTCACTACAGTGTAAACAACTATAAACCAGTCTGATTCAAGAAGGGGAAACGGTGACGCCTGCAAGGAAACACAAAAACCTGAACTCTCCCTGTTCAGGCCCCTTGGCCATCTGGGTTTGTGTTTGGAGGCAACCAGATTAAGGATGTGGCCAACCATGGCTATCTGCCAGGCATTCTTATTTATAGCGGTCGTTCGGATCTCTGCTTTAACTGCCTCAAGCAACTATGTACCTTGGAAAGATACCGGGGACCGCAGAGTGCATAAGGGCTTGAAAAGGGGTTTCTCCCTTGGGAAAATGTTATTCTTTCTTCTATGGACTGCTCGGTGATCACACTGCTGGCCACCTCTAACAGAATTCGGTCCCTGAGGCAGTCGAAGATCTTTGGAAATATGTATTTGTAAAAATTCGTCAGAAACATTCAGGATATGCCCTCTATTTCTCCCACACTCTCACAGACGCAACCACAGAGTACATTTTACCAACGGCTTGTAGAGCTCCAGTGGTGACCTGCATAACTTGAGTTTTTGATGTCAGTATATCTATGGAAAGGATTTGTCAACGTGAACAGCTCAAGAAATAGGCGACAGATCAACAAATGGAGAAATACTGTTCTCTTTATTTTTAAAACTATGATTGTTGACAAATTAAAAATATTGTCTCCTTTCATCCTTTCCCCCACCCAAAAACAATGATCCACAAAGGGGAGAACAATGGAATATATTGCCTCACTTTATTTTATAAATAAAATGAATAAGTCTATGAGATTAATGCTATTACAATGTTGATTTTGTGGAAAGAAAGGTTGCTGTGTTTATACGTATGTTTTAAAAATCAAAATCCAGCTGCTTACACAATAATAATCTCTCAGCTCTGCTTAAGAGCCGCTTAATTGCATGTAATTAGTTGCAGATGATTGGGCTACCCTTAGATATATATGGTTACCTGTGTAATCAAGTTTAATCGGTGCATAAGCAACTCTTAACCAAAAATGGTGATATGTATTGCTCTTTCCACAGTCTTAAGTGTCACCAAAATCTGATGATTTTGTTTAGCTGATAAGAGATTAATTAGAGATCTGCATCAAATCAATCTCAGAGTCACGGTTAAGAAAAATAAAAATAATGGGTTGAATTTTGGGAAAGCATGTCTTTTTTTTTTTATGGGATCATCATGTATTTGGTTCCTCATCAACATATTTTGTTGCAAATGTTTGCATTTAGCAATTTATATAACCTCATAATAACTGCTCCAGTATTTTATTCTCAAGGTTGCCTGTTTGCAAAAAAAAATAGCTCATTTAATGACAAAATTACCAATGCAGTACTCACTTCTTAGGGAAATAGCCTTTTGCCTTAGCCATCCTTAGTTGCTTTTATTCTAGGCAGCATATGCCCTGTTGTTATGGGCCACTGATTTGTGGTTCCTCGAAACTTATGATTTCCCATACAAACAATTCCAAAACACCACCATTCTATCAGAGCAAGCTATCTTTCTGAGGTTCTCCGTCAACCAAACTTTTGTTGAAAATATCTTTGTCATTTTTTGGAATACAAATGAGCTATTTGGATGCACAAAGGTTAAGAAAACACTTAGCTGTTTCACAAAATAAAATATATTGCGACCGGTTTCGATACAGCGTATCTGATACGCTGTATCGAAACCGGTCGCAATATATTTTATTTTGTGAAACAGCTAAGTGTTTTCTTAACCTTTGTGCATCATGAAGGAGTTTCACCATATTACGCCAACCACCATCGCATTTATCATGGGAGCTATTTGGAATTGTTTGTATGGGAAATCATAAGTTTCGAGGAACCACACATCAGTGGCCCAGTAATTTGTGATGTGCAGTGATGTAAAATGGATAATCGTGTGGTTAGGGTTATGAGTGTGCTTATTTTTTCTGACATATGGGAGGGGGGTATCCCAGTATTTCTCTATAGTAAAGAAAGAAGTAGTGGCCGTGAAGATTACTCTGTTGGTTTTATGCTCAAAGTTAATATTATGTTCTCTATTTAGTACTCCCAGATCGTTGCTGGTCTCCGGGGATAATTTGTGGAATTTGCTGAACATTTTGGATGAATTAAATTTAGCCTTGTTTTTCTGCAGAATTTTTATTAAAACACTACCAGGGTGTTGTTAACGTCATCGTCTGGTCTAAGAAGGTGATGATGACATTATCATACCTTTGAAACTATGGTCGTATTTCAATGAAAATTCTTTGTAAAAACAAAGTTAAATTTTACTCATACAAAACACCCATCTCATATGAAAGATACAAAGAGAAAAAATCATTCGCACGGATCTTTCGCACGATTGTGCATTGCGGGTGACTCCCGTTAAAGTTATCACCGCGGCTATTCCCGGTATACTTTAAACCTCCCATCTCATATTTAGTAGCACACATCGATGGCTAATTTCTAACAACAGGTATCTCAAAATTTGGCCGGTCTGATTTAATACTGTTAATGAACAATAAAATTCAAGCAAAAAGCAACAATTTGTTTGGAAATGTATGCTTCTTTTTCAGTTTAATGTATTTTTGGTTTTTAATTTCAATTAAAATTATGCACAATTAAAAAATTAATCGTTTTTTTTTGCTCTCCTGAAAAGTTGCTACTTTTGAGATACGTGTTGTTAGAACTTAGCCATCGATATATCAAATATCACACATAATTAATTCATACTTCAGTGAGTATAAAATACAGCAAACTCCTATCCGTGCTAATGATGGGGATAGTAGGCACAAATAATCGGAAAGTATGGACAATCCAATATTTCACTTAAATTAATTGTTATTTTCATAATATACGTAAATCAAACTATGTATCTATAATTATTTACTCACATTGTCTGTTGTATTAGATTGCTTTCCGGAATCATCAAGAGCTTTTATCCCGCCCGCAATTTTTTTTACCAGTGATAACGTGATTGTACTCATAATCCTGCTCCTCCATGAAATGACTCCTCCATGAATGATGGAAAATGGTTATTTTTGCTGACATGGAGGTGAGGGCAGGCCACAAAAATTGCCAAAAATGTGCTAATGCTTGGAATTGAAATGCAAATATCCTGATGCTTATGCAGCGCTCATGTGCGGATAATCCACAACACGGATAAACCGCAACCGGATAATCAAGAGTCTGCTGGGCTGAAATAATGCTACACCAGTACTTTTAGTATGCTTTTTTAAAGTAATCACGTGACATTTTTTATGAAACGTTTCATTTATTTTATAAAATATAAGAGTTTTCATAATGTATTCCAAATTAGTAGAAAAAGTTATGTATAGTAATTAAAAATAATCATGTGTAAGCAAGTGGGGAAGTTGTTTGGCAAATGATTGTTTTTGCTGACATGGGGGTGAGGGCAGGCCACAAAAAATTGCAAAAAATGTGCCAATACTTGAAGTCTCCTTTGAGGAAAGTGGTTTGCAAGTATGCATATAAACACTGTGCAACATGATAACCTACCTGTGTTGTCAGGCATTGTACAAAGCAGTTAAATTGTGCCAAAGTTGCCCAAGGGGCAGCTGCTTCCTCAAGCAGATCCATTGTTCACACAGCAAGATCATACCCTCATATTATCTGTGATGGTTGTAAACTAGTAATACATAATAACCATCATATTGGCAACTGGTAAATGATCATGCCATTGCCTAGCATGCAGCTGCAGATGTCTGATTCGTAGAAACCAAGGCTAAAGGGTCATCTATACCAAGGTATATCTCAAAAAAATCATTCCCCATTGAGAAAATGTTTTTGAGTTGTAATTTTCATTTCCATAGATTAATTTGTGTATCAAAGAAGAAGGGAAACATACAATGGTAAGTAGCAGTGAAGAGAAGGACAAAACAATTGCAGGAATCAGTGATGTAGTTAATGTCAGATGTCCTTCCATCTTCCCTGTAGAAATCAATGACGAACTGATGTTTATCTTGATCATCTTGAGTGTTGGAATTTGTTCTAACAATTCGTGTATTATTAGTATCTTTGATTTTGACCTCTTAATTGCATTAATGCAGTTATCACAGTTGCTTAACATGGTTTTGGATATAACAAGACTGGGTTTCAAAATATGTAGCTCTCTGTTAGTTCAAGCAGTCTTCCTTTCCTATCTCAATAAATTAAAAAAATTTTCTGAGTTGGATTCTCAATCAATGCAGTCTACCCTTTGCTCCCTCGAGGCCCAGTACCTGCAATTGCATTTTTTAAATTATAGCATAGAAATCAAAATGCATACCTTTGTCCTTAAAATACACCTTCACTCCTAAATACTGCATGGTTTTTGAAGACATTGTTCTGATTGCTTCAGCAATTAATGACCTGGACTTACTTTTGACTCCAAAATCTCTTTTAATCAAAAGATCACCTCAATAAAATCAAAAGCCATGTCTGTCTGACAGATTCACCGGAGTCACTTACCATATTAATTGCCATGAAAGCTAACATTCACTGGCATTCTCTGCCAATCCTCTATTATGTATTTCTTCGAAGTAGGGGAACCAGGATAGGGACAAGGGAGGGGCTAAGTGTGGTTAAAAATTCCAGCTGTAGTGTGGGTCGGAAAAAATTACCATTCTATCTAGTGTAAATTGGATACCTAAGGGGTGGGCTATAGCCCCTTGGGTATCCAATTTACACTAAATCCGCTCCCCCATAGATCCACCACTGTTGTTTCATCATCTACTCCACTGCCTGTCCCTTTAACTGGAAAATTATTGGATGGTCTGTTAATTTCTTCATTTCAGTTGTCCGACACCATGATTCTTCTCTCTCTGAAATAATAATTGGCCCCACTATCCACCCGTAGGAATATATATGATCTATCATTCATTTACAGTGCTTTGAAATGGTAAGTAAGGATCATCTGAAATACTTCCATTCTTTTCATATGTCACATTCCCAACCACACCTTTCATAACAACCATCTAACTTAACACTCACCTAAATTCTATCTTTCTCTCTCCCAGAGATCACTTTTTTTTTAGAGACTTCCCACCTTGTTCAAGACCATTTTGTCTACCTACTCTTACCTTCTCAATGTCCTTTGGAAGATTCAAGATGCTGCTTTGAAAAACCTTCTCCTTTTTTTACAGTTTTTTTAATTTGCTATGACTCCACATCATAAAAGTTTTATAGTCAATATTATGGCTAAATTGGCTGTTTTTGAATAATTATATTAATAATGTACATTTTCTATCGTTAATTTTACAGAATCTTACCCTGACCACTATGGTTTTAAACGTATTCATTGGAATGGACTGTTGGAAAAGAGTTGTCTCCTCTGAATTAAGCACGAGCTCTCCTCAATCACTGGGGAATTAGAATTGAGAATGAGTCGTAGATTGGAAATCTTGATAACAATTTAAGTTTTAGCCCTAGGAGAAAGGAAGGCCCAAGTTTTTATTCTGAATACTTGAGACAGCATCATTGTCGTCTGTCAACAAGGTGAAAGACTGATTACGGTATTCCCTGTTTGTTGCCGAGTCTTTGCTCATTACCATAGTAATGTGAACGTACCACCGATGATAGAGAGGGTGGTTCCCTGATTTTGGATACAAATTTAAGATTAGGGTGCCAGGTGCACACTCAGGAAAAAAGGGTACGTCACGCAATAGACAGGCAAAAGATGAAAACATTGAACAATATACACACATATCATATTCCGACAAACACACAGGTTGTAGTCTTCTTGAAGATGGTAGTCTTTTAATCTTGTCAAGCCCTAGGTCACATCCAAAAAAAAAATAATTTACTTACTTCTTGCAAGGTTCATACACTCAATGAGAAGAAACAATTAATATGACAAACTTCTGTCATACAGTTGCTGGTGAGCACTAGGATGCCTCGTTTTACCACTTTTTTTTAGGAGCGAATCGTAATACCCGGCAAAAGTTGCGTACCCGGGTGGGTATTACAGATATGATATTTTTTTTCAAAGTCAGTTAATATCTTCTGTTCGCCATTTTGTCTTGAAGTTTCGAAATTTTTAACGAAAAACGTAAAAACAAGTAAAAAAATTGAATTTAGTTTTAGCAAGCACTCATTTTTTTCCAATGGGGTATAATAGTGGTCTTTCCATGATATTTTAGACCAAAAACGTCAGCTCTATTGCTTTTAATCATCGAGAAAATTACCTTTTATCGTGTTCCCGAAAGCTGTTTTTGTGAGGTATGCAACCCGCTATCTCATATTATGCCATGCATGCGATATATGACGTGAAATAGAGATGTTTTTCAATCTAAAACGTGTAAATCATGTCTGAAATTGTCAAGGGTAGTCTCTAGGATGAGAGTATGCTCTTCCATGCTATCGCAGACTACATATTGACCATATTTTCGTGCAAGAAGATAATCGCTGAAGATGGTAACTATCATTCGGGATTCACTATGGCGGGTTATGTCCCTCTAGGATCAAATTCTCTTCCCCTGCGGTGAGAAAAGGGATTTATTTTAGTATGATCTAGCAGTGGCGCAGCGAGGAGGGCTTTTGGGGGATAAACCCCCCCAGAGCTCAGAGAAATTTTTTATTTTAATTCATTTTACTTAATTGGATTGATATTACTATTAGAATAGCGTAAGGATTAATAAAATATCCCTCAGAAAGCCGTAAAACTCAACATTTTGAACCATTTATCTTAAAATTCCGCAATTTATTAATCTCGCACCTACCGCTTATCCTGGTGGGTATTCCATACCCCCACACACCCAGGTATTAGTTGCACCTAAACCCCCCCCCCCTCAGCCTTAATTCCTAGCTGCGCCCCTGTGATCTACCAAATGTGTAGCTCCTGGCTCGCCTATCCAGAGAAGCTAGCCAAGCGACCCCGGGCCCACCACGTAGAAGTGGCTGCACCGTGGACTCGGTCCGCCTCCTCTACCCAACTAACCATCCAACGTAATGCAGACCAGTTCATTTGTTCCGAATCGTCACCGTCCGGAAATATCCTGAAAAATTGAGATTTCGATTGAAACTTTGGCAGCAATTGCCGTGAAATCCAAGTGGATCGGATGACGCCATCCCTGGCGTTATTGCCGCATACATGGGTAGCCGCTTCGGAGACTATCCTCACTGTCCGTTCCACTGCCACTGTGTGACAGAGGTAAACGGCGAATGATTATTCTGGAGATTCTAGTGGATAGTGGGAGCAGTTGTGTAGCCAGGAATTTCTTTCGGGAGGGGTCCAAAACTGGGAGGGAAAATTTTTGAAAAACGGGGTACTAAGTAATGGGTTTTGAACTAATTTTAACACTGTTCATAATCGAAAAAGTTCATTTGTTAAAGAAACATATCGTAAATTCATGATTTTTCAGTATTTTGTTTTATTTTATCAAGGAAAATAATTGTATTTTTATATCTCGGGGGGGAGCCGGACCCCCCCCCCCTTGGCTACGCCACTGAGTGGAAGCCAAGTCCTCATAATATTTACCCAATGATTGTGTAACGAATATGTGCAATGAATAACGAGTGCAATAAATATTGATTTTAAAATGATTTCGCGTTTTTATATACCTACCTTAGGAAATTTGCAACAATGGTCTCAATAATTTTCCATCGTCAGCGAGTGGCCTCATCACAATGACAAGGTGAGATCCCCCAAAACTGCTCTGTGTGAAAATAGTCAAGGGAAGCAATTTACCGATGGTGGTTTCATTGATTTCTCGAATTGCCGAATACGCAGAAATTATCTCGTCAATTTTTTCGAAGGTCGAAAGAATTGATCGTAAGTTTGGCGAAAATGCGGTGCAAACAATTATCCAGGGTAGCATTTTGACGTCGGAAATTTCAAAAAATGCAATCATAGCGGTCAGTTTTCGGGAGGGAGTCCCCCGCTGTGAGAAACGAGGGTGAGAGACTCGAAGATAAGGTTGCAGATTAGCGAAGCTTCTGAGGGTGTGCCAAACCCACCATGATACCAAACCCAGCAACCTGAGACACAGCCTTGGTTACTGCATTTTTATCGAAAAATGGGTTGAAATTCTTTTTCTGACTGTAGGACGAAATAGTCATTAACAGCAAAATATTTCTCATTAAATAAATCTCTTTAAATAAAATATCTGAAGCTACGGACGTCACCAGTCAGAGGAAAGGCGTCTTACTGTGCGTTGAAAGAACGCTGTATTAGCACATCAGTATTCTTCCATGGTTTATAGATTTCTAGACTCCATGCGTACGTAAAGCATCTCTTCCTAAACGTGATGTACCAGGACACCGCTGGTAATCGAAGGAGTCTACTATCGTTTTCATTAATATATTGATACCAAGGGGTTCCATTTAACTTATAGGGCCGGGTCGGCAGTAGCGGATACAGAAAACACTCAAGGGGAGGGCGCAAAAGATATTTTGAGCTACCTATATTCTTATCGTAATGAAAAAAAATCAAGTTACATGCGAAATTTTAGAAAGTTTTATTCAAACCGATGATACGCATATAAAATATAATGCCATCTCTTATGATATAAAAAAGCTGCCGCGAGCAGTGGCGTAGCGAGGGGGGGGATAAAACCTCCCCCTCAGAGCTCAGAGAAATTTTTTAGCTTAATCCAATTTACTTAATTGGATTGATATTACTAATAGAATAGCGTAAAGATTAATAAAACATCCCTCAGAAAGCTCACCATTTTGAACCATTTATCTTAAAATTCCACAATATACCAATCTCGCGCCTACCTCTTATCCTGGTAGATATACCATACCCCCACACACCCCGGTATTAGTTGCACCAAAACCTCCCCCTGTCTTAATTCCTGGCTGCGCCCCTAGTAGCGAGTGCAGATTGGAATGAGACCCCTGTCTTCGGTGAATGATGGCTTTGTGCCGATAATACGTTCATTGGTTTTTAACGGACGTCTTAAAAAGGAGTTGCTAGGGTTCACTAAATTATGACCTCTGGGAGTGGCTTGCGGTACCCTTATATATAATGTATGGTGAATATACCCCTAACCTAGGATATTCTCCCCTAATGCCGGTTCATAATTATCCGTTTTTCTAATAAATTTTGTTCGAAGGTGCTGGCTCCATTTCGTTGCATTTATTAAAAAAAAGTTATTTGGCATTCCAAAATTTATTAATATTTTTCAGAATGGTATCTTCGTATGCATTATATTGAAGAATAGAAATGAAAGATGGCCAAAATCATGTGTGAATAAATTCCTTAAAATTTGAATATAATAATGACGTGAGTGGTCGGATGATGTCGGCATCAAGAATGACTCCTTGAGATTAGATGTTAGATATAAGAATATTTTGCTCATACGTTCGTTTTCTCAATTCTCTGCTGGCTCTAGGACGTCGACTTAAATATTATTGTTTGCATCGTATTTCCGCCAATAGGGTGGTTTTCTATTATTTTTTTATCGCATAAGTCGAAAGATGATTACTCCTGGAGTACGTATTTCAAGCTTTTAGATTTTGTAATTACGATATCTATTTTTCGCGATTAAATGAAAAGTGGATATTTTCAAGCGCGCGAAAACGTGACGGCTAAGTATGAATGCTGGGAAACCCCCGTGTGACGTATTTCTGGTTCCCGCTATCGCCGCGTGAGGTGACCTTGGGGCGTGGCTTTGAGCGTTGATACGATGCAGGCTGCTAGCAGGTAGCCCTTGGCTTAAATAAGGATTATTAATACCATATCAAACGAAGGAAACTTTCCGACCTTAGGAAATTTTAATAGGTGATTATTAAGACATTTTTCCCTGAGCTCTGTGCCTCATGCATGCATTGGTAATCTCAGGCGATGTAAAACTGCTATCTTTTCGTATAGAAACTAGGTCCCTGTGACGTCACGTGGAGTGGCATTGCATAGCCGCCAAGCTGGCCTTTTTCAAATGAGGTTAAAATTGATCATTGCCATTCGTCTAAACTGGGATTTGTAAAACCAAATAATTTGTATATTATGAATACACTAAACGAATCGCAATCAATGCATTTCGTTTTCTTTGATGAAGGAAACTACCCCATTCGTTCCTAGTTCCTCAGACAGTCGCGAGCCGCGCTCAGCAGGCCTTTTTGCCACAGGTGTCCACTCCTTGGGGTACAGGTTGGCCATCAGGAAACTGAGCCGAAGTTGTTCCTTCTCGGTGACCAGAGACTTGGATGCTGGGCCAGAAGAAGGGAGGAATAATGAAGTGTGAGGTGCTAACTGACTGAAGTGAATCATTCCGAGCATGGGAAATCCTAATTCCACAAGTTTTTATCGTGCGGGTAGCCCTAATTGGCTCAAATTTATCCTACATAATACCCTGCGAGCCACCTCTAGGGTGTTTGGCAGGGGGTGACTAATCACCACGTGCAGCATGCAAGAGGACCGCCACATACACACTGCACGGTCATAGAAATATTACGCATAATAGCAAAATATAGGTGCAAAGACAAAACTTTCCAATGGTTTGTAGTTCCTATAGCAAATCCATTGCAAGATTAGAACTATGGAGAAAAAACATGCAATTAGTCGTCCTAGCGTATAACGCCATTAATGCTATTCATTTATAGACACCGTTGCTATCCGTAATAGTACGAGGAAAAATTTTAAGTTTCTCTGTTTTGTTGTCTGTTTCTTTAATTTTCTTTTCGTGATCACGTCTACCATAGTACGACGGTAAACGTTATCCTAACTCCCATGTATTTGACTTCGTTTAACACCATAATGTTAAGCCCGTCGACACTAATGCATTCGGATAATAAGATGCACTACGCCAAAAATGTAGCGCTCTGAATATTCTGAGATTCAGTTCTCACCACCTCTAGGTTTCCGCGCATCAATATTGGTTTTGTATTTTGAGCAACAATAAAAAATTTCTTTCCCTTTGCGAATGAAAACCTGTTGCAATCTAAACGATAAATCTAAACGTGCCGTAAAGCTGGCACTCCGTGCAAAAAAGGGAGATTCAATATCTTTAATGGTAACCAACCTTAGCATCGTGATCCCTAAACAACGCAAAGAAAAAATACGATTTAATTTGTTTGAATTTAAAACGAGGGTCATGAAATTAAATTCTTGTTGTAAATTTACGTATGATTTTTTGTCACATTGATCATAAAATTCGCCTATCAATTTTAAAATAGCCAGAGTACATGTAATAGAACACAAAGAAGCCAATTAATGTAGCGACAGCTCACGGTTAAAACTTAATTAATGGCGGTAGTGCATAGAGGGTGGCGCCCTAAGACACTTGCCCCACCCTCGTCCTCGCTGACGCTCTATTACTACCTCCCCTTAGCCACCAACTCCCTCCCTGCCTTGCTAGCCCAATGACGCGTAAACCGAAACTCACCCGTCTGTCTTCGTGATGTACTGTGACTCAAAATCAATTCAATGCATTTTACTCTGCATTGAACTGTTCGTGCCAGGCAGAACCCCCTGCATTCCTTAGCAATTCCTCATCCTCCAAGAGGTGTAAGTAAGAAGCAGTGCAACCACGGTCCTCATTCTGTTATCGTGAAGTCGGAGTCTCACAGCTGTTCTATTGATAGTGAGAGAAGGATGGTCAGTTTCCGAAGAGTGGAGGTATGTCTTTACTCGTAACTATTATTCCATGTTGTTTCTGCATATTGAAGCATTGTGTGTGTTTGGTAAAAAATAAAAGTATACTCTTTGGCAATAAGATAAAGTTAAAATTATTGTCGTTTTTGCAACTTTCATTTTTTGGGGTTTGACTCACTAGATCCTGTCGGAAGGACTTGTTACTTATGTTTTATTATTATTATATTATTTTAAGTTGGGGAACCCGGGGCGGAACGAGGTAAGCGATTTTTTAAGTGCCGAAGAATGTGCTGTGCAAGCGGCAACAACTATATATAATCCGGATTAGTGCTGCTTAACTTATGAGCAACACCAATCTGGATTAGAGTTTTTTTACCGCTTGCGGAGCACCTTTTCTCGCACTTAAAAATCGCTTACCCCGCTCCGCCCCCGGTTCCCCTTTGTTATTTGTTACAACGTACAATTTTATAAAATAATGTATGAGACGAAAATATGCTTGAAAATTTACCTCTTAACCAGCCATGTTTCACGAATATATTGCCAGAATATTGATTCTCTTCTAATTTGTTTCCACAATTTAGACAAGTTTCCTTTTATCTAATATGTTCAAAAATATACATGAACTTATAACAGCTAATCTATCATGAAAACAGGTTTTAAAGAATGGCTTCAATACGTATGCATCCAATATATTTTCGAGGTCACCATTCCCTCTTTTTATATTATTTATTTAAATTTATTTTTTGAGTTATAGCTCTAGGAGTGTTTGTTGTTTTCCAGATTTTACGAGAAAGCAGTGAGTAATTCAATTAATTAACCGAATGGATGATAATACAGTCTTAAAAATAAGGTTTCATCGCTCCTTTCAAGCCATCTGCTACCAAAGGTCATCAGAATTCGTGTCTCAAGGAAATAATGTGAATATTTCTGAGTTATCCAATTCCAGGAGCAAGTGCTAAGTGAAGCTACAGTGAAGTGAAAGTGTTAAGTCTAATGGAAAAATTCATGATATGTAGTGTGTTGAATGTGTAGTGTTGGTGAATATGTTTATTTTGGGGAATCGTCGATGGACAGCTGAGCTCTGCTGCAGATGGACGTGTCATCGAATGAAAGGTAGGTAGGCTCCTCCTCTTGCACTCAAATGTGAAGTTAAAATATTTGGACAAAAAATTATTTGAAACCAAAGCAGATGTTGTGCCCACTTTTTCTGGCGAGGATGTGAATTTTTCACTTGACGGCCTCTTTTTGAAAATGTAAAATTTTCAGAGATAATTGAATTCAGCGCTTGATTCTGTACTTCCGTGGGATAGAATAGAAAAAAATAATTCTGAAATCAGTTGAAAAGATGTAAAATACATTATTTGCCCTATTACTTCTTTAAAATAAACATAATTCCTATAGGTTCTACTTATAGTTGGGTTATAACCTTCGAAATCTCCGAAATCACATATTATACGCACTAAAATATTCAGCAGCTACTTATGCGTCATTCTTAGGGGTTAAACGGTTAAAAAATTTGATGTTTATTTTACTACTATTAGTACATTACTACTTACATATTAGTATAATTCTTATACTAAGCACTAAAATCAAAATTATTGAAGTTATTTCGCAAAATTGTTGAAAATTCCAAAAAAAACTCGTAATACGCAATCAAACAAAGCCTCTGACTATGGGCGTGGATTCGAGACATGGGCATCATTACATGTTTTTTTGCATTGCATTCCATGCCGAATCTAGTACTGCCATCGAAATCATGTGATTTTGCATGATATTCTATAAATTCACGTAAAAGTGAGGGCAGATACATACTACATGTACACATATATACTATACTATATCTGCTAGATATACATATACAGGGTGTGTCCTGAAAGTAGTAGGACTGAGTCGAGAACAAAAAATGTATTTCTCATATAGGTGCATCGCTTCAAAAATCTTGGGCATCGCCACAACGCTGCCAGCGAGTTTTCCACGCAGCATACGCTTCCTGTAAGGCTGACTCCGGAATGTCCTTTACAGCACGCGTCACGGCCTTTTGGAGAGCTTCCACCGACCTGTGGTGACGCCCTTTCAGGGGGGTCTTGAGCTTGGGGAAGAGAAAGAAGTCCGGGGGGGGCGATATCCGGGCTGTAGGGTGGGTTGCCACGCCGTGTTTCGCCAGGTAGTCAACGACAATGAACGCGGTGTGGGCCGGCGCATTGTCATGATGAAGGATCCACGAAGCGGCGATGGCTGGTCGGACGCGGAAGATGCGTTTTCGCAGTCTTTCCAGTACTTGCACGTAAAAAGCTGCATTAACGGTTTGCCCTGGTGGCACAAACTCACTGTGGATGACAACTTTCGAATCGAAGAAGCACATGAGCATGGATTTTTGCTTCGATTTGGACATGCGAGCTTTTTTGGGTTTTGGCGATGTCGCTGTGTGCCATTCTGCACTTTGCCGCTTCGTTTCTGGGTCGTATTCATACGTTGAGCGGTTGATCTGCTCATGGCACTATCCCCGTAAGCTGCCTTGATGAGTTCATGGGTCTCCTTGCCGCTTTTCTCGAGTTTAACGCAGAATTTCACTGCGTAACGCTGCTCCACTAAACGTTCCATGACGCACCGTGACGAGGTCACTTGACAGAGGTCTGGAAGAAATACGATTCACACTCCGCAAGAGCTCAGAGCCGACTGCCGCGCGTTCGCAGCGCTTTGTTAGAGTCCCTTCCACCACTTATAACCCAGAAAACTCCCGTCCGACCGTTCGCGTGTGTGGGAAAAAATCAGTCCTACTACTTTCAGGACACACCCTGTACGTACACAGACAAACCAAATAAAATTATGCCTTTTTCCCACATTCGAGAGAATGCGCTAAAACGTTTAATTTTTAATGTCTACAACGTTGTGTACTATCGATGTACCGTTAATATGTAGACACCTACGATCCCCACTTAACTGTTGTGGTCGGGTCGGTAAAAACTTGGGAGATTGGCACATGAGGTAACCTTATACATCCCTCAACCGTACGCCACCAAGAGATGAGGAGGACGGACGCGGGGGCGACCGGACTAGCGAGGCAGGAGTCAAACTCCAGGCGCAATAGCCCAACTAGATGGAATGCACTGAGGAAACCCACGTTCACGCACATGTTTTGGCCGTCGGAGTGTTTTCATTCGGGCTCCTTAGCGAGGTTGTTCCTCTCTTTAGATTCATATTTGGACTCAACGTTTACATGTTGGCAGGGGTGCAGCTAGGAATTAAGGCTGGGGGGGTTTAGGTGCAACTAATACCTGGGTGTGTGGGGGTATGGAATACCCACCAGGATAAGTGGTAGGTGCGAGATTAATAAATTGCGGAATTTTAAGATAAATGGTTCAAAATGGTGAGTTTTACGGCTTTCTGAGGGATATTTTAGTAATCCTTACACTATTCTATTAGTAATATCAATCCAGTTAAGTAAAATGGATTATAATTAAAAATTTCTCTGAGCTTTGGGGGGCGGGGGGGGGGTTTATCCCCAAAAACCCCCCCCTCGCTGCTCCACTGCATGTTGGGTAGATGTGACTCCGTAGCTGAGTATGTTCATTTCACGCGCATTTGGCGCTTAAGTTTTGGGAGGGTTCGAATTAGAAGTAATTATATTTTCTTCATTTTGTAAAATAGTTGTTCTTAAAATCAACATATTAGACACAGTCAACTCAATAAGTAATTAATATCGAATTTTTTTAAACGACTAAATTTATTAAAATAATGACTATCTGCGTTAAAATACATTTACTTCTTGGAAGATTAATTCACTGATAGGAAATAAGTAGAGGAAGTGGCAGAGGCTTTATCTTCGTGTCCTTTTGGCTAACTACTGTCCATTCTCAGTTGAGAATAATTCTTACTCATATTAACTACATTTCTCAGTAAATAACCAGAGACATTCATAGGTAAAATCATTTTGAATACCCTATCGTGATAAAATTAATTATAATTCAATCGATAATTATAGTTTTCAAATTTATAGTACTTAATTACGAAAAAAATGTGGAAATTTACGTGAATGAAAGGACAAACGCTTTCCTGTGTGCGAACCACATTTTACTTATTACAAATTACTGCAATTAGGCTTTTATTTGGTGGCAGCATTAGATTTAAACAAATGAATGACAAGTTTACCTATGTAATAACGAAGTAAATAGACAGAAATATACCAATATTGTTTAAAAGGACATTAATTCTACTATCAAATAACTAAAATATGAAGATTTACCAAAAATAACCCTATTTCAAACTCTCCATAATAAACCGCAATGTCATCAACCAAGAATCGATGAGCACTTATTGTTAAAATTGTAGTATTTAAGGGGAATATCTTTAAAATATCTTCAGGGACGTCAATCCACTCCTTTATTCCTCTTTGTAGGGAGGATTGTCACAAAATTTCTGTTTTCTGCTTCTTGAACTTAATTTTGAATTTATGATTGTTCCTTCCTATTTCCGTCCAACCCCGCTCTTTTGTAAAGGCTTTGAAGACACCCCATAACCTATTAATGGCTCTCACCATTGAGGTTTCCATCCAAAAAACCCTAGCATAACTGTGAAACTGTTCCCCCTTCTATGCATCCTTGCGGGACCTTGATACAGAGGCGTCGACTTATAAAAAATATTGGGGGGGCCCATATCGGAGGTCTTGCTCCGGGAAGAGGTTAAATTCAAAGTGTGTCGCAGCACCGAAACACTATCATGATTCATACCACTTGTTTTAAGTTAACCTGCGCACTACCTTATGATTTGTTTTAACACATTGTTGAATTTATTTTAAAAGGTAACTATCGTCAAGCATGGGAAATAAAAAATACCAATATATTTTTGTGATTTCACAAAGCATGATATAACTAAATTATTTTCCTGAATTATTGAGGGGGCTCCGCCCCCCCAAACGAATCTTTGAGGGGGCTCGGGCCCCCTCAGGCCCCATGGAGTCGGGGCCACTGCCCTGATATTATAGCTATCTCCAAGGAATATCCAACAACTACTCCTACCATCTGGGATCTATCTTTCAAAAATTCTCTTGTCCATAGTTAAGCTATCTGTCTATCTTTTAAGCTCTCAGGGAAAAATTTTTGCTTTGCAACTGCTTTCGAACCCTTTTGAAACTGCTTTGGAACACCAAAATCTGCATTGGAACTGCTGTGAAACTCATTTCCACTCATTTGTACCAAAAATTGGAAATATGAGGACGTTTGTAACTCATTTGTAATCCTCTTTCGAACAGAGTGTGTTCGTGTGGAACTGCTTTCTACACATTTGGAACTCTTTTTGAACGATTCGGCAGGATTTCCAGACGTCATCATTCGTATTGTAACTGCTGTGTACGGAGAAGATTTATATGTAACTACTTTCTACACATTTGGAACTCCTTTTGAACGATTCGGCAGGATTTCCAGACGTCATCATTCGTATTGTAACTGTTGTGTACAGAGAATATTCATGTGTAACTGCTTTCCATACGTTTGCAATTCTTGTTGAACGATTCAATAGGATTTCCAGACGTCATAACTCGTGTTGTAACTGCTGTATACGGAGACGATTCATGTGTTACTGCTTTCCATACGTTTGCAATTCTTTGTGAACAAATCCATGCGATTTATAGACGTCATCATTTGTTTTGGAACTGTCTTCTACGCGCCAACATACCATGGCCAGGTTCAGTCTGATACGTTTGGTCGAGAAAACGAAAATTCTTTAATATAAGCAATAAAAATGCATAAGTGGTTTAAGAAATAATCGCAAGTCAGTTAATAGAAATGGAACTCCCAAATATTCACTCGAATGAGTTTTAAAATTATTCTATTTTCCTTGTTGCTTAAATCGTATTTTTGGGTCCGATTTGAAATGCGACAAGATTATCTTCACTACGTACCGAGAATCTTGGTTGCGTATAATAAAGGTATTCAATAACAACTTCATAGCGCTCGCGTTTTTTGCGTTTCCAAGTATATTATTATCGTAAAAACATCATTGTCCATGCTTTCAAAGTATACTTCGCACATATAAATATTGAATTTTACGGCATTTTTGCAACATTTTTTTTCATTGCTTTCGTTCTTTAACATTACCGGAAAAGTAGTATTTTTCATCGATTAATATACATAAAACATACCGATTCTTCTTCTCGTTCGACCGACTCGTCTTCGCGATCCCTAGGAAATGGTTTATGTCCATATTTGGATCCGTATTTTAGGACTGAATTTTTTCGCCATGAATCCCTCCTTCGAAAATATATTTCAATGTAGCGGTAGACAAGTTCAATTACCCGGAAAGGCCTTATTCGCATTTTCCATTGAATTTTCAGATATTTAACATGACGGTTTTCAAGGAAAATTATCCAGAGACGAAGGCATTTCACTCAAAAATGGACACTGAATGATCCAGATCAACCACGTAAGATCGGAATTAAGCTCTCGATAAGGACTTTCTTGACCACCAAAGTGAGTTACCCCTCACTCCGCAATATGAAAACATGAATCTTGTGTTAAGCTTGTCCAGCTTGAAGGTCCTTCGCTAAAGACTAATGCTTTGGAAAGCAATGGAGCTATTGCGAAATGATGGCACTGCCGCACTTCAATTCGCAATATTCATCATGCCTAGATTTCCGAAACAGACTAAAATAAACTTCAAGAAAATTGAATACGCCATCTTAAACTGCTACAAAGCAGGTGGCATGGTGTACAAATGAGTTCCAAATGGGTGTCCAAATGGTACAAATCAGTTTCAAAACGGATGAACGAGTGGTAGAAACGAGTTCCAAATTTAAATCCAAATGAGTTCCAAAAGTTGAAAATTAGTTCCATAGCAGTTTCCAATGGAAATCCAAAGCAGTTCAAAATGTGTTACAAATGAGCTGATGACATGGTAGGAGGCTATGACGTCATGAACTGCTGTGTACCGTGTCTCAATTCCACAGCAGTTCGAAAGCACATACAAATCAGTTGTACAAAGTAGATAGATGACAGTTCCAAATGACTTACACAGTAGAAATTTTTACCTGAGCTGTCATCTATCTGTAGCCAATTTATTTTATATATC
The DNA here is from genome assembly GCF_921293095.1 of Ischnura elegans. Lineage (NCBI taxonomy): Eukaryota > Metazoa > Arthropoda > Insecta > Odonata > Coenagrionidae > Ischnura > Ischnura elegans. Next base: position 80,998,519 of record NC_060257.1, on the reverse strand, counting down.
AATTGAAAATGTGGCACCGTATCAAAGGCTTTTAATCAATGATCACTGCATCAATTTCACTGTCTTGAGTCAGGACTTCAGCAATATCTTGCGATAACCCCAGCAACTGGGTTACCCAAGAAAAGCCCTTCCTGAAACCATACTGATACAAGAATAGCCTGACATTTTAATCCTAGAAATTCGCGCTAGTACCTAGCGATAACCTTTTAAATTAAATTTCGCACTACTGACATTAGTCTTGATTGGTCTATAGTATTCTAATTTAGTTTTATCACCCCTCTTGAAAATGGGTATGACGGTTGCCATTTTCCTATCGGAGGGCAAGTCTCCATTATTAGTGTGACGAAAAAATTATACTATTGTAATGAACTATTGCCACATCCCCTAGTATCAATGTATCCATGGACATGTCAGAACCCATTGATTTATTTCTAAACTGTTTCCGCTCTAGTTTTAATATTTCTACCCCGAAAAAATATATCAAAGTAAAATAAGGGATGAGCTTGAATGAAGGGTTGGAAGACAAAGGTGATCATTACTTCGGTAATAAATGAATGATTATAAACAATCGTTGGATTAAGTAGTGTAAATAATAAGTTCAACAGATTCAGGCTTCAATTGGTGGAAGTTAGACATATTTAAGTAAATGAAAGGTCGTAGCACTTTTCCACAAGAATTTTTAATGCGTACAACGCGTTTCGGCTCACTGAGCCATCATCTGTTACAAGACGCTTGAACACATGTGAAGATCCCTTTTATACCCTTGAGAGAGGAGAGTATTGGAGAAGGAGGGGATTTGACATCTTTGAGGATGGGGGGGGGGGGTGGGAACGGGTGTACAGAGTATAGACAATGGGGAAAGATACAACTACGGGATGTGGAGAACCCACGTTGGAGGGAGGGTTCTGGTCATAACTGTAAAATGACGACACGTGCGGAAGACCATAGCAAAACAGGAGGAGGGGGTGTTGAGAAGAGTGAAAAAAAGGGGGGCTTAGGGTAAAAAGAGGCCGCGTGTCTTTTGAAAGTGAGAGGAGTAAGTAGCGACGCAGGAAAAAAAGGCGGGGTGAGGAGTCCCTTTGGGTTAGCTGAGAAGGAGTGAAAGTTAGCGGGGGTACAAGGGAGGAGATTGCCAGCAATAGAAAATGGTCAAATGCGTAGAGGATGGGCGGACGGGAAACACCCCGTGGATGTAGGGGTCACTTAAGGCGTGGGTGAGGAAAGAATTTCACCATTTGTTTTGGTGAAGGGTATCTTTAGGAGAGGGGAGTGGGTGAAAAACACTTGCTCATTCATAAGCGTATTCAAATCACTTTGTACAATTTCGAATTGCTCAAAAACATCCAGTCTTGTACCCTTACTTTCTAAATGTAGAATTTCAGGTTTAAAATTACAATAATGTAAGGTCTGAAGAAGGTGTTTAGCGAGAAGTGACGTTTCATCTCCATTTTTCCAGCACCTTCTATGTTCTTTCATTCTGGTAATGAAACTTCTGCCTGTTTGGCCGATGTAACATTACTGTTTTTATCAACAAACAGACGGCCTTGCCATGGGTTCCCCTCTTTCACCTGTGTTAGCTGAAATATTTATGGACAATTTAGAATGCCAGTTATTTGATTCCAGACATCCACTTTTATCCAACATCTTCTACTGGTACCGTTATGTTGATGACATCATCTGCTGCTGGACCGGAAGTGCTAGACAATTAGATACATTTCTGAATCTTTTAAATACCCAACATCCCAACATTACGTTCACAGTGGAAATAGAATCCGATAAACAAATAAACTTTCTTGATCTCTCCATATCCATAGTTGGTGACAAACATGAATTTGGTGTGTATAGAAAACCCTGCTATAGTGATACAATCATTCCAAGTGACTCATGCCACCCAACCTCCCAGAAATTATCCTCATTTCATTCCATGTTGCATAGATTGGTGAATTTACCGTTAAGTGCTGTGAATTTCAATAGTGAACTTTCTAATATCAAGTCAATTGCAGTTTCAAACGGCTATAGTGTAAACATCATTACCAAAATGCTTCAAAGAAAGTTAAAAACGCGAGCTATTTCACAGCTTTGCTCCCTTCCCCTCATCACTGAGAAATCAAAAAAATGGTGCCGGCTATTGTTTGTAGGGGATCTTTCAAATAGGCTTGCTCGCAAATTCCCCAAAAATAAATTCAATGTCTCTTTTTATAACCCCCACACTCTTGGTAAAGTTTTGTGCCGCAACAAAGACAAAATAGATTCAATCAATCAATCTGGCATTTACAAGGTTAATTGTGAGTCATGCAACATGTGTTACATCGGCCAAACAGGCAGAAGTTTCATTACCAGAATGAAAGAACATAGAAGGTGCTGGAAAAATGGAGATGAAACGTCACTTCTCGCTAAACACCTTCTTCAGACCTTACATTATTGTAATTTTAAACCTGAAATTCTACATTTAGAAAGTAAGGGTACAAGACTGGATGTTTTTGAGCAATTCGAAATTGTACAAAGTGATTTGAATACGCTTATGAATGAGCAAGTGTTTTTCACCCACTCCCCTCTCCTAAAGATACCCTTCACCAAAACAAATGGTGAAATTCTTTCCTCACCCACGCCTTAAGTGACCCCTACATCCACGGGGTGTTTCCCGTCCGCCCATCCTCTCTACGCATTTGACCATTTTCTATTGCTGGCAATCTCCTCCCTTGTACCCCCGCTAACTTTCACTCCTTCTCAGCTAACCCAAAGGGACTCCTCACCCCGCCTTTTTTTCCTGCGTCGCTACCCTACAAACACAAAAAAGATCAAATCTGTATTTTAGGGAGATTTCATAATACATCAAATCTAGATTTCCAAATCCTTTTTAAATACGGATTAAATCTGTTTCCGAAGTTTCTGCGCCACTAGCGGCGCTAGCGTCGATGACGTGATTTTGCAAAATGGCCGAAACATTAGTGATGAACTGTGAAAGTGTGTTTTGTTATTGTTACTAAACGACTGGTTTTGACCGACACGAGCTGCATATGGTTTATTTGCTCCATTATCTGTTATATTTTTCCTTAATATCCATCGATTGCATAAGTATCGTATTTGCACCTCACAGTAACCTGGATCTTCCGTATGTAGTGAACTTTATCATTCAATATACATGCATAGTTTTTTAAAACCATATTCCATTACGTTGGTGCACATTTATCTATTACGTTGGTTTATTATGAGCTTCATTTTATGACTGTATCGTAATGTTTCAATTTGTAAAGTGCCTCTGAAAATAGTAACGAGGGATGGTCTTGTCAACAAAAACGACGACGAGGAGAAATTTTTCGTTTCTCAATGTTATTCGGTGGGCTTATTGAACCCTGAAGTCCGTTTCCATAATTCCCTTCAGATTCCTTCTTTTGAACCTGGTTTCTCCATTAACTTTTTTCTTACTAAGCCCATGGTTGAACTGTGTTTTTAGTGTCCTCAGGTATGTTAACTTCAATGGCTTTGTTATTATGAACTTGTTTTCTAACTGAACCTTGCAATATAAAAATTTTATCATTTCTCTCCCTAAAAATTCACTAGAGTGACCGTTATTGGGCCCATGGTTAAACTGTGACTTCAATGGGCTCACTTATATTGACTTAAATGGCTTTGTTTTTATGAATCTGCTTTCTATCTTAACCTTGTATTATAAGCATTTAACTCTGCCGTGAAAGTCGTCATGTTTGTTGATTTCAATGCCTTTGTTTTTATTGATCTGCTTTCTCCCTGAACTAGTACTTTAAAAATTTATTTTATATTGACTGCAAAGCCTTTCACTTTATCCACCTGCCACTTTTCTATGTAGTATATTGTGTTTATCTTTCCTCCCTTTCTGGCTGTGGCAGGCCAGTGCAAGGGGCAGGAGGAGGCAAATGATGCTCAACATCAATTAGATTCATAGTAATTTGGAATTCATATATAATGATAATAAAAAATACTTGTGATTTTTTAATAAAGCATTAATTACTCTATCTCATGTTTATTAACCTTTTTCCTCAAGTCAGTGTATTATTGCGAAGTGGCTACTTAATGTATTTTTCCACCTAAAAATCTATGACATTGATAAGGGCACATTAAAAGCTAGTTGAATTAATAAATTATTAATTTCACTTTAATTTGAAATGCTTGGAATTTGTATGTGATATAAATAGATATTTGTACCTTTTTAATAAAATATCAATTATTATGAGTCATGTTTTCTCAATCCAAATAAACAATCTTTTTCCTTCAAGTTAGTTTATTATCGCATAGTGGTTAGTTAATGTTTAAAGATTTTGCTTATTGGGTGCTTGATGATATAATTATTGTTGGAGCTAAGGGGTGAATAGGTAGAGATCATATTGTGGTGGTCAGAGGGTTTTCCCTTCAGGGAAGCTTCCTCAATATATTTCATTAATTGTAACGCAAAGGTTCCTTGATAAAAGTTCAAATGAAAAGCAGTACTATAATGTATCCCTGGAAAATCTAGATACTGAAATCTGGATTTAATCCCTGAAAAATCTGTATTGTGGGGCAAGATATTTCATGTATTAAATCTAGATATAATATGAGAAAAAGAGGACATAGCAACACCTTTGCAACAGATTAAATCTAGATATAATTGAGATTTCGTGGATTTCAAAATACGTGTTTAATACAGATTTAATCCTTTCTGTGTTTGTAGGGTACTTACTCCTCTCACTTTCAAAAGACACGCGGCCTCTTTTTACCCTAAGCCCCCCTTTTTTTTCACTCTTCTCAACACCCCCTCCTCCTGTTTTGCTATGGTCTTCCGCACGTGTCGTCATTTTACAGTTATGACCAGAACCCTCCCTCCAACGTGGGTTCTCCACATCCCGTAGTTGTATCTTTCCCCATTGTCTATACTCTGTACACCCGTTCCCACCCCCCCCCCCCCCCATCCTCAAAGATGTCAAATCCTCTCCTTCTCCAATACTCTCCTCTCTCAAGGGTATAAAAGGGATCTTCACATGTGTTCAAGCGTCTTGTACCAGATGATGGCTCAGTGAGCCGAAACGCGTTGTACGCATTAAAAATTCTTGTGGAAAAGTGCTACGACCTTTCATTTACTTAAATAGTGTAAAGAGTTCATTTACCAATTTATTTCTGATTATTTCCACTCCGTGAATGAATCTGTTTAGAAATGAATGTGATAACGTGGACAATCATCATTTTAATAATTAAGCCGTTTAGAAAAATTCGATATTAAATATTTCTTGAGTCATCTGCAAGAAGTGTGTAAATGTTAACAATTATTGTTTTAAAAAAATGGATAAATTATGATAACTTCGAACTCGCACCCTCCCAGAAATTCACCACAACTATCGCGCACAGAATAGAACTAATCGGCTGCGGTGCCTCGTATCAATGAAACATAAATGGTGAGTCCAAATATGAATCTAGAGAGAAGAAACCTCGCCACGGAGCCATAAAAGAAACACTCCGACGGCCCAAAGCGTGCGTGGACGTGAGTCTCCTCAGTGCATTCCATCCGCTAATATGAAATCCGCTAGGTCTTTTGCTCGTGGAGTTCGATTAAAGCTTCGGTAGCTCAGCCGCTTCCGTCCTCGTCGGCTGTTGGTGTCGTGAAGGTAAAGGATTCAGGTTGCTTCATGTGCCAACCTTCCTAGTTTTCACCGACCCAGCCCCATGAGTTAAGTGTGGCTCGTGCGTGTCTACATATTATTGGAAACATGGATGTTAGAGAAGAGGACTGACGGATGGCATATAGACGGATTTAGGAGGGAGGATGGGGGCACGGGCAGATGGCCCCCCCCCGAACGGTTATAAAATAGACAAGATTTTTAATAAGGTTATCATTATGTTCGTTTTCTTTTGTCTATGTCGGAGTCTCAAATAAAAGTTACGAAATATTAATTTAATATTAACAACTTTCGTATCAAAATGAAGAGAATATTCTCTGCAGTAATTTTTGTATTTGTTTTAAAGCTCAAATATGAGAAGACCTATCAGACCTTTGTGCCCTCCAGAAAAAAATCCCGGAACCAACCCTGATATGCACCTCTGTTTTAAGCCCTCAACATTTTATCTTTAACATATGTTAACGATAAAATGGTTCCTCCATAGATTACCAAAGATGAAAAAAACAAAGATTCTCTACATATTTACATGTAATTAGATACTTTACAATTCGCAATCTAAACAAAAATTAGCATCGATAGAAATGTACGAAGGGGAGTAAAAAGAGTAATTCATTAATTATGTCACAAAATATGACTTGGCATTGATAATGTAAGGTGAAATGTGATATTAGTAAAGTAGAGGCTCTTCTTCACCACTCATTTCCAGAATCATAATGAACTCTATTATTCATGCTGTGTAAGTAATAAAACAATGGACAATTGCGCAATCACCTAAAATATTACATTGAAACATATTGTGCTATAAATTCAAATCGAACTATAACGCGGATTAATTTTTCCAAAAATATGCTTTGAGATCCCGGTGTATATACTGTTATTTATTTGTCAATCCGGGCCTTTTGGGAAACAAAAAATATCATTAAATCGGCGGGAGTTTGGCTTGAATAATACCTTAAGTTAAATTCATCGTTGGCTATTGGCCTACATTATGAAATGTATCTATATTTCGAAAAAAGAGTATCAGAGGATGGTTGCCTATGGACTAGTGGTCATATTAGTAGACGAGTAGCTGCTAGATGAAAAATTTCTCTAGCTGCTCCTCTCCTCTCTTGAGAAAGATGGCCTACGTCCCATCGAAAATTAGAGCAAAACTCTACCCCGTAAGCTCCATATTTTCATTCTTTGTTTAGTTTTTTACTACCTAACCAAGTTTTTTGAGTGCCCACCCTTGGTTAAGAAGAAGTTAGTTATTTAGGGGTACAGTGCAACGGGTAAAGCCTCATAAGTAATCGCTAGCATTTGCGTGTGCGTTTAAATACCTGTCTTTCCTTAATTTTAAGTGGAAACAAAAGCTGGTGCACAGCCTGACTTACTTAACGTCTCGTGGGTGACTGCTTCAGCTGATGGTGAAATATGGCACTCATCATTCCATTGTATGGATTTATGCGTCCCCGTCTCACCGTAAACCTTCAATTTCGATTTTACTCTAACGTATGCCGCGGTGAGGGCTGGTCTTTCATCCCTCGCTTAGCATTATAATTGGAAATGCTCTCTAATGAAAGAATTACCCTGAATTCCGTACAAAGCCATAATGAATAATCGCTAGCATTTACTCGTGTGGTTAACACGACGCATCACTCCTGCTCAACCGGCAGTATTTGCTTTCTTACTTAGGAACTAAAAAGGTTGTGAAATACCGTCTTGTGCTATCATTAGAAAGAGGTCGTGCCTTTAGGCCTTCAGCATGACGCAGTTCAGAGTTGAGGGTGGAAAAAAATTGGGATCGGTGCGAAGCCACTCGGAAAATAATTCAGTTGCTGGGTAACCATGTGACGATAGTGTTGGAATTCATTTCTGAGTGGTGTGCCTTTTCCGTCTTGTGAAATAGTTATTTCAAATTTCTAGTTACATGAAGGAAGTAATGTGTGCATCTAAAACACTAAAATCGTTCGTTAGAAAATGTGAAGTGCATTGGTTCGTGTGGAATTTGAAAATATCTGAATTTGGAAATCACTGGTTCAGTGCATGATATATTGTTTAGTATGTTGGATGGTGTTCGTGAAAAAGTATCTTGTAGTGATTGTGAAGTTTTTTGTGTTACCATGAGAATCACAGAAGAGTGGCTTCATTCTCCTGGAAAGAGGCAAATGGCTCCAGATCCAAGGAAACAAGCAAGTAACTATAATTCTCACCTTTTAAAACTACTCGTAATTATTATATTTTTCTGTGAAGTTGACGGAGAGAAAACAATTATTTTGGCTTTATTAATCACACTGGGTGTGTTTAGAATTCTTCACGTTCGCGGCATTTCGTACGTTACCTAGCATATTTCGTACTTCACGGACACAAAAATCACCTGCTATCGGCGCAAAAAACGCTGAAACTTAAGCAATGTATCTTTTATACTCATTGTTTATTCGACTACAACAATGAATCATTAAAAATTGTTTGAACGTAAAATTTTAGCTTTTACGGTCGAAAGAGTGAAGAAGAACATGCGAGAAACGGTCGTTTTCTTCATCTCGTCTCGGGAAAAATGTTTAATTGGTATATTTAATTGTATTTATTTATAGAGAGTACGACATCTCCGCATTACAAATAGTTTTTTAAAATTACATTTAACCCAATATTTGATTTTTTAAATGGCCGAAAGGTATATTTCAATTTCCGAGGTGTAGAAAAGTACTTTAACATCGAAGTTATGTATTCTATATGAAAAAATATTTCCAAACTTTTCATGTAATGAAACGTTTATTTTGTTCCTCTTAATTAAAATAGACCACAAAACGAAAATCGATGAAAAACGATAGTGTGAACTACCAATGTAGGAGCCGAAATTATTGTCCAGAATAGACGCCGAATTGGCAATGCCGCTGAACCACGCCTTCGAATCGGAGAACGAATAACCCTCTGAGTTGGGAGCGAGGGCCTATTCTCCTGTGCAGTTCAAAATGAGTGTGTAGTTCGACGGGGTATGGAATTTGACGACAAAGTGACTGTTATGACAGGGTGCGCAATAGTCATGGCCTGCTATTAAGTGTGAATTCATCACGGAGTAGTTACGAAGTCGGCTGAAGCCCTCATTTCATCTGCGGAAAGCCCCTCCCCCAACTCAGTGGGTTTGTTGTTCTGCGATGCGGAGGCGTTGTTAAGCGTCCTTACAATAATAGAGAGTATTGTTGGTTCACAAAAATATTCCGTAACTCTGCTTTGGGAAGTCTTAAGCTGTTATAAGCAAAAATTCATCTCAAAATGAAAGGATATTAAGTAATATGGCTGTCCCTACAATTTTAACGATCGGAAGCCCTCTAAATTCAATTTTAGAAGTGATGCGCGGTTTGTTCTATAGTTCGAAGAATAAGTCATTGATTGATCTGATCCATAATTAGTCGACTCTGGCTTCCTGATCGATATTTGTGTCCGCGACTGAGTGGATAAATGAATACGAAAATAACGAAATATTCCGAGTGATGTGACTTTATGTTTTATTTCCCACCTATCTTTCAGTTTATGCCAGAGACGAACTCAATTACTTATTATCTGTTCGTCGTTTTGTTATTGGTGGATTATTATTATAATTAAAGTATTCAACCGATTAAGGTAGTTTTCCCTGGAGCAATTATAAAGCATACTGGGAGCCTACCCTTCCTTGAAGCACTTCCCTCTTCCGTTCACAATACGGCCTCCTCCCTTGCATTCTATCTAAATATCCCATTTTCTCCCTTCCTCTCTCTCGTTTACCTAACATCCTACCCTCTAACATTGATTTCAACATCTTCTCTTCGCTAAGTACTCTCCCCATCCATACCCTCTGTCTACTCAGTATCTCATCTAGAAGCTGACTCTCCTAACCCACCATTTCCAGCACTTCGTCGTTCTTCCTCCTTTACGTACACTTTAATATCTCCATTATTTAAGTATACTGCCTTCCCGTCTTAGAGTAAGAATTAGGAGAGGTCGGAAAGCTATAGATCTCTTTAGTAAACACTTGTACCTATCGAATATTTAACGTGACGAGGGAATTTCAAACAAAATGTGCCCGGGGAAAAATTAGGATTACACAAAAATGAAATACAATGTATTAAAATATTTTTAAAACGACTCACCGATAAAAGGCCTCAATAAGCCAAAATTCCTCTTGAATTTATCGGGTAGCAGATAAGGTGGTTGTGTCTACCTAATGAATATAATATTTATGATCTTAAGTCCTATAAACTGAATTTCAGGATTGATGGTTTCTGTGGTTTAAGGAATAAGTCATCGATTATTTTATTCCTTAAATAGTCAAATTATTATTTTTTTGGAAAAGACTTAAGAATTGGAGTATAGTACGTTACTAATACGGACGTCGAAAATACGGATTCACATTTGTCAAAAAGCAAGTTGACTTGAATAAATATACGGTTATGTTTGTTTCAAACACTATGTGATAAATTCATATTAATTATTGTATTTTGACTCCTATTATGTACTTGCTTCATAGATAGTCCGTATTCAGAGCACTTGGAAGCCATAAAATCGAAATTACAATGTCTACATTTGACATCTATCACAATGTAGAAAGCCTGAAATACATCAGGTTGAGCGCTCTTACTTTATAATTTAGTATATAAACTTTTCTTCCAATGTAAGAGAATTTTTGTGGGATATGAGGTACAATAGATCATTGTTAATCCGAATGTCAAAACTTCACTGAAATGTCACTTCATTGAAATACTGCCTAAAGTTAGCAACGAATATGTTCATAAATAGACTTTAATTAAGGATAAATTTACTCCCCAAGAGAAACTCTCTGCAAGGATGTTCGCATAGAGGTAACCTATTCCCCGGGTCTACTGGGCTATTCAGCGGAATGCACTATTTTGAGAATATACCCCAAACACTGAAATGTTGCCAAAAATATCACTTATGATGGGAATAGCGTGCCGCCAGCGAGAAATTGTGGGCTATTGAGATAAGAATTAAAAGTTACGGGACAGGAGGTGAGTTTTTGGAGGATTTAGTCTTCAAATTTGTAAGAATGAGACGACGTAGAACCTGGAAGGAGATTGGTAGCCCTGTATAGACTCCAATTGCACACGTATGTAAATGGCAATTAATTTTTCCACTCACGTATTCAGGATTAATCCATTGAATTTCTGGTCCACCAGCGTCCTCGTACAAAACGTTATCCTCGCACCAAATATCTTCTCACTTCACGCCCAAATCTGTGACAGCATTCTTAGGACTTGCACATTAACTTTCACGTAATCATGATCCCTTTCGTGTACATCTGCTCCTCAAGCACGTACGTACCAAATTTTCCCCTCACTCCGTACCTACATTCTCTGCAAGTAGTAAAACAGAACTAATGCAGTTACTTTAGGATATTTGTCCAGAAAAACCGCAACAAAGAAGAATGCTGCAAAAATACGAATAAGATACAGAAAAGAATAGATAGAAACAAAAAATAAGAAAGACAACGATTAAAAAAATAATAAGACTTTTTTTTCATGAGAATCCATCGGAGAATACAACAGTTTGAAATTATTTCACTTTTACCTGTATCACCCCCTTAGAAGCTGTTGAGTGGATAGCTAACTAATTCCATTGGATCAGATATTGAAAAAATCGACCATATTCTTTGTATCATGATAACAATTTGCCGACAACCAGCGCACTAAGAAATGGAATGCAGATTATGATACCAATAAGGGCCCACTAAATAATAATAATTTACTCACTCACTAAATCACGGTCAATCACGTAAATTTCTTCCCAGCAAGCCGCTGTTTGCAACAGGTTATTATCCTACTCGAACCTCATATGCACAGATTTTATCACTGCTTTCAAATTATTCAAGCGTACCTTGTGTGCACGCCGATGTTGATGAAGTCAGGGATGGTGGTCCGTTGGTGTAGACACTGCAACACTCACAGTGTGGAAGTAGTCTTTGAAATGACACTTGAGAATGAGTCATAGTCTTCTGACGGTCACAAGACTACAAATTCCGCCAAAGTTAGGGAGTGGGGAGGATCAATAATGGAATTAAGCAACGTATGATTGAATAGAGCACTGAAACCGTTGGAGAGTCAAAAGGGCCCAAGAATCGAAACAATCGAACTTATTACGCAACGCAAGGTAAGGATACGAGTTCTTTGGAAAACTAAATTATTTTAAATGAATTTTAATAAAATATTACATTTTAAAATTAATTTAAATGATATCCTATTTAATTATTTTTTAACTGAAAGTCTAATTTAATATATTTACGAAAATACATCGGCCATATGTTCGTGACGTCAAAGGTGTTATCCAATCACGTGCCGGCTCAACCTACGAATCTTCGGGAGCCTCGACCCGTCTCAGTTTGGTGATAGTCGTCTTCGAGTAAAGAGGTAAGTACCCAAGCCATGTTTGTGTTACCGGGTCCCTGTTTCATATATACGCCATTACTTTTTTATTTTAGAGCTTAAGATATCAGTGAATTTGCTGTGATTAATGCCGATAATTATACGTGAGCTGATTATTTTATTACGCTTTTATTCGCTTAAGAACATGTATTACCCTTATTAAAGAACCTCAAGATTTGTAGGAAGTGTTTTCGTGATATTTTCGCCAGTTATTTTTATGCTTTCATTGTTCCTGCCAAAGATGCGAGGATAGAGGGGATATTTTTCCAATGCGTGCCATTTTTTTATCGCTAATTCACTTTCACGATCTTATTGCTCTTGTGATACGGGATACGTCTAAATTATTATTCATTGAGTGCGATGCCTAGTAATCAAGTTTCAGTAATGTTGACTTCATGTCTTACGTATGAGGTGATGGAAAATTGTTCATTGCAGAAATCCAGTGATCATATTGTGATAATTTAGTCACATAGGTGTAGTCTGTTTAATTTTATCCGTTTTGAGTGTTTGTGTGCCGTTGACGAAGTGCTTGAAGGTCATCCGTACGTGGTTCTCGAGTGATTTCTTAAGGGTTTTGAGAACGGCTAAAATATAATGATTTGCCTCCCATCGTTGGCTAGAGGTGATTGTAATCGAGTTTTCATGTCGTCTTATCTCTAGCCGCAAGAAAATTGTAAACCAATTTTCGGAACTTCGTCACCAAGATGGTTGAATATTTGTAATGCTGTGCCATTTCACCGCAGATCGCCTCACCTTGCAGTTATCAGTGGAATGATATTATTCGGAGATCCCTCAAGATACATTCCTTAATATTTCGTTTTGAGAGTTGAAATAGACGTCTCTCCTCTGTTGAAGTCGGCAAGTGGATGTAATTGTTTAACATTATTGCAAATATCGGGAATTTCCTCGGAATTTAACCAACCGTAGACCTTCCAGTTTTTTTCTTAAAATTTCTCTAACCGGTCGTTAATTACATGGTATTAGCTATTACAAAAGGAAGGATTTTCGAATGAATTAGTGTATTAACTGCTATATTAAGAAACCAAGCCATGTTTAAGTTACCGGTTCCCTGTTTCATACATATTTCATTCAATTAGTATTCACCAACTTTGTTTCTTACCTAAAAATTTCCGCCATCGTAATAGCCGGATGGTGCAGCGATAATATTTCACTATTCAAATTTGATGCATTTCGTACTCTCGGTTCGTGTATATTGAGAGCAATATGTTAATGTGTGTCTTTCTCTGATTATTTTCAGTATATTGAGCCTATGTGAAAGTTGTGGCGTTTCTGTTATGCGAGTGATATTTCTTGGAATTCTTGCGCAGTGGAGAGTGTTCCTGAGGAATGAATGGTGAGTTAATTTCAATTTTCAATATTACACAATATTTATTTATGTTATATGCCAAATTGTTGCCATTGCTAATCCTTAGTATTTACTTGAGATAGAAGATTTTTCTCGGGGTTACATGCTTAAATCTAGGAACAAACAATTTTTTATTTGACTTGTTCCGCCTTGAATGGGGTCCTTAAAATTTTAAAATTCCAGGGAAATAATGGAAAAGATGCGTGGAAATTCCCTGCGGTTAGGTTTTTAGATGTAATTATTAAGATATTCGCGGAGGATTTTCCTTTGCATAGCTAACTTGTTTCAAAAGTGGCTCCAAAAATTTAACTGCACTTATGTATTCTTTATGAATATCATCGTCTTCTAAATACGCTTGACGAGTGATCTTCTGAGTAGGTTGTCACGTATTAAAAAAGTGAATCGGTTCCTTTGGAACATCAAGACGTGTATAACCCGATGCTACTTATCATTGGTTCTACGGCCTTTCACAATATTTAAACATATTATTAAAATAATCTTAATGGTTTAGTCTACCAGAAACAGACGGAAAATCTATTGAAATGAGCTCCATTCTTTGCAACGCCAAGAGCTTTTGATATTGACTTGCGTTAGTATTTACATTATGGGTTAACTTATGGCAATTTCTTCTCACTCAATCATACAATTCCATCGAATGCATTTCGATGTTAAGTTAGTGGTGGATTCCGTATATTTCAGAGATCCTTGCTATACGTATTTGCGTGTAATAGCTGAATAACAAATCCGGCTGTTTTTTAAGCTTGTACTCACTTCATAGTATGTTTATAGTACCTATTGTCTCTTTATTGTTTTCCAAAGACATTCAAAATGGAATTCTTGTGTCACATACTTCCAGATTTGGAGGTTTTAATGAGCATTTCCCCCATAGTTAGAAAACAAAACTTAATATTCTGAAAAATTTAGTTTAAAATACGATTAAATTATTTCACACACTTTTGCTTACGGAATATTGCGGAAGAATGAAGCTGACCATCAGAGTTATTGACGTTGTTATTTAGTCTTTTCAAAAGCTTTTGCTGTTCTATAGACGGGTGTGTTTAGGTCCATCTAGTTTCTAAAGTTGCCCTCGTTGCTGCAGTCGAATGCTCTTCGGCCGGTACCCTTTGAGCAGCGGCGCATTATATTCCTGTGGTATTCTATCCGCTGAACTGTCACGGGGGAAGGAAATGGGAGAAGGAGGGGGAGGGTACACGCTTACTACAAGGCTAAGTTCGGCATGCTTTCTAGCGAAACCCCGACAGCCTTTACTGTTCATACAGAAACGGAAAATATTATATATTCTAAATATATTTCTCTACATGTTGCAGAATTTCTTTTCTGGAGATCTTGTACCTTGTATGTAATCGTTTGAGGCTTGACTTTGTGGAAATGCGATGCATCCATGATAAAAAACAAACTATGGTATTTAAACACTTCAATTTAAATCTCTACTCCCAAGTGGGTGATTTACAGCACATATTGACGTGATTATGAATCACATCTAACTTAAAGCGAATGTTTATTAAAAACGTGTTGAGAATGGCTACTCGAAATTTGATAGAGAGTTTAAATACGTCACGTGTTAAAACAGTGCATCGGCTCCTTTGGAACATTAAGACGTGTATTTCCCGATGCTACTTATTATTGGTTCTACGGCTTTCGACAGCATTTAAACATATTAAAATAACCGTAATGGTTTTGTCTTGTAGAAACTGACGGGAAATCTATTGAAATGAGGTACATTCTTTGCAACGCCAACAACTTTTGTTATTGCCTTGCGTTAGTATTTACAGTACGGTTAAACTTATGGAAATTTCTCCTCGCTTAATCATTCAATTCCATCGAATGCATTTTGATATTAAGTCAGTTGTGAATTCCATATTTTAATAGAGTCTTGCTATAGGTAGGGTAGACTGGGTACGGTTGAAACATTTTAACTTTTGTCGTTCATTGCATCGGAGTTAGATAAGCGAGCGATGCCGGATATATGCTAAATAAAAGAGCGTATATCAATATACTAATGGGCAATGTTATTTCAGATCACTGTATTGTATTTTGTAAGTGAAATCAGATTATCAAAAAATGTAATTTGTTTCAACCGTCCCCATGTCGGTTGAAACAGTCTGGGGTCAATTGAAACACATGCAAATAATACAAAATTCAATAAATGAACATGGTTTATTCTTGATATAATAACATTTTATGACCCGTAAAGGCACAGTTGAGTATCGCAAATATTTTTTTTTTTTAATATTCAAGCCTTTGACTACAAATATAATATAGAAATTTTAGCACTCCAGCTAACAAAACACTTTGAGAAAAAACATCAAAAAATATTTCTATAAACATCTAAATTTTGATGCATATATAAAAAACAATAAAAGGAGCCAACAATAATTTTTTTCAAGATAGTTAAATATAACAGCTTAAAATAATTAGCCCTTCAGCTATAAAATAGGTAAAGAAAAACTTAATTACTATTGCTACAAAAATCAATATTAAAAAAAAATATTGAAGTGGTTACGAGATCTTTTTTTTTTTTAGTTTTAAGGTTTTCGCAGCGATTAGATGCACTATTATAATTCATTTTCGGGAATACGTCTGCGTGCTCAATATTTAACTCAACGTTTCGTTCCACTTACTGGGAACGTCGTCAGGAGAATGAAAATATAAACACCTATCATACCGTTGGAAAAACTGGTCCATTGTTGTTAAGGTATTTAAAAAAGTAAATAAAAATAAAATAAAAGCCAACTTCTTTAAAACATCTACTACAAAAAGGAAGATGAAAAGTGGAATATTGTTATTACATTTTCGAAATGGATAAATTATGGATATAATTTAAGCCATGTGTGGAAGAGATACATTTCGAAAATGTAATTACAATATTCCACTTTTCATCTTCCTTTTTGTAGTAGATGTTTTAAAGAAGTTGGCTTTTATTTTATTTTTATTTACTTTTTTAAATACCTTAACAACAATGGACCAGTTTTTCCAACGGTATGATAGGTGTTTATATTTTCATTCTCCTGACGACGTTCCCAGTAAGTGGAACGAAACGTTGAGTTAAATATTAAGCACGCAGACGTATTCCCGAAAATGAATTATAATAGTGGTTACGAGATCATTCAGAATCACAATTGTGACAAACATAACTAGGACAACCTTGTGTGCACTCTTCATGCGCCCACATTTTACACCCTGTGCATTATATCCATTTTTCCCTCGGTCTGCTTTCTGAATATTCTGACATACACACAAGGCAGTAGCACTCTTCTTCTGATGCTGATAAATCATGCTGCGTATTAGTTTTTTTCCCGTTTTTAGCATTTATTTTAGTCTTATCTCCATATAATCTTTTCTTTACTTGCTTAGATTTGGTTCGTTTCAATCTGTTTTCATGTTCTCTTCTTATATCTTATTTTTCTGGTGTACCTGTGTAGATTGTAGATTTCCTAGTTTTTCACCCCTTGGTTGTTAATTTCCTTGGAGGGGCTTTTGGTAGTGGTCGTGCTGCTTCCGGTGAAATCAAAAGTGGTTGTGCGCGAAGTCGCAATATTTTCCGTTTGATATTTCAACATGGGATTGGATTGAAAACTTGTAGAGGGTTTGGGTGAAATTTGCTGAACACTACCACTACTTTGATGTCCTGATATTGTGATCAAAGGTTCAGGATCTGCAATAATGTTTTCCTGTCCTTCGTCTGGGATTTGTTTGCACTGTGGCATATTTACCGCCGGTTGATGTGCAAAAAGAGCTGCATTGGAAAGTCCCTCCGACTCTTTTGGTGGTTTGAGAGTTAAAGTAGAAGGCGATGGTGGTGGCGTTTTTTCCTCAGGTGCCCTGGTATTCTGATTAGGGCTATCAGCTGCCTCGATTGTATTCTCAGGGTTTGGCCCATCTGTCACAAATGCAGGTGCAAAATCGAGTTCAGTAAACAAATGCCGATTAAACGGAACAATCCCAGCAGTGCGAAAGCCAGCTTGAATGTTGGATTGCGTAAGAGCTAGCGGCATAGCAGTAGCTAAAATCCCTGGGATGACGGATATCGACATTGTCTTGCCGGGGTGGCTTCTCATCCATCCATCACATTTACAGCTTTCTTCAGCGGGCTGAATACAGATCGATCAAGCGGTTGGAGTTTACGTAAGCAGTGGGGAGGGAAATATAGCATCACAATGCCATTCGTCTTACAAAAGTCTAGTGCGTTAATGTGAATATGTGAAGAGTGATTATCAAGCACAAGTAAGGCTTTCTGCGAAGAAGAAGAATTTGCGTGTTTTTTGAAGTGTTCCAGGAAATGAATAAATTTCATCCTGCATCCAGCCAGAAGGATTTGCAATTCCAGCAGATCCTATTGGTCCATCCCTGATAAAATGATCTTGGTATCGCACTCGCGGAAAGACGAAGAATGGCGGAATAGGGTGGTTTCCTTCATCAAAGAAAACGAAAGGCATTGATTGCGATTCGTTACCCACCATTAGTGTATTCATAATATACAAATTATTTTGTTTTAGAAATACCGGGTTAGACGAATGGCAATGGTCCATTTTTATCCTCATTTGAAAAGGGCCAGATTGGCGCCCATGCGATGCCACTCCACGTGACGTCACAGGGACCTAGTTTCTATACGAGAAGATAGGAGTTATACGTCGTCTGAGGTTACCATTGCATGCATGAGGCGCAGAGCTCAGGGAAACATGTCTTAACAATCACTTATTAAAACTGGCTAAGGTCGGAAAGTTTTCCTCGTTTGATAAGTTATTAATAATCCTTATTTAAGCCAAGCGCTACCAGTCAGCAGGGTACTAGGCTAGCCGCTAGCAGCCTGCGTCGTATCAGCGCTAAGCCTCGCCTCAAGGTCACCTCGCAGGGCGGGAGGGGGAACCAGAAATACGTCACGCGGAGAGACTTCCCGACATTCATACTTAAGCGTCGCGTTTTCGCGCGCTTGAAATTTTTCACTTTTCATTTAATCGCGAAAAATAGATATCGTCATTTAAAAATCTAAAAGCGTGAAATACGTACTCCAGGAGTAATAATCTTTCGATTTAGGCAATAAAAAAATAATAGGAAACTACCCTATTGCATTACCGATGGCATTAACCGCAAAGGTTACTGTGACCCTCTCCACTGATGTCACTGAACCTACTTGATGGGCACCACGTCTAGCTACTATAGTGTCGGTTTTTTGCACAGTAGTTACGCCGGTCTCAATAACATTATATATATATTTTGCAGTTCAAATTGATAACGGTCCATGACAGTTGCCAAATTGTCGTAGAAAGCATCTACGTTATATCTATTAAAGCTTGTCGCCCTAGAAATACTTGTTGCCTGTGCTACACGTAATGACAGTTCAGGATTTCTCCTCATAAACATGCGAAACCATTCTTCGCCAGCCATTTCTTTGTCATCCCAAGTCCGAGGTCGTGATAAACCGTACTTGATGGTTAGTTCGTATGCCAATTTCATATCATCCTTTTTAGGTAGACCAAAGTTTATTTCTGCACATCTGATTAAATATTTAGATAGCTCATGCTCTTGTTCCTTGGTAAACACTCTATTGTAAGCCTTATATCCCATTTCTTGATTTTCATCGCCACCAGCTGCATCTCGTTACGCACATACCTCAACAGGGAACAGTGGTCCTATCCATTACTTTCTGCCGCTGTTCTTAACGAAAATTCTGCTTTTACATCTTCATAGGCTTGTTTGTACGTAGATAAGTCGGCCCGACCTCTCATAGTCTTGCTTTGGCATACCCTTGGCATCTAAGAAACAAGAACATTAAAATAAAAATCTGTTTCAACCGTACCCACAAAAAGTGTTTCAACCGCCCCCAACCGTCCCCCTTCTACGTATAAAACTTTTCACAGTAAGAATGATAATAAATTTCAATAAAAACTAATTATACTTCTACATTCTGCAAACTTAAATCAAACGATACAAAACTCTTAATGCTAAAGCATTTATCAAAACAATAATAATTGCAAAAGCATACGAATAAAAATACTTTTTCGCCAAGAAACACAATAGGGCCTCCTACACACAAGCACAACAAGCGAAGAGCAACGGTACACTAAAATTCTTGTTTCGACTTGACGCACGCTACGTTCTCCTCTTGTACCTCCACCACATTAAGCACGGTTCGCGAAATAGTTACTTTTTTACAACCGTACCCAGTCTACCCTACTTTCGTGTAACAGATGAATAACGTATCCGGCTGTTTTTTTTAGGCTTGTAGTCACTTCATAGTACGTTTATAGTACCTACTATCACTTTATTGTTTTCCAAAGATGTTAAAAGCGATTTTATTTTGTCACATACTCTCAGATTTGGAGGTATAAATATGCATTGCCTCCACAGTTAGAAAATAAGACTTAATGTTCCGAAAATTTTAGTTTGAAATACGATTAAATAATTGCACACACCTTTGCTTGCTGAATATTGCGGAAGAATGCAGATGACCATCACAGTTATTGCCGTGGTTATTTTGTCTTTTGAAAAGCTATGGCAGTTCGAAAGACGGCTTTGTTTAGGTCCTTTTTGTTTCTAAAGTTGTCCTCGTTGGTGCAGTCCAATGCCCTTCGGCCGGTACTCTTTGAGCAGCGGCGCCTTACATCGCTGTGGTATTCTATCCGCTGAACTGTCACGGGGACGGGAGTGGGAGTAGGACGGGGAGGGTACACGCTTACTACAAGGCCAAGTTGGGCATGCTTTCTAGCGAAACCCCGACAATCTTTACTGTTCATTCTGAAACGGAAAATAATATATATTTTAAATATATTTCTGCACATGTTGCAGAAATTTTTTTCTGAA
This sequence comes from Ischnura elegans, assembly GCF_921293095.1. Taxonomy (NCBI): domain Eukaryota; kingdom Metazoa; phylum Arthropoda; class Insecta; order Odonata; family Coenagrionidae; genus Ischnura; species Ischnura elegans. Next base: position 80,978,315 of record NC_060257.1, on the reverse strand, counting down.
GATGTTTTACCTGTAATCGTTACAGGCTTGACTTGATGGAAATGTGATATATCCATGATAAATGTAAACTACAGATAGTAGTTTTAACACTATTATTTAAAACTCTCTTGCCTAGATGGTAATTTACAGCACAGAATGACGCACTTACGAATCACTTCTAACTTAAACACTGTTTATTAAAATACGCGTTGGTGATTGGCTACAAGAAATTTGATAGAGAGTTTAAAATATAACACAGCTTAAATCTCCTTACTACTATTACGTAGTAATTAGGTATTGGAGTTTATAATTAAGTATTAGAAATTACCATTAGTAGTTCCTATTTTACATAGGATATTTTGTTTCTCGTTGCTGCAGCCAGTATACAGTACTCAATTTTTAACCGTTTCTTTCTACATATTGTGTTTAGAATTTCATTGTTAAAGGTGAATTCTATTCCCATCGCCTATTAGTTATTTTTTATGAAGTTCTCGATCATCATTTGTCTTTTGCCAAGAATTTTTCCTTTTTTATATTCTGTATGAAGTTTTGTTGCATGAGTAAGTAACCGACTAGTGTTGATTTCTTATTTTCATTTTTGCGATAGTTCTTTTTCCTACTGGGCTTCCCTCGATAATTTCTCAATTAATTTTCTGTCAGTCTACCCAATTCTCGTAACCGACAATGACTGAGGAAATAATTTCCTTTGGGGAAACCAACAAAGTATGTACCATTAACCCTGAACTTTAGGAAGAGACTTTACTTGAATTGAAAGGTTTTCTTGGCTAACGATGTCCTTCTTTTGGCCTCAGTGTAACAGATGATATAATCCTCTATTATGTTATTAGCTTCACGTAGACGTCATAACGAGATAGATTTCATTGTTCCATCTTCTTGGGATAATTTTTAAAATCTTCCTCTTTTTCCCCACTCTTCCTACCTCTTTCTAATTTCTTACTCGAGCGAACCACTTTCTCTTTATCACTCTTCGGTAGTACCACATTTCCTAATTTTTCCACTATTGATATGTTTTGTTGACGGCCCTGAGAAAATAATTTCCTATACCCAAACCTCATTTCTTTCTGCCCAAGATTTGATTGCCATACCAAACCTATCGCTTTAAATTTCCGCATTTTCCGTTACCTACTCCCTCGTTTCGGAATGTGAAAACCTTAAATGTAGTTGTGTTCCATGAGGAACTGTCCTCTCATGGTTGGAATAAAGTGTTTAACCCAATGTATAATGATGTCAAATTACATATTCAAAATTCTAATATTAAAACTAATATGATTATGGGTGCTATTCTTCGGGCTTGTACTCTAAATCATCGTAAATCCCCATAGGTCAGCCCGGTTATTATGCAGGGGTGCCGACTTACAAAAAATATTGGAGGGGCCCAAACCGGGAATCTGGCACTGGGAAATTTTATACGTAGTAAGTTTTAAGTTTTTTAAGCATTTTAGAAGTCTTATGATCAACATTAGAACCCTTATAACTCGATCCTCGATATCTGGACACCTCGGGGAAAATCGAAAAGCCTGACACATTTTTTCCTCACACCCATAACGAATTTTTGAGGGGGCTCGGGCCCCCTCAGGCCCCATGGAGTCGGCGCCACTGTTATTATGTAGGTAATATCAGATAGAAATAGATTCCACCGGAAATTCTTTCGAGCAGTGGAATCTAATAGACTAGTTATATGTTATGGGAACGCCCAAACTTAGTTAAGGCACGGTTTTTGGGGCTAAGCCGCTTCTAGTACCTACTCACAAATTGTCTTCAGCGGAAGTGACGCAACTCAAACCTGGCGCGAACTAAGGAACCTTCGGTCACATTCATCGTGCCAATGGCCTTCAGTAACACACCTCCGTTGAAAAACTTAATGAGTAGATGGAAAATGAAATATTTTATTTTTTTAGGTCCACTAATATATATTTGAGAAAACAAGACCCGGGTTTCATAGTATAGTTATATCGTCAGGTTAACTATGTTATGAAACCCGGATCGTGTTTTATCGAATGTATTAGGGAACCGAGCAACGTTTTTTCTTTAATTATTCATATTGGAAAGGTTTCACACAGTTAAACCTGAAGTCTTCAGTTATAAACTTAAGTAATTAGTATTTCATTTCTGCTTCCGTAATGTAAATGAACAAGGCATTGTCTACCTCTTTTGATAGTATTTTCGTGCCTTTCAGTAATTAAAGTCTTATTTTTTTTGTTACTCTTGAAATGCTATCCAAAATATATGACCTGTTCCATTGGGTAAACCAGGAATTTCGTTCGGGGGCGGGTCCAAAACCAGGGGGAATAAAAAATTTGAGCAATATATAGAGGGTTTTAAGCTAACTTTTATACTTTTCATAATCGAAAAAAACTTCATTTGTCAAAGAAATCCTTTGTAAACTCATGATTTTTCAATGTTTCGTTTTCTATTATGAAGGATAGTGTGTTTGTGTGTAGTTTGTTTGCATTTCGGGGGGGGGGGGAGGGGGAAGGGGTGGCGGACCCCCCGGACCTCCCCACTCATCTGGAATTGATGGAATTTCAAATTTCTTCATTCGCAAATTCCTAGCTAAAATTGCCATCATAACTGCTTGAAATATTCCACTATTCCGTATCCAACTCAGTTTTTCCTAGAATATGGAAAAAGCACTCGTGAAAACCTTGTTAACAAAGTCCGTAAGCCATCCTCCTCCGCTTATTTCAGGCCAATGTCGATTAAATGGGCCTTACCTTAAGCCTTAGAGAAAAATTTTCATCGCCAAGCGACTGATTACCTTTCTGCCAAGGCGCATTCCATCTAGTTTTCGTGTAGGCTTCAGTGCCTGGGGCGTGGGGTGTTGCTTACTTTTTCTCGATTTATTTTATTTCTACCTCTTAAAATATGCTATGGGGTGCAGAATAGATATCCTAAAAATTTCAGCTCGATTGTTAAACATTTAGAGGCTTCTCAAAGAGCATAAATGCAATAGCATTTAATTTTCCCGATTTTTTCCGAATAACACCAATTTCATGGGTAACGCACAATTTTACGGCCCATTAAAATTCGCTACATTTTTACGTCCGCTCAACAGTTTTCCGGGAATACAATACTTTTCTGCGAGCTACAGCCGCGCGTCACACCCCTGACGGCGAGCTGGTCGCTCGCTGGCCGCATTCACGGTCAGCGACCGTCATTGCTTTACTTACGCCCCTCGCGCCTTCCCAAACGAAGGTCGGCGGAAGAAGATAGGAGACGAATACTATGTTGACATTTTTCATACCGTGTGTTTGCTGTAGTTTACCCCTTAAATTAACTAGCACACTGTTCTTCGAACCCAATATATGATAAGAAGATAAATTTTCAGGTTGAAAATCCCAAAAAAATTTGATACACTGAGAGCCGAATATATGTTATAACGGTTATATACCTGATATACCTATATAGATAACTTAAGTGAGTTCACATTCGGCACCGAAGATAGCGGGTCATCCCGTTGAAACGTCTGCTAGCTATTGTGAGTGTCTCTTTTGCATGTGTTTCTGTGTTTATTTAACAGTGAATTTTGTCCGTTCTTTTCGATCGGTTATATACATATATAGATAACTAGATATTTACGCCTTTCGAGTCAATCGAAAATGCTTTAATAATCGCTAAACTCCACTCCTCTACGCAGTCATGAACAATCTCATTAGTGGCCCGCCCACTGGCAGCTCCGCTGAGTTTTGGAATCTGTAATGTTGTTTTTCTTTCATTAATCGGCCATGAGATTTATAGAACAATTTAGTGACGTAATATGCAAAATAATATTTAAATTACTTGACTCAACAAATGAGTATATATTTCCTTTAGTGGCCAGTAACCCTTGTTACTACAACATAGTAGCAACAAGAAACTTGCCACTCCTCTCGCGCTAATGCCGAAGGCAACAAAGGTTTGTGCAATTTGGGGTGTAATGAGGATTTTCCTACCAATATATCTTTTACTTGACGACTCAGTTGGTGTGTCATCAATAGAATCCGTTTCAGAAACATCCTCTCTGCTCAAGATTAAAATATCGTCATTTCTTAAAGGAATAATGCATCATTAACAACAATGTCATTGCATGAAAAGGAAATTGATAGAGATTTAGCTTTATAAGGCCTACTTGCAATTAGTATCGTGTTTACTCTTTAATTCAGATCTGCGGCGATACTCGTCATATCTCCCTTCCGCACCACTTTACATACACTTACATAAGCGGCGACTTCTCCGACTCCTCTCTCTCTATTAAGGGCTATATTAAGGATCTCATTACATATTTGGCAAGCCGAAGGAGCTTAATAGCCGTCCCGGTAAACGTAGTCCATCCCAACCAGCCAGTTTACAATACATTTCATATTATGCGCATTTGTGTATGATGTGGGTGGGGGTGCTGCCGTGGTGGTCCACGGGGTAAGGCAGGGAGATAAAAAAGCTAGGGAGCGAAGGCGAGGATGGAAATATTCCACGAATTTCCATTCTTCGCCGAGAGTGGTCCCAGTTCATCAGGAGGAGCTTGAGTCTGGCTGACTGGAGAGAAGACGATTAAAGCTAAGGGGGGTTTCAGTCTCAACTAATTCTGGGGAGCCTGAGGGTATTGCATACCCGCCAGGGTAAGCGGGAGGTGCAGAGGCCCTCCACCAAAACAAATTTAGATAAATGGTTCAAAATGGTGAGTTTTACGGCCTTCTGAGGGATATTTTATTAATGATTATGGGTGCTCTCCTTCGGGATTCTACCTACTCTAAATCATCGTAAATCCCCATAGTTCCGCCCGGTTATTATGTAGGTAATATCAGATAGAAATAGATTCCACCGGACATTCCTTCGAGCAGTGGAACGTAAGGTATTTTAGTAATTATGGGAACGCTGAAACTTAGCATGGGAACGGTTTTTGAGCGCCTCCAGGGAGAGGAAGGGAGGGGTGGAAGGCAACTCCCCTCCCAACTTCGCCCGCATGACTCCGAGGAGAAATTTGATACTCATGATAAATTTGATACGGGTCGCCGGAACAGGGGTCGCATTCGGAGCTGATATGTGACACCTTATGCGAGCCAATTAGAAATAGTAGAAGCCAATTTATGGGGGCCGTGTTCATCATCATCATATTCATCATGTAAGAAGGTATTTCGTCAAAATCACGTCGCCGACTTCGGTGGCGGCTGGGTAGTCCTCGCTTGTCAAACAAGGAATCGTGGGATGAAGTCCCGTCTGGGTAGGTTTCCCCTATGCAGGGCTTGGTTGTTCTTGCAATTAATTTGTTAAATCTGTTGAATACCCAATATAAAATGGCTCAATATGAGCTGTATTCGGTGGTTTGGGAATAAAACAAAATTAAAAAAAATAAACTTTGATTATTGAATCGTGGTTGATGATGTTATTTTGATGAAATGTAGTCTTTTTACACAATGAAGATATCATCGATCGCAGTTTTCGAAACGGAAGGGACAAAAGGGTGGCAAACGAAAACTGGAGATGTTTTTCATTTGATATATACTCATGCGAACTGTATTCAACTAACATAATGAATTATTAATAAAATGTAACAATATATATCAGCTAGCTTGCTTGAAAGTCACACTGGGATGCTAAAAAAAATGGTTACCAAAGTTACAGCTAGAAATATTTTTTGTTAACACCGATGAAAAGAAGGAATAAAAACAGAACACGATGAAAAAAAATTCAGTGGGATGCTATGATGCGCGAGGCTATGTGTTTCAGAAGCCCTTGAAGGTCCACTTTAAATTTTTTTCTTCCACTGATGTCCCCTCAGGTTATGAAGATTTTTCTGCGTCTAGCCCATTCATGACTAGGCTGCAGCTGGTGGCCACAGATTTTGGTAGTCTTACGAATATTTTTGTTTAGAAAATTTGTCAAACTGCAATCAACAATCGGTAAAAGGGCTTCTTCTGGTGTCAGTTAATTTCAGTTGTAGGTGTCATATATTTGGCTAGCGGGAGCTCAGCTGCTGATGCTTTCTCAAATCAGTCACTTTTCTGCTCTTATTGTTAGACCTATCACTAGACCTCTTAAAGTCTTTCTCAGGCCTTTCTTTGCTGCTTTACCCAGAAAAAAACAGGAATTAGATAGTAGTAGTGATTTAAAAACGCCTTGGAGGAAAGAAAGGCCAATTAGAATACGTTAAAAAAATAATAGGTTACAACCTGAGCAAGGAGTCTCAAGGCGATTATTATGATTGTCACCCGGGTATATCCTTCTCTAACCAACATCGACTTTTTTTTTTAAACCTGTCACTGGTTCTCTGGCATTCGTCCCATTTCTGGAATTACGTATTGAAAAAGTATTTGTTCATGACAATCTGCAGTATTTCCTTCGTCTTCACTTCCTGCTCCCAGTTAAAATTATTGAGAAGATATTGAACGGTAATTTACGTTTTGAGGATAACGAATTTTCACTTCCATTAACAATGACGTTTTTTTTCTTTTCGTATCACTTTCATGCGATCATCATATTCTTTTCCGAAATATCAACAATTTGAATCTCCGAAGAAGAAAATCGAAATTAGAATAAAATTCCTGCATACTACAACACACAAAATCAGTGAGAAATTTATCTTGGAAATCATACGAACCTTTTTATCATTGCGAGATATCCTCCTGTAGTTTTATTTCGTCCTCAACGCTGAAATCTCGCGCTCTAGGGAAAATAAACCTTGGTTCTCCGCTTCCGTAGCACAAGCACTGGAATCCTTTGGCATACACTAGCAGGGGCGCAGCCAGGAATTAAGGCTAGGGGGGGTTTCAGGCGCAACTAATACTGGGGTGTCTGGGTGTATGGCATACCTGCCAGGGTAATCGGGAGGTGCCAGGGCCCTCCGCCAGGAAAAAATTAAGATAAATGGTTCAAAATGGACAGTTTTACGGCCACTGAGGGATATTTTATTAATACTTACACTATTCTATAAGTAGGTAATATTTATCCAAATAAAAAAGTGGATTTAACTTAAAAAATTGTCTGGGCTCTGGGGTTTTATCCCCCAAACCCCCCCCCCCTCGCTGCGCCACTGTACACTAGTAAAAACTGAATAATTTGCTCGACAAAATCGTGAAAGGGATGTTTTTTTAATCTATTGGGAAGAAGCATTTGTGGAAATCCCCATGCGAGCCACCTCGAAGAAATCACTCGTATCGAAGAGAAGCGATCTTCAATATGGCAAAAACCCTTCATATAACGAGGCAATACAGCAATAAGCGGTATTTCTACAAACGGACAGCTATGCTTTGAGTACCAAACTTATTAATCGCTGGATAAAAATCGTTGGACAAGTAGGGTTAACGGGAACAGTAGTGATTAGGCATGGTGGTGCCCGCCGCCACTCTTGAGCCCTTACCATTGTTTGAGCTGATAGAAGCTATGAAAGACCCTGGAGAGCGTTGTTAGCAAAATGCGGGCGCATTGCGGTAATGTATGAGTTCTCCAAGAATGAGAAACTATTTCCTCGCAGCCGCTCGCTTTCCGAGACAAGCTTCCGACTTGCCAGCGCAATCGTTGAGTCCGTAATATATATATATCATGAAGAAAATCGTAATTTGCGCATTAAAAATCAAAAAATAACCCTTACATGGAATTTATAATGCATGCAAGTGTAGAAAACTGTAATGTCGTCACATCTTTAGCGAAATATCCTCAACTATAACTAAGGCTGAACAAATTTCCGCATCTAGTCACCGCGTCGCGTCGGGTGGTTGGACACTTGATAGGAGAGGTGGGGTGGCAGGTTGGCGTAAGATTTCTCTTTTGAGAATTAAAGTTGATAATTATTTATGTAATGCGGTGTAAAACCTTATGCTTAGCAATGTGAAAAACATGAAGATTTCCCTTGACCATGTCATCAATACGTGAAAAATAAAACATTGTAATCGTTCAATAAATAATAATACAAACTATTAATAGAAAAGAAATTTTGGTTAAAGTGCGTTTGGTGGGGCCATGGAGCAGGTAGTCCGAAGATGGGCGTGGTACACCCTCCGTAGGGTCCTTAATCCTCAACCCTTTCCTCGACGCGTTCGTCCTCGCTGGCCCGTGTCCTGGACCCTCCCAGCGGGGCGCCTCCCTCCCGAAAAGTGACCGGTATGACTGCAATTTGGAAATCTATCAATCAATCCAATTATCAAAAGATGATTGTTTGCATAGTACTCCTGTCAATTGTGCGATCAAGTACGTCTTTGAAGCGTGATTCTGCGATGAAAAATAACGATTTTGTTAACTTTGCTAAAAACGTGGCTGCGGCCCACCGGAAAATGGCAACAGCGCTTTGGAATGGGCAAAGTAGCGGGCTGTTTGAATAAGTTACGAGCATGATTTGGCCATCTGGTACCGCTCTTTTGCACGCCAAGGCTTCAGTTAATTTACCTTCAGTTCCACATAGTCTCCGATTAGATAACCTGCGTCGAGATAAAGGGTCAATTATTCCCAAGTCGGATATTGAAGGGTTAAAGCAGTCGAACTACTTCAAAAAGTCGAAAAATACCCGAAAGGTGGATAGGCCGTGTGAATTTTAGATTCTGATTTTAAATGGTTCTGATTTACGAAACAGTCTCCTGAATTAATAACAATGTAAAAAAGCCAATTTTCAAGCAATCCCTCCCTTCTTCCGCCGACTCTCGTTAGAAATAGATGCGAGGAGGGCGTAAGGCTGTGAGGGGCGCAAGACCTCTCAGTTGACCCTGAATGCCTACGAGCATGGTGGATGCAGATTGCGAGCGACCAGCTCGCCGTCAGGGGTGTGACGCGCGGCTGCAGTATTGTATTCCAGGAAAACTGATGAGCGGACGTAAAAATGTAGCGAATTTAAATGGGCCGTAAAATTGTGCTTTACCCATGAAATTGGTGTTATTCGGGAAAACTAAATTGAAAATTAAATGTTATTGCATTTATGCTCTTTGAGCGACCTCTTAACCCTTTCACTGCTGTGGACGTACCTAGTACGTCCGCACGGTAGACTGCGGTGGACGTACTTTTTCTTCCTTCCTGCCATGCGGTCAGCACTTTCGCCGAAGCACTTCGAAGGGACCAACTAATCCAGGACCCTTTCCTCGACGTACTCACCCTCGCAGGACCGTCTCATCGGCCCTACCAGCGGGGGCCCTACCTCCGGAAAAGTGATCGCTCTGACTACAATTTGAAAATCAATCAATCAACCCGATCGTCACAAAATGATTGTTTTCATCGCACACCTGCCAATCAAGCAATCAAGTACGTCTTTGAACCGTGTTTCTGCGATGAAAAATACCGATTTTGTTAACTTTGATATAATGGCAGTTTTCCAGTGGTCCGCAGCCACGTTTTGTTGCAAAGTTAACAAAATCGTTATTTTTCAACGCAGAAACACGGTTCAAAGACGTACTTGATTGCTTGATTGGCAGGAGTGCAATGAAAACAATCATTTTGTGATGATCGGATTGATTGATTGATTTTCAAATTTTAGTCAGAGCGGTCACTTTTCCGGAGGTAGGGCCCCCGCTGGTAGGGCCGATGAGACGGTCCTGCGAGGGTGAGTTCGTCGAGGATAGGGTCGCGGATTAACGACCCTTCGGAGGATGTACCACACCCATCCTGGAAGTACCTGCTCCATGGGCCAGGAAACGCATTTTAACATTTTCGCCGCATGTGAGGAGAAGGTTTCCGGAGATTGAACAGCAGTGAAAGGGTTAATGTAGAAAAATCGAGCTGAAATTGTTAGAGTATCCATTCTGCATCCCAAATCATATTTTGAGAGGTATAAATAAGAAATTCGAGAAAAAAATAAAAAAAAGCAACACCCTAAGGGGTCGGTCCGGCAAGGTCGACTGGTCGGCATATCTCCGAGGGCCCCGAGCTCAGGGGGCCCCCACTTCGCTCGCATTTATCGCGAAACGTATATGCAAAGGGTTATAATAATGACACAGACTACATGAACGAAAGTTTTTTTTGCCGTTATAAAATTCTACGTTTTCATCGGTTGCTTTATTTAAAACATAGTCTGTGTCATAAGATAACATAAAAAAATAACAAAGGTGTTATAAGAAAAAAGAAATTGATGCTTTTTTTAGTGGGTTTTTCGAAAAGGTTATTTTAGAAGTCTTTTTAATATTTCTGCGCAGTTTCAACGAAGAAGTTCAATAAATAGATAATAGATAAATTATTAAACTTTATTAGCTGTAAGCGTAGCATTTTTACTTACGAAATTTCTATTTTTATTAACTTTTATCTAGTTTTTAATAGATTAAAGTCCACTTCCCGGCATTTGATTTCCAAATATTTCCCGGGGAGGACCCCCTAATCTCCGGGTAAAGAGTGGCCCATCATGAGCCCTAAATAACCCCACACCGCCCCTGTTCAGTACGCTGTACGCATTGCTTAAAGGTACTCACGATATCCGATGTGCAATGGACCGTAGGATGGTAACCATTATGGTCCTCTTCGATTTCAACGAAGAATTTGACCGTGTCAACCATTCACTCTTGCAAAAATTGAGGAACCTCAACTTTTCCTTCTCTGTTTTAAATTGCTTCCACTAATATCTTGGAAATCGAACTCGGGCATTACTTGGAGCCAACAGCAACAGATCGACTTGGTGTACTCCATTTATCTCACTTCAATTGCCTCTACGCTAGTGTGGTGGTGAGGCGGATCGGGCACACATCTTGATGATTTGTCTGGAATGTCGAATTGTAGCCGACTTCCATAAACAATACGCTAGAGTGGTTCGAAATATAATCGTATGCGTCTACAGTGTGTATACCGTTAGTTGGCGCACTGGCCCGCGAAGTACCTAAGCCGCGAGCAGAGGAGGGGAGGAAAGGACCGACAAAAAAACAGTATGGGACCGACACAGGTAGCTGACGGGTCCGTTCGCCCGTCCCTTTCCTCCCCCCGACGAAGGCAACTAGCACCTCTAATAGAAGTATTAACTTTTTTACTTTCTCATAACATCTCAATCTAAATAGCAAATTTTTGAAGTATTAAAAAAGCTAAGAAGAATAATATAAACACGAAGTGCTCCGATCATAAATTACGAAATGGTCCAAAATTAAAACAAAACATTCAGCATAACGGCTAAAAAATAACTTTCGACCATTTCGTTATTTATGATCGGAGCACTTCGTGTTTTATATCATTCTTCTTAGCTTTTTTAGTACTTTACAAATGTAAGTGGACCTCATGATGCAAGACTACCAGAGCAATCCCAAACAAGAAGTGAAACGATGGCTTGTGCGGAAAATGAAAAAGTAATCTAATACGCGGAGGTATTTTATATTTTTCAGTGGCTTCTCAAGATATTAGGATATTGGTGGCAAATACAAATAGCCTTCGTAACTCATCGCCTATGGTTAGTTTTCTGGGTACATTTATTGTGGTAAAAAAACCTTCCCATAAAAAACGACTTAGTGTAAGTAGGGGAGGCCTTGGTATTGAGGGTTGGAGGTGGTCGGTGAAGGACGAAGGCTGAGACGGTGGTCATGTACAGCTAGAACGATATTGTATTTGACAGATATTATTCGAAATAAGGATTCACAGGCCATGCGTGACTTGGTCCACCAGAACTCGTATGCCGGACATAATTGCTCTACTCTACATCTACATACTACCCCGCAAGCCAACTGGAAGGCGTGTGGCAGGGGGTGTTAGTACACCAGCCATTTACACATAAAAAGGAAATACTCTACCGAAAGCATGATTGGCATTTATTTAAGTCCTTCATGGTTCGGGGGAAAACTAACTCCGTTTGGAAAACTCTCTTAATTTATCGCTTCTGTCGGAAATGAATTATTATATTTAAGACATTCTGGGCGTTCCATTGCTCAATCGGTCGATCATGTGATCTTCATTATTTTTCCGTAATTCCACATTTCGAATGATTTCACCGTTAACTTCTTTACTGGTGTCAAAATACACTCTCTCTTACGATTTTCTCCTACACAGATACGTGCTCCATATGTAGCAGATGTTCCATTGTTTCCTAGCTTCCATGCTTGCTATTTTGGCTGCAGGTGAATCCGTCTTAACGCAGAATACCCACTTTGCCGGCGCTATTCCTCTTTTTGCTACCGTTATTGCTTTTCTTTTGTTATTAATTTTTATAATGTATTAGACCAATATACATTACATATTTATTTACATATCATCTTCAAATCCTCTGTTTTACCAGAGTACCACTGTTATGTCGTCCACAAATCGCAATACTTATAGGTACTAATGATCAGTGGCGCAGCGAAGGGGGGGTTTTGGGGGATAAACCCCCCCCCCCCCCCAGAGCCCAGAGAAATTTTTAATTTTAATGCATTTTACTTAATTGGATTGATATTACTAATAGAATAGTTTAAGGAGTAATATATCCCTCAGAAAGCCGTAAAACTCACCATTTTGAACCACTCATCTTAAAATTCCGCAATTTATTAATCTCGCACCTACCGCTTATCATGGTGGGTATTCTATACCCCCACACACCCCGGTATTAGTTGCACCCAAACCCCCCCAAACTCAATTCCTAGCTGCGCCCCTGCGATTTCTCCCTAATGATTTCTCTTTGGATGTAGTCTCATGTAGCCTTCTCATTGATTTTATTGATGTCGTTCTCGATGTAAACACCAAATTTAGGGGGAAAATGTGCCCTCGTCAATTGTAAATTATTTAAATGAGCGAAATATCAAACCTCTTGACGAACGCAATCCTATCTCCACTTGAATTATTATTAAAACTTAGTAATTGGTCATAATGTGCTTATAGAAATAAGAATATACGAGCGTGATGCGCCCGCTCCCAGCGGGCTTTCCCCGCTCTTTTCAATGCAGGTCCACAGAGGGATAGGCGCGTTTCTAATTTTAAAATGTAGAAAAAAAGGCAGGGTCTTATGTACAAATTTAATTGGAATGTTCATGTACAAATTAAGGTCAGTGAACCTCTTTAAACACAACATTGGAAGTAATTACACTATCCTCTGTTAATACTTGTTTAGCGTTTTCCTTAATATGTACAAAAAATTTTGAAAAGATCTTACCCTAGAGAATGAAACAAAGTTGGCCATGAGAGAATACAGGGTCAAGCAGGAATAAGCCAGCTCTTTGCAAAGTCTGACCATGAGCCTTGTTAATAGTCATCGCATGGGAAACCATAATGGGAAATTGTGTGCGAGCCAAATTAAAAGGCGTGGTGGGATCCGACGGCGTTAACTGTATTCTTGGGATGAGGACAATCTTGCCGGCATCGATTACTTTTTTTTCCATTATTTTTTTTATTTTTTAAAAAGAATTTTAGGAAACAATAGGAATATTTAGGAAGTAAGATATGCCGTCGCATGTTCTTTGATATATTCTGTGCATTTTGGTACCTCATTTGTAGAGTTTGGTTGCGTATAAGTTGAGAAAAAGGTATCTATACAGTAGAAATAATAAAGAGGATTGAATAAGTGAACAGCCTTTAACCATTGCCTTCGAGCCAAAGAACGTGCGTAAAAGTTTTCTTTCGATTTTCGGGATTATGGCGTCCAAAAAATCCTATTTTTGTGCTATTTGTGTGATAATCCCGTAGTACTTCATAATGTACATTTAATTTCGCCCTTATGACATTTAATTCTCACAAGTTGTGATTTAACTGCAATTACGTGTGTGTGTGGCGTAAATGAGATTGATATTCGAAGCACTTAATTTTTTTTTAACTGCAGGTAAAACCTTCCCCTTCCCTCGTGATTATGAGGAGGGTGGTGCAATTCGGCTTAACGTTGCTAGGTCCGTCACGATCTTTAATTTCTTTACTAATGAACTAGAGTTTATTTCACGGATTTTGTACGTGAGGATTGGGAATAAGTGGGGACCTCGATTCGTTGAAACAAATGAATGTGTTATAATCTCGACCGGTTGGAGAATTTTATACAGTTAAGTCGTCGAGAAGCGCCAGGCCTAACTAATTCAGTTGGCGTAAAGCTGTGAATGTTTATTATCAAACCATTGGGGTATGTTTTTGACACCGCTGGAGATATGAATTCATTTTTCCCAGTTATAATAGAGGAACAACTCCTTCGAGATGATATTTCACTGAAATTGTATCGATTGATCCGCTTCATATATCTTCTATATTATTTCTACTGTATAGATACCTTTTTCTCAACTTATACGCAACCAAACTCTAAAAATGAGGTACCAAAATGCACAGAATTTATCAGAGAACATGCGACGGCATATCTTACTTACTAAATATTGCTATTGTTTCCTAAAATTGGTTTTTAATAATAAAAAAAAAACAAAAAAACGGTAAATATTCCTGACGTTAACGGCGCACAAACTGATACATTTGTTCATTTGGAACAATATCTCGCATTCTTTAAATAAATTTTATCAAAATGCGGCTGATTCCACATTCAAGTCTCCTGTTGATACGTAAGTATGAGGCAGCATGTGCGTTTAACAGAGGATAGTGTTATTACTTCCAATGTTGTGTTTAAGAGGTCCTCTGACCTCAATTTGTACATGAACATTCCAATTAAATTTGTGCATAAGACCCTGCCTTTTTTTTCTACATTTTAAAATTAGAAACGCGCCTATCCCTCTGTGGACCTGCATTGAAAAGAGCGGGGAAAGCCCGCTGGGAGCGGGCGCAGCACGCTCGTATTTTTTTAATTCAAACATATAAATTCATAGGTAAGGAAAGAAAGGGATAGGAACCTATTACAGAAAAAGGACGAGGACTTTTTTGAATTCAATTAATTTATTATCGTGGGCCATTTGGCTCATGAGATAATTTACAAGTTTAACCTTTTTATTTAAGGGATATATTTAAATTTAGGGGATACAGGTCAGTAAAAATCATTTGACAAAGGTTCAAAGAAAAAAACACTACAGCAAGACTCAGTAAATGCAAAAAAATAGAGAGAAAAAAAAACAAAAAGCAAAAACAAAATACAATCCTATACAAGCATATTCATACAATTCCATCCCAAATGCGGATATCCGTGTATATAGCCACACAACATTTCCAGACATATTAAATACATTTGAAACAGTATCACTATTTATTGAAAGAAAAATATTCATGTGTAACAGAAAAACGTAGGATCAATAGAAAGTTATATCATGAATGCAAAATATATTCTTCCTTCATTACATCAGTACTCGATCACGTCATAATGGTTAGTTACACTAGGAATTGCCATGAAATATCATTAAAAACTTATATACTTTATTCATAAATACATGTATTGATGGCAAATTTCTTATTTCTACCGGTAGTGAGTTCCATATTGTGGCAGCTGTAACCATGAATGATTTATTGAGGTGAGATATTCTATGGTGGGAGATATGGTGGTGGATTTTTCTCATAATTTCCGATTTCCGAAATTGATTTATTGATTAACTAATCACCTACAAGCCTAACCGAAACGGAGTTATTTTTTATTTCAAACCCCTACCTCCTCAACCTCAGATGGAAATTTTTTCCCTTGCAATGATATTTACTTTCTCTCATTGTCTATATGCTACGTCACTGCTTTGAGTGACGTATACCACGATCGAGGAAATTCACTCGGACACTGAGGAGAATAGCGGCCCGGCGAAGTATACAAGCATTTTATCACAGGGAAAATCATCTTAACTAGTCGACAGTCCTACGATTAATTTGACGCAGCTCTCCATTCTTCTCTCCTTTCGGCTAGACTTTTTAAAACGACGGATTCCTTCTCTTTTACATTCATTATAATATGTCCTATGTAACTCATTCGGGGCCGTCCCTTTCCCTTCTTCCCTTCCGATACGTCCTTCGTCTTTATACGATTGTTTTCATCGTGCCTCATAATGTGACCAACTAATTTTTGCCGTCTTCATCTTAAGCTTTTTAGCAGAAATCTCTTTTCTCCCACTCTTATTAGCACTTCCTCGTTACTAACACGGTCGATCCATTTTATCTTCATCATTCTTTGGTGGCACAACATTTCGAATGCTTCCACTCTTGACTTATCTGCTGCTGTCAACGTCCAAGCCTCTCTTACATAGAGAAACATTTATCATAAGTAGCATCTGATAGTTTCTTTGCTTCTATGCCTGTATTCTCATATGTAAGCACATTCTTTAAGCTGTAGAAAGCCCTCTTCGCCTGCGCTATTTTACTTATTATTTTTCCTTGCTTCGTCTTTCGCAACAAAACTCTTTTGCATCTTCAAGATTTTATTTTTCTAGTTTAATGCTTGTCCAATGCTCCTCATTTTCTGCATACAAAATTCATCTTAGTCTAAATATGTTGATTTTCAGCTGCTATCTGGCCATTGTCCTTTCTGTATTCGTCGAATTCTTCTGCAAACCATTCTATATCTCGGTTATAACTGTAATGTCGTCATCAAATTCCAGCATACTAATTATTTCTCCGTAGATATTGAAATCCAAAGCATTCTACTTGATTTCATTATATCACAGCCATTTCGCTTAAAAAAATTGCGCAAGAAAAATACTCATGCTATATTTTTGAATTCTATATACATCGAAGTATACTGATAAGGGTTGATTACAATCTCTTGATATTTTTTAAAATGATACCATAAGTTTTCAACAGATAAGCCTTTAAGAAAAGGAGAAAAAAGGCAGGTCGAGCGGAAGTGATGACGTTCTCTATGCCTTATTTTATTGTTTGTTTAATGATCTTAATGTATTTTTTACACCACAATATGCCTCAACATGCACGTGGCGGGGGTGATAAGACTTCACATAGACCTTAACCTACTGTCGGCGTCAAAATGATGTGCCGCTGTACTTTGCAAATTTATATCTGGACGATAGTGCATGCCACAATAATGAATAATATGTCAATTTAAAGAAAATTTCATGTTCAATTCTGATTTATTTATTTGCCTGTGAAAAATTCAAGACACGCGAGTGCAATAAATGACTCCGCGCACCAAAAAATCAGCCGTTTTGTCAACTTCATGAACTTTGTTACTCAACCTAGGGAAAACTACCCCGTCTACAGCATTCATCTTCCACAATAAGTTGCAAACATTAATTTCAATTAAAAAGTGGCTTTTGCGTATTTTTAGAACGCATATTATGTTGTGAAATAACGAACATGTTTAAACACTATCTTGTCCTATAGTTTACCCCGAAAGAAAAAATAAAAAAGATAGAAACACTTCCTAATTCATTTGCAATTTTTCTATGATCCGAAAATACATGATTTTTAGGTAGTATAGATTATATATGGGCATTGCAAAAATACGCCGGAGCGAACGAATGCTGCGTTGCCAAGTCTTGCGCGCGAAACTTTGCTTCCTGGTAATTGGCACTGGCCGGTCGCGGCCCCATTTGGCAACATTACATCAAAAGTAGTTATTGACATTCACGAATAACAACATTTTTATAAATTATGGATAAGGATTATTTTTATTATTATTATTATCCTCTCTAGAATGTTGGCGCATTGGATATCCTCAGGAATTGTGCCTTCCTTTTACCCGCTATATCCCTCTAACCCTCCTTTCCGTTCCCTCTCCGCACCTATTCTTGCACTCTTAATGAAATTCACTTAAAGCCTATTTCACTTCCTCATTTTCTCGTCTCTGAAATTTTACGGGATGAATATTCGCTAGACGCAAGTAATCTGCAAGGCAGCAATGGCGAGGAGCGATTTTGAGCATCACGAATTACTCTAAATACACAGGTCAACGAAAAAACTATTTCTTCTACCCTAGAGATGTTGTTGGGTGATCCTAGAGGTACTGTTAGAGTTAGAGGTACATAGAGTCTGTTAGTATCCAGCAACGAGTTCTTTACCTTCCGGACAATTTTTTTAAGTAACGCTTTTTCTGTCCCTGATATCTCACTCGCAGATGATGCAACAACATTTCGTATAGCCAAACTGTAAGCCTAGTAAAATTGCAATAACTTTTAAGTGGCCACAAGTTTTCCATTTATATTTATCCAAACTTTGGTAGTGATTGTTTTCTGAAAGTAACTTCATATTCTCGTGGAATTCTTTCATTTCAGTTTCATGAGTTAACAGTGCTAATTGGAGCTCATTGCCATTATGTAAGAGATTAGCCTTTAAAATAACCTAGGAGGAATAAATGAACAAACGCTAATTATCCGTGTTGAATTCAAAATTAGGAGTGTCCATGACAGAGAGGACATCATTGCAAAAAGCAAATTGTTTTCTGAAGAAAAAAATCAAATCAAATTCGTCATGGCGAGATTGGGACATCAAAGGTTTCGTATTTGGATCCAGCAATTTCCAATCCTTTAATGGTGATCCAAAGATTTCACCCTACTTTTTTGATAAAATTTAAATGGTGCACTAGATCATTTAAATCCTCTTGCGTTATATAACGAGGTCTATCAGATGTAGTCGGTCCAAAATTTGGGTCCTTGGAGTTTCCGAATCCTTCATTATCACGTTCTTGATTACTCTCTGAATCTTCGCTAAGATAAACATATTCCATTGGTTCCGGCACTCGTAAATTTTCGGAGTGAGGGAACGGTAGTATCGCTGATTCAGTTTTCTGTATATTTTACCGTGTCTTTTGACTTCGGTGTAATTCCTTTCATTTTTTAACAAAAATAACAGTCTGAAAAATGATTTGCCAAATCATGGAGATGGCAAATTCCTTATGACGTTTTCCAATAGTCCAGCCAGTGAGAAGCCCTACAATAGTGCCACACAACACATGGGGAGCCCATCCTTTATCTTGGCCACCCAGCAGACAGTCAAAATAAAGCTTATAGCCTCGTGTGAAAAAGGAAGTAATTTTCCGCCTTTGAGCCTTAAAAGTAATTTCACCGTATACATAATAAAATATACATATTAAAATCATCAGGATGGTTCACGCACTATCTAGGCCTGATTAAAGCTAAGCTACTTCTCAGTGATTAAATAGTAATAAGCTGTAATTTCCTGCGAGCAAGAAAATTCTCAAACTATCTTCAGAGAAACCAGACGTCTTCACGCACCGATAGCAGGTCACATGCTGATATGAAGTGGCAGCTGAATCAGCATTGCTTTGAACAAAACGGTACGATATTACAATTTTAAACGTATTTTGACAGCATAGGAAGGCATGACATCGTAGGACAACACGTTTTAGCTGTAAAGTTTTATTTTCACTTGCTCATGCTATCGCGATATATTAATGAATTAAATTACGACTTTTGTAAAAGCAAAAACATATATTAAGCTGTCCTAAAGAAAATAGATGTGATAGAAAGAATTTAAACACAGATTCGGAATCAGCGGGAAAATTACGTTTAAGATCACTCAACAGCGTCTATAGTTCAAATCCATGTTGACCAGTGAAACTAAACTATTATCACTCTAAAAGGTTATATAGTGCGTCAAATGCGATAAAAAATGTATTCAATGACATGCACATGATTGCTACATATTTAATTGACGACACACAATTTTTCGAGGTAAATTCCATAGAGATGAATCAAAATTAACATTTTATTTTTTCCTATCGAGTGGCAAAAATCTTTTATTTTCTGCAATTTGATACCTCACCTTCTTTTTCAATTTATTTGAAAGTCAAATTTGTAAAATGAAAACATTGCAAGAAATTTTGGTGTCAAATTACTTAAGATAATATTTAAGGGTCAAATAAAATATCGAAACTAATTCGGACAAAAAATGAAAGGCGAAAAATATACTCCATTGAGTTCACACATCACTTGGGACAAACTCTCTCCTTTTATCAAATTCGAAATCTCAGCAGCACTTCGATGAATTGTATGTCAGTATCATCATCTCCGGTTGTACACTTAGGTCCTAATCGGTCACTTCTCAGGTGGAGGTCTTCTCCGATTTTTCAATGCCCCATCACCCTCCCTGTTGCGTTTCTCCGGGTAGTACACGGATCTTCAATATTTATTCATCATTTGCTCTGTTTCCACTTCTATTAAGCCCGCCTCCAACAAGTTGACTACTTTTCTGCCTTTCGCCTGCTGACAAAGGCATCTTAAATCAAGATAGGAGCATATCCTTCTCGATCGAAAGAAAAACGCGTTCTGGCAATGTGCTCGTCAACCCTTCAGGAAAAGCTAAAACTTCATCAAAATTAACTGCTTTCAAATACGTGGCCCATCGAATCTTCTCGTTGACTGTCTTGTTTAACTTAAGAGAAAGCTTGCTATGGCCCGTAGTGATTTTTGTCGTTTCGTTGACACATGCGAAGGGAAATTCAGGGGAGCGTTCCATATGTGCGCACGTGATGCCGTCGAATGCGCCTCAATTCTACGGAGTTCATCGCGAGTCGTGCTCTGGGTTGTAGGAGACTCAGTAGTCGGTCGCGTATTTGGACGACGAAGATAGGAAATGGTTTTCCTTGTTTGAATTTCCCTTACTGACCAAAGAATAACAACCCACTGGAAAGGAAACCCGCTATCCCGCGGAGTGATAGTGGTGGCATAAACTTTGTTGGGATACTTTTTCCCCCCATAGTACATCTTAACCATTCTATTTTTCGCCGCATCTCGATTGCCTCCACTCTTAGCTTGGAATTCCATAAATTCTACTTGTAATATGTCGGGAGCTGAATATCTCTACAGTATTTATCGGAGGTGTCTCCGGAAAACGAGGATTTTTTCCACTGGAAAATTTTACACGAAAAGGACTATCGTCAGACTAGCCGGCGGCCAATAACTACGTGTTTAAGTTTCACTTTTTCAAGAATATATTCGTTAACGCACGATAAGAGAAGCAATTTTACTGCGTGAGAAAATCAGCTCGGAGGAAAAGAAATCTTGAACCTCATATCTGTGCCGATATATTTTTATTAAGTACATAAATTGATTCACTATTTAACTTTCACGGCTGATATCTAATTTGAGGGACTATTTAATCATGATTTTCGTGAAAATTGTTTTTTGTGCTGTTGTTACGTTCTTCTCATAAGTTCTTTTTTAAAGGAAAGAAAAATAACATATGGCAACAGGTTAATTATTAACGATATTATCATTTATCACAAACGTATAAGAAACCTTATTTTTCCCTGAGAAATCTTTTACAACTATATTAGTGTCTCAATACCAGGCGTCATAAAAGGCTATGGAAATGGATGATTGAATTGAGCCAAGGAGTGAATAAATATGTTATGGGAAGTTAAATGCGTCCTCCATTTTTCGGACTTGATCCATTCTTTGATAAATTTAGAATTCGATTTAGCTTATTCAAATAACGATAATAGGTAACGAATACAAGAAACATAGTTGTAACAAAGTTACCAGCATGAAATGGCAATAACGATTTGGCATATAACTTTAATGAATTAATTATTTTAAATAGTAATTCGCATAATTTTAAACGAAGGAATGAAGTTAAAAATTGCAATAAAATATTTATTTTTATTTATTCCAGGGTGGATGAAGAAATAATTTATCAGGAGTAAAAAGAGAGTGCAGTTATCTGAAGAATTGGAAATGCAGACGCAAAGAAGGATACACAATATTTATCCGTACATACTAATAAGGAAGGAGTGTTTGTGGAAGTTGGATCTTCAATGAAAATCAGGGTTTGCAGTGATGTGCAGGACGCTGCATATCACTGAGGTTTTTTTTATTTAATCCTTCTATATCTGCAATGTCGTGAATAATTTGTTTTCCTCCAAAGAGTTTAACCAATGGAAAGCTTATGAGCATGGTGTACACCTAGGTGTGAAGGTATAACACAAGATTTCTATTCGACGATTGTGTTTCAAGATAATAGACCTGATCTCTTGAGATAAGAGTTATGGTGATGGGTAAAGAGGTATTTACTTACGAATAATTGGGTCCTGGTATGAGATCTCAAGTGAACGTTCACATGAATCATTGGTATAATAAGCATAAATTCAAAATTCCAAATGTCGACAAAAATCCAAAGGTACCATTAGGTATGGCCAGAAAATAGCCCATAATATATAAAAAGTAAGCCGGCATAGGGAACTATAGTGGTAAATACCTAGGTATAAAGGTATAAAATAAGGTGTATATTCGTTGTGTGTTTCAAGAGAATTGACCGTATCTCAGTTCTGGTGATGGGTGAAGTGGTATAGACTCTTGAATAATTGGGTCTTGGCATGATCTCTGGTGAACTTTCACATAAATCATTGGTATAACAAGCGAAAATTCAAAATTCCTAATGTCGACAAAAATCCAAAGGTACCAATTGGTAAGGTTGAAATATTGGCCCCAATATATAAAAAGTAAGCCGGCATAGGGAACTATAGTGGTATATAGGTATGAAGGTATAAAATAAGGTATATATTCGATGAGTGTGTTTCAAGAGAAAACACCCGATCCGTAGATATAAGAGTTGTGGTGATGAAGGAAGTGGTATTGACTCAAGAATAATTGGGTCTTGTTGCGAGATCTCTGGTGAATATTCACAAAAATCATTGAATAAGCGTAAATGTAAAATACGAAAAGTCAACGAAAAACCAAAGGTACCAATAAAGGTATGACTACAAATATATAAAAAGTACGCCGGCATAGGGAACTGTATAATGCAAGCATAAAGGTACCATATAATGTGTGCATTACTATTTCTTCGATTTCGCAATGTTTTTTGTGTACTTGTTATTCCTATATTGTTTTTTATGTGTATTTGAACTAACCCCCCTATTATAGGTTGATAAATAAGAATTATAACAACAATTGGAGCTGTAAGAAAGAAGACACAGCGTAAATTTCGATTTTTTTCGCCGCGTGGCCTATTTGAGGGAAAATTCCGTCCACAAAATTACGTTTTAATCGAACAAATGACGAAATGATGCGCGTGATTCGAGTGTCCTCCGAACATAAGAGGAGAAGACAGAAGAAACCAGGACAAGAGGACCACGCGAGGAATTTGAGCCTGTGCATTAGTTATAGTTATTTTATGTCAAACCAAGGTTTGGCATACGCTGTACACCATTGCAGTACACGGGGATTAAACTGTGTCACTTGGACGGGAAAGTGGTAATTTCCTCCAGGTGACATGGTGATTTCCAGTATATTTGAATGGGGTGTATGCAATTCCTTGGGGGAAGGGTCATTTATTTTCCTTATATGTACTTTCCCCAGGCTCAAGACATCGGAACTTCACGTGAAGAGGACCCCAGCTTCAAAACTAGGTTAGCTTTTGGGCCCTTAGGGCCGTGATCATTGCGTCAAGTAAGGCTAGGATTTTTAGCTTGCGTTAGTTATAGTTTTTTTTTGTCGAACCGAGGTTTGGCATATGCTGTACACCATTGCAGTACACGGGGATTAAACTGTGTCACCTGGGCGGGAAAGTGGTAATTTCCTCCAGGTGACATTGTGGCTTCACGTGTGTTGAGATGGGGCGTATGCAATTCCTTGGGGGAAGGGTCATTTATTTTCCTTGTATGTACTCTCTCCCCAGGTTCAAGACATCGGAACTTCACGTGAAGAGGACCCCAGCTTCAAAACTAGGTTAGCTTTTGGGCCCATAGGGCCGCGATATTTGCGTCAAGTAAGGCTAGGACTTTTAGCTTGCGTTAGTTATAGTTTTTTTTGTCAAACCGAGGTTTGGCATATGCTGTTCACCATTGCAGTACACGGGGATTAAACTGTCACTTGGGCGGGAAAGTGGTAATTTCCTCCAGGTGACATTGTGGCTTCACGTGTGTTGAGATGGGGCGTATGCAATTCCTTGGGGGAAGGGTCATTTATTTTCCTTGTATGTACTCTCTCCCCAGGTTCAAGACATCGGAACTTCACGTGAAGAGGACCCCAGCTTCAAAACTAGGTTAGCTTTTGGGCCCATAGGGCCGCGATATTTGCGTCAAGTAAGGCTAGGACTTTTAGCTTGCGTTAGTTATAGTTTTTTTTGTCAAACCGAGGTTTGGCATATGCTGTTCACCATTGCAGTACACGGGGATTAAACTGTCACTTGGGCGGGAAAGTGGTAATTTCCTCCAGGTGACATTGTGGCTTCACGTGTGTTGAGATGGGGCGTATGCAATTCCTTGGGGGAAGGGTCATTTATTTTCCTTGTATGTACTCTCTCCCCAGGTTCAAGACATCGGAACTTCACGTGAAGAGGACCCCAGCTTCAAAACTAGGTTAGCTTTTGGGCCCTTAGGGCCGTGATCATTGCGTCAAGTAAGGCTAGGATTTTTAGCTTGCGTTAGTTATAGTTTTTTTTGTCGAACCGAGGTTTGGCATATGCTGTACACCATTGCAGTACACGGGGATTAAACTGTGTCACCTGGGCGGGAAAGTGGTAATTTCCTCCAGGTGACATTGTGGCTTCACGTGTGTTGAGATGGGGCGTATGCAATTCCTTGGGGGAAGGGTCATTTATTTTCCTTGTATGTACTCTCTCCCCAGGTTCAAGACATCGGAACTTCACGTGAAGAGGACCCCAGCTTCAAAACTAGGTTAGCTTTTGGGCCCATAGGGCCGCGATAATTGCGTCAAGTAAGGCTAGGACTTTTAGCTTGCGTTAGTTATAGTTTTTTTTGTCAAACCGAGGTTTGGCATATGCTGTTCACCATTGCAGTACACGGGGATTAAACTGTCACTTGGGCGGGAAAGTGGTAATTTCCTCCAGGTGACATGGTGATTTCCTGTACATTGTAATGGGGCGTATGCAATTCCTTGGGGGAAGGGTCATTTATTTTCCTTGTATGTACTCTCTCCCCAGGTTCAAGACATCGGAACTTCACGTGAAGAGGACCCCAGCTTCAAAACTAGGTTAGCTTTTGGGCCCTTAGGGCCGTGATCATTGCGTCAAGTAAGGCTAGGATTTCTAGCTTGCGTTAGTTATAGTTTTTTTTGTCGAACCGAGGTTTGGCATATGCTTTACACCATTGCAGTACACGGGGATTAAACTGTGTCACCTGGGCGGGAAAGTGGTAATTTCCTCCAGGTGACATTGTGGCTTCACGTGTGTTGAGATGGGGCGTATGCAATTCCTTGGGGGAAGGGTCATTTATTTTCCTTGTATGTACTCTCTCCCCAGGTTCAAGACATCGGAACTTCACGTGAAGAGGACCCCAGCTTCAAAACTAGGTTAGCTTTTGGGCCCATAGGGCCGCGATAATTGCGTCAAGTAAGGCTAGGACTTTTAGCTTGCGTTAGTTATAGTTTTTTTTGTCAAACCGAGGTTTGGCATATGCTGTTCACCATTGCAGTACACGGGGATTAAACTGTGTCACTTGGGCGGGAAAGTGGTAATTTCCTCCAGGTGACATGGTGATTTCCTGTACATTGTAATGGGGCGTATGCAATTCCTTGGGGGAAGGGTCATTTATTTTCCTTGTATGTACTCTCTCCCCAGGCTCAAGGCATCGGAACTTCACATGAAGAGGACCCCAGCTTCAAAACTAGGTTAGCTTCTTGGCCCTTACGGCGGTGATCATTGCGTCGAGTAAGGCTAGGATTTTTAGCTTGCGTTAGTTATAGTTTTTTGGTGTCGAACCGAGGTTTGGCATATGCTGTACACCATTGCAGTACACGGGGATAAAACTGTGTCACTTGGGCGGAAGAGTGGTAATTTCCTCCAGGTGACATGGTGGCTTCCCGTGTGTTCTGATGGGACGTATGCAATTCCTTGGGGGAAGGGTCATTTATTTTCCTTGTGTGTGCTAACCCGCTCTTTCCCTAGGCCTAAGACATCGATGTGGCCGAAGAAATGAAGACATCTTACTATCAATACCATCAGACAATAGAGCAAAGGAACGTGTCAACTATGAAATTCCCTCACTGGTACCACTGAAGTCGGTAAGAACAAAGTTTTGGCATACTTTTCACATGTGCCTATTTGGCTTCTTTTTTCATATTTAATTCCATATCAGGATGTTACATATACCCTTGGTTTATGCATCGCAGTGAATTTCTCCCTTGTACTAATTTCTTCCGAAGTTTTCTATGCAACATAATATCGTTATTTTTCTTCTTTAACTGAATTCCACAAGTTAAAATGGGATATTTATGGGATGGGATGATGGGACTAATGCTCAAAATCAGTTCACGGCAACCAATGTTTTTCATAGTAATCGTCCATAATGTTTTTGGCTATTATTATAATGTTTATTATTTCAATATGCGTCGAGTTTATATTTATGCGACTTTGAAATTATAGCGTATGTTTTTCTCTATTTACACATTCATCTATTTCTCTCTGTTCTTATGATTAATCCTTGAATCATTCGCAATGATGTACAAAAATATTTAGCTTTGCCTCATCCAGATATAATCATGCAGTACAGCAGTCTCCCGATTATCCGGGTTGCGGATTATCCGTGCATGATTTTCACTCTCACTTTAATTTTTTCGCGATCTCTATTAATAAAATAGGACTCAAAATCATCGGAATTACGGCATTAATGCTAGGATACACGTGGCTTTTTTCCGTTAGAATCCCCTTCGTAAATCGGAAGCGATCACGCGCTCGCTGCATTCATGGGGGAACAACGTGTTCCTGTTTCCCAATCCTCGCAGTGCGCAACCGCGCTCCTTGATCACGGATATAAGTCGCGTAGCAGTTGCAACCGGGACAACTAGTGCGAGACGCGACTACTTGGCGTGGTGCCTGACAGTGTAGTTTCCGACGCCGAGCAGTGGTTTTGAATTATTCGGCAAACCACTTATCTGTATCCGTTATCACACAGCCACGGCTGTGTGGTTTTCGAAACCAGGCCTTATATGGGGCATTAATAATACGAGTGCAACCATGTTATCGCCGCCAAAAATATCGCGAACTGGCGACGAAAGCTCCCTATGAGCCCGGGAAGCACTCTGAAATAACAGAATAACTGTATAAACAATAACATATTTTTTGTGTTAGGTAAATTATAAGCATTACAAGACATTAAAGTGAAAGTTTTGATTATCCGTGTTTTCCGAATACTGGTGCCGTCTCTCCCCATCATTAACCCGGATAATCGGGAATTTACTGTGTAATCAGTCTCCTTTCAATTGTTTGAAACGCTTCTTAAATTCTAATTACTTCACAATTCTGCAACATAATGAATTTATAATCATGATTTTTTGTTATGCTTACTTGATGAATTCAATTCTTTCCCTGAAGTATTTCCAGATTTTCTTTTTCGGAATAGAACTATTCTTTTATATTTTTAACACAATTGATTTTTTATCTCTTGAGTTATTTTTATTAAATCCTTAATCTCGAAAATATGAAATTCGAATCTAAAATTCGAATCTATGTTCTTTTTTTATTATTGATAATTTGAAAGGTAAATTTTTCTTAAATATCTACTCAAAAGATAACTCTTATTTGATAAGTTAAAAATAACTTTTAATATCCCTTGCCAGTGGTAGAGCCTCACTCCACATTATGGATTTATTAGGAAAACAATTTGTTTATTTAGACTCTAATTTATATATTTATACATTTGTTTTCACAAAATGAATTAAAATTATACAGCATTTAATTTATAGCGCTGAAACTTACATATGAGTGACCTTCACGTTAGAGATTACAATTTTTTCTATAACCTAGCAAACTAAATCGAGAAAATTTATTGTATTCTTCATAATACTCAACTTAAGTTCCTTATGCCTAACTATCGAAATGAAACACCTTTTTAATTTTTTGTGCAAAGAGAAGACGTGAATACGACTAATATTGAATTTGCACACGGCTGTATTCCACGGGTGTCGTAGTGAATTTCAGTGCAATGATGTGGAGTATACGTAAATCCATGATGGAAATTTAATATCTTTGTCTTTTATCTCTCTTCAGTCGTATGTCATCTCCGAGGATAAGGACATACCGCTTGCAGAAAAATCAGGATACTCCGGATTTTGATGGTGTACTGTTCACGCCAAACGGTAAGAAAAACATTTCATTTAGTCTTTTCTGTTGGTCCTTTCGTCTGACATTTCAGTTTGTATTATCTTATTTTTAAAATGTTATTCGGGTTGTTAAAAAAAGGGAAGGGATCATATTTTGCTCTTTGTTTAACTCCTTTTCATTATTTTCCTGAGGATGTTCTATTTGTATATGGCGATTGCGCTGCTACATTTGGAGCAAGAATTAAGTTGCTTGTGTCGATAGTGTTATATTTTGGAGACCTTTTCATCCCTAGTCTTGTCGGTTATTTTCTAGTGCAAGCCATCGCTTTTCAAAATTGATGTAATTATAAAATCAAAAAAATGTTTTAAATGTTTTTGCCGCCTCTGCTATTCATCTGAAGTAATCTTTATGGTTACAGTTAACTCTACTATTTTTAATTCAGTTTGGGTCAATAACCACAATCATTTTAACATAAGACTCATGGAAATGCTGCCAGCTGTATCATTTCCTGCTAGTAATGATAATATTTTCCATTGAACTGTGAGAGTAGGTACTGCTCATTTTTTTATTTGTCTAATATTGGTTGCATTGAATATTGATTTTCATTTGCTGCATGCTTCACTTCATTCTTGAAATATGTAGTTCAATGTTTCCGAAACTTGTTCATAATTAAGTCACAATCCATTTTATTCATGTAATTATAGTCATTCGTCCCTCGGTATTGATAGAAAATATAGTTCAGTCACGAGAGTAATTTTTTTGCTTTGAGAAAGTAAGGGGAATAAAACTGTATTAACTGAAAAATAATTTTTTGTCATGTTATCTGATTTTAAGACGTGAAATCGGTCTATCTTCTAATGTTTCATTATAATTCACTTGTTTCATTATAATCATCACCGTAAATTATCATTTTGATGATTGGTCTTATGCAGCTACACAATCTGTTCTCCTATTTGCTAATCTTACAATGTTTAAGTTCAACTTCGCTTTTGCATTCTAAAAAATTGTTCTATGTTACATACTTATTTGTGGCCGTCATTTATTCTTCTTCACGTCCACCCATCCTTCAACGAATATCTTCTGCCTTACTTTTTGGTGCCGAATTGAATCAGTTTTTTTGTGAAGTACCCACCAATTCAACTGCCTTGATCTTGTGAAATAGTTAACCTTAAAGAATTTTTTAGTCTTTTGCTAACCTTCCTCTGAAGCAGGGGTGCATTTTGGGGTGATCACAGGGGTCAAGAGCTACCCCCAAATTTTATCAAACATTTTAATTTTTATTAGTTTAATACTTCATGTATCTTCGTCATGGAGCAATGGGGGTGTATACACAAATACAAATTCATGGCCACAAGTCCCATGCGAGAAAGAACTTTGAGTTGTATCTATCGCATCGTGTAGAACTTACTACTAAGAAATCGCCCCTTTTACCCCTGTATTCGATACACCTAGGTCATGAAACCCCTCCCAAAATTTTATATTGAATTCGCCCCTGCTCTGAAGCTCTCCCTCATCGAAAACTGTAATTGGTGTCATGTAAAAACAGCTGCGATACAGTAGGATGATCTTCCCGATGGGAATATAACAAACATTGTGCGATAATTCTGTAAAGTAGGCAAATGCATGTTCTGTTCCAACTAAGGCAATATCTATAAGTCAATTCAGTGCCATGTACTGGTATATGTGAGCATGCAATGTTACTTCTACTTGACTACTGATACTAGTACATTAATGCTCTTTACTGTGGATGCCTGATCGTCCCTGACAGTTTCATTTTTCTTTGGGTAATTATATCAATTCATAATTCGACTCACTTATTTCTTGAACAGGATAACTCATGGGGTATGTTTGGCCTACAACTATCTTGGTTACTCTTATCAATCCCTCCGCAAATAGAAAAATATATATTTACATCGGTGAGAAGTCATGCCCTTCCAAATAACTTGTTGGAACCTTCCCATCAGTAATCCGCAACCATGTGGATGAGTGAAAAAGTGGAGTAGGGGGAGAAAAAGGTGCCTCTGGCCATCTCCAAATCAGGGGTAGTAATGGCTCGCACCTTGCTTCAAATGCTTATGAAGTTGATGCAACTTGAATAGATATATAGATTAGCATGTGTGGAATATATAATAGTACCCCTCCCTTTTGAATATCTTCAGCGTTACCAATATTTTGGATGTAGTCCATTAAAATCTGATCACTTCTCGTAATATCGTCATTCGTACATCCTCACAGGGGTGCAGCCAGGAATTAAGGCTGGGGGAGAATTAGGTGCAACTAATACCAGGGTTTGTGGGGGTTTGGTATACCCACCAGGATAAGCGGTAGGAGCGAGATTAGTAAATTGCGGAATTATAATGTAAATGGTTCAAAATGGTGAGTTTTACAGCTTTCTGATGGATATTATATTAATCCTTATGCTATTCTATTGGTAATATTAATCCAATTAAGTAAAATGGATTCTACTTTAAATTTTCTCTGAGCTCTGGGGCGAGGGGTTTTATCCCCCAAAACCCACCCTCGATGCGCCACTGGAACCTCGATCATGAATCATGATTCATAGAACCTTGATTGTGTGGAGCACAATTAGTGTATTTATTTACCTCTGAGTTTCAGAATCGGTAATGTAAAAAATGTACTGTGACTGGTTAAATCTTCGTGAAGGACCACATGCTCTGACGGATCCCTCTCAACAGCCAGGATTATCTCTCAGAGGGCAAAGAAGGGTTTGGGGAAGGGTCATGCTGAAGCATAAAATATTCCAGCCTTGGGTCTCGTGTAATTTTCAGTATACGGTACGCAAGGCCTTTGCAGGCTCATTGACACGTGAGAAACATTCTTGTTTGGACATTTATTTTCAAGAATGAAACATGTGACGATCAATTTTGGGATAAACTTGACTGATGAGAATTTCAGCTCAAAGCTCATGCTAATGACATTTTAGGCAAGAAATGTCAGTTTTTTGGCATTCAAAGTACAATTGCTACTCATAGAGTTGGTCACATTTAGTCCATTTTTAATATTTTTAAACTATTAAAATTATAAATCCCATATTTTTTTAAATTTTATTTATTTAAATAATAAAAAAATTGCAAGTTCCGATATTTAGACTCCGAGTGAGTTAGTCCGCTACCAAAGTGCTGTTTGATACGTAAAATAAAATTTGTTCCACACAACCCATTTCATATATTGACCCAAGCTTCGACAACTCAATAAGCATTTAAGCGAGGATCGTGGGATAGATACCCCTGTTTTGGATTGGATTTCGTTCTGTAACCTGTTCTGTTCGTCCTCAGTCTGTCTGTAGCCAAAATGTAAAATATACCCATTTCATTAAGCAATGGATTACCTTCTGTATAAAAGCTTCCACCTTGATCTTGTTACTGATCAGTTTTATCTAATGCTTAATATTTATAGTTCTCTTAAAGTTATACCTTAAATTTTTTAGATAACTTTAATTTCATTTGTCTAAAAAAATTAATACATAGTGTAGAATTTACAAAGCATTTGAGAGTGTATTAGGTCATAAAATACTTTTCTATCCCATGTGTTGCAAACTAAAATCAATATTTGAAGAAGTTATTTAGCGGAAAATATCACGCAGAAATATGGGCACATTTTATTTAAAAATATTAAAAATGACATCATAAACTTAAATATCTTAAGTCATGAGTGTTTGTTGCACCATTGAAAACCTTGGTGTCAAATGAAGATATAATCAAGCAATGTCCCGAGCGCAATGTAAAATCTATCTTAAGAACTGCAAGTGTCAGTTCTAAAAAGTAATTGTAGAAATCTATACAAACAAACTATGGAAGGGTATACCAATCCGCACTCCATGGAATTCAATTCTTTGGGTCAAATGACAACCCCCTATGAAATTTTTGTGTTCTACTTTCCAAAAATCAAAAATGCTCAAATGACTGGACTAAAAATTACATTATTCATTTCCAAGTAAGCATTATTTCTCATGCCCTTTTATAATTACCTTTTTATGTTATTGTTGAGTACATTCGATGATTTTCCTACAGTAGGGGGAGTACAGTAGTCTTCAACCATGGGCCCGGAAGTAGCAGCTTTTGGAAGAAGGAAATTGTAGACTGCCTTACATTGCTTTTTATGGAAAGTGACTTAGGAACTCAGCAAAATGAAGAATGGATCTAATTACATAAAGTGAAACTTGAAGATCTGAAGCCTCAAGACTTGAAATTACAAGAGGCACATTCTGTGTTTGAAGACTCAAGTATTGAAGATAGGCCGTAGGCAGACGACTTTATTTTGTTGGATATTTTGTATGTGTTTAAAATGTATATGCCTTTTTCATTTTTTTGGTAACTGTGTTTTGCTGTGAATGAGAGAATGTGATTAAGTGTGAGTGTGAGAATGTGATATAGTGGGATTGAGAGTATTTTATTGGGGGTGAATTATATGGAGTGAATGACCTATCCCAGGTAAAAATATTTGGTCTGTAACTAATCTGGATCTGGTCTGTAACTGGTCTGAAAGGCTAAATTTTGTTCTGTAACTGGTCTGTAACAGAACTGGACTGGTCTGGATTTCAGAGAGGCAAAGGAAAATGGTCTGCAACTGGTCTGGAATTCTGGTCTGTAACTGTACTGTAATTTTCGATGGTCTGCATCTAGTCTGGATCTATTCTGTAACTATGCTGAAATATTCTATGAGTTTCAACTGGTCTGGAACTATTCTGGAAAAATTCCAAGTGAGTCAACTGGTCTGGATTCTGATGTGACATGAGATCTGATATTTTATTTGGTCATCTGCAATTGCTCTTAAATTTATTTGTAACAGTGAAATTACTATAATGTATATCAGGCATTGATACTTAATGGAACTAGGAATCCTGGGCTATGGAGTGGTCAATTTCTAATGTCCATTAATTTTTTTTCAAGAAGGGTTACAGTTTTATATTTGTTATTTCATAGATGAATTTCACATGGGTTCAAAGGTACCCATCTGCCCATAATCATGGCTTGTGGAGAGTTGCGTTATTTGGATGGCATTAGAAAGGGCTGCACCATAATATTGAGACTAATATCAGAAGTACTTCTGATATTAGTCTCAATTTATGACACAAACTTTAAGCATTTAAGCAAACTTGGTAAGATAGTAAAAAATGAATATGCGAGGTAAAAATAAATATTACTTCTAAATGATTGCACAAGCAATGAAAGTTGAAATATCAAATAGGGTTTTTCAAAGTAGTTAGCAGTCAAAATAATTTGCAATGGTTCATTCTAATTCCAATGTATTTACCAATTTCAGGCAAAACTTTTTGCCCGCAACTTCCACCCATGGCACTACTTTTCCTTAGATCTCCTTCACTCACCAAACATCTACACTTACATGTTACATACTATCATACCTATATCTTTAAAAAAATTGAATTGCATTTCTGTAGGGAAGGGGTGCAGTTAATGAGCTGATTTTAAGAAAAATTTAATAACTTCCAGCTAGTAGCGCTTACACACTTTATTTGGGCTATGGAAGCATAAAATAATATACTTAAGTGCAAAATCTCCCCCTCAAATGCAAATGGATCTCAATTCAGAACACCGTGTATAAAATGGTAATAAGGTGAACGTAATGCATCAATACAGTAACCCATTAAAATTAAAGCATTTGTTGAAGAGGAAAATATCTGGAAAGTCCCCCAGGTACCTCGTGAAGGTACACCTCGCACCTATAAGAAGCAGAGGGAGCTTCTCTTCTTAAATTTCTCTGGAGCAGGCGCACCTGCTCCAGAGAAATTTAGCTCTGTAAAAGAATGTAGTAACTGCGGTAAATACATATTTTGCGAATTAAAAATTTGAGTTACAATTTTTTCCCATTATATAACGTACTTATAACGTATTAAAAATCGTATTTTGAAACTTGCGCCAAAACAACTGGCGGCCATCTTCTACACCACGTGACCTAACAGCCATTGGCACTGGAATTATGTTTACACTCGTAGAATACAGTAGTTTCAGACTTCGTGGATTAATCTGTGCCTTAAAACAGTATTTTACAAGCAACTGTGTGTTTAAGAACGTGTGGATGAGGAAAATATAACGTTTTTCAAAGTGAAAACCTCCAAAAAGGAATCGAAAAAAGTACTGTTTCATGCCAATTGCATACTATCACAATGCAATCAACGCCAGATAAAGTTTTTATTCACCGGGTTTGCGGAAAAAGTGGCTCCTTGCAGCACGTAAAGATTTAAAGAAGATGCCTTGTCAGCATCAACCCATCTCTGCTGCGCTGACTATTTCAATGTAAGTACATGGAAATATATTTTTACAATCGATAGTAAATCAACGAACTTGAGTATCAACAATTTTTAGGACTACTGCAATTAATGAACTACTGCTTTCAACCCAATAGTTATATAAGATTATTTATTACTACGTTCTCACTGTGATTACAATTTAGGTTGATATTTGGCTTAACTTGTGTATTTAAAATACAATTCATTCAGATCGATTAAGTTGAAATATTTCAAGTTAGTGTTCTCGCGTTAGAAACCACATTGTTAGCAGTTTTTCATGGCATAAAAGTATTAGTCTCACTATAAATTCATTCGTGCATGAAGTTTTTTTCTTGAAATTGAATAACCATATTAGAGAATATGTGGAACAATTTTAAGTTACTTTAAGTACTTATTACTTAGCTGGTTATTAAATGTTACAATTCTCATTTTCCAGGATTGATGGCGATGGACACTAGACGTTTTCTCTACTACAATACATGTTAACTGTGTTACTAATACTAGAGAATGTTTTGAGTACATCAATAAATGTTAAATTGCCTGTATGGATTTATTTTATTGCATGAAAATCATCCACCTCCATACGAATCGAAAATTTCCCGTTGCAGGGGATATGTTATTGATGGTTTGTCAAAAGTCATATGCTAACATGTTTTATCAACTTAGATGGGAGTTCACAGCTGAAATGCAGTTGCCATGTGTGAGTACAATGAATATCTTACGATCGGGTTGACATTTGTTAAATTCTGAATTCCATTTGCACTCATACTGGTATAATCTGGAGATACATCAACTCTGAGCTTTTGATTGTAGTAAGAATTACTTAACTTTCTTGCCCCTTACTGCTGAAGACATCCATAGAGATGTATCGTCGCTTTTCAAAATTTACAATGTATTAAATTGATTATGTAAGAATGCTATTGTAACAATTGAAGATTACTGCTATCCAGTATGCCTTTATCTCTGTCATATTTGGCTGGCTGAGAAATGCCTTCAGTATGCTTCTCAGATTTATTTGTTTAGGCTGTTCCCTTTTCCTTACTAGCTGAACTGAACCAGTCAGATCAATGAGATTGACTGATCTTTTAGTTATCCTGAGTCTCAGGTTAAGTAGTATAAACCAACTAGTCACTAGAACAGATTAGTTCCAGACCACAGTCCCCCTTAGAACAGACCAGTTCCAGAGCAGTACAGACCAGTTACAGACCTGGGTCCAGACCAGTTTACCCACCCGTTGTCCAGACCAGTTGCAGACCAAACTGGTCTGGAGCAATGTTTCAATTTCTTCCCAGTTCCAGACCAGCTACAGACCTTTAGCTCCACCCGTGTTCCAGACCTGTTCCAGCTCAGTTACAGACCAAATATTTTTACCTGGGATGTCAATTAGAGTGAATGTGATTATATCATCAGGCGTGAATGACAGTGCTATTTTGTGTGAATGAAAGTATAATATTTTGTGTGAATGATGGTATGTTCTTTGGTGTGAATTAGGTCATTAATTTAGTATGAATGAGGTTATGTTTGTTATGTGGTGTGAATGAAGTATTAGTCTACTATGAATTTGAGTGTGTTACTTAGTGTGAATGATGACATGCTATTTAGTATTTCTTTTAATATTGGTATATGATTTAGTGTGAAATACGGTATACTATCTGGTGTGAATGATGGTATTAATTTAGTGCGATTTAGAGTATTTCATATAGTGTGAAAGACAGTGTTATTTTGTGTGAATGAGGATATGTTATTTTGTGTATGAAAGGCGATAAGTCATTTGGTGTGAATGAGGATATTATAAGTTAGTGGGAATGAGTGTGTGTAATTTAGTGTGAATGATATAACGTATCCCATATAGTGTGAATGAAAGTGTTAATTTAGAATCAATGGGAGTGTGCTATTTAGTGTGAATGATATGTTTTTTTGAGTGAGCAATGGTATTTGATTTAGTATGAATGACAGTGTTATTTTGTGTGAATGAAGTATATCCTTTAGTATGATTGATAGTATGTTCTTTGGTGTGAATTAGGTCGTTAATTTAGTATGAATGAGATAATGTTTGGTATATGGTGTGAATGAATTATTAATTTAGTATGAATGTGAGTGTGTTACTTAGTTTGAATGATGACATGTTATTTAGTGTTAATATTGGTATGTGATTTAGTGTGAAATACGGTATACTATTTGGTGTGAATGAGTTAACCTAAGAGAGTATTACTTTAATGCGAATTAGACTATTTCATATAGTGTGAATGGCAGTTTTATATTGTGTTAAATGCGGTGTATTATTAGGTGTGAATGAGGGTGTTTATTTAGCGTGAATATTAGTACGTGATCTAGTGTGAATGAGTGAATGTTATTCAGTGTGAATGCCTATGCATAATTGGGAATGAAAGTAGGTAATTTAGCATGAATGAGTATGTGTTATTTAGTGTTAATGACGGTATTGATTTTGTGTGAATGTGTGTGCGCTGTTTAATGCGAAAGTTGGTTCATTTGGTGTGAATTTTGGTACATGTATTGTGTGAATGAGTGAACATTGGTATTGAATATTGTGTAAATGAGAGTATGATATAAACTGTAAATGAGGGTATACATTAAGTGTGAATATTGGTATGCAATTCAGTGTGATTGGGACTAATTTTTTAGTATGAATGAGACTTTTGGTAGTGTAGAGTAGTGCATGTCCCCCTCAAATCCAACTGCGTCCTCAACGTGGAGAGGGGGTGTAACAGCGGACAGTCATGTTTCACTGACGTTTTGAAGACAACCAATAGAAAATTGCCACATTTTATTAATCACTTTTCTTGCTAATATTTCTCACAGTATTAGCGGACTCCTTTGAGCAAATTGGAATGCTTAAATTATTTTAAAATGTAAAACTCATGAATTAGTTTTTATGCATGACTTTCCGCTGGCTAATGCAGTTGGTGATGTAAGTGTATGTATTTATCGTGATGTCTATTAAATTATTTCCATTTGTCAGAGTTCTGATTGACTCAGTTTTATTCTCAAGTGATTTCAATTTTTTTATTCACGAATTTGTAAGTCTTGTTGTAAAAACCATCTGTATTAATTAATTTGTCAATTTTATTTGCAATAAATTATATTTTTATTACAATGTGTGCATTCATATTTCCATTTTCATAGCACGATACACCAATTTTACACATGATACCCATCTGAGGCCATGTGCTATTGTGATATATTAAAATTTAGAACACCTATTTACATATATTGTTTATATATTTACTTATAGAAATATTACATTTCCATTTTCTATTCATGAGTGCATATATCCATGTTCACAAAATTTTAGTATTCAATCATTGTTAGATGACCAACTCATCCACTTAATTTATCTTCTAATATGATAAATAAATAATTTAAGAATATATGTTTCTTTTATCTGCCCCTGTCAAAACCACTTTATTTTGTTTATTTTATTCTACAAGTATGTCTAAAAATTATCAATAAAATTAAAATAACCAAGTATACTATCTGTAAATCGAATTTTCATTTTTCTATTCAAGTGTGGAAAATATTATTACTTATTTTTATCAGTTAATTGAGGGTTTATTTTTTTTAGGTTGTGGTACATAATTTATTGAGAATGATGTGAGCACGTTGAATTATGCAAATGAAAGTATCAAATTTATTGTGAATAATGGTGCTTAGGTATGTATTTAATGTGAATGATCGTAATAATAAAATTTTGACTTATTTTAATTATTTAATTGAGGGTATATTTTTTAAAAGCTGTAGTATATAATTTAGTGTGAATGATGTGAACATGTTGAATAGTGCAAATGAATGTATCAAATTTAGTGTGTATAATGGTACCTGTATTTAATGAAGTATTAGTCTACTATGAATTTGAGTGTGTGTAAATGAGTCTACTATGAATTTTAAATACACTTACCAAGTGGTAAGTGTATTTAATGTGGATGATCGTAATAATTAATATTTTGTGAAATAGGATTTGTGTTCCATTAGATTATATAACCTCTTTAGTGTGAATGAAGGTATTTTTTAGTTTAATGATTATATTGTTTAGTGTGAATTACAGCATACAATTTAGTGTAACTAGAGTATGTTGATTTGTATGAAAATATGTATGTGATATAATATGAATGAGGTATTGGTAAATTGTGAATGAAAGCATGAAATTTGGAGTGATTCATTATAGTTGTAATACGGGTATATTACTGATAGTGTATATCTTGTTGAGGGCTTATGATTGTATGTAATGTAGTGCACACGAGGGAATTTGCAAATTTATTTGTTAGCATAACATAAATTTTAGGATTTTTGCACAAAGAATGAATGGGGGAAAAGAAAAATTAGCCCCATAAATACTTTTAAACAGGGGTGTAACGATTTTTGCTTTTTTCCCAATGGTAGTAATGAGTCAGACCCAGACATCAGACAGAAATGTGCTTCTGATATAACAGGTTGGTGTGGTTGCTAGAGTGTTGGCTTTCCATCACGTGGGTTTGGCTTCAAATCCTGGTGGTGGCTGAGAATTTTCAGAGACTATCCGATCCCTGCTTGAATGTTGTGTGGAGGACATTTCAAACATAACACTCGGTCTGTCTGATGGGACGTTATGTCGTGATCCCAGGTGCTTTTCATTAAGAGCAGGCTAATGCTGATGCTGGGTTCCTCTCCACTATTCCCTACCTATTTTCCCTCATGGCACAAACCTTAGCAAACGACCTTAGCTGTCCATCACCACAATATGCTTCACCATGTGCCGGTATGCTTCAGGGGTGCTTGAGTGGTTTACGGGTTGCCTTTAGAGATATCTTTTATGAATTTGCGCACACTGGGAAACCAAGCACCCCAAATCCCAAACCAAACAGATGGTAGCGGTGTCCTTTGCAAATGTATTGTGGCCTAAATAGAAAAAATTCGGGGGGAAGAGGTCTACGATCCTGCTAGTTATGGTCTCACTGTGATACTGACCGATTATTTCATAAGTTCCTTAATTACTTTTTACGATACTGAATAATTTAGGGATAAATTACTCTATTTTTCCCGGTGTATGTGCTGATGGCTGGTTAATGGAATAAATGTTGCAGTTGGGATAAAGAGCAACACATTGGCACATGTTGACCCAAGCGTCAGCGGTCGAGGAGCTCAAAGCCCCTGCTCCTGAAAATGTTTGGGTGGTAGGGTCTTTGTTGTACCCCCTTTAAAACAACAACTCCAGCAAACCTGCCCCCTCCCATTTTTAGTTTCTTAAACCACTGGATAATTAACAGGTGCCTTGTAACATATAAATTTAAAAAAATTTCTTTATAAATTATGCCTCACTCAAATAAAACGGTTCTCTTAGGTTTAAAATCGAATGATGCTGTCGTGTCTTCGAGGATTCGCCAGCTTTCAGGGGATCAATCACTAACTCCAGGGGACAACGTGGTTCTACTTCAACGGCTTTTATTCAGACTCCCATTCTCATACAAAACAATTGACAAGCATAATTCGTAAAACAAAAGCACAACCTGTGCCGCCAACACATATTGGCTTAGAGATACCACAGATGCATGAATTCTTGGAATTTGAAATGTGAATAACTCACCCATCCAACAAAAAGAATGCCAGTCCTCCGTCTTCAGTGTAAGTAGCAAGAAAAGCAGCGCCCTGAATGCAACATAACTAATGGACCTCAGAGTATAAAGGGGCCTTGTGGGCCCTTAAGGTGAGTTACAAAAACATAAGATACAAAATATTCTTTCGGATAAAATACCAACTTTCAAGATGGCTGGTGCAGCGTTTTGTAGTCTATCGGTCTTGGGCATATGTATGAACTTCATATTTTATAATTAGTTAGGCAAATAACAATAACTTATTAATTTACATAATCGAAAGTAATACGTGCAACAAAATTGTCATTTGCAGAGCATGAAACCTCTTCATTCTTTGATAAATTGTCTCGTAAGTTCTCCCACATTGTAAACTCAAGTTTTAAGGGAATTTCAAATGTACATTTTCTGAACAATCATAAGAATTTTCTATTTCATAGAAATTTTGGGCTTTCATAAGGTTAATTATCCGTCCGTATCATAGTAACCATGGGTGGTTGTTACACTATTAACACACTCCTGTTCATAAATAAATAGTTTCAGAAAGTGATTATATTTCTTATTTAGAATTAATTTAATGAAAAATAAAATTTCGACAGAAATATACAGTGTGTAAACTAACTCTATAGTTGGAATTAGCCTATCAGACCAATATGTGATCTTTTAATATGCAACTTTTGCAGTTTCAATCTGATTCTCATCCTCCAAAGGTAAAAATGTACTTGCTTCATGTTATAGACCCAAACAATCTTGATTTTCCACAAGTCTATACTTGAACCATTAACTGGTGGCAATTAGTTTTTCCCTATCACATTACCTTTCTAGGATCCATAGCAGATTGGACATCAATTCTGGCGACCATCAATTACAAGAAATCAAAATAAAATATTAGCCGTTTGGAAAACATGGTTATTACACTTCATTAAGAAATAATAAACCAAAATTAAATCAGATACTCGGAAAAAAGTAATTTTTCACAGAAACACATGGAAAGTTTAAAATGAAAATACGTTTAAACTATAAGAGTTTACGTGATAGAAAATACATATATTTACAGAATGCAAAATATTCAAATCCAGTTGTTGCTAATGAATATTGCAGTGAAGTCTTTATTTTCGATTGTTTTAATTCACGAGTTATTATTATCTGAATTGGTATGAATTTCACCATTCACACTGACCGACCCAGGCCCCCTCAGTACATCTTGACCCCAAATATTGACAAATTGAATTTACGGGAGCCATGATTCATACAGCACTCCTTTCAGATCCCTTTCAGCAAACAATAATGCCATGAGATATTAGACTATATTTATGTTCTTAAACGACTTTATTGGATAATTTTCAAGGGGATTTTTTGGGTACAATAGGAGGGTGTGTGACCCCGAGCAGTAGGGCGGATCGCAAAAATCGATTTTTTTCAAATCCATCTGGCCCAATGAAAAAAAGTTGTGGAACCGATCAAAAATAAGGCCTGAAAAATTTGAGACCTGTACGTGAACCCCTGACCCTCGCTCAAATGCAATTTAGGGGGGGAGGGTCAAAATTCGAAAAATATAATATTTTATGGTCATTCCCTATAGATT
The DNA here is from genome assembly GCF_921293095.1 of Ischnura elegans. NCBI lineage: Eukaryota > Metazoa > Arthropoda > Insecta > Odonata > Coenagrionidae > Ischnura > Ischnura elegans. The sequence continues at coordinate 80,937,187 of NC_060257.1, read as the reverse complement.
TTGCCGAGTTACTGCCCTTCTAGTACAAAAATTTCGTGCATTTTGACGTATCTGCCGCCGTTTAGCCACAAAATGCCTACTTTGAGTCCGCGTCCGCGAAGAAAATATTCCAACGCCCACGCAGCGTCGCGGATACCAGAGCCGTAGGCCGATCCCTTCCCCTCCACGCTCGCTTCTTCCCCTCCCACGCTTCTAATACAGCAAAATTCATCCTGCGCATGCTGCTAGGAGGTCGTTTATCTTTGATAATATAAATCAGAAGATGGTAGAAGGTAAAAAACGATGCGTAATTAGACGACTTGTCCCTTATTTTTCGCCTCGTCGGCGTTAAACAAATCGATGTTACCAACTTTCAGAGAAGTGATGAAATATTTTTAGATCTGCGCACGCAGGAAAGGAGACTACAGGGTTCACGTACAGGTCTCAAATTTTTCAGGCCTTATTTTTGATCGGCTCCACAACTTTTTTTCATTGGGCCAGATGGATTTGAAAAAAATTGATTTTTGCGATCCGCCCTACCGAGCAGACCACCACAGTGGTGTAGTCAGGAATTTCGTAGGGTTGACGTGTCCAACATTAGGGTAGTGTAAAATAAAAAAAGATAATATGTGGTCTTTAACTAATTTTAACATATTTCGTATCACACGTTGATTATCCCAATTCCCCTATTTGTCAATAATAATTTTTAGTTCTTCAGAGAGGTAAAAAATTCATTTCCAATAGTACTCGAATGAAATATGCTATTTGATATAATATCACGGGACTTCTATGAAATTCTAACTGAAGAAAAAATCTGAATAAAATATGAAGATATAACCGAATTATATGCATGTGCATATCACTCCTAATAGGTTTTTTTAACATTATTCTCTTTGAAATCGAGATTTTCATTTTCTGGGAAATACAAACATTTCATATGGAATTAATTACTTCCTCACTAGAAAAACACCACATATTAATTCGGTAAGATTCCAAAAAATATAAAAACAGAAAAAATTTAATTCAAGTGCAGTTTGTCATGTACACATAATATTTCATCTAAAAACGGTTTTCATTTGAAATGTAATCATTAATGGAGGATTGCAAATGAAATGATTACTCAATAAAATACGAAGATTTACCAAATTTCAATCATGAGCATAGTACACCATAGATTTATTATAACATTAATCACCTTGAAATCAAAATTTTGAGTTATTGCGAAGCAAAAATATTTCATTTCACATAGATACCTACTTTGAAATGTTCCTCGACAAGGTAAATAACATAAAAATATCCCAGGTTGGGCAGAAGCACAGGACACAAAAAGATATGAAAAAACACTCACAGTACTTAATTTTCGGTGGTATACATCCACCTTCCTCAGAGTTAGGTAAGAGACTGACTCTCCTAACAGTCTCCTACCTAACTATAAGGAGGATGGATGTATACTACCGAAAATTTAGTAATGTGAGTGTATTTTTATCGTTTTGTGTCCTATGCTTCTGCCCAATCTGGTATAATTTTATGTCATTTCACATGGAATCATTCATGGGAGAAATATCAATTTTTAACTGAAATAAACTCAATAAATTATTTGAAAATAGAAATTCATCAATGTGAAAATGATGCCTATAATGCTAACGGTATTATCTATGAAATCGAGATTTTCAACATCGACAAAAAATTTAAAATTAAATTTCCAAAATATAATCCACAGCAGGAGAAATATAAAATTTTATTTCCAATAAGAACCAAATGAAACGTTAAAAAAATTTTCATTCATGAGCAAATTACACCTTAGATGATATGAAAAACACTTCTATTTAAAATCAAGATTTCAAACTGGCAAAAATAAAAATTTTATTTTTAAAACGATCCTTCAAGGCCGAAATATAAAATTTTAACTGAAATAAGATGTGAATAAAATATTTAGAAATAATAAAATCCAAGTTCAAATTACATCTTAGAGTTATGCAAATATATCCTCAAATCGAAATTTTAAATTTCAGTGAAATTTTCAATTGAATACCATATGGAAGAAATTAAAAATTTAATTGAAATATGATGATTGAATTAAAAATTTTAAAAAAATTTCATTTATATCCAAATAACATTATGCAAACCTTTACTTTGAAATTCCTTTTCGCTCTTTTTCTTTTTTTTGACAACATTCCTTTTAGCTCTTTTTTTTACAACATTTCTTGTCGCTTTTTTTTTTGGACATTTCTTGTCGCTCTTTTTCTTTGACATTATTCCTTGTCGCTATTTTTTTTTGACAACATTCCTTGTCGCTCCTTTTTTTGACAGCATTCCTTGTCGCTATTTTCTTTTGACAACATTCCTTGTCTATCTTTTTTTTAACAACATTCCTTGCCGCTCTTTTTTTTGACAACATTCCTTGTCGCTCTTTTTTTTACAACATTCTTTATCGCTCTTTTTTTTTTACAACATTATCAAAAACATTTTCAAATATATTTTCAACAACATTTTCAAAATCATTTTCAACAACAACATTTTCAAACATTTTCATCAACAACATTTTAAACAATATTTTAAAAAACTTTCAACAACAACATTTTCAACAACATTTTCACCAGCAATTTCAACAAAATTTTCAACAACAACTATTTTTACAACAACATTTTAAACAACATTTTTAACAACATTACCAACAACAACATTTTCAACATTATTTTCAACAAATTTTTCAATAACAACATTTTCAACAACATTTCCGACATCATTTTCAACAACAAAAATTTCAACAACATTTTCAATAAAAACATTTTAAACAACATAAAATTTAACAGCTTTTTCAACAACAATATTTTCAACAACATTGTCAACAAAATTTTCAACATCAACATTTCCAACAATATTTTCAACAACATTTTAAACAAAACCAACATTTTCAACAACAACAACAACAACCACAATCACCAAACAAAATCAACAACAACAAAAAAAACAACACCATCAGCAACAACAACACCAAACTTTTCAACAAAAAAAAACATTTTCAACAACAACAAAAAAAAAACATTTTCAACAAAAACAAAAACAACATTTTCAACAAGAATATTCTCAACTTCATTTTCAACGACATTTTCAACGACATTTTCAACAACATTTTCAACAACAACAATTTCAACAAAAATATTTTATACATTATTTTCAACAACATTTTCAACTACATTTCCAAACACATTTTCTTTAACAGCATTTACAAAAAATTTTCAAATACATTTTCAAAACATTTGCAACATCATTTTCAACAAAAACATTCTCAACAACAACATTTCCAAAAACATTATCAGCGACAACATTTTCAATAACAACATTTTCAACAACATTTTCAACAAATAGATTTTCAATAACATTGTCAACAACTAAATTTTGCACATCAACATTTTCAATAACATTTCCTTCATTATTTCCAACAACAACATTTTCAACAACAATATTTTCAAAACCATTTTCAACAGCATTTTCAACAACAATTGAACAACATTTTCAACCACATTTTCAACAAGGAGTAAACATAAAAGGAGTTAACAAAAAAAGAGTTAACAAAAAAGGAGTAAACAAAAAAGGAGTTAACAAAATAGAAGCAAATATAAAAGGAGTTAACAAAAAAGGAGTTAACAAAAAAGGAGTATAAAAAAAAGGAGTTAACAGAAAAGAAGCAAATATAAAAGGAGTTTACAAAAAAGAAGCAAATATAAAAGGAGTTAACAAATAAGGAGTAAACAAAAAAGGAGAAAACAAAAAAGGAGTAAACAAAAAAGAAGTTAACAAAAAAGAAGCAAATATGAAGGAGTTAACAAATAAGGAGTTAACAAAAAAGGAGTTAACAAAAAAGAAGCAAATATAAAACGAGTTAACAAAAAAGGAGTTAACAAAAAAGGAGTAAACAAAAAAGGAGTAAACAAAAAAGGAGTTAACAATAAAGAAGCAAATATAATAGGTGTTAACAAAAAAGGAGTTAACAAAAAAGGAGTAAACAAAAAAGGAGTTAACAAAAAAGAAGCAAATATAAAAGGAGTTAAAAAAAAAGAAGTTAACAAATAAGGAGTTAACAAAAAAGAAGCAAACATAAAAGGAGTTAACAAAAAAAGAGTAAGCAAAAAAGGAGTAAACAAAAAAGAAGCAAAAATAAAAGGAGTTAACAAAAAAGGAGTTAACAAAAAGGAGTAAACAAAAAAGGAGTAAAAAAAAGGAGTTAACAAAAAAGAAGCAAATATAAAAGGAGTTAACAAAAAAGAATCAAATATAAAAGGAGTTAACAATTAAGGAGTTAACAAAAAAGTAGTTAACAAAAACGGAGTTAACAAAAAAGGAGTCACAAAAAAGGAGTAAACAAAAAAAAAGTTAACAAAAAAGAAGCAAATATAAAAGGAGCAAACAAAAAAGGAGTTAACAAAAAAGGAGTTCACAAAAAAGGAGTTAACAAAAAAGAAGCAAATATAAAAGGAGTTAACAAAAAAGGAGTAAACAAAAAAAGAGTAAACAAAAAAGGAGTTAAATAAAAGAAGCAAATATAAAAGGAGTTAACAAAAAAGTAGTTAACAAAAAAGGAGTAAACAAAAAAGGAGTAAACAAAAAAGGTGTAAACAAAAAAGAAGCAAATATAAAAGGAGTTAACAAAGAAGGAGTTAACAAATAAGGAGTAAGCAAAAAAGAAGCAAACAAAAAAGGAGTTAACAAAAAAGAAGCAAATATAAAAGGAGTTAAAAAAAAGAAGCAAATATAAAAGGAGTTAACAAAAAAGGAGTTGACAAATGAGGAGGAAACAAAAAAGGAGTTAACAAAAAAGAAGCAAATATAAAAGGAGTTAACAAAAAAGGAGTTAACAAAGAAGGAGTAAACAAAAAAGGAGTTAACAAAAAAGAAGCAAATATAAAAGGAGTTAACAAAAAAGGAGTTAACAAAAAAGGAGTAAACAAAAAAGGAGTTAAAAAAAGAAGCAAATATAAAAGGAGTTAACAAAAAAGAAGCAAATATAAAAGGAGTAAATAAAAAAGGAGTTAACAAAAAAGAAGCAAATATAAAAGGAGTTAACAAAAAAGGAGTTAAAAAAAGGAGTTACATAAAAGAAGCAAATATAAAAGGAGTTAACAAAAAAGGAGTAAACAAAAAAGGAGTAAAAAAAAAGAGTTAACAAAAAAGAAGCAAATATAAAAGGAGTTAACAAAAAAGGAGTAAACAAAAATGGAGTAAACAAAAAAAGGAGTTAAAAAAAAAGAAGCAAATATTAAAGGAGTTACCAAAAAAGGATAAACAAAAAAGGAGTAAACAAAAAAAAAAGCAAATATAAAAGGAGTTAACAAAAAACGAGTAAACAAAAAAGGAGTTAACAAAAATGGAGTTAACAAAATAGAGTAACAAAAAAGAAGCAAATATAAATGGAGTAAACAAAAAAGGAGTTAACAAAAAAGAAGCAAATATAAAAGGAGTAAACAAAAAAAGAGTAAACAAATAAGGAGTTAATAAAAAAGAAGCAAACATAAAAGGAGTAAACAAAAAAGGAGTTAACAAATAACAAGCAAATATAAATGGAGCTAACAAAAAAGGAGTAAACAAAAATGGAGTAAACAAAAAAGGAGTAAATAAAAAAGGAGTTAACAAAAAAGAAGCAAATATAAAAGGAGTTAACAAACGAAGGCAAATATAAAAGGAGTTAACAAAAAAGGAGTTAACAAAAAAGAAGTAAACAAAAAAGGAGTAAACATAAAAGGAGTTAACAAAAAAAAAGCAAATATAAAAGGAGTTAAAAAAAAAAGAGTTAACAAAAAAGGAGTAAACAAAAAGAAGCAAATATAAATGGAGTTAACAAAAAAGAAGGAAATATAAAAAGAGTTAACAAAAAAGAAGCAAATATAAAAGGGAGTAAAGAAAAAAGTAGTAAACAAAAAAGGAGTTAACAAAAAAGAAGCAAATATAAAAGGAGTTAACAAAAAAGGAGTTTACAAAAAAGGAGTAAATAAAAAAGGAGTTAACAAAAAAGAAGACTATATAAAAGGAGTTAACAAAAAAGGAATTAATAAAAAAGAGACACAAAAAGAAAGCAAATATAAAAGGAGTTAAAAAAAGGAGTAAACAAAAAAGGAGTAAAAAAAGGAGTTAACAAAAAAGAAGCAAATATAAAACGAGTTAACAAAAAAGGAGTAAACAAAAATGGAGATAACAAAAAAGGAGTTAAAAAAAACAAGCAAATATAAAAAGAGTTAACTAAAAAGGAGGAAAAAAAAGGAGTAAACAAAAAAGATGCAATTATAAAAGGAGTTAACAAAAAAGAAGTAACCAAAAAAGGAGTTAACAAAAAAGGAGTTAAATAAAAGGAGTAACTAAATATAAGCAAATATAAAAGGAGTTAAAAAAAAGGAGTTAACAAATAAGGAGTTAACAAAAAAGAAGCAAACATAAAAGGAGTTAACAAAAAAGGAGTTAACAAAAAAGAAGCAAATATAATAGGTGTTAACAAAAAAAGAGTTAACAAAAAAGAAGTAAACAAAAAAAGAGTTAACAAAAAAGAAGTTAACAAAAAAAGAGTTAACAAAAAAGAAGCAAATATAAAAGGAGTTAACAAAAAAGAAGTTAACAAATAAGGAGTTAACAAAAAAGAAGCAAACATAAAAGGAGTTAACAAAAAAAGAGTAAGCAAAAAAGGAGTAAACAAAAAAGAATCAAATATAAAAGGAGTTAACAAAAAAGGAGTTAACAAAAAAGGAGTAAACAAAAAAGGAGTAAACAAAAAAGGAGTTAACAAAAAAGAAGCAAATATAAAAGGAGTTAACAAAAAAGAATCAAATATAAAAGGAGTTAACAATTAAAGAGTTAACAAAAAAGTAGTTAACCAAAAAGGAGTTAACAAAAAAGGAGTAAACAAAAAAGGAGTAAACAAAAAAGAAGTTAACAAAAAAGAAGCAAATATAAAAGGAGTAAACAAAAAAGGAGTTAACAAAAAAGGAGTTAACAAAAAAGAAGCAAATATAAAAGGAGTTTACAAAAAAGGAGTAAACAAAAAAAGAGTAAACAAAAAAGGAGTTAAATAAAAGAAGCAAATATAAAAGGAGTTAACAAAAAAGAAGTTAACAAAAAAGGAGTAAACAAAAAAGGAGTAAACAAAAAAGGTGTAAACAAAAAAGAAGCAAATATAAAAGGAGTTAACAAAGAAGGAGTTAACAAATAAGGAGTAAGCAAAAAAGAAGCAAACAAAAAAGGAGTTAACAAAAAAGAAGCAAATATAAAAGGAGTTAACAAAAAAGAAGCAAATATAAAAGGAGTTAACAAAAAAGGAGTTGACAAATGAGGAGGAAACAAAAAAGGAGTTAACAAAAAAGAAGCAAATATAAAACGAGTTAACAAAAAAGGAGTTAACAAAGAAGGAGTAAACAAAAAAGGAGTTAACAAAAAAGAAGCAAATATAAAAGGAGTTAACAAAAAAGGAGTTAACAAAAAAGGAGTAAACAAAAAAGGAGTTAAAAAAAGAAGCAAATATAAAAGGAGTTAACAAAAAAGGAGTTAACAAAAAAGGAGCAAATATAAAAGGAGTAAATAAAAAAGGAGTTAACAAAAAAGAAGCAAATATAAAAGGAGTTAACAAAAAAGGAGTTAAAAAAAGGAGTTACATAAAAGAAGCAAATATAAAAGGAGTTAACAAAAAAGGAGTAAACAAAAAAGGAGTAAAAAAAAGGAGTTAACAAAAAAGAAGCAAATATAAAAGGAGTTAACAAAAAAGGAGTAAACAAAAATGGAGTAAACAAAAAAAGGAATAAAAAAAAGAAGCAAATATAAAAGGAGTTAACAAAAAAGGATAAACAAAAAAGGAGTAAACAAAAAAGAAGCAAATATAAAAGGAGTTAACAAAAAACGAGTAAACAAAAAAGGAGTTAACAAAAATGAAGTTAACAAAATAGAGTAACAAAAAAGTAGCAAATATAAATGGAGTAAACAAAAAAGGAGTTAACAAAAAAGAAGCAAATATAAAAGGAGTAAACAAAAAAGGAGTTAAGAAATAAGGAGTTAACAAAAAAGAAGCAAACATAAAAGGAGTAAACAAAAAAGGAGTTAACAAATAACAAGCAAATATAAAAGGAGTAAACAAAAAAGGAGTAAATAAAAAAGGAGTTAACAAAAAAGAAGCAAATATAAAAGGAGTTAACAAACGAAGGAATATATAAAAGGGGTTAACAAAAAAGGAGTTAACAAAAAAGGAGTAAACAAAAAAGGAGTAAACATAAAAGGAGTTAACAAAAATAAAAAGCAAATATAAAAGGAGTTAACAAAAAAAGAGTTAACAAAAAAGGAGTAAACAAAAAAGAAGCAAATATAAAAGGAGTTAACAATTAAGGAGTTAACAAAAAAGTAGTTAACAAAAAAGGAGTTAACAAAAAAGGAGTCACAAAAAAGGAGTAAACAAAAAAAAAGTTAACAAAAAAGAAGCAAATATAAAAGGAGCAAACAAAAAAGGAGTTAACAAAAAGGAGTTCACAAAAAAGGAGTTAACAAAAAAGAAGCAAATATAAAAGGAGTTAACAAAAAAGGAGTAAACAAAAAAAGAGTAAACAAAAAAGGAGTTAAATAAAAGAAGCAAATATAAAAGGAGTTAACAAAAAAGTAGTTAACAAAAAAGGAGTAAACAAAAAAGGAGTAAACAAAAAAGGTGTAAACAAAAAAGAAGCAAATATAAAAGGAGTTAACAAAGAAGGAGTTAACAAATAAGGAGTAAGCAAAAAAGAAGCAAACAAAAAAGGAGTTAACAAAAAAGAAGCAAATATAAAAGGAGTTAAAAAAAAAGAAGCAAATATAAAAGGAGTTAACAAAAAAGGAGTTGACAAATGAGGAGGAAACAAAAAAGGAGTTAACAAAAAAGAAGCAAATATAAAAGGAGTTTACAAAAAAGGAGTAAACAAAGAAGGAGTAAACAAAAAAGGAGTTAACAAAAAAGAAGCAAATATAAAAGGAGTTAACAAAAAAGGAGTTAACAAAAAAGGAGTAAACAAAAAAGGAGTTAAAAAAAGAAGCAAATATAAAAGGAGTTAACAAAAAAGAAGCAAATATAAAAGGAGTAAATAAAAAAGGAGTTAACAAAAAAGAAGCAAATATAAAAGGAGTTAACAAAAAAGGAGTTAAAAAAAGGAGTTACATAAAAGAAGCAAATATAAAAGGAGTTAACAAAAAAGGAGTAAACAAAAAAGGAGTAAAAAAAAAGAGTTAACAAAAAAGAAGCAAATATAAAAGGAGTTAACAAAAAAGGAGTAAACAAAAATGGAGTAAACAAAAAAAGGAGTTAAAAAAAAAGAAGCAAATATTAAAGGAGTTACCAAAAAAGGATAAACAAAAAAGGAGTAAACAAAAAAAAAAGCAAATATAAAAGGAGTTAACAAAAAACGAGTAAACAAAAAAGGAGTTAACAAAAAAGGAGTTAACAAAATAGAGTAACAAAAAAGAAGCAAATATAAATGGAGTAAACAAAAAAGGAGTTAACAAAAAAGAAGCAAATATAAAAGGAGTAAACAAAAAAAGAGTAAACAAATAAGGAGTTAATAAAAAAGAAGCAAACATAAAAGGAGTAAACAAAAAAGGAGTTAACAAATAACAAGCAAATATAAATGGAGCTTACAAAAAAGGAGTAAACAAAAATGGAGTAAACAAAAAAGGAGTAAATAAAAAAGGAGTTAACAAAAAAGAAGCAAATATAAAAGGAGTTAACAAACGAAGGCAAATATAAAAGGAGTTAACAAAAAAGGAGTTAACAAAAAAGAAGTAAACAAAAAAAGAGTAAACATAAAAGGAGTTAACAAAAAAAAGCAAATATAAAAGGAGTTAACAAAAAAAGAGTTAACAAAAAAGGAGTAAACAAAAAGAAGCAAATATAAATGGAGTTAACAAAAAAGAAGGTAATATAAAAAGAGTTAACAAAAAAGAAGCAAATATAAAAGGGAGTAAAGAAAAAAGTAGTAAACAAAAAAGGAGTTAACAAAAAAGAAGCAAATATAAAAGGAGTTAACAAAAAAGGAGTTTACAAAAAAGGAGTAAATAAAAAAGGAGTTAAAAAAAAAGAAAACTATATTAAAGGAGTTAACAAAAAAGGAATTAATAAAAAAGAGACACAAAAAGAAAGCAAATATAAAAGGAGTTAAAAAAAGGAGTAAACAAAAAAGGAGTAAAAAAAGGAGTTAACAAAAAAGAAGCAAATATAAAACGAGTTAACAAAAAAGGAGTAAACAAAAATGGAGTTAACAAAAAAGGAGTTAAAAAAAACAAGCAAATATAAAAAGAGTTAACTAAAAAGGAGGAAAAAAAAGGAGTAACCAAAAAAGATGCAATTATAAAAGGAGTTAACAAAAAAGAAGTAACCAAAAAAGGAGTTAACAAAAAAGGAGTTAAATAAAAGGAGTAACTAAAAATAAGCAAATATAAAAGGAGTTAAAAAAAAGGAGTTAACAAATAAGGAGTTAACAAAAAAGAAGCAAACATAAAAGGAGTTAACAAAAAAGGAGTTAACAAAAAAGAAGCAAATATAATAGGTGTTAACAAAAAAAGAGTTAACAAAAAAGAAGTAAACAAAAAAAGAGTTAACAAAAAAGAAGTTAACAAAAAAAGAGTTAACAAAAAAGAAGCAAATATAAAAGGAGTTAACAAAAAAGAAGTTAACAAATAAGGAGTTAACAAAAAAGAAGCAAACATAAAAGGAGTTAACAAAAAAAGAGTAAGCAAAAAAGGAGTAAACAAAAAAGAATCAAATATAAAAGGAGTTAACAAAAAAGGAGTTAACAAAAAAGGAGTAAACAAAAAAGGAGTAAACAAAAAAGGAGTTAACAAAAAAGAAGCAAATATAAAAGGAGTTAACAAAAAAGAATCAAATATAAAAGGAGTTAACAATTAAAGAGTTAACAAAAAAGTAGTTAACAAAAAAGGAGTTAACAAAAAAGGAGTAAACAAAAAAGGAGTAAACAAAAAAGAAGTTAACAAAAAAAAAGCAAATATGAAAGGAGTAAACAAAAAAGGAGTTAACAAAAAAGGAGTTAACAAAAAAGAAGCAAATATAAAAGGAGTTTACAAAAAAGGAGTAAACAAAAAAAGAGTAAACAAAAAAGGAGTTAAATAAAAGAAGCAAATATAAAAGGAGTTAACAAAAAAGGAGTTAACAAAAAAGGAGTAAACAAAAAAGGAGTAAACAAAAAAGGTGTAAACAAAAAAGAAGCAAATATAAAAGGAGTTAACAAAGAAGGAGTTAACAAATAAGGAGTAAGCAAAAAAGAAGCAAACAAAAAAGGAGTTAACAAAAAAGAAGCAAATATAAAAGGAGTTAACAAAAAAGAAGCAAATATAAAAGGAGTTAACAAAAAAGGAGTTGACAAATGAGGAGGAAACAAAAAAGGAGTTAACAAAAAAGAAGCAAATATAAAACGAGTTAACAAAAAAGGAGTTAACAAAGAAGGAGTAAACAAAAAAGGAGTTAACAAAAAAGAAGCAAATATAAAAGGAGTTAACAAAAAAGGAGTTAACAAAAAAGGAGTAAACAAAAAAGGAGTTAAAAAAAGAAGCAAATATAAAAGGAGTTAACAAAAAAGGAGTTAACAAAAAAGGAGCAAATATAAAAGGAGTAAATAAAAAAGGAGTTAACAAAAAAGAAGCAAATATAAAAGGAGTTAACAAAAAAGGAGTTAAAAAAAGGAGTTACATAAAAGAAGCAAATATAAAAGGAGTTAACAAAAAAGGAGTCAACAAAAAAGGAGTAAAAAAAAGGAGTTAACAAAAAAGAAGCAAATATAAAAGGAGTTAACAAAAAAGGAGTAAACAAAAATGGAGTAAACAAAAAAGAAGTAAACAAAAAAGAAGCAAATATAAAAGGAGTTAACAAAAAACGAGTAAACAAAAAAGGAGTTAACAAAAATGAAGTTAACAAAATAGAGTAACAAAAAAGTAGCAAATATAAATGGAGTAAACAAAAAAGGAGTTAACAAAAAAGAAGCAAATATAAAAGGAGTAAACAAAAAAGGAGTTAAGAAATAAGGAGTTAACAAAAAAGAAGCAAACATAAAAGGAGTAAACAAAAAAGGAGTTAACAAATAACAAGCAAATATAAAAGGAGTAAACAAAAAAGGAGTAAATAAAAAAGGAGTTAACAAAAAAGAAGCAAATATAAAAGGAGTTAACAAACGAAGGCATATATAAAAGGGGTTAACAAAAAAGGAGTTAACAAAAAAGGAGTAAACAAAAAAGGAGTAAACATAAAAGGAGTTAACAAAAATAAAAAGCAAATATAAAAGGAGTTAACAAAAAAAGAGTTAACAAAAAAGGAGTAAACAAAAAAGAAGCAAATATAAATGGAGTTAACAAAAAAGAAGGAAATATAAAAAGAGTTAACAAAAAAGAAGCAAATATAAAAGGGAGTAAACAAAAAAACAGTAAACAAAAAAGGAGTTTACAAAAAAGAAGCAAATATAAAAGGAGTTAACAAAAAAGGAGTTTACAAAAAAGGAGTAAATAAAAAAGGAGTTAACAAAAAAGAGAAACAAAAAGGAAGCAAATATAAATGGAGTTAAAAAAAGGAGTAAACAAAAAAGGAGTAAAAAAGGAGTTAACAAAAAAGAAGCAAATATAAAACGAGTTAACAAAAAAGGAGTAAACAAAAATGGAGAAAAGAAAAAAGGAGTTATAAAAAAGAAGCAAATATAAAAGGAGTTAACAAAAAAGGAGGAAAAAAAAGGAGCAAACAAAAAAGATGCAATTATTAAACGAGTAAACAAAAAAGAAGTAACCAAAAAAGGAGTTAACAAGAAAGGAGTTAAATAAAAAAAGTAACAAAAAAGAAGCAAATATAAAAGGAGTTAAAAAAAAAGTTAACAAATAAGGAGTTAACAAAAAAGAAGCAAATATACAAGGATTTAACAAAAAAGGAGTTAACAAAAAAGGAGTAAACAAAAAAGAAGTCAACAAAAAGGAAGCCAATATAAAAGGAGTTAACAAAAAAGGAGTTAACAAAAAAGGAGTAAACAAAAAACGAGACAACAAAAAGGAAGCCAATATAAAAGGAGTTAACAAAATAGGAGTAAAAAAAAGAAGTAAAAAAAAGGAGTTAACAATAAAGAAGCAAATATAAAAGGATTTAAAAAAAAGGAGTTAACAAAAAAGGAGTAAACAAAAAAAGAGTAAACAAAAAAGGAGTTAAATAAAAGAAGCAAATATAAAAGGAGTTAACAAAAAAGGAGTTAACAAAAAAGGAGTTCACAAAAAAGGAGTAAACAAAAAAGGTGTAAACAAAAAAGAAGCAAATATAAAAGGAGTTAACAAAGAAGGAGTTAACAAATAAGGAGTAAGCAAAAAAGAAGCAAACAAAAAAGTAGTTAACAAAAAAGAAGCAAATATAAAAGGATTTAACAAAAAAGAAGCAAATATAAAAGGAGTTAACAAAAAATGAGCTGACAAATGAGGAGGAAACAAAAAAGGAGTTAACAAAAAAGAAGCAAATATAAAAGGAGTTAACAAAAAAGGAGTTAACAAAGAAGGAGTAAACAAAAAAGGAGTTAACAAAAAAGAAGCAAATATAAAAGGAGTTAACAAAAAAGGAGTTAACAAAAAAGAAGCAAATATAAAAGGATTTAACAAAAAAGGAGTTAACAAAGAAGGAGTAAACAAAAAAGGAGTTAACAAAAAAGAAGCAAATATAAAAGGAGTTAACAAAAAAGGAGTTAACAAAAAAGAAGTAAACAAAAAAGGAGTTAAAAAAAGAAGCAAATATAAAAGGAGTTAACAAAAAAGGAGTTAACAAAAAAGGAGCAAATATAAAAGAAGTAAATAAAAAAGGAGTTAACAAAAAAGAAGCAAATATAAAAGGAGTTAACAAAAAAGGAGTTAAAAAAAGGAGTTACATAAAAGAAGCAAATATAAAAGGAGTTAACAAAAAAGGAGTAAACAAAAAAGGAGTAAAAAAAAGGAGTTAACAAAAAAGAAGCAAATATAAAAGGAGTTAACAAAAAAGGAGTAAACAAAAAAGGAGTAAACAAAAAAAGGAGTAAAAAAAAGAAGCAAATATAAAAGGAGTTAACAAAAAAGGATAAACAAAAAAGGAGTAAACAAAAAAGAAGCAAATATAAAAGGAGTTAACAAAAAACGAGTAAACAAAAAAGGAGTTAACAAAAATGAAGTTAACAAAATAGAGTAACAAAAAAGTAGCAAATATAAATGGAGTAAACAAAAAAGGAGTTAACAAAAAAGAAGCAAATATAAAAGGAGTAAACAAAAAAGGAGTTAAGAAATAAGGAGTTAACAAAAAAGAAGCAAACATAAAAGGAGTAAACAAAAAAGGAGTTAACAAATAACAAGCAAATATAAAAGGAGTAAACAAAAAAGGAGTAAATAAAAAAGGAGTTAACAAAAAAGAAGCAAATATAAAAGGAGTTAACAAACGAAGGCATATATAAAAGAAGTTAACAAAAAAGGAGTTAACAAAAAAGGAGTAAACAAAAAAGGAGTAAACATAAAAGGAGTTAACAAAAATAAAAAGCAAATATAAAAGGAGTTAACAAAAAAAGAGTTAACAAAAAAGGAGTAAACAAAAAAGAAGCAAATATAAATGGAGTTAACAAAAAAGAAGCAAATATAAAAGGAGTTAACAAAAAAGAAGCAAATATAAAAGGGAGTAAACAAAAAAACAGTAAACAAAAAAGGAGTTAACAAAAAAGAAGCAAATATAAAAGGAGTTAACAAAAAAGGAGTTTACAAAAAAGGAGTAAATAAAAAAGGAGTTAACAAAAAAGAGAAACAAAAAGGAAGCAAATATAAAAGGAGTTAAAAAAAGGAGTAAACAAAAAAGGAGTAAAAAAAGGAGTTAACAAAAAAGAAGCAAATATAAAACGAGTAAACAAAAAAGGAGTAAACAAAAATGGAGAAAAGAAAAAAGGAGTTATAAAAAAGAAGCAAATATAAAAGGAGTTAACAAAAAAGGAGGAAAAAAAAGGAGCAAACAAAAAAGATGCAATTATTAAACGAGTAAACAAAAAAGAAGTAACCAAAAAAGGAGTTAACAAGAAAGGAGTTAAATAAAAAAAGTAACAAAAAAGAAGCAAATATAAAAGGAGTTAACAATTAAGGAGTTAACAAAAAAGTAGTTAACAAAAAAGGAGTTAACAAAAAAGGAGTCACAAAAAAGGAGTAAACAAAAAAAAAGTTAACAAAAAAGAAGCAAATATAAAAGGAGCAAACAAAAAAGGAGTTAACAAAAAGGAGTTCACAAAAAAGGAGTTAACAAAAAAGAAGCAAATATAAAAGGAGTTAACAAAAAAGGAGTAAACAAAAAAAGAGTAAACAAAAAAGGAGTTAAATAAAAGAAGCAAATATAAAAGGAGTTAACAAAAAAGTAGTTAACAAAAAAGGAGTAAACAAAAAAGGAGTAAACAAAAAAGGTGTAAACAAAAAAGAAGCAAATATAAAAGGAGTTAACAAAGAAGGAGTTAACAAATAAGGAGTAAGCAAAAAAGAAGCAAACAAAAAAGGAGTTAACAAAAAAGAAGCAAATATAAAAGGAGTTAAAAAAAAAGAAGCAAATATTAAAGGAGTTAACAAAAAAGGAGTTGACAAATGAGGAGGAAACAAAAAAGGAGTTAACAAAAAAGAAGCAAATATAAAAGGAGTTTACAAAAAAGGAGTAAACAAAGAAGGAGTAAACAAAAAAGGAGTTAACAAAAAAGAAGCAAATATAAAAGGAGTTAACAAAAAAGGAGTTAACAAAAAAGGAGTAAACAAAAAAGGAGTTAAAAAAAGAAGCAAATATAAAAGGAGTTAACAAAAAAGAAGCAAATATAAAAGGAGTAAATAAAAAAGGAGTTAACAAAAAAGAAGCAAATATAAAAGGAGTTAACAAAAAAGGAGTTAAAAAAAGGAGTTACATAAAAGAAGCAAATATAAAAGGAGTTAACAAAAAAGGAGTAAACAAAAAAGGAGTAAAAAAAAAGAGTTAACAAAAAAGAAGCAAATATAAAAGGAGTTAACAAAAAAGGAGTAAACAAAAATGGAGTAAACAAAAAAAGGAGTTAAAAAAAAAGAAGCAAATATTAAAGGAGTTACCAAAAAAGGATAAACAAAAAAGGAGTAAACAAAAAAAAAAGCAAATATAAAAGGAGTTAACAAAAAACGAGTAAACAAAAAAGGAGTTAACAAAAATGGACTTAACAAAATAGAGTAACAAAAAAGAAGCAAATATAAATGGAGTAAACAAAAAAGGAGTTAACAAAAAAGAAGCAAATATAAAAGGAGTAAACAAAAAAAGAGTAAACAAATAAGGAGTTAATAAAAAAGAAGCAAACATAAAAGGAGTAAACAAAAAAGGAGTTAACAAATAACAAGCAAATATAAATGGAGCTTACAAAAAAGGAGTAAACAAAAATGGAGTAAACAAAAAAGGAGTAAATAAAAAAGGAGTTAACAAAAAAGAAGCAAATATAAAAGGAGTTAACAAACGAAGGCAAATATAAAAGGAGTTAACAAAAAAGGAGTTAACAAAAAAGAAGTAAACAAAAAAAGAGTAAACATAAAAGGAGTTAACAAAAAAAAGCAAATATAAAAGGAGTTAACAAAAAAAGAGTTAACAAAAAAGGAGTAAACAAAAAGAAGCAAATATAAATGGAGTTAACAAAAAAGAAGGAAATATAAAAAGAGTTAACAAAAAAGAAGCAAATATAAAAGGGAGTAAAGAAAAAAGTAGTAAACAAAAAAGGAGTTAACAAAAAAGAAGCAAATATAAAAGGAGTTAACAAAAAAGGAGTTTACAAAAAAGGAGTAAATAAAAAAGGAGTTAAAAAAAAAGAAAACTATATAAAAGGAGTTAACAAAAAAGGAATTAATAAAAAAGAGACACAAAAAGAAAGCAAATATAAAAGGAGTTAAAAAAAGGAGTAAACAAAAAAGGAGTAAAAAAAGGAGTTAACAAAAAAGAAGCAAATATAAAACGAGTTAACAAAAAAGGAGTAAACAAAAATGGAGTTAACAAAAAAGGAGTTAAAAAAAACAAGCAAATATAAAAAGAGTTAACTAAAAAGGAGGAAAAAAAAGGAGTAACCAAAAAAGATGCAATTATAAAAGGAGTTAACAAAAAAGAAGTAACCAAAAAAGGAGTTAACAAAAAAGGAGTTAAATAAAAGGAGTAACTAAAAATAAGCAAATATAAAAGGAGTTAAAAAAAAGGAGTTAACAAATAAGGAGTTAACAAAAAAGAAGCAAACATAAAAGGAGTTAACAAAAAAGGAGTTAACAAAAAAGAAGCAAATATAATAGGTGTTAACAAAAAAAGAGTTAACAAAAAAGAAGTAAACAAAAAAAGAGTTAACAAAAAAGAAGTTAATAAAAAAAGGGTTAACAAAAAAGAAGCAAATATAAAAGGAGTTAACAAAAAAGAAGTTAACAAATAAGGAGTTAACAAAAAAGAAGCAAACATAAAAGGAGTTAACAAAAAAAGAGTAAGCAAAAAAGGAGTAAACAAAAAAGAATCAAATATAAAAGGAGTTAACAAAAAAGGAGTTAACAAAAAAGGAGTAAACAAAAAAGGAGTAAACAAAAAAGGAGTTAACAAAAAAGAAGCAAATATAAAAGGAGTTAACAAAAAAGAATCAAATATAAAAGGAGTTAACAATTAAAGAGTTAACAAAAAAGTAGTTAACAAAAAAGGAGTTAACAAAAAAGGAGTAAACAAAAAAGGAGTAAACAAAAAAGAAGTTAACAAAAAAAAAGCAAATATAAAAGGAGTAAACAAAAAAGGAGTTAACAAAAAAGGAGTTAACAAAAAAGAAGCAAATATAAAAGGAGTTTACAAAAAAGGAGTAAACAAAAAAAGAGTAAACAAAAAAGGAGTTAAATAAAAGAAGCAAATATAAAAGGAGTTAACAAAAAAGGAGTTAACAAAAAAGGAGTAAACAAAAAAGGAGTAAACAAAAAAGGTGTAAACAAAAAAGAAGCAAATATAAAAGGAGTTAACAAAGAAGGAGTTAACAAAAAAGGAGTAAACAAAAAAGAAGCAAACAAAAAAGGAGTTAACAAAAAAGAAGCAAATATAAAAGGAGTTAACAAAAAAGAAGCAAATATAAAAGGAGTTAACAAAAAAGGAGTTGACAAATGAGGAGGAAACAAAAAAGGAGTTAACAAAAAAGAAGCAAATATTAAAGGAGTTAACAAAAAAGGAGTTAACAAAAAAGGAGTAAACAAAAAAGGAGTTAACAAAAAAGAAGCAAATATAAAAGGAGTTAACAAAAAAGGAGTTAACAAAAAAGGAGTAAACAAAAAAGGAGTTAAAAAAAGAAGCAAATATAAAAGGAGTTAACAAAAAAGGAGTTAACAAAAAAGGAGCAAATATAAAAGGAGTAAATAAAAAAGGAGTTAACAAAAAAGAAGCAAATATAAAAGGAGTTAACAAAAAAGGAGTTAAAAAAAGGAGTTACATAAAAGAAGCAAATATAAAAGGAGTTAACAAAAAAGGAGTCAACAAAAAAGGAGTAAAAAAAAGGAGTTAACAAAAAAGAAGCAAATATAAAAGGAGTTAACAAAAAAGGAGTAAACAAAAATGGAGTAAACAAAAAAAGGAATAAAAAAAAGAAGCAAATATAAAAGGAGTTAACAAAAAAGGATAAACAAAAAAGAAGTAAACAAAAAAGAAGCAAATATAAAAGGAGTTAACAAAAAACGAGTAAACAAAAAAGGAGTTAACAAAAATGAAGTTAACAAAATAGAGTAACAAAAAAGTAGCAAATATAAATGGAGTAAACAAAAAAGGAGTTAACAAAAAAGAAGCAAATATAAAAGGAGTAAACAAAAAAGGAGTTAAGAAATAAGGAGTTAACAAAAAAGAAGCAAATATAAAAGGAGTAAACAAAAAAGGAGTAAACAAATAACAAGCAAATATAAAAGGAGTTAACAAAAAAGGAGTAAATAAAAAAGGAGTTAACAAAAAAGAAGCAAATATAAAAGGAGTTAACAAACGAAGGCATATATAAAAGGGGTTAACAAAAAAGGAGTTAACAAAAAAGGAGTAAACAAAAAAGGAGTAAACATAAAAGGAGTTAACAAAAATAAAAAGCAAATATAAAAGGAGTTAACAAAAAAAGAGTTAACAAAAAAGGAGTAAACAAAAAAGAAGCAAATATAAATGGAGTTAACAAAAAAGAAGGAAATATAAAAAGAGTTAACAAAAAAGAAGCAAATATAAAAGGGAGTAAACAAAAAAACAGTAAACAAAAAAGGAGTTTACAAAAAAGAAGCAAATATAAAAGGAGTTAACAAAAAAGGAGTTTACAAAAAAGGAGTAAATAAAAAAGGAGTTAACAAAAAAGAGAAACAAAAAGGAAGCAAATATAAATGGAGTTAAAAAAAGGAGTAAACAAAAAAGGAGTAAAAAAGGAGTTAACAAAAAAGAAGCAAATATAAAACGAGTTAACAAAAAAGGAGTAAACAAAAATGGAGAAAAGAAAAAAGGAGTTATAAAAAAGAAGCAAATATAAAAGGAGTTAACAAAAAAGGAGGAAAAAAAAGGAGCAAACAAAAAAGATGCAATTATTAAACGAGTAAACAAAAAAGAAGTAACCAAAAAAGGAGTTAACAAGAAAGGAGTTAAATAAAAAAAGTAACAAAAAAGAAGCAAATATAAAAGGAGTTAAAAAAAAAGTTAACAAATAAGGAGTAAACAAAAAAGAAGCAAATATACAAGGATTTAACAAAAAAGGAGTTAACAAAAAAGGAGTAAACAAAAAAGAAGTCAACAAAAAGGAAGCCAATATAAAAGGAGTTAACAAAAAAGGAGTTAACAAAAAAGGAGTAAACAAAAAACGAGACAACAAAAAGGAAGCCAATATAAAAGGAGTTAACAAAATAGGAGTAAAAAAAAGAAGTAAAAAAAAGGAGTTAACAATAAAGAAGCAAATATAAAAGGATTTAAAAAAAAGGAGTTAAAAAAAAAGGAGTAAACAAAAAAAGAGTAAACAAAAAAGGAGTTAAATAAAAGAAGCAAATATAAAAGGAGTTAACAAAAAAGGAGTTAACAAAAAAGGAGTTCACAAAAAAGGAGTAAACAAAAAAGGTGTAAACAAAAAAGAAGCAAATATAAAAGGAGTTAACAAAGAAGGAGTTAACAAATAAGGAGTAAGCAAAAAAGAAGCAAACAAAAAAGTAGTTAACAAAAAAGAAGCAAATATAAAAGGATTTAACAAAAAAGAAGCAAATATAAAAGGAGTTAACAAAAAATGAGCTGACAAATGAGGAGGAAACAAAAAAGGAGTTAACAAAAAAGAAGCAAATATAAAAGGAGTTAACAAAAAAGGAGTTAACAAAGAAGGAGTAAACAAAAAAGGAGTTAACAAAAAAGAAGCAAATATAAAAGGAGTTAACAAAAAAGGAGTTAACAAAAAAGAAGCAAATATAAAAGGATTTAACAAAAAAGGAGTTAACAAAGAAGGAGTAAACAAAAAAGGAGTTAACAAAAAAGAAGCAAATATAAAAGGAGTTAACAAAAAAGGAGTTAACAAAAAAGGAGTAAACAAAAAAGGAGTTAAAAAAAGAAGCAAATATAAAAGGAGTTAACAAAAAAGGAGTTAACAAAAAAGGAGCAAATATAAAAGAAGTAAATAAAAAAGGAGTTAACAAAAAAGAAGCAAATATAAAAGGAGTTAACAAAAAAGGAGTTAAAAAAAGGAGTTACATAAAAGAAGCAAATATAAAAGGAGTTAACAAAAAAGGAGTAAACAAAAAAGGAGTAAAAAAAAGGAGTTAACAAAAAAGAAGCAAATATAAAAGGAGTTAACAAAAAAGGAGTAAACAAAAATGGAGTAAACAAAAAAAGGAGTAAAAAAAAGAAGCAAATATAAAAGGAGTTAACAAAAAAGGATAAACAAAAAAGGAGTAAACAAAAAAGAAGCAAATATAAAAGGAGTTAACAAAAAACGAGTAAACAAAAAAGGAGTTAACAAAAATGAAGTTAACAAAATAGAGTAACAAAAAAGTAGCAAATATAAATGGAGTAAACAAAAAAGGAGTTAACAAAAAAGAAGCAAATATAAAAGGAGTAAACAAAAAAGGAGTTAAGAAATAAGGAGTTAACAAAAAAGAAGCAAACATAAAAGGAGTAAACAAAAAAGGAGTTAACAAATAACAAGCAAATATAAAAGGAGTAAACAAAAAAGGAGTAAATAAAAAAGGAGTTAACAAAAAAGAAGCAAATATAAAAGGAGTTAACAAACGAAGGCATATATAAAAGAGGTTAACAAAAAAGGAGTTAACAAAAAAGGAGTAAACAAAAAAGGAGTAAACATAAAAGGAGTTAACAAAAATAAAAAGCAAATATAAAAGGAGTTAACAAAAAAAGAGTTAACAAAAAAGGAGTAAACAAAAAAGAAGCAAATATAAATGGAGTTAACAAAAAAGAAGGAAATATAAAAAGAGTTAACAAAAAAGAAGCAAATATAAAAGGGAGTAAACAAAAAAACAGTAAACAAAAAAGGAGTTAACAAAAAAGAAGCAAATATAAAAGGAGTTAACAAAAAAGGAGTTTACAAAAAAGGAGTAAATAAAAAAGGAGTTAACAAAAAAGAGAAACAAAAAGGAAGCAAATATAAAAGGAGTTAAAAAAAGGAGTAAACAAAAAAGGAGTAAAAAAAGGAGTTAACAAAAAAGAAGCAAATATAAAACGAGTAAACAAAAAAGGAGTAAACAAAAATGGAGAAAAGAAAAAAGGAGTTATAAAAAAGAAGCTAATATAAAAGGAGTTAACAAAAAAGGAGGAAAAAAAAGGAGCAAATAAAAAAGATGCAATTATTAAACGAGTAAACAAAAAAGAAGTAACCAAAAAAGGAGTTAACAAGAAAGGAGTAAACAAAAAAGGAGTTAACAAAAATGGAGTTAACAAAATAGAGTAACAAAAAAGAAGCAAATATAAATGGAGTAAACAAAAAAGGAGTTAACAAAAAAGAAGCAAATATAAAAGGAGTAAACAAAAAAAGAGTAAACAAATAAGGAGTTAATAAAAAAGAAGCAAACATAAAAGGAGTAAACAAAAAAGGAGTTAACAAATAACAAGCAAATATAAATGGAGCTTACAAAAAAGGAGTAAACAAAAATGGAGTAAACAAAAAAGGAGTAAATAAAAAAGGAGTTAACAAAAAAGAAGCAAATATAAAAGGAGTTAACAAACGAAGGCAAATATAAAAGGAGTTAACAAAAAAGGAGTTAACAAAAAAGAAGTAAACAAAAAAAGAGTAAACATAAAAGGAGTTAACAAAAAAAAGCAAATATAAAAGGAGTTAACAAAAAAAGAGTTAACAAAAAAGGAGTAAACAAAAAGAAGCAAATATAAATGGAGTTAACAAAAAAGAAGGAAATATAAAAAGAGTTAACAAAAAAGAAGCAAATATAAAAGGGAGTAAAGAAAAAAGTAGTAAACAAAAAAGGAGTTAACAAAAAAGAAGCAAATATAAAAGGAGTTAACAAAAAAGGAGTTTACAAAAAAGGAGTAAATAAAAAAGGAGTTAAAAAAAAAGAAAACTATATAAAAGGAGTTAACAAAAAAGGAATTAATAAAAAAGAGACACAAAAAGAAAGCAAATATAAAAGGAGTTAAAAAAAGGAGTAAACAAAAAAGGAGTAAAAAAAGGAGTTAACAAAAAAGAAGCAAATATAAAACGAGTTAACAAAAAAGGAGTAAACAAAAATGGAGTTAACAAAAAAGGAGTTAAAAAAAACAAGCAAATATAAAAAGAGTTAACTAAAAAGGAGGAAAAAAAAGGAGTAACCAAAAAAGATGCAATTATAAAAGGAGTTAACAAAAAAGAAGTAACCAAAAAAGGAGTTAACAAAAAAGGAGTTAAATAAAAGGAGTAACTAAAAATAAGCAAATATAAAAGGAGTTAAAAAAAAGGAGTTAACAAATAAGGAGTTAACAAAAAAGAAGCAAACATAAAAGGAGTTAACAAAAAAGGAGTTAACAAAAAAGAAGCAAATATAATAGGTGTTAACAAAAAAAGAGTTAACAAAAAAGAAGTAAACAAAAAAAGAGTTAACAAAAAAGAAGTTAACAAAAAAAGAGTTAACAAAAAAGAAGCAAATATAAAAGGAGTTAACAAAAAAGAAGTTAACAAATAAGGAGTTAACAAAAAAGAAGCAAACATAAAAGGAGTTAACAAAAAAGGAATAAGCAAAAAAGGAGTAAACAAAAAAGAATCAAATATAAAAGGAGTTAACAAAAAAGGAGTTAACAAAAAAGGAGTAAACAAAAAAGGAGTAAACAAAAAAGGAGTTAACAAAAAAGAAGCAAATATAAAAGGAGTTAACAAAAAAGAAGCAAATATAAAAGGAGTTAACAATTAAAGAGTTAACAAAAAAGTAGTTAACAAAAAAGGAGTTAACAAAAAAGGAGTAAACAAAAAAGGAGTAAACAAAAAAGAAGTTAACAAAAAAAAGCAAATATAAAAGGAGTAAACAAAAAAGGAGTTAACAAAAAAGGAGTTAACAAAAAAGAAGCAAATATAAAAGGAGTTTACAAAAAAGGAGTAAACAAAAAAAGAGTAAACAAAAAAGGAGTTAAATAAAAGAAGCAAATATAAAAGGAGTTAACAAAAAAGGAGTTAACAAAAAAGGAGTAAACAAAAAAGGAGTAAACAAAAAAGGTGTAAACAAAAAAGAAGCAAATATAAAAGGAGTTAACAAAGAAGGAGTTAACAAATAAGGAGTAAGGAAAAAAGAAGCAAACAAAAAAGGAGTTAACAAAAAAGAAGCAAATATAAAAGGAGTTAACAAAAAAGAAGCAAATATAAAAGGAGTTAACAAAAAAGGAGTTGACAAATGAGGAGGAAACAAAAAAGGAGTTAACAAAAAAGAAGCAAATATAAAACGAGTTAACAAAAAAGGAGTTAACAAAGAAGGAGTAAACAAAAAAGGAGTTAACAAAAAAGAAGCAAATATAAAAGGAGTTAACAAAAAAGGAGTTAACAAAAAAGGAGTAAACAAAAAAGGAGTTAAAAAAAGAAGCAAATATAAAAGGAGTTAACAAAAAAGGAGTTAACAAAAAAGGAGCAAATATAAAAGGAGTAAATAAAAAAGGAGTTAACAAAAAAGAAGCAAATATAAAAGGAGTTAACAAAAAAGGAGTTAAAAAAAGGAGTTACATAAAAGAAGCAAATATAAAAGGAGTTAACAAAAAAGGAGTAAACAAAAAAGGAGTAAAAAAAAGGAGTTAACAAAAAAGAAGCAAATATAAAAGGAGTTAACAAAAAAGGAGTAAACAAAAATGGAGTAAACAAAAAAAGGAATAAAAAAAAGAAGCAAATATAAAAGGAGTTAACAAAAAAGGATAAACAAAAAAGAAGTAAACAAAAAAGAAGCAAATATAAAAGGAGTTAACAAAAAACGAGTAAACAAAAAAGGAGTTAACAAAAATGAAGTTAACAAAATAGAGTAACAAAAAAGTAGCAAATATAAATGGAGTAAACAAAAAAGGAGTTAACAAAAAAGAAGCAAATATAAAAGGAGTAAACAAAAAAGGAGTTAAGAAATAAGGAGTTAACAAAAAAGAAGTAAACATAAAAGGAGTAAACAAAAAAGGAGTTAACAAAAAAGAAGCAAATATAAAAGGAGTAAACAAAAAAGGAGTAAACAAAAAAGAAGCAAATATAAATGGAGTTAACAAAAAAGAAGGAAATATAAAAAGAGTTAACAAAAAAGAAGCAAATATAAAAGGGAGTAAACAAAAAAACAGTAAACAAAAAAGGAGTTAACAAAAAAGAAGCAAATATAAAAGGAGTTAACAAAAAAGGAGTTTACAAAAAAGGAGTAAATAAAAAAGGAGTTAACAAAAAAGAGAAACAAAAAGGAAGCAAATATAAAAGGAGTTAAAAAAAGGAGTAAACAAAAAAGGAGTAAAAAAAGGAGTTAACAAAAAAGAAGCAAATATAAAACGAGAAAACAAAAAAGGAGTAAACAAAATGGAGAAAAGAAAAAAGGAGTTATAAAAAAGAAGCAAATATAAAAGGAGTTAACAAAAAAGGAGGAAAAAAAAGGAGCAAACAAAAAAGATGCAATTATTAAACGAGTAAACAAAAAAGAAGTAACCAAAAAAGGAGTTAACAAGAAAGGAGTTAAATAAAAAAAGTAACAAAAAAGAAGCAAATATAAAAGGAGTTAACAATTAAGGAGTTAACAAAAAAGTAGTTAACAAAAAAGGAGTTAACAAAAAAGGAGTCACAAAAAAGGAGTAAACAAAAAAAAGTTAACAAAAAAGAAGCAAATATAAAAGGAGCAAACAAAAAAGGAGTTAACAAAAAGGAGTTCACAAAAAAGGAGTTAACAAAAAAGAAGCAAATATAAAAGGAGTTAACAAAAAAGGAGTAAACAAAAAAAGAGTAAACAAAAAAGGAGTTAAATAAAAGAAGCAAATATAAAAGGAGTTAACAAAAAAGTAGTTAACAAAAAAGGAGTAAACAAAAAAGGAGTAAACAAAAAAGGTGTAAACAAAAAAGAAGCAAATATAAAAGGAGTTAACAAAGAAGGAGTTAACAAATAAGGAGTAAGCAAAAAAGAAGCAAACAAAAAAGGAGTTAACAAAAAAGAAGCAAATATAAAAGGAGTTAAAAAAAAAGAAGCAAATATAAAAGGAGTTAACAAAAAAGGAGTTGACAAATGAGGAGGAAACAAAAAAGGAGTTAACAAAAAAGAAGCAAATATAAAAGGAGTTTACAAAAAAGGAGTAAACAAAGAAGGAGTAAACAAAAAAGGAGTTAACAAAAAAGAAGCAAATATAAAAGGAGTTAACAAAAAAGGAGTTAACAAAAAAGGAGTAAACAAAAAAGGAGTTAAAAAAAGAAGCAAATATAAAAGGAGTTAACAAAAAAGAAGCAAATATAAAAGGAGTAAATAAAAAAGGAGTTAACAAAAAAGAAGCAAATATAAAAGGAGTTAACAAAAAAGGAGTTAAAAAAAGGAGTTACATAAAAGAAGCAAATATAAAAGGAGTTAACAAAAAAGGAGTAAACAAAAAAGGAGTAAAAAAAAAGAGTTAACAAAAAAGAAGCAAATATAAAAGGAGTTAACAAAAAAGGAGTAAACAAAAATGGAGTAAACAAAAAAAGGAGTTAAAAAAAAGAAGCAAATATTAAAGGAGTTACCAAAAAATGATAAACAAAAAAGGAGTAAACAAAAAAAAAAGCAAATATAAAAGGAGTTAACAAAAAACGAGTAAACAAAAAAGGAGTTAACAAAAATGGAGTTAACAAAATAGAGTAACAAAAAAGAAGCAAATATAAATGGAGTAAACAAAAAAGGAGTTAACAAAAAAGAAGCAAATATAAAAGGAGTAAACAAAAAAAGAGTAAACAAATAAGGAGTTAATAAAAAAGAAGCAAACATAAAAGGAGTAAACAAAAAAGGAGTTAACAAATAACAAGCAAATATAAATGGAGCTTACAAAAAAGGAGTAAACAAAAATGGAGTAAACAAAAAAGGAGTAAATAAAAAAGGAGTTAACAAAAAAGAAGCAAATATAAAAGGAGTTAACAAACGAAGGCAAATATAAAAGGAGTTAACAAAAAAGGAGTTAACAAAAAAGGAGCAAATATAAAAGAAGTAAATAAAAAAGGAGTTAACAAAAAAGAAGCAAATATAAAAGGAGTTAACAAAAAAGGAGTTAAAAAAAGGAGTTACATAAAAGAAGCAAATATAAAAGGAGTTAACAAAAAAGGAGTAAACAAAAAAGGAGTAAAAAAAAGGAGTTAACAAAAAAGAAGCAAATATAAAAGGAGTTAACAAAAAAGGAGTAAACAAAAATGGAGTAAACAAAAAAAGGAGTAAAAAAAAGAAGCAAATATAAAAGGAGTTAACAAAAAAGGATAAACAAAAAAGGAGTAAACAAAAAAGAAGCAAATATAAAAGGAGTTAACAAAAAACGAGTAAACAAAAAAGGAGTTAACAAAAATGAAGTTAACAAAATAGAGTAACAAAAAAGTAGCAAATATAAATGGAGTAAACAAAAAAGGAGTTAACAAAAAAGAAGCAAATATAAAAGGAGTAAACAAAAAAGGAGTTAAGAAATAAGGAGTTAACAAAAAAGAAGCAAACATAAAAGGAGTAAACAAAAAAGGAGTTAACAAATAACAAGCAAATATAAAAGGAGTAAACAAAAAAGGAGTAAATAAAAAAGGAGTTAACAAAAAAGAAGCAAATATAAAAGGAGTTAACAAACGAAGGCATATATAAAAGAGGTTAACAAAAAAGGAGTTAACAAAAAAGGAGTAAACAAAAAAGGAGTAAACATAAAAGGAGTTAACAAAAATAAAAAGCAAATATAAAAGGAGTTAACAAAAAAAGAGTTAACAAAAAAGGAGTAAACAAAAAAGAAGCAAATATAAAAGGAGTTAACAAAAAAGAAGGAAATATAAAAAGAGTTAACAAAAAAGAAGCAAATATAAAAGGGAGTAAACAAAAAAACAGTAAACAAAAAAGGAGTTAACAAAAAAGAAGCAAATATAAAAGGAGTTAACAAAAAAGGAGTTTACAAAAAAGGAGTAAATAAAAAAGGAGTTAACAAAAAAGAGAAACAAAAAGGAAGCAAATATAAAAGGAGTTAAAAAAAGGAGTAAACAAAAAAGGAGTAAAAAAAGGAGTTAACAAAAAAGAAGCAAATATAAAACGAGTAAACAAAAAAGGAGTAAACAAAAATGGAGAAAAGAAAAAAGGAGTTATAAAAAAGAAGCTAATATAAAAGGAGTTAACAAAAAAGGAGGAAAAAAAAGGAGCAAATAAAAAAGATGCAATTATTAAACGAGTAAACAAAAAAGAAGTAACCAAAAAAGGAGTTAACAAGAAAGGAGTAAACAAAAAAGGAGTTAACAAAAATGGAGTTAACAAAATAGAGTAACAAAAAAGAAGCAAATATAAATGGAGTAAACAAAAAAGGAGTTAACAAAAAAGAAGCAAATATAAAAGGAGTAAACAAAAAAAGAGTAAACAAATAAGGAGTTAATAAAAAAGAAGCAAACATAAAAGGAGTAAACAAAAAAGGAGTTAACAAATAACAAGCAAATATAAATGGAGCTTACAAAAAAGGAGTAAACAAAAATGGAGTAAACAAAAAAGGAGTAAATAAAAAAGGAGTTAACAAAAAAGAAGCAAATATAAAAGGAGTTAACAAACGAAGGCAAATATAAAAGGAGTTAACAAAAAAGGAGTTAACAAAAAAGAAGTAAACAAAAAAAGAGTAAACATAAAAGGAGTTAACAAAAAAAAGCAAATATAAAAGGAGTTAACAAAAAAAGAGTTAACAAAAAAGGAGTAAACAAAAAGAAGCAAATATAAATGGAGTTAACAAAAAAGAAGGAAATATAAAAAGAGTTAACAAAAAAGAAGCAAATATAAAAGGGAGTAGAGAAAAAAGTAGTAAACAAAAAAGGAGTTAACAAAAAAGAAGCAAATATAAAAGGAGTTAACAAAAAAGGAGTTTACAAAAAAGGAGTAAATAAAAAAGGAGTTAAAAAAAAAGAAAACTATATAAAAGGAGTTAACAAAAAAGGAATTAATAAAAAAGAGACACAAAAAGAAAGCAAATATAAAAGGAGTTAAAAAAAGGAGTAAACAAAAAAGGAGTAAAAAAAGGAGTTAACAAAAAAGAAGCAAATATAAAACGAGTTAACAAAAAAGGAGTAAACAAAAATGGAGTTAACAAAAAAGGAGTTAAAAAAACAAGCAAATATAAAAAGAGTTAACTAAAAAGGAGGAAAAAAAAGGAGTAACCAAAAAAGATGCAATTATAAAAGGAGTTAACAAAAAAGAAGTAACCAAAAAAGGAGTTAACAAAAAAGGAGTTAAATAAAAGGAGTAACTAAAAATAAGCAAATATAAAAGGAGTTAAAAAAAAGGAGTTAACAAATAAGGAGTTAACAAAAAAGAAGCAAACATAAAAGGAGTTAACAAAAAAGGAGTTAACAAAAAAGAAGCAAATATAATAGGTGTTAACAAAAAAAGAGTTAACAAAAAAGAAGTAAACAAAAAAAGAGTTAACAAAAAAGAAGTTAACAAAAAAAGAGTTAACAAAAAAGAAGCAAATATAAAAGGAGTTAACAAAAAAGAAGTTAACAAATAAGGAGTTAACAAAAAAGAAGCAAACATAAAAGGAGTTAACAAAAAAGGAATAAGCAAAAAAGGAGTAAACAAAAAAGTAGCAAATATAAAAGGAGTTAACAAAAGAGGTGTTAACAAAAAAGGAGTAAACAAAAAAGGAGTAAACAAAAAAGGAGTTAACAAAAAAGAAGCAAATATAAAAGGAGTTAACAAAAAAGAAGCAAAAATAAAAGGAGTTAACAATTAAAGAGTTAACAAAAAAGTAGTTAACAAAAAAGGAGTTAACAAAAAAGGAGTAAACAAAAAAGGAGTAAACAAAAAAGGAGTTAACAAAAAAAAGCAAATATAAAAGGAGTAAACAAAAAAGGAGTTAACAAAAAAGGAGTTAACAAAAAAGAAGCAAATATAAAAGGAGTTTACAAAAAAGGAGTAAACAAAAAAAGAGTAAACAAAAAAGGAGTTAAATAAAAGAAGCAAATATAAAAGGAGTTAACAAAAAAGGAGTTAACAAAAAAGGAGTAAACAAAAAAGGAGTAAACAAAAAAGGTGTAAACAAAAAAGAAGCAAATATAAAAGGAGTTAACAAAGAAGGAGTTAACAAATAAGGAGTAAGGAAAAAAGAAGCAAACAAAAAAGGAGTTAACAAAAAAGAAGCAAATATAAAAGGAGTTAACAAAAAAGAAGCAAATATAAAAGGAGTTAACAAAAAAGGAGTTGACAAATGAGGAGGAAACAAAAAAGGAGTTAACAAAAAAGAAGCAAATATAAAACGAGTTAACAAAAAAGGAGTTAACAAAGAAGGAGTAAACAAAAAAGGAGTTAACAAAAAAGAAGCAAATATAAAAGGAGTTAACAAAAAAGGAGTTAACAAAAAAGGAGTAAACAAAAAAGGAGTTAAAAAAAGAAGCAAATATAAAAGGAGTTAACAAAAAAGGAGTTAACAAAAAAGAAGCAAATATAAAAGGAGTAAACAAAAAAGGAGTTAACAAAAAAGAAGCAAATATAAAAGGAGTTAACAAAAAAGGAGTTAAAAAAAGGAGTTACATAAAAGAAGCAAATATAAAAGGAGTTAACAAAAAAGGAGTCAACAAAAAAGGAGTAAAAAAAAGGAGTTAACAAAAAAGAAGCAAATATAAAAGGAGTTAACAAAAAAGGAGTAAACAAAAATGGAGTAAACAAAAAAAGGAATAAAAAAAAGAAGCAAATATAAAAGGAGTTAACAAAAAAGGATAAACAAAAAAGAAGTAAACAAAAAAGAAGCAAATATAAAAGGAGTTAACAAAAAACGAGTAAACAAAAAAGGAGTTAACAAAAATGAAGTTAACAAAATAGAGTAACAAAAAAGTAGCAAATATAAATGGAGTAAACAAAAAAGGAGTTAACAAAAAAGAAGCAAATATAAAAGGAGTAAACAAAAAAGGAGTTAAGAAATAAGGAGTTAACAAAAAAGAAGCAAACATAAAAGGAGTAAACAAAAAAGGAGTTAACAAATAACAAGCAAATATAAAAGGAGTAAACAAAAAAGGAGTAAACAAAAAAGAAGCAAATATAAATGGAGTTAACAAAAAAGAAGGAAATATAAAAAGAGTTAACAAAAAAGAAGCAAATATAAAAGGGAGTAAACAAAAAAACAGTAAACAAAAAAGGAGTTAACAAAAAAGAAGCAAATATAAAAGGAGTTAACAAAAAAGGAGTTTACAAAAAAGGAGTAAATAAAAAAGGAGTTAACAAAAAAGAGAAACAAAAAGGAAGCAAATATAAAAGGAGTTAAAAAAAGGAGTAAACAAAAAAGGAGTAAAAAAAGGAGTTAACAAAAAAGAAGCAAATATAAAACGAGAAAACAAAAAAGGAGTAAACAAAAATGGAGAAAAGAAAAAAGGAGTTATAAAAAAGAAGCAAATATAAAAGGAGTTAACAAAAAAGGAGGAAAAAAAAGGAGCAAACAAAAAAGATGCAATTATTAAACGAGTAAACAAAAAAGAAGTAACCAAAAAAGGAGTTAACAAGAAAGGAGTTAAATAAAAAAAGTAACAAAAAAGAAGCAAATATAAAAGGAGTTAACAATTAAGGAGTTAACAAAAAAGTAGTTAACAAAAAAGGAGTTAACAAAAAAGGAGTCACAAAAAAGGAGTAAACAAAAAAAAGTTAACAAAAAAGAAGCAAATATAAAAGGAGCAAACAAAAAACGAGTTAACAAAAAGGAGTTCACAAAAAAGGAGTTAACAAAAAAGAAGCAAATATAAAAGGAGTTAACAAAAAAGGAGTAAACAAAAAAAGAGTAAACAAAAAAGGAGTTAAATAAAAGAAGCAAATATAAAAGGAGTTAACAAAAAAGTAGTTAACAAAAAAGGAGTAAACAAAAAAGGAGTAAACAAAAAAGGTGTAAACAAAAAAGAAGCAAATATAAAAGGAGTTAACAAAGAAGGAGTTAACAAATAAGGAGTAAGCAAAAAAGAAGCAAACAAAAAAGGAGTTAACAAAAAAGAAGCAAATATAAAAGGAGTTAAAAAAAAAGAAGCAAATATAAAAGGAGTTAACAAAAAAGGAGTTGACAAATGAGGAGGAAACAAAAAAGGAGTTAACAAAAAAGAAGCAAATATAAAA
Organism: Ischnura elegans; assembly: GCF_921293095.1. NCBI lineage: Eukaryota > Metazoa > Arthropoda > Insecta > Odonata > Coenagrionidae > Ischnura > Ischnura elegans. Next base: position 80,905,516 of record NC_060257.1, on the reverse strand, counting down.
GGAGTTTACAAAAAAGGAGTAAACAAAGAAGGAGTAAACAAAAAAGGAGTTAACAAAAAAGAAGCAAATATAAAAGGAGTTAACAAAAAAGGAGTTAACAAAAAAGGAGTAAACAAAAAAGGAGTTAAAAAAAGAAGCAAATATAAAAGGAGTTAACAAAAAAGAAGCAAATATAAAAGGAGTAAACAAAAAAGGAGTTAACAAAAAAGAAGCAAATATAAAAGGAGTTAACAAAAAAGGAGTTAAAAAAAGGAGTTACATAAAAGAAGCAAATATAAAAGGAGTTAACAAAAAAGGAGTAAACAAAAAAGGAGTAAAAAAAAAGAGTTAACAAAAAAGAAGCAAATATAAAAGGAGTTAACAAAAAAGGAGTAAACAAAAATGGAGTAAACAAAAAAAGGAGTTAAAAAAAAAGAAGCAAATATTAAAGGAGTTACCAAAAAAGGATAAACAAAAAAGGAGTAAACAAAAAAAAAAGCAAATATAAAAGGAGTTAACAAAAAACGAGTAAACAAAAAAGGAGTTAACAAAAATGGAGTTAACAAAATAGAGTAACAAAAAAGAAGCAAATATAAATGGAGTAAACAAAAAAGGAGTTAACAAAAAAGAAGCAAATATAAAAGGAGTAAACAAAAAAAGAGTAAACAAATAAGGAGTTAATAAAAAAGAAGCAAACATAAAAGGAGTAAACAAAAAAGGAGTTAACAAATAACAAGCAAATATAAATGGAGCTTACAAAAAAGGAGTAAACAAAAATGGAGTAAACAAAAAAGGAGTAAATAAAAAAGGAGTTAACAAAAAAGAAGCAAATATAAAAGGAGTTAACAAACGAAGGCAAATATAAAAGGAGTTAACAAAAAAGGAGTTAACAAAAAAGAAGTAAACAAAAAAAGAGTAAACATAAAAGGAGTTAACAAAAAAAAGCAAATATAAAAGGAGTTAACAAAAAAAGAGTTAACAAAAAAGGAGTAAACAAAAAGAAGCAAATATAAATGGAGTTAACAAAAAAGAAGGAAATATAAAAACAGTTAACAAAAAAGAAGCAAATATAAAAGGGAGTAAAGAAAAAAGTAGTAAACAAAAAAGGAGTTAACAAAAAAGAAGCAAATATAAAAGGAGTTAACAAAAAAGGAGTTTACAAAAAAGGAGTAAATAAAAAAGGAGTTAAAAAAAAAGAAAACTATATAAAAGGAGTTAACAAAAAAGGAATTAATAAAAAAGAGACACAAAAAGAAAGCAAATATAAAAGGAGTTAAAAAAAGGAGTAAACAAAAAAGGAGTAAAAAAAGGAGTTAACAAAAAAGAAGCAAATATAAAACGAGTTAACAAAAAAGGAGTAAACAAAAATGGAGTTAACAAAAAAGGAGTTAAAAAAAACAAGCAAATATAAAAAGAGTTAACTAAAAAGGAGGAAAAAAAAGGAGTAACCAAAAAAGATGCAATTATAAAAGGAGTTAACAAAAAAGAAGTAACCAAAAAAGGAGTTAACAAAAAAGGAGTTAAAAAAAAGGAGTAACTAAAAATAGGCAAATATAAAAGGAGTTAAAAAAAAGGAGTTAACAAATAAGGAGTTAACAAAAAAGAAGCAAACATAAAAGGAGTTAACAAAAAAGGAGTTAACAAAAAAGAAGCAAATATAATAGGTGTTAACAAAAAAAGAGTTAACAAAAAAGAAGTAAACAAAAAAAGAGTTAACAAAAAAGAAGTTAACAAAAAAAGAGTTAACAAAAAAGAAGCAAATATAAAAGGAGTTAACAAAAAAGAAGTTAACAAATAAGGAGTTAACAAAAAAGAAGCAAACATAAAAGGAGTTAACAAAAAAGGAATAAACAAAAAAGGAGTAAACAAAAAAGAAGCAAATATAAAAGGAGTTAACAAAAAAGGAGTTAACAAAAAAGGAGTAAACAAAAAAGGAGTAAACAAAAAAGGAGTTAACAAAAAAGAAGCAAATATAAAAGGAGTTAACAAAAAAGAATCAAATATAAAAGGAGTTAACAATTAAAGAGTTAACAAAAAAGTAGTTAACAAAAAAGGAGTTAACAAAAAAGGAGTAAACAAAAAAGGAGTAAACAAAAAAGAAGTTAACAAAAAAAAAGCAAATATAAAAGGAGTAAACAAAAAAGGAGTTAACAAAAAAGGAGTTAACAAAAAAGAAGCAAATATAAAAGGAGTTTACAAAAAAGGAGTAAACAAAAAAAGAGTAAACAAAAAAGGAGTTAAATAAAAGAAGCAAATATAAAAGGAGTTAACAAAAAAGGAGTTAACAAAAAAGGAGTAAACAAAAAAGGAGTAAACAAAAAAGGTGTAAACAAAAAAGAAGCAAATATAAAAGGAGTTAACAAAGAAGGAGTTAACAAATAAGGAGTAAGCAAAAAAGAAGCAAACAAAAAAGGAGTTAAAAAAAAAGAAGCAAATATAAAAGGAGTTAACAAAAAAGAAGCAAATATAAAAGGAGTTAACAAAAAAGGAGTTGACAAATGAGGAGGAAACAAAAAAGGAGTTAACAAAAAAGAAGCAAATATAAAACGAGTTAACAAAAAAGGAGTTAACAAAGAAGGAGTAAACAAAAAAGGAGTTAACAAAAAAGAAGCAAATATAAAAGGAGTTAACAAAAAAGGAGTTAACAAAAAAGGAGTAAACAAAAAAGGAGTTAAAAAAAGAAGCAAATATAAAAGGAGTTAACAAAAAAGGAGTTAACAAAAAAGGAGCAAATATAAAAGGAGTAAATAAAAAAGGAGTTAACAAAAAAGAAGCAAATATAAAAGGAGTTAACAAAAAAGGAGTTAAAAAAAGGAGTTACATAAAAGAAGCAAATATAAAAGGAGTTAACAAAAAAGGAGTCAACAAAAAAGGAGTAAAAAAAAGGAGTTAACAAAAAAGAAGCAAATATAAAAGGAGTTAACAAAAAAGGAGTAAACAAAAATGGAGTAAACAAAAAAAGGAATAAAAAAAAGAAGCAAATATAAAAGGAGTTAACAAAAAAGGATAAACAAAAAAGAAGTAAACAAAAAAGAAGCAAATATAAAAGGAGTTAACAAAAAACGAGTAAACAAAAAAGGAGTTAACAAAAATGAAGTTAACAAAATAGAGTAACAAAAAAGTAGCAAATATAAATGGAGTAAACAAAAAAGGAGTTAACAAAAAAGAAGCAAATATAAAAGGAGTAAACAAAAAAGGAGTTAAGAAATAAGGAGTTAACAAAAAAGAAGCAAACATAAAAGGAGTAAACAAAAAAGGAGTTAACAAATAACAAGCAAATATAAAAGGAGTAAACAAAAAAGGAGTAAATAAAAAAGGAGTTAACAAAAAAGAAGCAAATATAAAAGGAGTTAACAAACGAAGGCATATATAAAAGGGGTTAACAAAAAAGGAGTTAACAAAAAAGGAGTAAACAAAAAAGGAGTAAACATAAAAGGAGTTAACAAAAATAAAAAGCAAATATAAAAGGAGTTAACAAAAAAAGAGTTAACAAAAAAGGAGTTAACAAAGAAGGAGTAAACAAAAAAGGAGTTAACAAAAAAGAAGCAAATATAAAAGGAGTTAACAAAAAAGGAGTTAACAAAAAAGAAGCAAATATAAAACGAGTTAACAAAAAAGGAGTTAACAAAGAAAGAGTAAACAAAAAAGGAGTTAACAAAAAAGAAGCAAATATAAAAGGAGTTAACAAAAAAGGAGTTAACAAAAAAGGAGTAAACAAAAAAGGAGTTAAAAAAAGAAGCAAATATAAAAGGAGTTAACAAAAAAGGAGCAAATATAAAAGAAGTAAATAAAAAAGGAGTTAACAAAAAAGAAGCAAATATAAAAGGAGTTAACAAAAAAGGAGTTAAAAAAAGGAGTTACATAAAAGAAGCAAATATAAAAGGAGTTAACAAAAAAGGAGTAAACAAAAAAGGAGTAAAAAAAAGGAGTTAACAAAAAAGAAGCAAATATAAAAGGAGTTAACAAAAAAGGAGTAAACAAAAATGGAGTAAACAAAAAAAGGAGTAAAAAAAAGAAGCAAATATAAAAGGAGTTAACAAAAAAGGATAAACAAAAAAGGAGTAAACAAAAAAGAAGCAAATATAAAAGGAGTTAACAAAAAACGAGTAAACAAAAAAGGAGTTAACAAAAATGAAGTTAACAAAATAGAGTAACAAAAAAGTAGCAAATATAAATGGAGTAAACAAAAAAGGAGTTAACAAAAAAGAAGCAAATATAAAAGGAGTAAACAAAAAAGGAGTTAAGAAATAAGGAGTTAACAAAAAAGAAGCAAACATAAAAGGAGTAAACAAAAAAGGAGTTAACAAATAACAAGCAAATATAAAAGGAGTAAACAAAAAAGGAGTAAATAAAAAAGGAGTTAACAAAAAAGAAGCAAATATAAAAGGAGTTAACAAACGAAGGCATATATAAAAGAGGTTAACAAAAAAGGAGTTAACAAAAAAGGAGTAAACAAAAAAGGAGTAAACATAAAAGGAGTTAACAAAAATAAAAAGCAAATATAAAAGGAGTTAACAAAAAAAGAGTTAACAAAAAAGGAGTACACAAAAAAGAAGCAAATATAAATGGAGTTAACAAAAAAGAAGGAAATATAAAAAGAGTTAACAAAAAAGAAGCAAATATAAAAGGGAGTAAACAAAAAAACAGTAAACAAAAAAGGAGTTAACAAAAAAGAAGCAAATATAAAAGGAGTTAACAAAAAAGGAGTTTACAAAAAAGGAGTAAATAAAAAAGGAGTTAACAAAAAAGAGAAACAAAAAGGAAGCAAATATAAATGGAGTTAAAAAAAGGAGTAAACAAAAAAGGAGTAAAAAAGGAGTTAACAAAAAAGAAGCAAATATAAAACGAGTTAACAAAAAAGGAGTAAACAAAAATGGAGAAAAGAAAAAAGGAGTTATAAAAAAGAAGCAAATATAAAAGGAGTTAACAAAAAAGGAGGAAAAAAAAGGAGCAAACAAAAAAGATGCAATTATTAAACGAGTAAACAAAAAAGAAGTAACCAAAAAAGGAGTTAACAAGAAAGGAGTTAAATAAAAAAAGTAACAAAAAAGAAGCAAATATAAAAGGAGTTAAAAAAAAAGTTAACAAATAAGGAGTAAACAAAAAAGAAGCAAATATACAAGGATTTAACAAAAAAGGAGTTAACAAAAAAGGAGTAAACAAAAAAGAAGTCAACAAAAAGGAAGCCAATATAAAAGGAGTTAACAAAAAAGGAGTTAACAAAAAAGGAGTAAACAAAAAACGAGACAACAAAAAGGAAGCCAATATAAAAGGAGTTAACAAAATAGGAGTAAAAAAAAGAAGTAAAAAAAAGGAGTTAACAATAAAGAAGCAAATATAAAAGGATTTAAAAAAAAGGAGTTAACAAAAAAGGAGTAAACAAAAAAAGAGTAAACAAAAAAGGAGTTAAATAAAAGAAGCAAATATAAAAGGAGTTAACAAAAAAGGAGTTAACAAAAAAGGAGTTCACAAAAAAGGAGTAAACAAAAAAGGTGTAAACAAAAAAGAAGCAAATATAAAAGGAGTTAACAAAGAAGGAGTTAACAAATAAGGAGTAAGCAAAAAAGAAGCAAACAAAAAAGTAGTTAACAAAAAAGAAGCAAATATAAAAGGATTTAACAAAAAAGAAGCAAATATAAAAGGAGTTAACAAAAAATGAGCTGACAAATGAGGAGGAAACAAAAAAGGAGTTAACAAAAAAGAAGCAAATATAAAAGGAGTTAACAAAAAAGGAGTTAACAAAGAAGGAGTAAACAAAAAAGGTGTTAACAAAAAAGAAGCAAATATAAAAGGAGTTAACAAAAAAGGAGTTAACAAAAAAGAAGCAAATATAAAACGAGTTAACAAAAAAGGAGTTAACAAAGAAGGAGTAAACAAAAAAGGAGTTAACAAAAAAGAAGCAAATATAAAAGGAGTTAACAAAAAAGGAGTTAACAAAAAAGGAGTAAACAAAAAAGGAGTTAAAAAAAGAAGCAAATATAAAAGGAGTTAACAAAAAAGGAGTTAACAAAAAAGGAGCAAATATAAAAGAAGTAAATAAAAAAGGAGTTAACAAAAAAGAAGCAAATATAAAAGGAGTTAACAAAAAAGGAGTTAAAAAAAGGAGTTACATAAAAGAAGCAAATATAAAAGGAGTTAACAAAAAAGGAGTAAACAAAAAAGGAGTAAAAAAAAGGAGTTAACAAAAAAGAAGCAAATATAAAAGGAGTTAACAAAAAAGGAGTAAACAAAAATGGAGTAAACAAAAAAAGGAGTAAAAAAAAGAAGCAAATATAAAAGGAGTTAACAAAAAAGGATAAACAAAAAAGGAGTAAACAAAAAAGAAGCAAATATAAAAGGAGTTAACAAAAAACGAGTAAACAAAAAAGGAGTTAACAAAAATGAAGTTAACAAAATAGAGTAACAAAAAAGTAGCAAATATAAATGGAGTAAACAAAAAAGGAGTTAACAAAAAAGAAGCAAATATAAAAGGAGTAAACAAAAAAGGAGTTAAGAAATAAGGAGTTAACAAAAAAGAAGTAAACATAAAAGGAGTAAACAAAAAAGGAGTTAACAAATAACAAGCAAATATAAAAGGAGTAAACAAAAAAGGAGTAAATAAAAAAGGAGTTAACAAAAAAGAAGCAAATATAAAAGGAGTTAACAAACGAAGGCATATATAAAAGAGGTTAACAAAAAAGGAGTTAACAAAAAAGGAGTAAACAAAAAAGGAGTAAACATAAAAGGAGTTAACAAAAATAAAAAGCAAATATAAAAGGAGTTAACAAAAAAAGAGTTAACAAAAAAGGAGTAAACAAAAAAGAAGCAAATATAAATGGAGTTAACAAAAAAGAAGGAAATATAAAAAGAGTTAACAAAAAAGAAGCAAATATAAAAGGGAGTAAACAAAAAAACAGTAAACAAAAAAGGAGTTAACAAAAAAGAAGCAAATATAAAAGGAGTTAACAAAAAAGGAGTTTACAAAAAAGGAGTAAATAAAAAAGGAGTTAACAAAAAAGAGAAACAAAAAGGAAGCAAATATAAAAGGAGTTAAAAAAAGGAGTAAACAAAAAAGGAGTAAAAAAAGGAGTTAACAAAAAAGAAGCAAATATAAAACGAGTAAACAAAAAAGGAGTAAACAAAAATGGAGAAAAGAAAAAAGGAGTTATAAAAAAGAAGCAAATATAAAAGGAGTTAACAAAAAAGGAGGAAAAAAAAGGAGCAAATAAAAAAGATGCAATTATTAAACGAGTAAACAAAAAAGAAGTAACCAAAAAAGGAGTTAACAAGAAAGGAGTTAAATAAAAAAAGTAACAAAAAAGAAGCAAATATAAAAGGAGTTAACAATTAACGAGTTAACAAAAAAGTAGTTAACAAAAAAGGAGTTAACAAAAAAGGAGTCACAAAAAAGGAGTAAACAAAAAAAAAGTTAACAAAAAAGAAGCAAATATAAAAGGAGCAAACAAAAAAGGAGTTAACAAAAAGGAGTTCACAAAAAAGGAGTTAACAAAAAAGAAGCAAATATAAAAGGAGTTAACAAAAAAGGAGTAAACAAAAAAAGAGTAAACAAAAAAGGAGTTAAATAAAAGAAGCAAATATAAAAGGAGTTAACAAAAAAGTAGTTAACAAAAAAGGAGTAAACAAAAAAGGAGTAAACAAAAAAGGTGTAAACAAAAAAGAAGCAAATATAAAAGGAGTTAACAAAGAAGGAGTTAACAAATAAGGAGTAAGCAAAAAAGAAGCAAACAAAAAAGGAGTTAACAAAAAAGAAGCAAATATAAAAGGAGTTAAAAAAAAAGAAGCAAATATAAAAGGAGTTAACAAAAAAGGAGTTGACAAATGAGGAGGAAACAAAAAAGGAGTTAACAAAAAAGAAGCAAATATAAAAGGAGTTTACAAAAAAGGAGTAAACAAAGAAGGAGTAAACAAAAAAGGAGTTAACAAAAAAGAAGCAAATATAAAAGGAGTTAACAAAAAAGGAGTTAACAAAAAAGGAGTAAACAAAAAAGGAGTTAAAAAAAGAAGCAAATATAAAAGGAGTTAACAAAAAAGAAGCAAATATAAAAGGAGTAAATAAAAAAGGAGTTAACAAAAAAGAAGCAAATATAAAAGGAGTTAACAAAAAAGGAGTTAAAAAAAGGAGTTACATAAAAGAAGCAAATATAAAAGGAGTTAACAAAAAAGGAGTAAACAAAAAAGGAGTAAAAAAAAAGAAGTCAACAAAAAGGAAGCCAATATAAAAGGAGTTAACAAAAAAGGAGTTAACAAAAAAGGAGTAAACAAAAAACGAGACAACAAAAAGGAAGCCAATATAAAAGGAGTTAACAAAATAGGAGTAAAAAAAAGAAGTAAAAAAAAGGAGTTAACAATAAAGAAGCAAATATAAAAGGATTTAAAAAAAAGGAGTTAACAAAAAAGGAGTAAACAAAAAAAGAGTAAACAAAAAAGGAGTTAAATAAAAGAAGCAAATATAAAAGGAGTTAACAAAAAAGGAGTTAACAAAAAAGGAGTTCACAAAAAAGGAGTAAACAAAAAAGGTGTAAACAAAAAAGAAGCAAATATAAAAGGAGTTAACAAAGAAGGAGTTAACAAATAAGGAGTAAGCAAAAAAGAAGCAAACAAAAAAGTAGTTAACAAAAAAGAAGCAAATATAAAAGGATTTAACAAAAAAGAAGCAAATATAAAAGGAGTTAACAAAAAATGAGCTGACAAATGAGGAGGAAACAAAAAAGGAGTTAACAAAAAAGAAGCAAATATAAAAGGAGTTAACAAAAAAGGAGTTAACAAAGAAGGAGTAAACAAAAAAGGAGTTAACAAAAAAGAAGCAAATATAAAAGGAGTTAACAAAAAAGGAGTTAACAAAAAAGAAGCAAATATAAAAGGATTTAACAAAAAAGGAGTTAACAAAGAAGGAGTAAACAAAAAAGGAGTTAACAAAAAAGAAGCAAATATAAAAGGAGTTAACAAAAAAGGAGTTAACAAAAAAGGAGTAAACAAAAAAGGAGTTAAAAAAAGAAGCAAATATAAAAGGAGTTAACAAAAAAGGAGTTAACAAAAAAGAAGCAAATATAAAAGAAGTAAATAAAAAAGGAGTTAACAAAAAAGAAGCAAATATAAAAGGAGTTAACAAAAAAGGAGTTAAAAAAAGGAGTTACATAAAAGAAGCAAATATAAAAGGAGTTAACAAAAAAGGAGTAAACAAAAAAGGAGTAAAAAAAAGGAGTTAACAAAAAAGAAGCAAATATAAAAGGAGTTAACAAAAAAGGAGTTAACAAAAATGGAGTAAACAAAAAAAGGAGTAAAAAAAAGAAGCAAATATAAAAGGAGTTAACAAAAAAGGATAAACAAAAAAGGAGTAAACAAAAAAGAAGCAAATATAAAAGGAGTTAACAAAAAACGAGTAAACAAAAAAGGAGTTAACAAAAATGAAGTTAACAAAATAGAGTAACAAAAAAGTAGCAAATATAAATGGAGTAAACAAAAAAGGAGTTAACAAAAAAGAAGCAAATATAAAAGGAGTAAACAAAAAAGGAGTTAAGAAATAAGGAGTTAACAAAAAAGAAGCAAACATAAAAGGAGTAAACAAAAAAGGAGTTAACAAATAACAAGCAAATATAAAAGGAGTAAACAAAAAAGGAGTAAATAAAAAAGGAGTTAACAAAAAAGAAGCAAATATAAAAGGAGTTAACAAACGAAGGCATATATAAAAGAGGTTAACAAAAAAGGAGTTAACAAAAAAGGAGTAAACAAAAAAGGAGTAAACATAAAAGGAGTTAACAAAAATAAAAAGCAAATATAAAAGGAGTTAACAAAAAAAGAGTTAACAAAAAAGGAGTAAACAAAAAAGAAGCAAATATAAATGGAGTTAACAAAAAAGAAGGAAATATAAAAAGAGTTAACAAAAAAGAAGCAAATATAAAAGGGAGTAAACAAAAAAACAGTAAACAAAAAAGGAGTTACCAAAAAAGAAGCAAATATAAAAGGAGTTAACAAAAAAGGAGTTTACAAAAAAGGAGTAAATAAAAAAGGAGTTAACAAAAAAGAGAAACAAAAAGGAAGCAAATATAAATGGAGTTAAAAAAAGGAGTAAACAAAAAAGGAGTAAAAAAGGAGTTAACAAAAAAGAAGCAAATATAAAACGAGTTAACAAAAAAGGAGTAAACAAAAATGGAGAAAAGAAAAAAGGAGTTATAAAAAAGAAGCAAATATAAAAGGAGTTAACAAAAAAGGAGGAAAAAAAAGGAGCAAACAAAAAAGATGCAATTATTAAACGAGTAAACAAAAAAGAAGTAACCAAAAAAGGAGTTAACAAGAAAGGAGTTAAATAAAAAAAGTAACAAAAAAGAAGCAAATATAAAAGGAGTTAAAAAAAAAGTTAACAAATAAGGAGTAAACAAAAAAGAAGCAAATATACAAGGATTTAACAAAAAAGGAGTTAACAAAAAAGGAGTAAACAAAAAAGAAGTCAACAAAAAGGAAGCCAATATAAAAGGAGTTAACAAAAAAGGAGTTAACAAAAAAGGAGTAAACAAAAAACGCAACAACAAAAAGGAAGCCAATATAAAAGGAGTTAACAAAATAGGAGTAAAAAAAAGAAGTAAAAAAAAGGAGTTAACAATAAAGAAGCAAATATAAAAGGATTTAAAAAAAAGGAGTTAACAAAAAAGGAGTAAACAAAAAAAGAGTAAACAAAAAAGGAGTTAAATAAAAGAAGCAAATATAAAAGGAGTTAACAAAAAAGGAGTTAACAAAAAAGGAGTTCACAAAAAAGGAGTAAACAAAAAAGGTGTAAACAAAAAAGAAGCAAATATAAAAGGAGTTAACAAAGAAGGAGTTAACAAATAAGGAGTAAGCAAAAAAGAAGCAAACAAAAAAGTAGTTAACAAAAAAGAAGCAAATATAAAAGGATTTAACAAAAAAGAAGCAAATATAAAAGGAGTTAACAAAAAATGAGCTGACAAATGAGGAGGAAACAAAAAAGGAGTTAACAAAAAAGAAGCAAATATAAAAGGAGTTAACAAAAAAGGAGTTAACAAAGAAGGAGTAAACAAAAAAGGAGTTAACAAAAAAGAAGCAAATATAAAAGGAGTTAACAAAAAAGGAGTTAACAAAAAAGAAGCAAATATAAAACGAGTTAACAAAAAAGGAGTTAACAAAGAAGGAGTAAACAAAAAAGGAGTTAACAAAAAAGAAGCAAATATAAAAGGAGTTAACAAAAAAGGAGTTAACAAAAAAGGAGTAAACAAAAAAGGAGTTAAAAAAAGAAGCAAATATAAAAGGAGTTAACAAAAAAGGAGTTAACAAAAAAGGAGTTCACAAAAAAGGAGTAAACAAAAAAGGTGTAAACAAAAAAGAAGCAAATATAAAAGGAGTTAACAAAGAAGGAGTTAACAAATAAGGAGTAAGCAAAAAAGAAGCAAACAAAAAAGTAGTTAACAAAAAAGAAGCAAATATAAAAGGATTTAACAAAAAAGAAGCAAATATAAAAGGAGTTAACAAAAAATGAGCTGACAAATGAGGAGGAAACAAAAAAGGAGTTAACAAAAAAGAAGCAAATATAAAAGGAGTTAACAAAAAAGGAGTTAACAAAGAAGGAGTAAACAAAAAAGGAGTTAACAAAAAAGAAGCAAATATAAAAGGAGTTAACAAAAAAGGAGTTAACAAAAAAGAAGCAAATATAAAACGAGTTAACAAAAAAGGAGTTAACAAAGAAGGAGTAAACAAAAAAGGAGTAAACAAAAAAGAAGCAAATATAAAAGGAGTTAACAAAAAAGGAGTTAACAAAAAAGGAGTAAACAAAAAAGGAGTTAAAAAAAGAAGCAAATATAAAAGGAGTTAACAAAAAAGGAGTTAACAAAAAAGGAGCAAATATAAAAGAAGTAAATAAAAAAGGAGTTAACAAAAAAGAAGCAAATATAAAAGGAGTTAACAAAAAAGGAGTTAAAAAAAGGAGTTACATAAAAGAAGCAAATATAAAAGGAGTTAACAAAAAAGGAGTAAACAAAAAAGGAGTAAACAAAAAAGGAGTAAACAAAAAAGAAGCAAATATAAAAGGAGTTAACAAAAAAGGAGTAAACAAAAAAGGAGTAAACAAAAAAAGGAGTAAAAAAAAGAAGCAAATATAAAAGGAGTTAACAAAAAAGGATAAACAAAAAAGGAGTAAACAAAAAAGAAGCAAATATAAAAGGAGTTAACAAAAAACGAGTAAACAAAAAAGGAGTTAACAAAAATGAAGTTAACAAAATAGAGTAACAAAAAAGTAGCAAATATAAATGGAGTAAACAAAAAAGGAGTTAACAAAAAAGAAGCAAATATAAAAGGAGTAAACAAAAAAGGAGTTAAGAAATAAGGAGTTAACAAAAAAGAAGCAAACATAAAAGGAGTAAACAAAAAAGGAGTTAACAAATAACAAGCAAATATAAAAGGAGTTAACAAAAAAGGAGTAAACAAAAAAGGAGTTAACAAAAAAGAAGCAAATATAAAAGGAGTTAACAAACGAAGGCATATATAAAAGAGGTTAACAAAAAAGGAGTTAACAAAAAAGGAGTAAACAAAAAAGGAGTAAACATAAAAGGAGTTAACAAAAATAAAAAGCAAATATAAAAGGAGTTAACAAAAAAAGAGTTAACAAAAAAGGAGTAAACAAAAAAGGAGCAAATATAAATGGAGTTAACAAAAAAGAAGGAAATATAAAAAGAGTTAACAAAAAAGAAGCAAATATAAAAGGGAGTAAACAAAAAAACAGTAAACAAAAAAGGAGTTAACAAAAAAGAAGCAAATATAAAAGGAGTTAACAAAAAAGGAGTTTACAAAAAAGGAGTAAATAAAAAAGGAGTTAACAAAAAAGAGAAACAAAAAGGAAGCAAATATAAAAGGAGTTAAAAAAAGGAGTAAACAAAAAAGGAGTAAAAAAAGGAGTTAACAAAAAAGAAGCAAATATAAAACGAGTAAACAAAAAAGGAGTTAACAAAAATGGAGAAAAGAAAAAAGGAGTTATAAAAAAGAAGCAAATATAAAAGGAGTTAACAAAAAAGGAGGAAAAAAAAGGAGCAAATAAAAAAGATGCAATTATTAAACGAGTAAACAAAAAAGAAGTAACCAAAAAAGGAGTTAACAAGAAAGGAGTTAAATAAAAAAAGTAACAAAAAAGAAGCAAATATAAAAGGAGTTAACAATTAAGGAGTTAACAAAAAAGTAGTTAACAAAAAAGGAGTTAACAAAAAAGGAGTCACAAAAAAGGAGTAAACAAAAAAAAAGTTAACAAAAAAGAAGCAAATATAAAAGGAGCAAACAAAAAAGGAGTTAACAAAAAGGAGTTCACAAAAAAGGAGTTAACAAAAAAGAAGCAAATATAAAAGGAGTTAACAAAAAAGGAGTAAACAAAAAAAGAGTAAACAAAAAAGGAGTTAAATAAAAGAAGCAAATATAAAAGGAGTTAACAAAAAAGTAGTTAACAAAAAAGGAGTAAACAAAAAAGGAGTAAACAAAAAAGGTGTAAACAAAAAAGAAGCAAATATAAAAGGAGTTAACAAAGAAGGAGTTAACAAATAAGGAGTAAGCAAAAAAGAAGCAAACAAAAAACGAGTAAACAAGGAATAAGCAAATATAAAAGGAGTTAAAAAAAAAGAAGCAAATATAAAATGAGTTAACAAAAATGGAGTTAACAAAAAAGAAGTTAACAAAAAAGAAGCAAATATAAAAGGAGTAAACAAAAAAAGGAGTAAACAAAAAAGGAGTAAACAAAAAAGGAGTTAACAAAAAAGATGCAAATATAAAAGGAGTTAACAAAAAAGGAGTTAACAAAAAAGGAGTAAACAAAAAAGGAGTTAAAAAAAGAAGCAAATATAAAAGGAGTTAACAAAAAAGAAGCAAATATAAAAGGAGTAAATAAAAAAGGAGTTAACAAAAAAGAAGCAAATATAAAAGGAGTTAACAAAAAAGGAGTTAAAAAAAGGAGTTACATAAAAGAAGCAAATATAAAAGGAGTTAACAAAAAAGGAGTAAACAAAAAAGGAGTAAAAAAAAAGAGTTAACAAAAAAGAAGCAAATATAAAAGGAGTTAACAAAAAAGGAGTAAACAAAAATGGAGTAAACAAAAAAAGGAGTTAAAAAAAAAGAAGCAAATATTAAAGGAGTTACCAAAAAAGGATAAACAAAAAAGGAGTAAACAAAAAAAAAAGCAAATATAAAAGGAGTTAACAAAAAACGAGTAAACAAAAAAGGAGTTAACAAAAATGGAGTTAACAAAATAGAGTAACAAAAAAGAAGCAAATATAAATGGAGTAAACAAAAAAGGAGTTAACAAAAAAGAAGCAAATATAAAAGGAGTAAACAAAAAAAGAGTAAACAAATAAGGAGTTAATAAAAAAGAAGCAAACATAAAAGGAGTAAACAAAAAAGGAGTTAACAAATAACAAGCAAATATAAATGGAGCTTACAAAAAAGGAGTAAACAAAAATGGAGTAAACAAAAAAGGAGTAAATAAAAAAGGAGTTAACAAAAAAGAAGCAAATATAAAAGGAGTTAACAAACGAAGGCAAATATAAAAGGAGTTAACAAAAAAGGAGTTAACAAAAAAGAAGTAAACAAAAAAAGAGTAAACATAAAAGGAGTTAACAAAAAAAAGCAAATATAAAAGGAGTTAACAAAAAAAGAGTTAACAAAAAAGGAGTAAACAAAAAGAAGCAAATATAAATGGAGTTAACAAAAAAGAAGGAAATATAAAAAGAGTTAACAAAAAAGAAGCAAATATAAAAGGGAGTAAAGAAAAAAGTAGTAAACAAAAAAGGAGTTAACAAAAAAGAAGCAAATATAAAAGGAGTTAACAAAAAAGGAGTTTACAAAAAAGGAGTAAATAAAAAAGGAGTTAAAAAAAAAGAAAACTATATAAAAGGAGTTAACAAAAAAGGAATTAATAAAAAAGAGACACAAAAAGAAAGCAAATATAAAAGGAGTTAAAAAAAGGAGTAAACAAAAAAGGAGTAAAAAAAGGAGTTAACAAAAAAGAAGCAAATATAAAACGAGTTAACAAAAAAGGAGTAAACAAAAATGGAGTTAACAAAAAAGGAGTTAAAAAAAACAAGCAAATATAAAAAGAGTTAACTAAAAAGGAGGAAAAAAAAGGAGTAACCAAAAAAGATGCAATTATAAAAGGAGTTAACAAAAAAGAAGTAACCAAAAAAGGAGTTAACAAAAAAGGAGTTAAATAAAAGGAGTAACTAAAAATAAGCAAATATAAAAGGAGTTAAAAAAAAGGAGTTAACAAATAAGGAGTTAACAAAAAAGAAGCAAACATAAAAGGAGTTAACAAAAAAGGAGTTAACAAAAAAGAAGCAAATATAATAGGTGTTAACAAAAAAAGAGTTAACAAAAAAGAAGTAAACAAAAAAAGAGTTAACAAAAAAGAAGTTAACAAAAAAAGAGTTAACAAAAAAGAAGCAAATATAAAAGGAGTTAACAAAAAAGAAGTTAACAAATAAGGAGTTAACAAAAAAGAAGCAAACATAAAAGGAGTTAACAAAAAAAGAGTAAGCAAAAAAGGAGTAAACAAAAAAGAATCAAATATAAAAGGAGTTAACAAAAAAGGAGTTAACAAAAAAGGAGTAAACAAAAAAGGAGTAAACAAAAAAGGAGTTAACAAAAAAGAAGCAAATATAAAAGGAGTTAACAAAAAAGAATCAAATATAAAAGGAGTTAACAATTAAAGAGTTAACAAAAAAGTAGTTAACAAAAAAGGAGTTAACAAAAAAGGAGTAAACAAAAAAGGAGTAAACAAAAAAGAAGTTAACAAAAAAAAAGCAAATATAAAAGGAGTAAACAAAAAAGGAGTTAACAAAAAAGGAGTTAACAAAAAAGAAGCAAATATAAAAGGAGTTTACAAAAAAGGAGTAAACAAAAAAAGAGTAAACAAAAAAGGAGTTAAATAAAAGAAGCAAATATAAAAGGAGTTAACAAAAAAGGAGTTAACAAAAAAGGAGTAAACAAAAAAGGAGTAAACAAAAAAGGTGTAAACAAAAAAGAAGCAAATATAAAAGGAGTTAACAAAGAAGGAGTTAACAAATAAGGAGTAAGCAAAAAAGAAGCAAACAAAAAAGGAGTTAACAAAAAAGAAGCAAATATAAAAGGAGTTAACAAAAAAGAAGCAAATATAAAAGGAGTTAACAAAAAAGGAGTTGACAAATGAGGAGTAAACAAAAAAGGAGTTAACAAAAAAGAAGCAAATATAAAACGAGTTAACAAAAAAGGAGTTAACAAAGAAGGAGTAAACAAAAAAGGAGTTAACAAAAAAGAAGCAAATATAAAAGGAGTTAACAAAAAAGGAGTTAACAAAAAAGGAGTAAACAAAAAAGGAGTTAAAAAAAGAAGCAAATATAAAAGGAGTTAACAAAAAAGGAGTTAACAAAAAAGAAGCAAATATAAAAGGAGTAAATAAAAAAGGAGTTAACAAAAAAGAAGCAAATATAAAAGGAGTTAACAAAAAAGGAGTTAAAAAAAGGAGTTACATAAAAGAAGCAAATATAAAAGGAGTTAACAAAAAAGGAGTCAACAAAAAAGGAGTAAAAAAAAGGAGTTAACAAAAAAGAAGCAAATATAAAAGGAGTTAACAAAAAAGGAGTAAACAAAAATGGAGTAAACAAAAAAAGGAATAAAAAAAAGAAGCAAATATAAAAGGAGTTAACAAAAAAGGATAAACAAAAAAGAAGTAAACAAAAAAGAAGCAAATATAAAAGGAGTTAACAAAAAACGAGTAAACAAAAAAGGAGTTAACAAAAATGAAGTTAACAAAATAGAGTAACAAAAAAGTAGCAAATATAAATGGAGTAAACAAAAAAGGAGTTAACAAAAAAGAAGGAAATATAAGATGAGTAAACAAAAAAGGAGTTAACTAATAAGGAGTTAACAAAAAAGAAGCAAACATAAAAGGAGTAAACAAAAAAGGAGTTAACAAATAACAAGCAAATATAAAAGGAGTAAACAAAAAAGGAGTAAACAAAAAAGAAGCAAATATAAATGGAGTTAACAAAAAAGAAGGAAATATAAAAAGAGTTAACAAAAAAGAAGCAAATATAAAAGGGAGTAAACAAAAAAACAGTAAACAAAAAAGGAGTTAACAAAAAAGAAGCAAATATAAAAGGAGTTAACAAAAAAGGAGTTTACAAAAAAGGAGTAAATAAAAAAGGAGTTAACAAAAAAGAGAAACAAAAAGGAAGCAAATATAAAAGGAGTTAAAAAAAGGAGTAAACAAAAAAGGAGTAAAAAAAGGAGTTAACAAAAAAGAAGCAAATATAAAACGAGTAAACAAAAAAGGAGTAAACAAAAATGGAGAAAAGAAAAAAGGAGTTATAAAAAAGAAGCAAATATAAAAGGAGTTAACAAAAAAGGAGGAAAAAAAAGGAGCAAACAAAAAAGATGCAATTATTAAACGAGTAAACAAAAAAGAAGTAACCAAAAAAGGAGTTAACAAGAAAGGAGTTAAATAAAAAAAGTAACAAAAAAGAAGCAAATATAAAAGGAGTTAACAATTAAGGAGTTAACAAAAAAGTAGTTAACAAAAAAGGAGTTAACAAAAAAGGAGTCACAAAAAAGGAGTAAACAAAAAAAAGTTAACAAAAAAGAAGCAAATATAAAAGGAGCAAACAAAAAAGGAGTTAACAAAAAGGAGTTCACAAAAAAGGAGTTAACAAAAAAGAAGCAAATATAAAAGGAGTTAACAAAAAAGGAGTAAACAAAAAAAGAGTAAACAAAAAAGGAGTTAAATAAAAGAAGCAAATATAAAAGGAGTTAACAAAAAAGTAGTTAACAAAAAAGGAGTAAACAAAAAAGGAGTAAACAAAAAAGGTGTAAACAAAAAAGAAGCAAATATAAAAGGAGTTAACAAAGAAGGAGTTAACAAATAAGGAGTAAGCAAAAAAGAAGCAAACAAAAAAGGAGTAAACAAAAAATAAGCAAATATAAAAGGAGTTAAAAAAAAAGAAGCAAATATAAAAGGAGTTAACAAAAAAGGAGTTGACAAATGAGGAGTAAACAAAAAAGGAGTTAACAAAAAAGAAGCAAATATAAAAGGAGTTTACAAAAAAGGAGTAAACAAAGAAGGAGTAAACAAAAAAGGAGTTAACAAAAAAGAAGCAAATATAAAAGGAGTTAACAAAAAAGGAGTTAACAAAAAAGGAGTAAACAAAAAAGGAGTTAAAAAAAGAAGCAAATATAAAAGGAGTTAACAAAAAAGAAGCAAATATAAAAGGAGTAAATAAAAAAGGAGTTAACAAAAAAGAAGCAAATATAAAAGGAGTTAACAAAAAAGGAGTTAAAAAAAGGAGTTACATAAAAGAAGCAAATATAAAAGGAGTTAACAAAAAAGGAGTAAACAAAAAAGGAGTAAAAAAAAAGAGTTAACAAAAAAGAAGCAAATATAAAAGGAGTTAACAAAAAAGGAGTAAACAAAAATGGAGTAAACAAAAAAAGGAGTTAAAAAAAAAGAAGCAAATATTAAAGGAGTTACCAAAAAAGGATAAACAAAAAAGGAGTAAACAAAAAAAAAAGCAAATGTAAAAGGAGTTAACAAAAAACGAGTAAACAAAAAAGGAGTTAACAAAAATGGAGTTAACAAAATAGAGTAACAAAAAAGAAGCAAATATAAATGGAGTAAACAAAAAAGGAGTTAACAAAAAAGAAGCAAATATAAAAGGAGTAAACAAAAAAAGAGTAAACAAATAAGGAGTTAATAAAAAAGAAGCAAACATAAAAGGAGTAAACAAAAAAGGAGTTAACAAATAACAAGCAAATATAAATGGAGCTTACAAAAAAGGAGTAAACAAAAATGGAGTAAACAAAAAAGGAGTAAATAAAAAAGGAGTTAACAAAAAAGAAGCAAATATAAAAGGAGTTAACAAACGAAGGCAAATATAAAAGGAGTTAACAAAAAAGGAGTTAACAAAAAAGAAGTAAACAAAAAAAGAGTAAACATAAAAGGAGTTAACAAAAAAAAGCAAATATAAAAGGAGTTAACAAAAAAAGAGTTAACAAAAAAGGAGTAAACAAAAAGAAGCAAATATAAATGGAGTTAACAAAAAAGAAGGAAATATAAAAAGAGTTAACAAAAAAGAAGCAAATATAAAAGGGAGTAAAGAAAAAAGTAGTAAACAAAAAAGGAGTTAACAAAAAAGAAGCAAATATAAAAGGAGTTAACAAAAAAGGAGTTTACAAAAAAGGAGTAAATAAAAAAGGAGTTAAAAAAAAAGAAAACTATATAAAAGGAGTTAACAAAAAAGGAATTAATAAAAAAGAGACACAAAAAGAAAGCAAATATAAAAGGAGTTAAAAAAAGGAGTAAACAAAAAAGGAGTAAAAAAAGGAGTTAACAAAAAAGAAGCAAATATAAAACGAGTTAACAAAAAAGGAGTAAACAAAAATGGAGTTAACAAAAAAGGAGTTAAAAAAAACAAGCAAATATAAAAAGAGTTAACTAAAAAGGAGGAAAAAAAAGGAGTAACCAAAAAAGATGCAATTATAAAAGGAGTTAACAAAAAAGAAGTAACCAAAAAAGGAGTTAACAAAAAAGGAGTTAAATAAAAGGAGTAACTAAAAATAAGCAAATATAAAAGGAGTTAAAAAAAAGGAGTTAACAAATAAGGAGTTAACAAAAAAGAAGCAAACATAAAAGGAGTTAACAAAAAAGGAGTTAACAAAAAAGAAGCAAATATAATAGGTGTTAACAAAAAAAGAGTTAACAAAAAAGAAGTAAACAAAAAAAGAGTTAACAAAAAAGAAGTTAACAAAAAAAGAGTTAACAAAAAAGAAGCAAATATAAAAGGAGTTAACAAAAAAGAAGTTAACAAATAAGGAGTTAACAAAAAAGAAGCAAACATAAAAGGAGTTAACAAAAAAAGAGTAAGCAAAAAAGGAGTAAACAAAAAAGAAGCAAATATAAAAGGAGTTAACAAAAAAGGAGTTAACAAAAAAGGAGTAAACAAAAAAGGAGTAAACAAAAAAGGAGTTAACAAAAAAGAAGCAAATATAAAAGGAGTTAACAAAAAAGAATCAAATATAAAAGGAGTTAACAATTAAAGAGTTAACAAAAAAGTAGTTAACAAAAAAGGAGTTAACAAAAAAGGAGTAAACAAAAAAGGAGTAAACAAAAAAGAAGTTAACAAAAAAGAAGCAAATATAAAAGGAGTAAACAAAAAAGGAGTTAACAAAAAAGGAGTTAACAAAAAAGAAGCAAATATAAAAGGAGTTTACAAAAAAGGAGTAAACAAAAAAAGAGTAAACAAAAAAGGAGTTAAATAAAAGAAGCAAATATAAAAGGAGTTAACAAAAAAGGAGTTAACAAAAAAGGAGTAAACAAAAAAGGAGTAAACAAAAAAGGTGTAAACAAAAAAGAAGCAAATATAAAAGGAGTTAACAAAGAAGGAGTTAACAAATAAGGAGTAAGCAAAAAAGAAGCAAACAAAAAAGGAGTTAACAAAAAAGAAGCAAATATAAAAGGAGTTAACAAAAAAGAAGCAAATATAAAAGGAGTTAACAAAAAAGGAGTTGACAAATGAGGAGGAAACAAAAAAGGAGTTAACAAAAAAGAAGCAAATATAAAACGAGTTAACAAAAAAGGAGTTAACAAAGAAGGAGTAAACAAAAAAGGAGTTAACAAAAAAGAAGCAAATATAAAAGGAGTTAACAAAAAAGGAGTTAACAAAAAAGGAGTAAACAAAAAAGGAGTTAAAAAAAGAAGCAAATATAAAAGGAGTTAACAAAAAAGGAGTTAACAAAAAAGGAGCAAATATAAAAGGAGTAAATAAAAAAGGAGTTAACAAAAAAGAAGCAAATATAAAAGGAGTTAACAAAAAAGGAGTTAAAAAAAGGAGTTACATAAAAGAAGCAAATATAAAAGGAGTTAACAAAAAAGGAGTCAACAAAAAAGGAGTAAAAAAAAGGAGTTAACAAAAAAGAAGCAAATATAAAAGGAGTTAACAAAAAAGGAGTACACAAAAATGGAGTAAACAAAAAAAGGAATAAAAAAAAGAAGCAAATATAAAAGGAGTTAACAAAAAAGGATAAACAAAAAAGAAGTAAACAAAAAAGAAGCAAATATAAAAGGAGTTAACAAAAAACGAGTAAACAAAAAAGGAGTTAACAAAAATGAAGTTAACAAAATAGAGTAACAAAAAAGTAGCAAATATAAATGGAGTAAACAAAAAAGGAGTAAAAAAAAGGAGTTAACAAAAAAGAAGCAAATATAAAAGGAGTTAACAAAAAAGGAGTACACAAAAATGGAGTAAACAAAAAAAGGAATAAAAAAAAGAAGCAAATATAAAAGGAGTTAACAAAAAAGGATAAACAAAAAAGAAGTAAACAAAAAAGAAGCAAATATAAAAGGAGTTAACAAAAAACGAGTAAACAAAAAAGGAGTTAACAAAAATGAAGTTAACAAAATAGAGTAACAAAAAAGTAGCAAATATAAATGGAGTAAACAAAAAAGGAGTTAACAAAAAAGAAGCAAATATAAAAGGAGTAAACAAAAAAGGAGTTAAGAAATAAGGAGTTAACAAAAAAGAAGCAAACATAAAAGGAGTAAACAAAAAAGGAGTTAACAAATAACAAGCAAATATAAAAGGAGTAAACAAAAAAGGAGTAAATAAAAAAGGAGTTAACAAAAAAGAAGCAAATATAAAAGGAGTTAACAAACGAAGGCATATATAAAAGGGGTTAACAAAAAAGGAGTTAACAAAAAAGGAGTAAACAAAAAAGGAGTAAACATAAAAGGAGTTAACAAAAATAAAAAGCAAATATAAAAGGAGTTAACAAAAAAGGAGGAAAAAAAAGGAGCAAACAAAAAAGATGCAATTATTAAACGAGTAAACAAAAAAGAAGTAACCAAAAAAGGAGTTAACAAGAAAGGAGTTAAATAAAAAAAGTAACAAAAAAGAAGCAAATATAAAAGGAGTTAACAATTAAGGAGTTAACAAAAAAGTAGTTAACAAAAAAGGAGTTAACAAAAAAGGAGTCACAAAAAAGGAGTAAAAAAAAAAAAGTTAACAAAAAAGAAGCAAATATAAAAGGAGCAAACAAAAAAGGAGTTAACAAAAAGGAGTTAACAAAAAAGGAGTTAACAAAAAAGAAGCAAATATAAAAGGAGTTAACAAAAAAGGAGTAAACAAAAAAAGAGTAAACAAAAAAGGAGTTAAATAAAAGAAGCAAATATAAAAGGAGTTAACAAAAAAGTAGTTAACAAAAAAGGAGTAAACAAAAAAGGAGTAAACAAAAAAGGTGTAAACAAAAAAGAAGCAAATATAAAAGGAGTTAACAAAGAAGGAGTTAACAAATAAGGAGTAAGCAAAAAAGAAGCAAACAAAAAAGGAGTTAACAAAAAAGAAGCAAATATAAAAGGAGTTAAAAAAAAAGAAGCAAATATAAAAGGAGTTAACAAAAAAGGAGTTGACAAATGAGGAGGAAACAAAAAAGGAGTTAACAAAAAAGAAGCAAATATAAAAGGAGTAAACAAAAAAGGAGTAAACAAAGAAGGAGTAAACAAAAAAGGAGTTAACAAAAAAGAAGCAAATATAAAAGGAGTTAACAAAAAAGGAGTTAACAAAAAAGGAGTAAACAAAAAAGGAGTTAAAAAAAGAAGCAAATATAAAAGGAGTTAACAAAAAAGAAGCAAATATAAAAGGAGTAAATAAAAAAGGAGTTAACAAAAAAGAAGCAAATATAAAAGGAGTTAACAAAAAAGGAGTTAAAAAAAGGAGTTACATAAAAGAAGCAAATATAAAAGGAGTTAACAAAAAAGGAGTAAACAAAAAAGGAGTAAAAAAAAAGAGTTAACAAAAAAGAAGCAAATATAAAAGGAGTTAACAAAAAAGGAGTAAACAAAAATGGAGTAAACAAAAAAAGGAGTTAAAAAAAAAGAAGCAAATATTAAAGGAGTTACCAAAAAAGGATAAACAAAAAAGGAGTAAACAAAAAAAAAGCAAATATAAAAGGAGTTAACAAAAAACGAGTAAACAAAAAAGGAGTTAACAAAAATGGAGTTAACAAAATAGAGTAACAAAAAAGAAGCAAATATAAATGGAGTAAACAAAAAAGGAGTTAACAAAAAAGAAGCAAATATAAAAGGAGTAAACAAAAAAAGAGTAAACAAATAAGGAGTTAATAAAAAAGAAGCAAACATAAAAGGAGTAAACAAAAAAGGAGTTAACAAATAACAAGCAAATATAAATGGAGCTTACAAAAAAGGAGTAAACAAAAATGGAGTAAACAAAAAAGGAGTAAATAAAAAAGGAGTTAACAAAAAAGAAGCAAATATAAAAGGAGTTAACAAACGAAGGCAAATATAAAAGGAGTTAACAAAAAAGGAGTTAACAAAAAAGAAGTAAACAAAAAAAGAGTAAACATAAAAGGAGTTAACAAAAAAAAGCAAATATAAAAGGAGTTAACAAAAAAAGAGTTAACAAAAAAGGAGTAAACAAAAAGAAGCAAATATAAATGGAGTTAACAAAAAAGAAGGAAATATAAAAAGAGTTAACAAAAAAGAAGCAAATATAAAAGGGAGTAAAGAAAAAAGTAGTAAACAAAAAAGGAGTTAACAAAAAAGAAGCAAATATAAAAGGAGTTAACAAAAAAGGAGTTTACAAAAAAGGAGTAAATAAAAAAGGAGTTAAAAAAAAAGAAAACTATATAAAAGGAGTTAACAAAAAAGGAATTAATAAAAAAGAGACACAAAAAGAAAGCAAATATAAAAGGAGTTAAAAAAAGGAGTAAACAAAAAAGGAGTAAAAAAAGGAGTTAACAAAAAAGAAGCAAATATAAAACGAGTTAACAAAAAAGGAGTAAACAAAAATGGAGTTAACAAAAAAGGAGTTAAAAAAAACAAGCAAATATAAAAAGAGTTAACTAAAAAGGAGGAAAAAAAAGGAGTAACCAAAAAAGATGCAATTATAAAAGGAGTTAACAAAAAAGAAGTAACCAAAAAAGGAGTTAACAAAAAAGGAGTTAAATAAAAGGAGTAACTAAAAATAAGCAAATATAAAAGGAGTTAAAAAAAAGGAGTTAACAAATAAGGAGTTAACAAAAAAGAAGCAAACATAAAAGGAGTTAACAAAAAAGGAGTTAACAAAAAAGAAGCAAATATAATAGGTGTTAACAAAAAAAGAGTTAACAAAAAAGAAGTAAACAAAAAAAGAGTTAACAAAAAAGGAGTTAACAAAAAAAGAGTTAACAAAAAAGAAGCAAATATAAAAGGAGTTAACAAAAAAGAAGTTAACTAATAAGGAGTTAACAAAAAAGAAGCAAACATAAAAGGAGTTAACAAAAAAGGAATAAACAAAAAAGGAGTAAACAAAAAAGAAGCAAATATAAAAGGAGTTAACAAAAAAGGAGTTAACAAAAAAGGAGTAAACAAAAAAGGAGTAAACAAAAAAGGAGTTAACAAAGAAGAAGCAAATATAAAAGAAGATAACAAAAAAGAAGCAAATAGAAAAGGAGTTAACAAATAAAGAGTTAACAAAAAAGTAGTTAACAAAAAAGGAGTTAACAAAAAAGGAGTAAACAAAAAAGGAGTAAACAAAAAAGAAGTTAACAAAAAAAAAGCAAATATAAAAGGAGTAAACAAAAAAGGAGTTAACAAAAAAGGAGTTAACAAAAAAGAAGCAAATATAAAAGGAGTTAACAAAAAAGGAGTAAACAAAAAAAGAGTAAACAAAAAAGGAGTTAAATAAAAGAAGCAAATATAAAAGGAGTTAACAAAAAAGGAGTTAACAAAAAAGGAGTAAACAAAAAAGGAGTAAACAAAAAAGGAGTAAACAAAAAAGAAGCAAATATAAAAGGAGTTAACAAAAAAGGAGTTAACAAATAAGGAGTTAACAAAAAAGAAGCAAACAAAAAAGGAGTTAACAAAAAAGAAGCAAATATAAAAGGAGTTAACAAAAAAGAAGCAAATATAAAAGGAGTTAACAAAAAAGGAGTTGACAAATGAGGAGTAAACAAAAAAGGAGTTAACAAAAAAGAAGCAAATATAAAACGAGTTAACAAAAAAGGAGTTAACAAAGAAGGAGTAAACAAAAAAGGAGTTAACAAAAAAGAAGCAAATATAAAAGGAGTTAACAAAAAAGGAGTTAACAAAAAAGGAGTAAACAAAAAAGGAGTTAAAAAAAGAAGCAAATATAAAAGGAGTTAACAAAAAAGGAGTTAACAAAAAAGGAGCAAATATAAAAGGAGTTAACAAAAAAGGAGTTAACAAAAAAGAAGCAAATATAAAAGGAGTTAACAAAAAAGGAGTTAAAAAAAGGAGTTACATAAAAGAAGCAAATATAAAAGGAGTTAACAAAAAAGGAGTCAACAAAAAAGGAGTAAAAAAAAGGAGTTAACAAAAAAGAAGCAAATATAAAAGGAGTTAACAAAAAAGGAGTACACAAAAATGGAGTAAACAAAAAAAGGAATAAAAAAAAGAAGCAAATATAAAAGGAGTTAACAAAAAAGGATAAACAAAAAAGAAGTAAACAAAAAAGAAGCAAATATAAAAGGAGTTAACAAAAAACGAGTAAACAAAAAAGGAGTTAACAAAAATGAAGTTAACAAAATAGAGTAACAAAAAAGTAGCAAATATAAATGGAGTAAACAAAAAAGGAGTTAACAAAAAAGAAGCAAATATAAAAGGAGTAAACAAAAAAGGAGTTAAGAAATAAGGAGTTAACAAAAAAGAAGCAAACATAAAAGGAGTAAACAAAAAAGGAGTTAACAAATAACAAGCAAATATAAAAGGAGTAAACAAAAAAGGAGTAAATAAAAAAGGAGTTAACAAAAAAGAAGCAAATATAAAAGGAGTTAACAAACGAAGGCATATATAAAAGGGGTTAACAAAAAAGGAGTTAACAAAAAAGGAGTAAACAAAAAAGGAGTAAACATAAAAGGAGTTAACAAAAATAAAAAGCAAATATAAAAGGAGTTAACAAAAAAGGAGGAAAAAAAAGGAGCAAACAAAAAAGATGCAATTATTAAACGAGTAAACAAAAAAGAAGTAACCAAAAAAGGAGTTAACAAGAAAGGAGTTAAATAAAAAAAGTAACAAAAAAGAAGCAAATATAAAAGGAGTTAACAATTAAGGAGTTAACAAAAAAGTAGTTAACAAAAAAGGAGTTAACAAAAAAGGAGTCACAAAAAAGGAGTAAACAAAAAAAAGTTAACAAAAAAGAAGCAAATATAAAAGGAGCAAACAAAAAAGGAGTTAACAAAAAGGAGTTCACAAAAAAGGAGTTAACAAAAAAGAAGCAAATATAAAAGGAGTTAACAAAAAAGGAGTAAACAAAAAAAGAGTAAACAAAAAAGGAGTTAAATAAAAGAAGCAAATATAAAAGGAGTTAACAAAAAAGTAGTTAACAAAAAAGGAGTAAACAAAAAAGGAGTAAACAAAAAAGGTGTAAACAAAAAAGAAGCAAATATAAAAGGAGTTAACAAAGAAGGAGTTAACAAATAAGGAGTAAGCAAAAAAGAAGCAAACAAAAAAGGAGTTAACAAAAAAGAAGCAAATATAAAAGGAGTTAAAAAAAAGAAGCAAATATAAAAGGAGTTAACAAAAAAGGAGTTGACAAATGAGGAGGAAACAAAAGAGGAGTTAACAAAAAAGAAGCAAATATAAAAGGAGTTTACAAAAAAGGAGTAAACAAAGAAGGAGTAAACAAAAAAGGAGTTAACAAAAAAGAAGCAAATATAAAAGGAGTTAACAAAAAAGGAGTTAACAAAAAAGGAGTAAACAAAAAAGGAGTTAAAAAAAGAAGCAAATATAAAAGGAGTTAACAAAAAAGAAGCAAATATAAAAGGAGTAAATAAAAAAGGAGTTAACAAAAAAGAAGCAAATATAAAAGGAGTTAACAAAAAAGGAGTTAAAAAAAGGAGTTACATAAAAGAAGCAAATATAAAAGGAGTTAACAAAAAAGGAGTAAACAAAAAAGGAGTAAAAAAAAAGAGTTAACAAAAAAGAAGCAAATATAAAAGGAGTTAACAAAAAAGGAGTAAACAAAAATGGAGTAAACAAAAAAAGGAGTTAAAAAAAAAGAAGCAAATATTAAAGGAGTTACCAAAAAAGGATAAACAAAAAAGGAGTAAACAAAAAAAAAAGCAAATATAAAAGGAGTTAACAAAAAACGAGTAAACAAAAAAGGAGTTAACAAAAATGGAGTTAACAAAATAGAGTAACAAAAAAGAAGCAAATATAAATGGAGTAAACAAAAAAGGAGTTAACAAAAAAGAAGCAAATATAAAAGGAGTAAACAAAAAAAGAGTAAACAAATAAGGAGTTAACAAAAAAGAAGCAAACATAAAAGGAGTAAACAAAAAAGGAGTTAACAAATAACAAGCAAATATAAATGGAGCTTACAAAAAAGGAGTAAACAAAAATGGAGTAAACAAAAAAGGAGTAAATAAAAAAGGAGTTAACAAAAAAGAAGCAAATATAAAAGGAGTTAACAAACGAAGGCAAATATAAAAGGAGTTAACAAAAAAGGAGTTAACAAAAAAGGAGTAAACAAAAAAAGAGTAAACATAAAAGGAGTTAACAAAAAAAAGCAAATATAAAAGGAGTTAACAAAAAAAGAGTTAACAAAAAAGGAGTAAACAAAAAGAAGCAAATATAAATGGAGTTAACAAAAAAGAAGGAAATATAAAAAGAGTTAACAAAAAAGAAGCAAATATAAAAGGGAGTAAAGAAAAAAGTAGTAAACAAAAAAGGAGTTAACAAAAAAGAAGCAAATATAAAAGGAGTTAACAAAAAAGGAGTTTACAAAAAAGGAGTAAATAAAAAAGGAGTTAAAAAAAAAGAAAACTATATAAAAGGAGTTAACAAAAAAGGAATTAATAAAAAAGAGACACAAAAAGAAAGCAAATATAAAAGGAGTTAAAAAAAGGAGTAAACAAAAAAGGAGTAAAAAAAGGAGTTAACAAAAAAGAAGCAAATATAAAACGAGTTAACAAAAAAGGAGTAAACAAAAATGGAGTTAACAAAAAAGGAGTTAAAAAAAACAAGCAAATATAAAAAGAGTTAACTAAAAAGGAGGAAAAAAAAGGAGTAACCAAAAAAGATGCAATTATAAAAGGAGTTAACAAAAAAGAAGTAACCAAAAAAGGAGTTAACAAAAAAGGAGTTAAATAAAAGGAGTAACTAAAAATAAGCAAATATAAAAGGAGTTAAAAAAAAGGAGTTAACAAATAAGGAGTTAACAAAAAAGAAGCAAACATAAAAGGAGTTAACAAAAAAGGAGTTAACAAAAAAGAAGCAAATATAATAGGTGTTAACAAAAAAAGAGTTAACAAAAAAGAAGTAAACAAAAAAAGAGTTAACAAAAAAGAAGTTAACAAAAAAAGAGTTAACAAAAAAGAAGAAAATATAAAAGGAGTTAACAAAAAAGAAGTTAACAAATAAGGAGTTAACAAAAAAGAAGCAAACATAAAAGGAGTTAACAAAAAAGGAATAAGCAAAAAAGGAGTAAACAAAAAAGAATCAAATATAAAAGGAGTTAACAAAAAAGGAGTTAACAAAAAAGGAGTAAACAAAAAAGGAGTAAACAAAAAAGGAGTTAACAAAAAAGAAGCAAATATAAAAGGAGTTAACAAAAAAGAATCAAATATAAAAGGAGTTAACAATTAAAGAGTTAACAAAAAAGTAGTTAACAAAAAAGGAGTTAACAAAAAAGGAGTAAACAAAAAAGGAGTAAACAAAAAAGAAGTTAACAAAAAAAAAGCAAATATAAAAGGAGTAAACAAAAAAGGAGTTAACAAAAAAGGAGTTAACAAAAAAGAAGCAAATATAAAAGGAGTTTACAAAAAAGGAGTAAACAAAAAAAGAGTAAACAAAAAAGGAGTTAAATAAAAGAAGCAAATATAAAAGGAGTTAACAAAAAAGGAGTTAACAAAAAAGGAGTAAACAAAAAAGGAGTAAACAAAAAAGGTGTAACCAAAAAAGAAGCAAATATAAAAGAAGATAACAAAAAAGAAGTTAACAAAAAAGGAGTAAGCAAAAAAGAAGCAAACAAAAAAGGAGTTAACAAAAAAGAAGCAAATATAAAAGGAGTTAACAAAAAAGAAGCAAATATAAAAGGAGTTAACAAAAAAGGAGTTGACAAATGAGGAGGAAACAAAAAAGGAGTTAACAAAAAAGAAGCAAATATAAAACGAGTTAACAAAAAAGGAGTTAACAAAGAAGGAGTAAACAAAAAAGGAGTTAACAAAAAAGAAGCAAATATAAAAGGAGTTAACAAAAAAGGAGTTAACAAAAAAGGAGTAAACAAAAAAGGAGTTAAAAAAAGAAGCAAATATAAAAGGAGTTAACAAAAAAGGAGTTAACAAAAAAGGAGCAAATATAAAAGGAGTTAACAAAAAAGGAGTTAACAAAAAAGAAGCAAATATAAAAGGAGTTAACAAAAAAGGAGTTAAAAAAAGGAGTTACATAAAAGAAGCAAATATAAAAGGAGTTAACAAAAAAGGAGTCAACAAAAAAGGAGTAAAAAAAAGGAGTTAACAAAAAAGAAGCAAATATAAAAGGAGTTAACAAAAAAGGAGTACACAAAAATGGAGTAAACAAAAAAAGGAATAAAAAAAAGAAGCAAATATAAAAGGAGTTAACAAAAAAGGATAAACAAAAAAGAAGTAAACAAAAAAGAAGCAAATATAAAAGGAGTTAACAAAAAACGAGTAAACAAAAAAGGAGTTAACAAAAATGAAGTTAACAAAATAGAGTAACAAAAAAGTAGCAAATATAAATGGAGTAAACAAAAAAGGAGTTAACAAAAAAGAAGCAAATATAAAAGGAGTAAACAAAAAAGGAGTTAAGAAATAAGGAGTTAACAAAAAAGAAGCAAACATAAAAGGAGTAAACAAAAAAGGAGTTAACAAATAACAAGCAAATATAAAAGGAGTAAACAAAAAAGGAGTAAATAAAAAAGGAGTTAACAAAAAAGAAGCAAATATAAAAGGAGTTAACAAACGAAGGCATATATAAAAGGGGTTAACAAAAAAGGAGTTAACAAAAAAGGAGTAAACAAAAAAGGAGTAAACATAAAAGGAGTTAACAAAAATAAAAAGCAAATATAAAAGGAGTTAACAAAAAAAGAGTTAACAAAAAAGGAGTAAACAAAAAAGAAGCAAATATAAATGGAGTTAACAAAAAAGAAGGAAATATAAAAAGAGTTAACAAAAAAGAAGCAAATATAAAAGGGAGTAAACAAAAAAACAGTAAACAAAAAAGGAGTTTACAAAAAAGAAGCAAATATAAAAGGAGTTAACAAAAAAGGAGTTTACAAAAAAGGAGTAAATAAAAAAGGAGTTAACAAAAAAGAGAAACAAAAAGGAAGCAAATATAAATGGAGTTAAAAAAAGTTGTAAACAAAAAAGGAGTAAAAAAGGAGTTAACAAAAAAGAAGCAAATATAAAACGAGTTAACAAAAAAGGAGTAAACAAAAATGGAGAAAAGAAAAAAGGAGTTATAAAAAAGAAGCAAATATAAAAGGAGTTAACAAAAAAGGAGGAAAAAAAAGGAGCAAACAAAAAAGATGCAATTATTAAACGAGTAAACAAAAAAGAAGTAACCAAAAAAGGAGTTAACAAGAAAGGAGTTAAATAAAAAAAGTAACAAAAAAGAAGCAAATATAAAAGGAGTTAAAAAAAAAGTTAACAAATAAGGAGTAAACAAAAAAGAAGCAAATATACAAGGATTTAACAAAAAAGGAGTTAACAAAAAAGGAGTACACAAAAAAGAAGTCAACAAAAAGGAAGCCAATATAAAAGGAGTAAACAAAAAAGGAGTAAACAAAAAAGGTGTAAACAAAAAAGAAGCAAATATAAAAGGAGTTAACAAAGAAGGAGTTAACAAATAAGGAGTAAGCAAAAAAGAAGCAAACAAAAAAGGAGTTAACAAAAAAGAAGCAAATATAAAAGGAGTTAACAAAAAAGAAGCAAATATAAAAGGAGTTAACAAAAAAGGAGTTGACAAATGAGGAGGAAACAAAAAAGGAGTTAACAAAAAAGAAGCAAATATAAAACGAGTTAACAAAAAAGGAGTTAACAAAGAAGGAGTAAACAAAAAAGGAGTTAACAAAAAAGAAGCAAATATAAAAGGAGTTAACAAAAAAGGAGTTAACAAAAAAGGAGTAAACAAAAAAGGAGTTAAAAAAAGAAGCAAATATAAAAGGAGTTAACAAAAAAGGAGTTAACAAAAAAGGAGCAAATATAAAAGGAGTAAATAAAAAAGGAGTTAACAAAAAAGAAGCAAATATAAAAGGAGTTAACAAAAAAGGAGTTAAAAAAAGGAGTTACATAAAAGAAGCAAATATAAAAGGAGTTAACAAAAAAGGAGTCAACAAAAAAGGAGTAAAAAAAAGGAGTTAACAAAAAAGAAGCAAATATAAAAGGAGTTAACAAAAAAGGAGTAAACAAAAATGGAGTAAACAAAAAAAGGAGTAAAAAAAAGAAGCAAATATAAAAGGAGTTAACAAAAAAGGATAAACAAAAAAGAAGTAAACAAAAAAGAAGCAAATATAAAAGGAGTTAACAAAAAACGAGTAAACAAAAAAGGAGTTAACAAAAATGAAGTTAACAAAATAGAGTAACAAAAAAGTAGCAAATATAAATGGAGTAAACAAAAAAGGAGTTAACAAAAAAGAAGCAAATATAAAAGGAGTAAACAAAAAAGGAGTTAAGAAATAAGGAGTTAACAAAAAAGAAGCAAACATAAAAGGAGTAAACAAAAAAGGAGTTAACAAATAACAAGCAAATATAAAAGGAGTAAACAAAAAAGGAGTAAATAAAAAAGGAGTTAACAAAAAAGAAGCAAATATAAAAGGAGTTAACAAACGAAGGCATATATAAAAGGGGTTAACAAAAAAGGAGTTAACAAAAAAGGAGTAAACAAAAAAGGAGTAAACATAAAAGGAGTTAACAAAAATAAAAAGCAAATATAAAAGGAGTTAACAAAAAAAGAGTTAACAAAAAAGGAGTAAACAAAAAAGAAGCAAATATAAATGGAGTTAACAAAAAAGAAGGAAATATAAAAAGAGTTAACAAAAAAGAAGCAAATATAAAAGGGAGTAAACAAAAAAACAGTAAACAAAAAAGGAGTTTACAAAAAAGAAGCAAATATAAAAGGAGTTAACAAAAAAGGAGTTTACAAAAAAGGAGTAAATAAAAAAGGAGTTAACAAAAAAGAGAAACAAAAAGGAAGCAAATATAAATGGAGTTAAAAAAAGGAGTAAACAAAAAAGGAGTAAAAAAGGAGTTAACAAAAAAGAAGCAAATATAAAACGAGTTAACAAAAAAGGAGTAAACAAAAATGGAGAAAAGAAAAAAGGAGTTATAAAAAAGAAGCAAATATAAAAGGAGTTAACAAAAAAGGAGGAAAAAAAAGGAGCAAACAAAAAAGATGCAATTATTAAACGAGTAAACAAAAAAGAAGTAACCAAAAAAGGAGTTAACAAGAAAGGAGTTAAATAAAAAAAGTAACAAAAAAGAAGCAAATATAAAAGGAGTTAAAAAAAAAGTTAACAAATAAGGAGTAAACAAAAAAGAAGCAAATATACAAGGATTTAACAAAAAAGGAGTTAACAAAAAAGGAGTACACAAAAAAGAAGTCAACAAAAAGGAAGCCAATATAAAAGGAGTTAACAAAAAAGGAGTTAACAAAAAAGGAGTAAACAAAAAACGAGACAACAAAAAGGAAGCCAATATAAAAGGAGTTAACAAAATAGGAGTAAAAAAAAGAAGTAAAAAAAAGGAGTTAACAATAAAGAAGCAAATATAAAAGGATTTAAAAAAAAGGAGTTAACAAAAAAGGAGTAAACAAAAAAAGAGTAAACAAAAAAGGAGTTAAATAAAAGAAGCAAATATAAAAGGAGTTAACAAAAAAGGAGTTAACAAAAAAGGAGTTCACAAAAAAGGAGTAAACAAAAAAGGTGTAAACAAAAAAGAAGCAAATATAAAAGGAGTTAACAAAGAAGGAGTTAACAAATAAGGAGTAAGCAAAAAAGAAGCAAACAAAAAAGTAGTTAACAAAAAAGAAGCAAATATAAAAGGATTTAACAAAAAAGAAGCAAATATAAAAGGAGTTAACAAAAAATGAGCTGACAAATGAGGAGGAAACAAAAAAGGAGTTAACAAAAAAGAAGCAAATATAAAAGGAGTTAACAAAAAAGGAGTTAACAAAGAAGGAGTAAACAAAAAAGGAGTTAACAAAAAAGAAGCAAATATAAAAGGAGTTAACAAAAAAGGAGTTAACAAAAAAGAAGCAAATATAAAAGGAGTTAACAAAAAAGGAGTTAACAAAGAAGGAGTAAACAAAAAAGGAGTTAACAAAAAAGAAGCAAATATAAAAGGAGTTAACAAAAAAGGAGTTAACAAAAAAGGAGTAAACAAAAAAGGAGTTAAAAAAAGAAGCAAATATAAAAGGAGTTAACAAAAAAGGAGTTAACAAAAAAGGAGCAAATATAAAAGAAGTAAATAAAAAAGGAGTTAACAAAAAAGAAGCAAATATAAAAGGAGTTAACAAAAAAGGAGTTAAAAAAAGGAGTTACATAAAAGAAGCAAATATAAAAGGAGTTAACAAAAAAGGAGTAAACAAAAAAGGAGTAAAAAAAAGGAGTTAACAAAAAAGAAGTAAATATAAAAGGAGTTAACAAAAAAGGAGTAAACAAAAATGGAGTAAACAAAAAAAGGAGTAAAAAAAAGAAGCAAATATAAAAGGAGTTAACAAAAAAGGATAAACAAAAAAGGAGTAAACAAAAAAGAAGCAAATATAAAAGGAGTTAACAAAAAACGAGTAAACAAAAAAGGAGTTAACAAAAATGAAGTTAACAAAATAGAGTAACAAAAAAGTAGCAAATATAAATGGAGTAAACAAAAAAGGAGTTAACAAAAAAGAAGCAAATATAAAAGGAGTAAACAAAAAAGGAGTTAAGAAATAAGGAGTTAACAAAAAAGAAGCAAACATAAAAGGAGTAAACAAAAAAGGAGTTAACAAATAACAAGCAAATATAAAAGGAGTAAACAAAAAAGGAGTAAATAAAAAAGGAGTTAACAAAAAAGAAGCAAATATAAAAGGAGTTAACAAACGAAGGCATATATAAAAGAGGTTAACAAAAAAGGAGTTAACAAAAAAGGAGTAAACAAAAAAGGAGTAAACATAAAAGGAGTTAACAAAAATAAAAAGCAAATATAAAAGGAGTTAACAAAAAAAAGAGTTAACAAAAAAGGAGTAAACAAAAAAGAAGCAAATATAAATGGAGTTAACAAAAAAGAAGGAAATATAAAAAGAGTTAACAAAAAAGAAGCAAATATAAAAGGGAGTAAACAAAAAAACAGTAAACAAAAAAGGAGTTAACAAAAAAGAAGCAAATATAAAAGGAGTTAACAAAAAAGGAGTTTACAAAAAAGGAGTAAATAAAAAAGGAGTTAACAAAAAAGAGAAACAAAAAGGAAGCAAATATAAAAGGAGTTAAAAAAAGGAGTAAACAAAAAAGGAGTAAAAAAAGGAGTTAACAAAAAAGAAGCAAATATAAAACGAGTAAACAAAAAAGGAGTAAACAAAAATGGAGAAAAGAAAAAAGGAGTTATAAAAAAGAAGCAAATATAAAAGGAGTTAACAAAAAAGGAGGAAAAAAAAGGAGCAAACAAAAAAGATGCAATTATTAAACGAGTAAACAAAAAAGAAGTAACCAAAAAAGGAGTTAACAAGAAAGGAGTTAAATAAAAAAAGTAACAAAAAAGAAGCAAATATAAAAGGAGTTAAAAAAAAAGTTAACAAATAAGGAGTTAACAAAAAAGAAGCAAATATACAAGGATTTAACAAAAAAGGAGTTAACAAAAAAGGAGTAAACAAAAAAGAAGTCAACAAAAAGGAAGCCAATATAAAAGGAGTTAACAAAAAAGGAGTTAACAAAAAAGGAGTAAACAAAAAACGAGACAACAAAAAGGAAGCCAATATAAAAGGAGTTAACAAAATAGGAGTAAAAAAAAGAAGTAAAAAAAAGGAGTTAACAATAAAGAAGGAAATATATAAGGAGTTAAAAAAAAAGGAGTAAACAAAAAAAGAGTAAACAAAAAAGGAGTTAAATAAAAGAAGCAAATATAAAAGGAGTTAACAAAAAAGGAGTTAACAAAAAAGGAGTTCACAAAAAAGGAGTAAACAAAAAAGGTGTAAACAAAAAAGAAGCAAATATAAAAGGAGTTAACAAAGAAGGAGTTAACAAATAAGGAGTAAGCAAAAAAGAAGCAAACAAAAAAGTAGTTAACAAAAAAGAAGCAAATATAAAAGGATTTAACAAAAAAGAAGCAAATATAAAAGGAGTTAACAAAAAATGAGCTGACAAATGAGGAGGAAACAAAAAAGTAGTTAACAAAAAAGAAGCAAATATAAAAGGAGTTAACAAAAAATGAGTTAACAAAGAAGGAGTAAACAAAAAAGGAGTTAACAAAAAAGAAGCAAATATAAAAGGAGTTAACAAAAAAGGAGTTAACAAAAAAGGAGTAAACAAAAAAGGAGTTAAAAAAAGAAGCAAATATAAAAGGAGTTAACAAAAAAGGAGTTAACAAAAAAGAAGCAAACATAAAAGGATTAAACAAAAAAGGAGTTAACTAAAAACAAGCAAATATAAAAGGAGTTAACAAAACAGGAGTAAACAAAAATGGAGTAAACAAAAAAGGAGTAAATAAAAAAGGAGTTAACAAAAAAGAAGCAAATATAAAAGGAGTAACACAAACGAAGGCAAATATAAAAGGAGTTAACAAAAAAGGAGTTAACAAAAAAGGAGTAAACAAAAAAGGAGTAAACATAAAAGGATTTAACAAAAAAAAAGCAAATATAAAAGGAGTTAACAAAAAAAGAGTTAACAAAAAAGGAGTAAACAAAAAAGAAGCAAATATAAATGGAGTTAACAAAAAAGAAGGAAATATAAAAAGAGTTAACAAAAAAGAAGCAAATATAAAAGGGAGTAAACAAAAAAGTAGTAAACAAAAAAGGAGTTAACAAAAAAGAAGCAAATATAAAAGGAGTTAACAAAAAAGGAGTTTACAAAAAAGGAGTAAATAAAAAAGGAGTTAACAAAAAAGAAGACTATATAAAAGGAGTTAACAAAAAAGGAGTTAACAAAAAAGAGAAACAAAAAGGAAGCAAATATAAATGGAGTTAAAAAAAGGAGTAAACAAAAAAGGAGTAAAAAAAGGAGTTAACAAAAAAGAAGCAAATATAAAACGAGTTAACAAAAAAGGAGTAAACAAAAATGGAGAAAAGAAAATAGGAGTTAAAAAAAAGAAGCAAATATAAAAGGAGTTAACAAAAAAGGAGGAAAAAAAGGAGTAAACAAAAAAAATGCAATTATAAAAGGAGTAAACAAATAAGAAGTAACCAAAAAAGGAGTTAACAGAAAAGGAGTTAAATAAAAGGAGTAACAAAAAAGAAGCAAATATGAAAGGAGTTAAAAAAACAGGAGTTAACAAATAAGGAGTTAACAAAAAAGAAGCAAACATAAAAGGAGTTAACAAAAAAGGAGTTAACAAAAAAGAAGCAAATATAAAAGGAGTTAACAAAAAAGTAGTTAACAAAAATGGAGTAAACAAAACAGGAGTTAAAAAAAAGAAGCAAATATAAAAGGAGTTAACAAATAAGGAGGAAAAAAAAGGAGTAAACAAAAAAGATGCAATTATAAAAGGAGTAAACAAAAAAGAAGTAACCAAAAAAGGAGTTAACAAAAAAGGAGTTAAATAAAAGGAGTAACAAAAAAGAAGCAAATATAAAAGGAGTTAAAAAAAAAGAGTTATCAAATACTGAGTTAACAAAAAAGAAGCAAACATAAAAGGAGTTAACAAAAAAGGAGTTAACAAAAAAGAAGCAAATATAAAAGGAGTTAACAAAAAAGTAGTTAACAAAAATGGAGTAAACAAAAAAGGAGTAAATAAAAAAGGAGTTAAAAAAAAGAAGTAAACAAAAAATGAGTTAACAAAAAAGGAGTTAACAAAAAAGAAGCGAATATACAAGGATTTAACAAAAAAAGAGTTCACAAAAAAGGAGTAAACAAAAAAGAATTCAACAAAAAGGAAGCCATTATCAAAGGACTTTACAAAAAAGGAGTTAACAAAAAAGGAGTAAACAAAAAAGGAGACAACAAAAAGGAAGCCAATATAAAAGGAGTTAACAAAATAGGAGTAAAAAAAAGGAGTAAAAAAAAGGAGTTAACAATAAAGAAGCAAATATAAAAAGAGTTAAAAAAAAGGAGTTAACAAAAAAGGAGTAAACAAAAAAAGAGTAAACAAAAAAGGATTTAAATTAAAGAAGCAAATATAAAAGGAGTTAACAAAAAAGGAGTTAACAAAAAGGAGTTTACAAAAAAGGAGTAAATAAAAAAGGAGTTAACAAAAAAGAGAAACAAAAAGGAAGCAAATATAAAAGGAGTTAAAAAAAGGAGTAAACAAAAAAGGAGTAAAAAAAGGAGTTAACAAAAAAGAAGCAAATATAAAACGAGTTAACAAAAAAGGAGTAAACAAAAATGGAGAAAAGAAAATAGGAGTTATAAAAAAGAAGCAAATATAAAAGGAGTTAACAAAAAAGGAGGAAAAAAAAGGAGCAAACAAAAAAGATGCAATTATAAAACGAGTAAACAAAAAAGAAGTAACCAAAAAAGGAGTTAACAAGAAAGGAGTTAAATAAAAAAAGTAACAAAAAAGAAGCAAATATAAAAGGACTTAAAAAAAAAGTTAACAAATAAGGAGTAAACAAAAAAGAAGCAAATATACAAGGATTTAACAAATAAGGAGTTAACAAAAAAGGAGTAAACAAAAAAGAAGTCAACAAAAAGGAAGCCAATATAAAAGGAGTTAACAAAAAAGGAGTTAACAAAAAAGGAGTAAACAAAAAACGAGACAACAAAAAGGAAGCCAATATAAAAGGAGTTAACAAAATAGGAGTAAAAAAAAGAAGTAAAAAAAAGGAGTTAACAATAAAGAAGCAAATATAAAAGGAGTTAAAAAAAAGGAGTTAACAAAAAAGGAGTAAACAAAAAAAGAGTAAACAAAAAAGGAGTTAAAAAAAAGAAGCAAATATAAAAGGAGTTAACAAAAAAGGAGGTAACAAAAAAGGAGTTCACAAAAAAGGAGTAAACAAAAAAGGTGTAAACAAAAAAGAAGCAAATATAATAGGAGTTAACAAAGAAGGAGTTAACAAATAAGGAGTAAGCAAAAAAGAAGCAAACAAAAAAGTAGTTAACAAAAAAGAAGCAAATATAAAAGGAGTTAACAAAAAATGAGCTGACAAATGAGGAGGAAACAAAAAAGGAGTTAACAAAAAAGAAGCAAATATAAAAGGAGTTAACAAAAAAGGAGTTAACAAAGAAGGAGTAAACAAAAAAGGAGTTAACAAAAAAAGAAGCAAATATAAAAGGAGTTAACAAAAAAGGAGTTAACAAAAAAGGAGTAAACAAAAAAGGAGTAAACAAAAAAGAAGCAAATATAAAAGGAGTTAACAAAAAAGGAGTTAACAAAAAAGATGCAAATATAAGATGAGTTAACAAAAAAGGAGTTAACAAAAAACAAGCAAATATAAAAGGAGTTAACAAAAAAAGGAGTAAACAAAAATGGAGTAAACAAAAAAGGAGTAATAAAAAAGGAGTTAACAAAAAAGAAGCAAATATAAAAGGAGTAACACAAACGAAGGCAAATATAAAAGGAGTTAACAAAAAAGGAGTTAACAAAAAAGGAGTAAACAAAAAAGGAGTAAACATAAAAGGATTTAACAAAAAAAAAGCAAATATAAAAGGAGTTAACAAAAAAAGAGTTAACAAAATAGGAGTAAACAAAAAAGAAGCAAATATAAATGGAGTTAACAAAAAAGAAGGAAATATAAAAAGAGTTAACAAAAAAGAAGCAAATATAAAAGGGAGTAAACAAAAAAGTAGTAAACAAAAAAGGAGTTAACAAAAAAGAAGCAAATATAAAAGGAGTTAACAAAAAAGGAGTTTACAAAAAAGGAGTAAATAAAAAAGGAGTTAACAAAAAAGAAGACTATATAAAAGGAGTTAACAAAAAAGGAGTTAACAAAAAAGAGAAACAAAAAGGAAGCAAATATAAATGGAGTTAAAAAAAGGAGTAAACAAAAAAGGAGTAAAAAAAGGAGTTAACAAAAAAGAAGCAAATATAAAACGAGTTAACAAAAAAGGAGTAAACAAAAATGGAGAAAAGAAAATAGGAGTTAAAAAAAAGAAGCAAATATAAAAGGAGTTAACAAAAAAGGAGGAAAAAAAGGAGTAAACAAAAAAAATGCAATTATAAAAGGAGTAAACAAATAAGAAGTAACCAAAAAAGGAGTTAACAGAAAAGGAGTTAAATAAAAGGAGTAACAAAAAAGAAGCAAATATAAGAAGAGTTAAAAAAACAGGAGTTAACAAATAAGGAGTTAACAAAAAAGAAGCAAACATAAAAGGAGTAAACAAAAAAGGAGTTAACAAAAAAGAAGCAAATATAAAAGGAGTTAACAAAAAAGTAGTTAACAAAAATGGAGTAAACAAAACAGGAGTTAAAAAAAAGAAGCAAATATAAAAGGAGTTAACAAATAAGGAGGAAAAAAAAGGAGTAAACAAAAAAGATGCAATTATAAAAGGAGTAAACAAAAAAGAAGTAACCAAAAAAGGAGTTAACAAAAAAGGAGTTAAATAAAAGGAGTAACAAAAAAGAAGCAAATATAAAAGGAGTTAAAAAAACAGGAGTTAACAAATAAGGAGTTAACAAAAAAGAAGCAAACATAAAAGGAGTAAACAAAAAAGGAGTTAACAAAAAAGAAGCAAATATAAAAGGAGTTAACAAAAAAGTAGTTAACAAAAATGGAGTAAACAAAACAGGAGTTAAAAAAAAGAAGCAAATATAAAAGGAGTTAACAAATAAGGAGGAAAAAAAAGGAGTAAACAAAAAAGATGCAATTATAAAAGGAGTAAACAAAAAAGAAGTAACCAAAAAAGGAGTTAACAAAAAAGGAGTTAAATAAAAGGAGTAACAAAAAAGAAGCAAATATAAAAGGAGTTAAAAAAAAAGAGTTAACAAATACTGAGTTAACAAAAAAGAAGCAAACATAAAAGGAGTTAACAAAAAAGGAGTTAACAAAAAAGAAGCAAATATAAAAGGAGTTAACAAAAAAGTAGTTAACAAAAATGGAGTAAACAAAAAAGGAGTAAATAAAAAAGGAGTTAAAAAAAAGAAGTAAACAAAAAATGAGTTAACAAAAAAGGAGTTAACAAAAAAGAAGCAAATATACAAGGATTTAACAAAAAAAGAGTTAACAAAAAGGGAGTAAACAAAAAAGAATTCAACAAAAAGGAAGCCATTATCAAAGGACTTTACAAAAAAGAAGTTAACAAAAAAGGAGTAAACAAAAAAGGAGACAACAAAAAGGAAGCCAATATAAAAGGAGTTAACAAAATAGGAGTAAAAAAAAGGAGTAAAAAAAAGGAGTTAACAATAAAGAAGCAAATATAAAAAGAGTTAAAAAAAAGGAGTTAACAAAAAAGGAGTAAACAAAAAAAGAGTAAACAAAAAAGGAGTTAAATTAAAGAAGCAAATATAAAAGGAGTTAACAAAAAAGGAGTTAACAAAAAGGAGTTTACAAAAAAGGAGTAAATAAAAAAGGAGTTAACAAAAAAGAGAAACAAAAAGGAAGCAAATATAAAAGGAGTTAAAAAAAGGAGTAAACAAAAAAGGAGTAAAAAAAGGAGTTAACAAAAAAAAAGCAAATATAAAACGAGTTAACAAAAAAGGAGTAAACAAAAATGGAGAAAAGAAAAAAGGAGTTATAAAAAAGAAGCAAATATAAAAGGAGTTAACAAAAAAGGAGGAAAAAAAAGGAGCAAACAAAAAAGATGCAATTATAAAACGAGTAAACAAAAAAGAAGTAACCAAAAAAGGAGTTAACAAGAAAGGAGTTAAATAAAAAAAGTAACAAAAAAGAAGCAAATATAAAAGGACTTAAAAAAAAAGTTAACAAATAAGGAGTAAACAAAAAAGAAGCAAATATACAAGGATTTATCAAAAAAGGAGTTAACAAAAAAGGAGTAAACAAAAAAGAAGTCAACAAAAAGGAAGCCAATATAAAAGGAGTTAACAAAAAAGGAGTTAACAAAAAAGGAGTAAACAAAAAACGAGACAACAAAAAGGAAGCCAATATAAAAGGAGTTAACAAAATAGGAGTAAAAAAAAGAAGTAAAAAAAAGGAGTTAACAATAAAGAAGCAAATATAAAAGGAGTTAAAAAAAAGGAGTTAACAAAAAAGGAGTAAACAAAAAAAGAGTAAACAAAAAAGGAGTTAAATAAAAGAAGCAAATATAAAAGGAGTTAACAAAAAAGGAGGTAACAAAAAAGGAGTTCACAAAAAAGGAGTAAACAAAAAAGGTGTAAACAAAAAAGAAGCAAATATAATAGGAGTTAACAAAGAAGGAGTTAACAAATAAGGAGTAAGCAAAAAAGAAGCAAACAAAAAAGTAGTTAACAAAAAAGAAGCAAATATAAAAGGAGTTAACAAAAAATGAGCTGACAAATGAGGAGGAAACAAAAAAGGAGTTAACAAAAAAGAAGCAAATATAAAAGGAGTTAACAAAAAAGGAGTTAACAAAGAAGGAGTAAACAAAAAAGGAGTTAACAAAAAAGAAGCAAATATAAAAGGAGTTAACAAAAAAGGAGTTAACAAAAAAGGAGTAAACAAAAAAGGAGTTAAAAAAAGAAGCAAATATAAAAGGAGTTAACAAAAAAGGAGTTAACAAAAAAGAAGCAAACATAAAAGGATTAAACAAAAAAGGAGTTAACTAAAAACAAGCAAATATAAAAGGAGTTAACAAAACAGGAGTAAACAAAAATGGAGTAAACAAAAAAGGAGTAAATAAAAAAGGAGTTAACAAAAAAGAAGCAAATATAAAAGGAGTAACACAAACGAAGGCAAATATAAAAGGAGTTAACAAAAAAGGAGTAAACAAAAAAGGAGTAAACAAAAAAGGAGTAAACATAAAAGGATTTAACAAAAAAGAAGCAAATATAAAAGGAGTTAACAAAAAAAGAGTTAACAAAAAAGGAGTAAACAAAAAAGAAGCAAATATAAATGGAGTTAACAAAAAAGAAGGAAATATAAAAAGAGTTAACAAAAAAGAAGCAAATATAAAAGGGAGTAAACAAAAAAGTAGTAAACAAAAAAGGAGTTAACAAAAAAGAAGCAAATATAAAAGGAGTTAACAAAAAAGGAGTTTACAAAAAAGGAGTAAATAAAAAAGGAGTTAACAAAAAAGAAGACTATATAAAAGGAGTTAACAAAAAAGGAGTTAACAAAAAAGAGAAACAAAAAGGAAGCAAATATAAATGGAGTTAAAAAAAGGAGTAAACAAAAAAGGAGTAAAAAAAGGAGTTAACAAAAAAGAAGCAAATATAAAACGAGTTAACAAAAAAGGAGTAAACAAAAATGGAGAAAAGAAAATAGGA
The DNA here is from genome assembly GCF_921293095.1 of Ischnura elegans. Classification (NCBI taxonomy): domain Eukaryota; kingdom Metazoa; phylum Arthropoda; class Insecta; order Odonata; family Coenagrionidae; genus Ischnura; species Ischnura elegans. The sequence continues at coordinate 80,863,096 of NC_060257.1, read as the reverse complement.
GTTAAAAAAAAGAAGCAAATATAAAAGGAGTTAACAAAAAAGGAGGAAAAAAAGGAGTAAACAAAAAAAATGCAATTATAAAAGGAGTAAACAAATAAGAAGTAACCAAAAAAGGAGTTAACAGAAAAGGAGTTAAATAAAAGGAGTAACAAAAAAGAAGCAAATATAAAAGGAGTTAAAAAAACAGGAGTTAACAAATAAGGAGTTAACAAAAAAGAAGCAAACATAAAAGGAGTTAACAAAAAAGGAGTTAACAAAAAAGAAGCAAATATAAAAGGAGTTAACAAAAAAGTAGTTAACAAAAATGGAGTAAACAAAACAGGAGTTAAAAAAAAGAAGCAAATATAAAAGGAGTTAACAAATAAGGAGGAAAAAAAAGGAGTAAACAAAAAAGATGCAATTATAAAAGGAGTAAACAAAAAAGAAGTAACCAAAAAAGGAGTTAACAAAAAAGGAGTTAAATAAAAGGAGTAACAAAAAAGAAGCAAATATAAAAGGAGTTAAAAAAAAAGAGTTATCAAATACTGAGTTAACAAAAAAGAAGCAAACATAAAAGGAGTTAACAAAAAAGGAGTTAACAAAAAAGAAGCAAATATAAAAGGAGTTAACAAAAAAGTAGTTAACAAAAAAGGAGTAAACAAAAAAGGAGTAAATAAAAAAGGAGTTAAAAAAAAGAAGTAAACAAAAAATGAGTTAACAAAAAAGGAGTTAACAAAAAAGAAGCGAATATACAAGGATTTAACAAAAAAAGAGTTAACAAAAAAGGAGTAAACAAAAAAGAATTCAACAAAAAGGAAGCCATTATCAAAGGACTTTACAAAAAAGGAGTTAACAAAAAAGGAGTAAACAAAAAAGGAGACAACAAAAAGGAAGCCAATATAAAAGGAGTTAACAAAATAGGAGTAAAAAAAAGGAGTAAAAAAAAGGAGTTAACAATAAAGAAGCAAATATAAAAAGAGTTAAAAAAAAGGAGTTAACAAAAAAGGAGTAAACAAAAAAAGAGTAAACAAAAAAGGATTTAAATTAAAGAAGCAAATATAAAAGGAGTTAACAAAAAAGGAGTTAACAAAAAGGAGTTTACAAAAAAGGAGTAAATAAAAAAGGAGTTAACAAAAAAGAGAAACAAAAAGGAAGCAAATATAAAAGGAGTTAAAAAAAGGAGTAAACAAAAAAGGAGTAAAAAAAGGAGTTAACAAAAAAGAAGCAAATATAAAACGAGTTAACAAAAAAGGAGTAAACAAAAATGGAGAAAAGAAAAAAGGAGTTATAAAAAAGAAGCAAATATAAAAGGAGTTAACAAAAAAGGAGGAAAAAAAAGGAGCAAACAAAAAAGATGCAATTATAAAACGAGTAAACAAAAAAGAAGTAACCAAAAAAGGAGTTAACAAGAAAGGAGTTAAATAAAAAAAGTAACAAAAAAGAAGCAAATATAAAAGGACTTAAAAAAAAAGGAGTTAACAAAAAAGGAGTAAACAAAAAAGAAGTCAACAAAAAGGAAGCCAATATAAAAGGAGTTAACAAAAAAGGAGTTAACAAAAAAGGAGTAAACAAAAAACGAGACAACAAAAAGGAAGCCAATATAAAAGGAGTTAACAAAATAGGAGTAAAAAAAAGAAGTAAAAAAAAGGAGTTAACAATAAAGAAGCAAATATAAAAGGAGTTAAAAAAAAGGAGTTAACAAAAAAGGAGTAAACAAAAAAAGAGTAAACAAAAAAGGAGTTAAAAAAAAGAAGCAAATATAAAAGGAGTTAACAAAAAAGGAGGTAACAAAAAAGGAGTTCACAAAAAAGGAGTAAACAAAAAAGGTGTAAACAAAAAAGAAGCAAATATAATAGGAGTTAACAAAGAAGGAGTTAACAAATAAGGAGTAAGCAAAAAAGAAGCAAACAAAAAAGTAGTTAACAAAAAAGAAGCAAATATAAAAGGAGTTAACAAAAAATGAGCTGACAAATGAGGAGGAAACAAAAAAGGAGTTAACAAAAAAGAAGCAAATATAAAAGGAGTTAACAAAAAAGGAGTTAACAAAGAAGGAGTAAACAAAAAAGGAGTTAACAAAAAAGAAGCAAATATAAAAGGAGTTAACAAAAAAGGAGTTAACAAAAAAGGAGTAAACAAAAAAGGAGTTAAAAAAAGAAGCAAATATAAAAGGAGTTAACAAAAAAGGAGTTAACAAAAAAGAAGCAAACATAAAAGGATTAAACAAAAAAGGAGTTAACAAAAAACAAGCAAATATAAAAGGAGTTAACAAAACAGGAGTAAACAAAAATGGAGTAAACAAAAAAGGAGTAAATAAAAAAGGAGTTAACAAAAAAGAAGCAAATATAAAAGGAGTAACACAAACGAAGGCAAATATAAAAGGAGTTAACAAAAAAGGAGTTAACAAAAAAGGAGTAAACAAAAAAGGAGTAAACATAAAAGGATTTAACAAAAAAAAAGCAAATATAAAAGGAGTTAACAAAAAAAGAGTTAACAAAAAAGGAGTAAACAAAAAAGAAGCAAATATAAATGGAGTTAACAAAAAAGAAGGAAATATAAAAAGAGTTAACAAAAAAGAAGCAAATATAAAAGGGAGTAAACAAAAAAGTAGTAAACAAAAAAGGAGTTAACAAAAAAGAAGCAAATATAAAAGGAATTAACAAAAAAGGAGTTTACAAAAAAGGAGTAAATAAAAAAGGAGTTAACAAAAAAGAAGACTATATAAAAGGAGTTAACAAAAAAGGAGTTAACAAAAAAGAGAAACAAAAAGGAAGCAAATATAAATGGAGTTAAAAAAAGGAGTAAACAAAAAAGGAGTAAAAAAAGGAGTTAACAAAAAAGAAGCAAATATAAAACGAGTTAACAAAAAAGGAGTAAACAAAAATGGAGAAAAGAAAATAGGAGTTAAAAAAAAGAAGCAAATATAAAAGGAGTTAACAAAAAAGGAGGAAAAAAAGGAGTAAACAAAAAAAATGCAATTATAAAAGGAGTAAACAAATAAGAAGTAACCAAAAAAGGAGTTAACAGAAAAGGAGTTAAATAAAAGGAGTAACAAAAAAGAAGCAAATATAAAAGGAGTTAAAAAAACAGGAGTTAACTAATAAGGAGTTAACAAAAAAGAAGCAAACATAAAAGGAGTAAACAAGAAAGGAATAAACAAAAAAGAAGCAAATATAAAAGGTGTTAACAAAAAAGGAGTAAACAAAAATGGAGTAAACAAAACAGGAGTTAAAAAAAAGAAGCAAATATAAAAGGAGTTAACAAATAAGGAGGAAAAAAAAGGAGTAAACAAAAAAGATGCAATTATAAAAGGAGTAAACAAAAAAGAAGTAACCAAAAAAGGAGTTAACAAAAAAGGAGTTAAATAAAAGGAGTAACAAAAAAGAAGCAAATATAAAAGGAGTTAAAAAAAAAGAGTTAACAAATACTGAGTTAACAAAAAAGAAGCAAACATAAAAGGAGTTAACAAAAAAGGAGTTAACAAAAAAGAAGCAAATATAAAAGGAGTTAACAAAAAAGTAGTTAACAAAAATGGAGTAAACAAAAAAGGAGTAAATAAAAAAGGAGTTAAAAAAAAGAAGTAAACAAAAAATGAGTTAACAAAAAAGGAGTTAACAAAAAAGAAGCAAATATACAAGGATTTAACAAAAAAAGAGTTAACAAAAAGGGAGTAAACAAAAAAGAATTCAACAAAAAGGAAGCCATTATCAAAGGACTTTACAAAAAAGAAGTTAACAAAAAAGGAGTAAACAAAAAAGGAGACAACAAAAAGGAAGCCAATATAAAAGGAGTTAACAAAATAGGAGTAAAAAAAAGGAGTAAAAAAAAGGAGTTAACAATAAAGAAGCAAATATAAAAAGAGTTAAAAAAAAGGAGTTAACAAAAAAGGAGTAAACAAAAAAAGAGTAAACAAAAAAGGAGTTAAATTAAAGAAGCAAATATAAAAGGAGTTAACAAAAAAGGAGTTAACAAAAAGGAGTTTACAAAAAAGGAGTAAATAAAAAAGGAGTTAACAAAAAAGAGAAACAAAAAGGAAGCAAATATAAAAGGAGTTAAAAAAAGGAGTAAACAAAAAAGGAGTAAAAAAAGGAGTTAACAAAAAAGAAGCAAATATAAAACGAGTTAACAAAAAAGGAGTAAACAAAAATGGAGAAAAGAAAAAAGGAGTTATAAAAAAGAAGCAAATATAAAAGGAGTTAACAAAAAAGGAGGAAAAAAAAGGAGCAAACAAAAAAGATGCAATTATAAAACGAGTAAACAAAAAAGAAGTAACCAAAAAAGGAGTTAACAAGAAAGGAGTTTAATAAAAAAAGTAACAAAAAAGAAGCAAATATAAAAGGACTTAAAAAAAAAGTTAACAAATAAGGAGTAAACAAAAAAGAAGCAAATATACAAGGATTTATCAAAAAAGGAGTTAACAAAAAAGGAGTAAACAAAAAAGAAGTCAACAAAAAGGAAGCCAATATAAAAGGAGTTAACAAAAAAGGAGTTAACAAAAAAGGAGTAAACAAAAAACGAGACAACAAAAAGGAAGCCAATATAAAAGGAGTTAACAAAATAGGAGTAAAAAAAAGAAGTAAAAAAAAGGAGTTAACAATAATGAAGCAAATATAAAAGGAGTTAAAAAAAAGGAGTTAACAAAAAAGGAGTAAACAAAAAAAGAGTAAACAAAAAAGGAGTTAAATAAAAGAAGCAAATATAAAAGGAGTTAACAAAAAAGGAGGTAACAAAAAAGGAGTTCACAAAAAAGGAGTAAACAAAAAAGGTGTAAACAAAAAAGAAGCAAATATAATAGGAGTTAACAAAGAAGGAGTTAACAAATAAGGAGTAAGCAAAAAAGAAGCAAACAAAAAAGTAGTTAACAAAAAAGAAGCAAATATAAAAGGAGTTAACAAAAAATGAGCTGACAAATGAGGAGGAAACAAAAAAGGAGTTAACAAAAAAGAAGCAAATATAAAAGGAGTTAACAAAAAAGGAGTTAACAAAGAAGGAGTAAACAAAAAAGGAGTTAACAAAAAAGAAGCAAATATAAAAGGAGTTAACAAAAAAGGAGTTAACAAAAAAGGAGTAAACAAAAAAGGAGTTAAAAAAAGAAGCAAACATAAAAGGAGTTAACAAAAAAGGAGTTAACAAAAAAGAAGCAAATATAAAAGGAGTAAACAAAAAAGGAGTTAACAAAAAAAAAGCAAATATAAAAGGAGTTAACAAAACAGGAGTTAACAAAAATGGAGTAAACAAAAAAGGAGTAAATAAAAAAGGAGTTAACAAAAAAGAAGCAAATATAAAAGGAGTAACACAAACGAAGGCAAATATAAAAGGAGTTAACAAAAAAGGAGTTAACAAAAAAGGAGTAAACAAAAAAGGAGTAAACATAAAAGGTTTTAACAAAAAAAAAGCAAATATAAAAGGAGTTAACAAAAAAAGAGTTAACAAAAAAGGAGTAAACAAAAAAGAAGCAAATATAAATGGAGTTAACAAAAAAGAAGGAAATATAAAAAGAGTTAACAAAAAAGAAGCAAATATAAAAGGGAGTAAACAAAAAAGTAGTAAACAAAAAAGGAGTTAACAAAAAAGAAGCAAATATAAAAGGAGTTAACAAAAAAGGAGTTTACAAAAAAGGAGTAAATAAAAAAGGAGTTAACAAAAAAGAAGAATATATAAAAGGAGTTAACAAAAAAGGAGTTAACAAAAAAGAGAAACAAAAAGGAAGCAAATATAAATGGAGTTAAAAAAAGGAGTAAACAAAAAAGGAGTAAAAAAAGGAGTTAACAAAAAAGAAGCAAATATAAAACGAGTTAACAAAAAAGGAGTAAACAAAAATGGAGAAAAGAAAATAGGAGTTAAAAAAAAGAAGCAAATATAAAAGGAGTTAACAAAAAAGGAGGAAAAAAAGGAGTAAAAAAAAAAAAAGCAATTATAAAAGGAGTAAACGAATAAGAAGTAACCAAAAAAGGAGTTAACAGAAAAGGAGTTAAATAAAAGGAGTAACAAAAAAGAAGCAAATATAAAAGGAGTTAACAAATAAGGAGGAAAAAAAAGGAGTAAACAAAAAAGATGCAATTATAAAAGGAGTAAACAAAAAAGAAGTAACCAAAAAAGGAGTTAACAAAAAAGGAGTTAAATAAAAGGAGTAACAAAAAAGAAGCAAATATAAAAGGAGTTAAAAAAAAAAGAGTTAACAAATACTGAGTTAACAAAAAAGAAGCAAACATAAAAGGAGTTAACAAAAAAGGAGTTAACAAAAAAGAAGCAAATATAAAAGGAGTTAACAAAAATGTAGTTAACAAAAATGGAGTAAACAAAAAAGGAGTAAATAAAAAAGGAGTTAAAAAAAAGAAGTAAACAAAAAATGAGTTAACAAAAAAGGAGTGAACAAAAAAGAAGCAAATATACAAGGATTTAACAAAAAAAGAGTTAACAAAAAAGGAGTAAACAAAAAAGAATTCAACAAAAAGGAAGCCATTATCAAAGGACTTTACAAAAAAGAAGTTAACAAAAAAGGAGTAAACAAAAAAGGAGACAACAAAAAGGAAGCCAATATAAAAGGAGTTAACAAAATAGGAGTAAAAAAAAGGAGTAAAAAAAAGGAGTTAACAATAAAGAAGCAAATATAAAAAGAGTTAAAAAAAAGGAGTTAACAAAAAAGGAGTTAAAAAAAGAAGCAAATATAAAAGGAGTTAACAAAAAAGGAGTTAACAAAAAAGAAGCAAACATAAAAGGATTAAACAAAAAAGGAGTTAACTAAAAACAAGCAAATATAAAAGGAGTTAACAAAACAGGAGTAAACAAAAATGGAGTAAACAAAAAAGGAGTAAATAAAAAAGGAGTTAACAAAAAAGAAGCAAATATAAAAGGAGTAACACAAACGAAGGCAAATATAAAAGGAGTTAACAAAAAAGGAGTTAACAAAAAAGGAGTAAACAAAAAAGGAGTAAACATAAAAGGAGTTAACAAAAAAGAAGCAAATATAAAAGGAGTTAACAAAAAAAGAGTTAACAAAAAAGGAGTAAACAAAAAAGAAGCAAATATAAATGGAGTTAACAAAAAAGAAGGAAATATAAAAAGAGTTAACAAAAAAGAAGCAAATATAAAAGGGAGTAAACAAAAAAGTAGTAAACAAAAAAGGAGTTAACAAAAAAGAAGCAAATATAAAAGGAGTTAACAAAAAAGGAGTTTACAAAAAAGGAGTAAATAAAAAAGGAGTTAACAAAAAAGAAGACTATATAAAAGGAGTTAACAAAAAAGGAGTTAACAAAAAAGAGAAACAAAAAGGAAGCAAATATAAATGGAGTTAAAAAAAGGAGTAAACAAAAAAGGAGTAAAAAAAGGAGTTAACAAAAAAGAAGCAAATATAAAACGAGTTAACAAAAAAGGAGTAAACAAAAATGGAGAAAAGAAAATAGGAGTTAAAAAAAAGAAGCAAATATAAAAGGAGTTAACAAAAAAGGAGGAAAAAAAGGAGTAAACAAAAAAAATGCAATTATAAAAGGAGTAAACAAATAAGAAGTAACCAAAAAAGGAGTTAACAGAAAAGGAGTTAAATAAAAGGAGTAACAAAAAAGAAGCAAATATAAAAGGAGTTAAAAAAACAGGAGTTAACAAATAAGGAGTTAACAAAAAAGAAGCAAACATAAAAGGAGTTAACAAAAAAGGAGTTAACAAAAAAGAAGCAAATATAAAAGGAGTTAACAAAAAAGTAGTTAACAAAAATGGAGTAAACAAAACAGGAGTTAAAAAAAAGAAGCAAATATAAAAGGAGTTAACAAATAAGGAGGAAAAAAAAGGAGTAAACAAAAAAGATGCAATTATAAAAGGAGTAAACAAAAAAGAAGTAACCAAAAAAGGAGTTAACAAAAAAGGAGTTAAATAAAAGGAGTAACAAAAAAGAAGCAAATATAAAAGGAGTTAAAAAAAAAGAGTTATCAAATACTGAGTTAACAAAAAAGAAGCAAACATAAAAGGAGTTAACAAAAAAGGAGTTAACAAAAAAGAAGCAAATATAAAAGGAGTTAACAAAAAAGTAGTTAACAAAAATGGAGTAAACAAAAAAGGAGTAAATAAAAAAGGAGTTAAAAAAAAGAAGTAAACAAAAAATGAGTTAACAAAAAAGGAGTTAACAAAAAAGAAGCGAATATACAAGGATTTAACAAAAAAAGAGTTAACAAAAAAGGAGTAAACAAAAAAGAATTCAACAAAAAGGAAGCCATTATCAAAGGACTTTACAAAAAAGAAGTTAACAAAAAAGGAGTAAACAAAAAAGGAGACAACAAAAAGGAAGCCAATATAAAAGGAGTTAACAAAATAGGAGTAAAAAAAAGGAGTAAAAAAAAGGAGTTAACAATAAAGAAGCAAATATAAAAAGAGTTAAAAAAAAGGAGTTAACAAAAAAGGAGTAAACAAAAAAAGAGTAAACAAAAAAGGATTTAAATTAAAGAAGCAAATATAAAAGGAGTTAACAAAAAAGGAGTTAACAAAAAGGAGTTTACAAAAAAGGAGTAAATAAAAAAGGAGTTAACAAAAAAGAGAAACAAAAAGGAAGCAAATATAAAAGGAGTTAAAAAAAGGAGTAAACAAAAAAGGAGTAAAGAAAGGAGTTAACAAAAAAGAAGCAAATATAAAACGAGTTAACAAAAAAGGAGTAAACAAAAATGGAGAAAAGAAAAAAGGAGTTATAAAAAAGAAGCAAATATAAAAGGAGTTAACAAAAAAGGAGGAAAAAAAAGGAGCAAACAAAAAAGATGCAATTATAAAACGAGTAAACAAAAAAGAAGTAACCAAAAAAGGAGTTAACAAGAAAGGAGTTAAATAAAAAAAGTAACAAAAAAGAAGCAAATATAAAAGGACTTAAAAAAAAAGTTAACAAATAAGGAGTAAACAAAAAAGAAGCAAATATACAAGGATTTAACAAATAAGGAGTTAACAAAAAAGGAGTAAACAAAAAAGAAGTCAACAAAAAGGAAGCCAATATAAAAGGAGTTAACAAAAAAGGAGTTAACAAAAAAGGAGTAAACAAAAAACGAGACAACAAAAAGGAAGCCAATATAAAAGGAGTTAACAAAATAGGAGTAAAAAAAAGAAGTAAAAAAAAGGAGTTAACAATAAAGAAGCAAATATAAAAGGAGTTAAAAAAAAGGAGTTAACAAAAAAGGAGTAAACAAAAAAGGAGTAAACAAAAAAGGAGTTAAAAAAAAGAAGCAAATATAAAAGGAGTTAACAAAAAAGGAGGTAACAAAAAAGGAGTTCACAAAAAAGGAGTAAACAAAAAAGGTGTAAACAAAAAAGAAGCAAATATAATAGGAGTTAACAAAGAAGGAGTTAACAAATAAGGAGTAAGCAAAAAAGAAGCAAACAAAAAAGTAGTTAACAAAAAAGAAGCAAATATAAAAGGAGTTAACAAAAAATGAGCTGACAAATGAGGAGGAAACAAAAAAGGAGTTAACAAAAAAGAAGCAAATATAAAAGGAGTAAACAAAAAAGGAGTTAACAAAGAAGGAGTAAACAAAAAAGGAGTTAACAAAAAAGAAGCAAATATAAAAGGAGTTAACAAAAAAGGAGTAAACAAAAAAGGAGTAAACAAAAAAGGAGTTAAAAAAAGAAGCAAATATAAAAGGAGTTAACAAAAAAGGAGTTAACAAAAAAGAAGCAAACATAAAAGGATTAAACAAAAAAGGAGTTAACAAAAAACAAGCAAATATAAAAGGAGTTAACAAAACAGGAGTAAACAAAAATGGAGTAAACAAAAAAGGAGTAAATAAAAAAGGAGTTAACAAAAAAGAAGCAAATATAAAAGGAGTAACACAAACGAAGGCAAATATAAAAGGAGTTAACAAAAAAGGAGTTAACAAAAAAGGAGTAAACAAAAAAGGAGTAAACATAAAAGGATTTAACAAAAAAAAAGCAAATATAAAAGGAGTTAACAAAAAAAGAGTTAACAAAAAAGGAGTAAACAAAAAAGAAGCAAATATAAAAGGAGTTAACAAAAAAGAAGGAAATATAAAAAGAGTTAACAAAAAAGAAGCAAATATAAAAGGGAGTAAACAAAAAAGTAGTAAACAAAAAAGGAGTTAACAAAAAAGAAGCAAATATAAAAGGAGTTAACAAAAAAGGAGTTTACAAAAAAGGAGTAAATAAAAAAGGAGTTAACAAAAAAGAAGACTATATAAAAGGAGTTAACAAAAAAGGAGTTAACAAAAAAGAGAAACAAAAAGGAAGCAAATATAAATGGAGTTAAAAAAAGGAGTAAACAAAAAAGGAGTAAAAAAAGGAGTTAACAAAAAAGAAGCAAATATAAAACGAGTTAACAAAAAAGGAGTAAACAAAAATGGAGAAAAGAAAATAGGAGTTAAAAAAAAGAAGCAAATATAAAAGGAGTTAACAAAAAAGGAGGAAAAAAAGGAGTAAACAAAAAAAATGCAATTATAAAAGGAGTAAACAAATAAGAAGTAACCAAAAAAGGAGTTAACAGAAAAGGAGTTAAATAAAAGGAGTAACAAAAAAGAAGCAAATATAAAAGGAGTTAAAAAAACAGGAGTTAACTAATAAGGAGTTAACAAAAAAGAAGCAAACATAAAAGGAGTAAACAAGAAAGGAATAAACAAAAAAGAAGCAAATATAAAAGGAGTTAACAAAAAAGGAGTAAACAAAAATGGAGTAAACAAAACAGGAGTTAAAAAAAAGAAGCAAATATAAAAGGAGTTAACAAATAAGGAGGAAAAAAAAGGAGTAAACAAAAAAGATGCAATTATAAAAGGAGTAAACAAAAAAGAAGTAACCAAAAAAGGAGTTAACAAAAAAGGAGTTAAATAAAAGGAGTAACAAAAAAGAAGCAAATATAAAAGGAGTTAAAAAAAAAGAGTTAACAAATACTGAGTTAACAAAAAAGAAGCAAACATAAAAGGAGTTAACAAAAAAGGAGTTAACAAAAAAGAAGCAAATATAAAAGGAGTTAACAAAAAAGTAGTTAACAAAAATGGAGTAAACAAAAAAGGAGTAAATAAAAAAGGAGTTAAAAAAAAGAAGTAAACAAAAAATGAGTTAACAAAAAAGGAGTTAACAAAAAAGAAGCAAATATACAAGGATTTAACAAAAAAAGAGTTAACAAAAAGGGAGTAAACAAAAAAGAATTCAACAAAAAGGAAGCCATTATCAAAGGACTTTACAAAAAAGAAGTTAACAAAAAAGGAGTAAACAAAAAAGGAGACAACAAAAAGGAAGCCAATATAAAAGGAGTTAACAAAATAGGAGTAAAAAAAAGGAGTAAAAAAAAGGAGTTAACAATAAAGAAGCAAATATAAAAAGAGTTAAAAAAAAGGAGTTAACAAAAAAGGAGTAAACAAAAAAAGAGTAAACAAAAAAGGAGTTAAATTAAAGAAGCAAATATAAAAGGAGTTAACAAAAAAGGAGTTAACAAAAAGGAGTTTACAAAAAAGGAGTAAATAAAAAAGGAGTTAACAAAAAAGAGAAACAAAAAGGAAGCAAATATAAAAGGAGTTAAAAAAAGGAGTAAACAAAAAAGGAGTAAAAAAAGGAGTTAACAAAAAAGAAGCAAATATAAAACGAGTTAACAAAAAAGGAGTAAACAAAAATGGAGAAAAGAAAAAAGGAGTTATAAAAAAGAAGCAAATATAAAAGGAGTTAACAAAAAAGGAGGAAAAAAAAGGAGCAAACAAAAAAGATGCAATTATAAAACGAGTAAACAAAAAAGAAGTAACCAAAAAAGGAGTTAACAAGAAAGGAGTTAAATAAAAAAAGTAACAAAAAAGAAGCAAATATAAAAGGACTTAAAAAAAAAGTTAACAAATAAGGAGTAAACAAAAAAGAAGCAAATATACAAGGATTTATCAAAAAAGGAGTTAACAAAAAAGGAGTAAACAAAAAAGAAGTCAACAAAAAGGAAGCCAATATAAAAGGAGTTAACAAAAAAGGAGTTAACAAAAAAGGAGTAAACAAAAAACGAGACAACAAAAAGGAAGCCAATATAAAAGGAGTTAACAAAATAGGAGTAAAAAAAAGAAGTAAAAAAAAGGAGTTAACAATAAAGAAGCAAATATAAAAGGAGTTAAAAAAAAGGAGTTAACAAAAAAGGAGTAAACAAAAAAAGAGTAAACAAAAAAGGAGTTAAATAAAAGAAGCAAATATAAAAGGAGTTAACAAAAAAGGAGGTAACAAAAAAGGAGTTCACAAAAAAGGAGTAAACAAAAAAGGTGTAAACAAAAAAGAAGCAAATATAATAGGAGTTAACAAAGAAGGAGTTAACAAATAAGGAGTAAGCAAAAAAGAAGCAAACAAAAAAGTAGTTAACAAAAAAGAAGCAAATATAAAAGGAGTTAACAAAAAATGAGCTGACAAATGAGGAGGAAACAAAAAAGGAGTTAACAAAAAAGAAGCAAATATAAAAGGAGTTAACAAAAAAGGAGTTAACAAAGAAGGAGTAAACAAAAAAGGAGTTAACAAATAAGGAGTAAACAAAAAAGGAGTAAACAAATAAGGAGTAAACAAAAAAGGAGTTAAAAAAAGAAGCAAACAAAAAAGGAGTTAACAAAAAAGGAGTTAACAAAAAAGAAGCAAACATAAAAGGATTAAACAAAAAAGGAGTTAACAAAAAAGAAGCAAATATAAAAGGAGTTAACAAAAAAGGAGTAAACAAAAATGGAGTAAACAAAAAAGGAGTAAATAAAAAAGGAGTTAACAAAAAAGAAGCAAATATAAAAGGAGTAACACAAACGAAGGCAAATATAAAAGGAGTTAACAAAAAAGGAGTTAACAAAAAAGGAGTAAACAAAAAAGGAGTAAACATAAAAGGTTTTAACAAAAAAAAAGCAAATATAAAAGGAGTTAACAAAAAAAGAGTTAACAAAAAAGGAGTAAACAAAAAAGAAGCAAATATAAATGGAGTTAACAAAAAAGAAGGAAATATAAAAAGAGTTAACAAAAAAGAAGCAAATATAAAAGGGAGTAAACAAAAAAGTAGTAAACAAAAAAGGAGTTAACAAAAAAGAAGCAAATATAAAAGGAGTTAACAAAAAAGGAGTTTACAAAAAAGGAGTAAATAAAAAAGGAGTTAACAAAAAAGAAGACTATATAAAAGGAGTTAACAAAAAAGGAGTTAACAAAAAAGAGAAACAAAAAGGAAGCAAATATAAATGGAGTTAAAAAAAGGAGTAAACAAAAAAGGAGTAAAAAAAGGAGTTAACAAAAAAGAAGCAAATATAAAACGAGTTAACAAAAAAGGAGTAAACAAAAACGGAGAAAAGAAAATAGGAGTTAAAAAAAAGAAGCAAATATAAAAGGAGTTAACAAAAAAGGAGGAAAAAAAGGAGTAAAAAAAAAAAAAGCAATTATAAAAGGAGTAAACGAATAAGAAGTAACCAAAAAAGGAGTTAACAGAAAAGGAGTTAAATAAAAGGAGTAACAAAAAAGAAGCAAATATAAAAGGAGTTAACAAATAAGGAGGAAAAAAAAGGAGTAAACAAAAAAGATGCAATTATAAAAGGAGTAAACAAAAAAGAAGTAACCAAAAAAGGAGTTAACAAAAAAGGAGTTAAATAAAAGGAGTAACAAAAAAGAAGCAAATATAAAAGGAGTTAAAAAAAAAAGAGTTAACAAATACTGAGTTAACAAAAAAGAAGCAAACATAAAAGGAGTTAACAAAAAAGGAGTTAACAAAAAAGAAGCAAATATAAAAGGAGTTAACAAAAATGTAGTTAACAAAAATGGAGTAAACAAAAAAGGAGTAAATAAAAAAGGAGTTAAAAAAAAGAAGTAAACAAAAAATGAGTTAACAAAAAAGGAGTGAACAAAAAAGAAGCAAATATACAAGGATTTAACAAAAAAAGAGTTAACAAAAAAGGAGTAAACAAAAAAGAATTCAACAAAAAGGAAGCCATTATCAAAGGACTTTACAAAAAAGAAGTTAACAAAAAAGGAGTAAACAAAAAAGGAGACAACAAAAAGGAAGCCAATATAAAAGGAGTTAACAAAATAGGAGTAAAAAAAAGGAGTAAAAAAAAGGAGTTAACAATAAAGAAGCAAATATAAAAAGAGTTAAAAAAAAGGAGTTAACAAAAAAGGAGTTAAAAAAAGAAGCAAATATAAAAGGAGTTAACAAAAAAGGAGTTAACAAAAAAGAAGCAAACATAAAAGGATTAAACAAAAAAGGAGTTAACTAAAAACAAGCAAATATAAAAGGAGTTAACAAAACAGGAGTAAACAAAAATGGAGTAAACAAAAAAGGAGTAAATAAAAAAGGAGTTAACAAAAAAGAAGCAAATATAAAAGGAGTAACACAAACGAAGGCAAATATAAAAGGAGTTAACAAAAAAGGAGTTAACAAAAAAGGAGTAAACAAAAAAGGAGTAAACATAAAAGGATTTAACAAAAAAAAAGCAAATATAAAAGGAGTTAACAAAAAAAGAGTTAACAAAAAAGGAGTAAACAAAAAAGAAGCAAATATAAATGGAGTTAACAAAAAAGAAGGAAATATAAAAAGAGTTAACAAAAAAGAAGCAAATATAAAAGGGAGTAAACAAAAAAGTAGTAAACAAAAAAGGAGTTAACAAAAAAGAAGCAAATATAAAAGGAGTTAACAAAAAAGGAGTTTACAAAAAAGGAGTAAATAAAAAAGGAGTTAACAAAAAAGAAGACTATATAAAAGGAGTTAACAAAAAAGGAGTTAACAAAAAAGAGAAACAAAAAGGAAGCAAATATAAATGGAGTTAAAAAAAGGAGTAAACAAAAAAGGAGTAAAAAAAGGAGTTAACAAAAAAGAAGCAAATATAAAACGAGTTAACAAAAAAGGAGTAAACAAAAATGGAGAAAAGAAAATAGGAGTTAAAAAAAAGAAGCAAATATAAAAGGAGTTAACAAAAAAGGAGGAAAAAAAGGAGTAAACAAAAAAAATGCAATTATAAAAGGAGTAAACAAATAAGAAGTAACCAAAAAAGGAGTTAACAGAAAAGGAGTTAAATAAAAGGAGTAACAAAAAAGAAGCAAATATAAAAGGAGTTAAAAAAACAGGAGTTAACAAATAAGGAGTTAACAAAAAAGAAGCAAACATAAAAGGAGTTAACAAAAAAGGAGTTAACAAAAAAGAAGCAAATATAAAAGGAGTTAACAAAAAAGTAGTTAACAAAAATGGAGTAAACAAAACAGGAGTTAAAAAAAAGAAGCAAATATAAAAGGAGTTAACAAATAAGGAGGAAAAAAAAGGAGTAAACAAAAAAGATGCAATTATAAAAGGAGTAAACAAAAAAGAAGTAACCAAAAAAGGAGTTAACAAAAAAGGAGTTAAATAAAAGGAGTAACAAAAAAGAAGCAAATATAAAAGGAGTTAAAAAAAAAGAGTTATCAAATACTGAGTTAACAAAAAAGAAGCAAACATAAAAGGAGTTAACAAAAAAGGAGTTAACAAAAAAGAAGCAAATATAAAAGGAGTTAACAAAAAAGTAGTTTACAAAAATGGAGTAAACAAAAAAGGAGTAAATAAAAAAGGAGTTAAAAAAAAGAAGTAAACAAAAAATGAGTTAACAAAAAAGGAGTTAACAAAAAAGAAGCGAATATACAAGGATTTAACAAAAAAAGAGTTAACAAAAAAGGAGTAAACAAAAAAGAATTCAACAAAAAGGAAGCCATTATCAAAGGACTTTACAAAAAAGAAGTTAACAAAAAAGGAGTAAACAAAAAAGGAGACAACAAAAAGGAAGCCAATATAAAAGGAGTTAACAAAATAGGAGTAAAAAAAAGGAGTAAAAAAAAGGAGTTAACAATAAAGAAGCAAATATAAAAAGAGTTAAAAAAAAGGAGTTAACAAAAAAGGAGTAAACAAAAAAAGAGTAAACAAAAAAGGATTTAAATTAAAGAAGCAAATATAAAAGGAGTTAACAAAAAAGGAGTTAACAAAAAGGAGTTTACAAAAAAGGAGTAAATATAAAAGGAGTTAACAAAAAAGAGAAACAAAAAGGAAGCAAATATAAAAGGAGTTAAAAAAAGGAGTAAACAAAAAAGGAGTAAAAAAAGGAGTTAACAAAAAAGAAGCAAATATAAAACGAGTTAACAAAAAAGGAGTAAACAAAAATGGAGAAAAGAAAAAAGGAGTTATAAAAAAGAAGCAAATATAAAAGGAGTTAACAAAAAAGGAGGAAAAAAAAGGAGCAAACAAAAAAGATGCAATTATAAAACGAGTAAACAAAAAAGAAGTAACCAAAAAAGGAGTTAACAAGAAAGGAGTTAAATAAAAAAAGTAACAAAAAAGAAGCAAATATAAAAGGACTTAAAAAAAAAGTTAACAAATAAGGAGTAAACAAAAAAGAAGCAAATATACAAGGATTTAACAAATAAGGAGTTAACAAAAAAGGAGTAAACAAAAAAGAAGTCAACAAAAAGGAAGCCAATATAAAAGGAGTTAACAAAAAAGGAGTTAACAAAAAAGGAGTAAACAAAAAACGAGACAACAAAAAGGAAGCCAATATAAAAGGAGTTAACAAAATAGGAGTAAAAAAAAGAAGTAAAAAAAAGGAGTTAACAATAAAGAAGCAAATATAAAAGGAGTTAAAAAAAAAAGTTAACAAAAAAGGAGTAAACAAAAAAAGAGTAAACAAAAAAGGAGTTAAAAAAAAGAAGCAAATATAAAAGGAGTTAACAAAAAAGGAGGTAACAAAAAAGGAGTTCACAAAAAAGGAGTAAACAAAAAAGGTGTAAACAAAAAAGAAGCAAATATAATAGGAGTTAACAAAGAAGGAGTTAACAAATAAGGAGTAAGCAAAAAAGAAGCAAACAAAAAAGTAGTTAACAAAAAAGAAGCAAATATAAAAGGAGTTAACAAAAAATGAGCTGACAAATGAGGAGGAAACAAAAAAGGAGTTAACAAAAAAGAAGCAAATATAAAAGGAGTTAACAAAAAAGGAGTTAACAAAGAAGGAGTAAACAAAAAAGGAGTTAACAAAAAAGAAGCAAATATAAAAGGAGTAAACAAAAAAGGAGTTAACAAAAAAGGAGTAAACAAAAAAGGAGTTAAAAAAAGAAGCAAATATAAAAGGAGTTAACAAAAAAGGAGTTAACAAAAAAGAAGCAAACATAAAAGGATTAAACAAAAAAGGAGTTAACAAAAAAGAAGCAAATATAAAAGGAGTTAACAAAACAGGAGTAAACAAAAATGGAGTAAACAAAAAAGGAGTAAATAAAAAAGGAGTTAACAAAAAAGAAGCAAATATAAAAGGAGTAACACAAACGAAGGCAAATATAAAAGGAGTTAACAAAAAAGGAGTTAACAAAAAAGGAGTAAACAAAAAAGGAGTAAACATAAAAGGATTTAACAAAAAAAAAGCAAATATAAAAGGAGTTAACAAAAAAAGAGTTAACAAAAAAGGAGTAAACAAAAAAGAAGCAAATATAAATGGAGTTAACAAAAAAGAAGGAAATATAAAAAGAGTTAACAAAAAAGAAGCAAATATAAAAGGGAGTAAACAAAAAAGTAGTAAACAAAAAAGGAGTTAACAAAAAAGAAGCAAATATAAAAGGAGTTAACAAAAAAGGAGTTTACAAAAAAGGAGTAAATAAAAAAGGAGTTAACAAAAAAGAAGACTATATAAAAGGAGTTAACAAAAAAGGAGTTAACAAAAAAGAGAAACAAAAAGGAAGCAAATATAAATGGAGTTAAAAAAAGGAGTAAACAAAAAAGGAGTAAAAAAAGGAGTTAACAAAAAAGAAGCAAATATAAAACGAGTTAACAAAAAAGGAGTTAACAAAAATGGAGAAAAGAAAATAGGAGTTAAAAAAAAGAAGCAAATATAAAAGGAGTTAACAAAAAAGGAGGAAAAAAAGGAGTAAACAAAAAAAATGCAATTATAAAAGGAGTAAACAAATATGAAGTAACCAAAAAAGGAGTTAACAGAAAAGGAGTTAAATAAAAGGAGTAACAAAAAAGAAGCAAATATAAAAGGAGTTAAAAAAACAGGAGTTAACAAATAAGGAGTTAACAAAAAAGAAGCAAACATAAAAGGAGTAAACAAAAAAGGAGTTAACAAAAAAGAAGCAAATATAAAAGGAGTTAACAAAAAAGTAGTTAACAAAAATGGAGTAAACAAAACAGGAGTTAAAAAAAAGAAGCAAATATAAAAGGAGTTAACAAATAAGGAGGAAAAAAAAGGAGTAAACAAAAAAGATGCAATTATAAAAGGAGTAAACAAAAAAGAAGTAACCAAAAAAGGAGTTAACAAAAAAGGAGTTAAATAAAAGGAGTAACAAAAAAGAAGCAAATATAAAAGGAGTTAAAAAAAAAGAGTTAACAAATACTGAGTTAACAAAAAAGAAGCAAACATAAAAGGAGTTAACAAAAAAGGAGTTAACAAAAAAGAAGCAAATATAAAAGGAGTTAACAAAAAAGTAGTTAACAAAAATGGAGTAAACAAAAAAGGAGTAAATAAAAAAGGAGTTAAAAAAAAGAAGTAAACAAAAAATGAGTTAACAAAAAAGGAGTTCACAAAAAAGAAGCAAATATACAAGGATTTAACAAAAAAAGAGTTAACAAAAAGGGAGTAAACAAAAAAGAATTCAACAAAAAGGAAGCCATTATCAAAGGACTTTACAAAAAAGAAGTTAACAAAAAAGGAGTAAACAAAAAAGGAGACAACAAAAAGGAAGCCAATATAAAAGGAGTTAACAAAATAGGAGTAAAAAAAAGGAGTAAAAAAAAGGAGTTAACAATAAAGAAGCAAATATAAAAAGAGTTAAAAAAAAGGAGTTAACAAAAAAGGAGTAAACAAAAAAAGAGTAAACAAAAAAGGAGTTAAATTAAAGAAGCAAATATAAAAGGAGTTAACAAAAAAGGAGTTAACAAAAAGGAGTTTACAAAAAAGGAGTAAATAAAAAAGGAGTTAACAAAAAAGAGAAACAAAAAGGAAGCAAATATAAAAGGAGTTAAAAAAAGGAGTAAACAAAAAAGGAGTAAAAAAAGGAGTTAACAAAAAAGAAGCAAATATAAAACGAGTTAACAAAAAAGGAGTAAACAAAAATGGAGAAAAGAAAAAAGGAGTTATAAAAAAGAAGCAAATATAAAAGTAGTTAACAAAAAAGGAGGAAAAAAAAGGAGCAAACAAAAAAGATGCAATTATAAAACGAGTAAACAAAAAAGAAGTAACCAAAAAAGGAGTTAACAAGAAAGGAGTTAAATAAAAAAAGTAACAAAAAAGAAGCAAATATAAAAGGACTTAAAAAAAAAGTTAACAAATAAGGAGTAAACAAAAAAGAAGCAAATATACAAGGATTTATCAAAAAAGGAGTTAACAAAAAAGGAGTAAACAAAAAAGAAGTCAACAAAAAGGAAGCCAATATAAAAGGAGTTAACAAAAAAGGAGTTAACAAAAAAGGAGTAAACAAAAAACGAGACAACAAAAAGGAAGCCAATATAAAAGGAGTTAACAAAATAGGAGTAAAAAAAAGAAGTAAAAAAAAGGAGTTAACAATAAAGAAGCAAATATAAAAGGAGTTAAAAAAAAGGAGTTAACAAAAAAGGAGTAAACAAAAAAAGAGTAAACAAAAAAGGAGTTAAATAAAAGAAGCAAATATAAAAGGAGTTAACAAAAAAGGAGGTAACAAAAAAGGAGTTCACAAAAAAGGAGTAAACAAAAAAGGTGTAAACAAAAAAGAAGCAAATATAATAGGAGTTAACAAAGAAGGAGTTAACAAAAAAGGAGTAAACAAAAAAGAAGCAAACAAAAAAGGATTTAACAAAAAAGAAGCAAATATAAAAGGAGTTAACAAAAAATGAGCTGACAAATGAGGAGGAAACAAAAAAGGAGTTAACAAAAAAGAAGCAAATATAAAAGGATTTAACAAAAAATGAGTTAACAAAGAAGGAGTAAACAAAAAAGGAGTTAACAAAGAAGGAGTAAACAAAAAAGGAGTTAACAAAAAAGGAGTAAACAAAAAAGGAGTTAACAAAAGAAGCAAACATAAAAGGAGTTAACAAAAAAGGAGTTAACAAAAAAGAAGCAAACATAAAAGGATTAAACAAAAAAGGAGTTAACAAAAAAGAAGCAAATATAAAAGGAGTTAACAAAACAGGAGTAAACAAAAATGGAGTAAACAAAAAAGGAGTAAATAAAAAAGGAGTTAACAAAAAAGAAGCAAATATAAAAGGAGTAACACAAACGAAGGCAAATATAAAAGGAGTTAACAAAAAAGGAGTTAACAAAAAAGGAGTAAACAAAAAAGGAGTAAACATAAAAGGTTTTAACAAAAAAAAAGCAAATATAAAAGGAGTTAACAAAAAAAGAGTTAACAAAAAAGGAGTAAACAAAAAAGAAGCAAATATAAATGGAGTTAACAAAAAAGAAGGAAATATAAAAAGAGTTAACAAAAAAGAAGCAAATATAAAAGGGAGTAAACAAAAAAGTAGTAAACAAAAAAGGAGTTAACAAAAAAGAAGCAAATATAAAAGGAGTTAACAAAAAAGGAGTTTACAAAAAAGGAGTAAATAAAAAAGGAGTTAACAAAAAAGAAGACTATATAAAAGGAGTTAACAAAAAAGGAGTTAACAAAAAAGAGAAACAAAAAGGAAGCAAATATAAATGGAGTTAAAAAAAGGAGTAAACAAAAAAGGAGTAAAAAAAGGAGTTAACAAAAAAGAAGCAAATATAAAACGAGTTAACAAAAAAGGAGTAAACAAAAATGGAGAAAAGAAAATAGGAGTTAAAAAAAAGAAGCAAATATAAAAGGAGTTAACAAAAAAGGAGGAAAAAAAGGAGTAAAAAAAAAAAAGCAATTATAAAAGGAGTAAACGAATAAGAAGTAACCAAAAAAGGAGTTAACAGAAAAGGAGTTAAATAAAAGGAGTAACAAAAAAGAAGAAAATATAAAAGGAGTTAACAAATAAGGAGGAAAAAAAAGGAGTAAACAAAAAAGATGCAATTATAAAAGGAGTAAACAAAAAAGAAGTAACCAAAAAAGGAGTTAACAAAAAAGGAGTTAAATAAAAGGAGTAACAAAAAAGAAGCAAATATAAAAGGAGTTAAAAAAAAAAGAGTTAACAAATACTGAGTTAACAAAAAAGAAGCAAACATAAAAGGAGTTAACAAAAAAGGAGTTAACAAAAAAGAAGCAAATATAAAAGGAGTTAACAAAAATGTAGTTAACAAAAATGGAGTAAACAAAAAAGGAGTAAATAAAAAAGGAGTTAAAAAAAAGAAGTAAACAAAAAATGAGTTAACAAAAAAGGAGTGAACAAAAAAGAAGCAAATATACAAGGATTTAACAAAAAAAGAGTTAACAAAAAAGGAGTAAACAAAAAAGAATTCAACAAAAAGGAAGCCATTATCAAAGGACTTTACAAAAAAGAAGTTAACAAAAAAGGAGTAAACAAAAAAGGAGACAACAAAAAGGAAGCCAATATAAAAGGAGTTAACAAAATAGGAGTAAAAAAAAGGAGTAAAAAAAAGGAGTTAACAATAAAGAAGCAAATATAAAAAGAGTTAAAAAAAAGGAGTTAACAAAAAAGGAGTAAACAAAAAAAGAGTAAACAAAAAAGGAGTTAAATTAAAGAAGCAAATATAAAAGGAGTTAACAAAAAAGGAGTTAACAAAAAAGGAGTTTACAAAAAAGGAGTAAATAAAAAAGGAGTTAACAAAAAAGAGAAACAAAAAGGAAGCAAATATAAAAGGAGTTAAAAAAAGGAGTAAACAAAAAAGGAGTAACAAAAGGAGTTAACAAAAAAGAAGCAAATATAAAACGAGTTAACAAAAAAGGAGTAAACAAAAATGGAGAAAAGAAAAAAGGAGTTATAAAAAAGAAGCAAATATAAAAGGAGTTAACAAAAAAGGAGAAAAAAAAGGAGCAAACAAAAAAGATGCAATTATAAAACGAGTAAACAAAAAAGAAGTAACCAAAAAAGGAGTTAACAAGAAAGGAGTTAAATAAAAAAAGTAACAAAAAAGAAGCAAATATAAAAGGAGTTAAAAAAAAAGTTAACAAATAAGGAGTAAACAAAAAAGAAGCAAATATACAAGGATTTAACAAAAAAGGAGTTAACAAAAAAGGAGTAAACAAAAAAGAAGTCAACAAAAAGGAAGCCAATATAAAAGGAGTTAACAAAAAAGGAGTTAACAAAAAAGGAGTAAACAAAAAACGAGACAACAAAAAGGAAGCCAATATAAAAGGAGTTAACAAAATAGGAGTAAAAAAAAGAAGTAAAAAAAAGGAGTTAACAATAAAGAAGCAAATATAAAAGGAGTTAAAAAAAAGGAGTTAACAAAAAAGGAGTAAACAAAAAAAGAGTAAACAAAAAAGGAGTTAAATAAAAGAAGCAAATATAAAAGGAGTTAACAAAAAAGGAGGTAACAAAAAAGGAGTTCACAAAAAAGGAGTAAACAAAAAAAGGTGTAAACAAAAAAGAAGCAAATATAAAAGGAGTTAACAAAGAAGGAGTTAACAAATAAGGAGTAAGCAAAAAAGAAGCAAACAAAAAAGTAGTTAACAAAAAAGAAGCAAATATAAAAGGAGTTAACAAAAAATGAGCTGACAAATGAGGAGGAAACAAAAAAGGAGTTAACAAAAAAGAAGCAAATATAAAAGGAGTTAACAAAAAAGGAGTTAACAAAGAAGGAGTAAACAAAAAAGGAGTTAACAAAAAAGAAGCAAATATAAAAGGAGTTAACAAAAAAGGAGTTAACAAAAAAGGAGTAAACAAAAAAAGAGTTAAAAAAAGAAGCAAATATAAAAGGAGTTAACAAAAAAGGAGTTAACAAAAAAGAAGCAAACATAAAAGGATTAAACAAAAAAGGAGTTAACAAAAAACAAGCAAATATAAAAGGAGTTAACAAAACAGGAGTAAACAAAAATTAAGTAAACAAAAAAGGAGTAAATAAAAAAGGAGTTAACAAAAAAGAAGCAAATATAAAAGGAGTAACACAAACGAAGGCAAATATAAAAGGAGTTAACAAAAAAGGAGTTAACAAAAAAGGAGTAAACAAAAAAGGAGTAAACATAAAAGGATTTAACAAAAAAAAAGCAAATATAAAAGGAGTTAACAAAAAAAGAGTTAACAAAAAAGGAGTAAACAATAAAGAAGCAAATATAAATGGAGTTAACAAAAAAGAAGGAAATATAAAAAGAGTTAACAAAAAAGAAGCAAATATAAAAGGGAGTAAACAAAAAAGTAGTAAACAAAAAAGGAGTTAACAAAAAAGAAGCAAATATAAAAGGAGTTAACAAAAAAGGAGTAAATAAAAAAGGAGTTAACAAAAAAGAAGAATATATAAAGGAGTTAACAAAAAAGGAGTAAACAACAAAGGAGTTAACAAAAATGGAGTTAACAAAATAGAGTAACAAAAAAGATGCAAATATAAAAGGAGTTAACAAAAAAGGAGTTAACAAAAAAGAAGCAAATATAAAAGGAGTAAACAAAAAAGGAGTCAACAAATAAGGAGTTAACAAAAAATAAGCAAACATAAAAGGAGTAAACAAAAAAAGAGTTAACAAAAAACAAGCAAATATAAAAGGAGTTAACAAAAAAGGAGTAAACAAAAATGGAGTAAACAAAAAAGGAGTTAATAAAAAAGGAGTCATGAAAAAAGAAGCAAATATAAAAGGAGTTAACAAACGAGGGCAAATATAAAGTAAACAAAAAAGGAGTTAACAAAAATGGAGTAAACAAAAAGGAGTAAATAAAAAAGGAGTAAACAAAAAAAAGCAAATATAAAAGGTGTTAACAAAAAAGGAGTAAACAAAAAGGAGTAAAAAAAGAAGTTAACATAAAGGAAGCAAATATAAAAGGAGTTAACAAAAAAAGAGTAAACAACAAAGGAGTTAACAAAAATGGAGTTAACAAAATAGAGAAACAAAAAAGAAGCAAATATAAAAGGAGTAAACAAAAAAGGAGTTAACAAAAGAGAAGCAAATATAAAAGGTGTAAACAAAAAAGGAATTAACAAATAAGGAGTTAACAAAAAATAAGCGAACATAAAAGGAGTAAACAAAAAAAGAGTTAACAAAAAACAAGCAAATATAAAAGGAGTCAACAAAAAAGGAGTAAACAAAAATGGAGTAAACAAAAAAGGAGTAAATAAAAAAGCAGACAAGAAAAAAGAAGCAAATATAAAAGGAGTTAACAAACGAGGGCAAATATAAAAGGAGTTAACAAAAAATGAGTAAACAAAAAAGGAGTAAACTTAAAAGCAGTAAACAAAAAAAAAAGCAAATATAAAAGGAGTTAACAAAAAAAGAGTAAACAAAAAAGGAGTTAAAAAAAAGAAGCAAATATAAATGGAGTTAACAAAAAAGAAGGAAATATAAAAAGAGTTAACAAAAAAGAAGCAAATATAAAAGGGAGTAAAAAAAAAGTAGTAAACAAAAAAGGAGTTAACTAAAAAGAAGCAAATATAAAAGGAGTTAACACAAAAAGGAGTTTACAAAAAAGGAGTAAATAAAAAAGGAGTTAACAAAAAAGAAGCAAATATAAAAGGAGTTAACAAAAAAGGAGTTAACAAAAATGAGAAACAAAAAAGTAGCAAATATAAAAGTAGTTAAAAAAAGGAGTAAACAAAAAAGGAGTAAAAAAAGGAGAAAACAAAAAAAAGCAAACATAAAACGAGTTAACAAAAAAGGAGTTAACAAAATGGAGTAAACAAAAAAGGAGTTAAAAAAAGAAGCAAATATAAAAGAAGTGAACAAAAAAGGAGTAAAAAAAAGGAGTAAACAAAAAAGATGCAATTATAAAAGGAGTTAACAAAAAAGAAGTAACCAAAAAAGGAGTAAACAAAAAAGGAGTTTACAAAAAGGAGTAACAAAAAAGAAGCATATATAAAAGGAGTTAAAAAAAGGAGTTAACAAATAAGGAGTTAACAAAAAAGAAGCAAACATAAAAGGAGTGAACAAAAAAAGGAGTTAACAAAAAAGAAGCAAATATAAAAGGAGTTAACAAAAAAGTAGTTAACAAAAATGGAGTAAACAAAAAAAGAGTAAATAAAAAAGGAGATAAAAAAAAAGAAGTAAAAAAAAGGAGTAAACAAAAAAGTAGTTAACAAAAAAGAAGCAAATATACAAGGAGTTAATAAAAAAAGGAGTTAACAAAAAAGGAGTAAACAAAAAAGGAGTAAACAAAAAAAGAGTTAACAAAAAAAAGCAAATTAAAAAGAAGTTAACAAAAAAGCAGTTAACAAAAAAGAAGCAAATATAAAAGGAGTAAATAAAAAAGGAGTTAACAATAAAGAAGCAAATATAAAAGGAGTTAACAAAAAAGGATTAAAAAAAAGGAGTTACAAAAAAGAAGCAAATATAAAAGGAGTTAACAAAAAAGGAGTAAACAAAAAAGGAGTAAAAAAAAGGAGTTAACAAAAAAGAAGCAAATATAAAAGGAGTGAACAAAAAAGGAGTTAACAAAAAAGAAGCAAATATAAAAGGAGTTAACAAAAAAGTAGTTAACAAAAATGGAGTAAACAAAAAAGGAGTAAATAAAAAAGGAGTTAAAAAAAAGAAGTAAACAAAAAAGGAGTGAACAAAAATGGAGTTAACAAAAAAGAAGCAAATATACAAGGAGTTAACAAAAATAGGAGTTTACAAAAAAGTAGTAAACAAAGAAGGAGTAAACAAAAAAAGAGTTAACAAAAAAAAGCAAATTTAAAAGGAGTAAACAAAAAAGCAGTTAACAAAAAAGAAGCAAATATAAAAGGAGTAAATAAAAAAGGAGTTAACAAAAAAGAAGCAAATATAAAAGGAGTTAACAAAAAAGGAGTTAAAAAAAGGAGTTACAAAAAAGAAGCAAATACAAAAGGAGTTAACAAAAAAGGAGTAAACAAAAAAGGAGTAAAAAAAAGGAGTTAACAAAAAAGAAGCAAACATAAAAGGAGTTAACAAAAAAGGAGTAAACAAAAATGGAGTAAACAAAAAAAGGAGTTAAAAAAAAGAAGCAAATATAAAAGGAGTTAAGAAAAAAGGAGTTAACAAAAAATTAATAAACAAAAAAGGAGTTAAAAAAAAGAAGCAAATATAAAAGGAGTTAATAAATTGAAAAGGAGTTAAAGAAAAGAGTAAACAAAAAGGATTAAACAATAAAGGAGTTAAATATAAAGAAGCAAATATATAAGAAGTTAACAAAAAAGGAGTTAACAAAAAAGAAGTAAACTAAAAAGGAGTAAAAAAAAACAAGTTAACAAAATAGAAGCAAATATAAAAGGAGTTAACAAAACAGAAGCAAATATAAAAGGAGTTAACAAAAAAAAGAGTTAACAAAAAAGGAGTAAACAAAAAAAAAGTTAACAAAAAAAAGGAAATATAAAAGGAGTTAACAAAAAAGGAGTAAACAAAAATGGAGTAAACAAAAAAAGGAGTTAAAAAAAAGAAGCAAATATAAAAGGAGTAAAGAAAAAAGGAGTTAACAAAAAAGGAGTAAACAAAAAAGGAGTTAAAAAAAAGAAGCAAATATAAAAGGAGTTAACAAATTGAAAAGGAGTTAAAGAAAAGAGTTAAGAAAAAGGATTAAACAATAAAGGAGTTAACAATAAAGAAGCAAATATATAAGAAGTTAACAAAAAAGGAGTTAACAAAAAAGAGGTAAACAAAAAAGGTGTAAAAAAAAGAAGTTAACAAAATAGAAGCAAATATAAAAGGAGTTAAGAAAACAGAAGCAAATATAAAAGGAGTTAACAAAAAAAGGAGTTAACAAAAAAGGAGTAAACAAAAAAGGAGTAAACAAAAAAAGAGTTAACAAAAAAAAAGCAAATATAAAAGGAGTTAACAAAAAAGCAGTTAACAAAAAAGAAGCAAATATAAAAAGAGTAAATAAAAAAGGAGTTAACAAAATAGAAGCAAATATAAAAGGAGTTAACAAAAAAGGAGTAACAAAAAAGAAGCAAATATAAAAGGTGTTAACAAAAAAGGAGAAAACAAAAAGGAGTAAAAAAAGGAGTTAACAAAAAAGAAGCAAATATAAAAGGAGTTAACAAAAAAGGAGTAAACAACAAAGGAGTTAACAAAAATGGAGTTAACAAAATAGAGTAACAAAAAAGAAGCAAATATAAAAGGAGTAAACAAAAAAGGGGTCAACAAATAAGGAGTTAACAAAAAAGAAGCAAACATAAAAGGAGTAAACAAGAAAGGAATAAACAAAAAAGGAATAAAAAACAAAATAGAAGCAAATATAAAAGGTGTTAACAAAAAAGGAGTAAACAAAAATGGAGTAAACAAAAAAGGAGTAAATAAAAAAGGAGTCAAGAAAAAAGAAGCAAATATAAAAGGAGTTAACAAACGAGGGCAAATATGAAAGGAGTTAACAAAAAAAGAGTAAACAAAAATGGAGTAAACAAAAAAGGAGTAAATAAAAAAGGAGTAAACAAAAAAAAAGCAAATATAAAAGGAGTTGACAAAAAAGAAGCAAATATAAATGGAGTTAACAAAAATGAAGGATATATAAAAAGAGTTAACAAAAAAGAAGCAAATATAAAAGGGAATTAAACAAAAAAGTAGTAAACAAAAAAGGAGTTAACTAAAAAGAAGCAAATATAAAAGGAGTTAACACAAAAAGGAGTTTACAAAAAAGGAGTAAATAAAAAAGGAGTTAACAAAAAAGAAGAATATATAAAGGAGTTAACAAAAAAGGAGTAAACAACAAAGGAGTTAACAAAAATGGAGTTATCAAAATAGAGTAACAAAAAAGATGCAAATATAAAAGGAGTTAACAAAAAAGGAGTTAACAAAAAAGAAGCAAATATAAAAGGAGTAAACAAAAAAGGAGTCAACAAATAAGGAGTTAACAAAAAATAAGCAAACATAAAAGGAGTAAACAAAAAAAGAGTTAACGAAAAACAAGCAAATATAAAAGGAGTTAACAAAAAAGGAGTAAACAAAAATGGAGTAAACAAAAAAGGAGTTAATAAAAAAGGAGTCATGAAAAAAGAAGCAAATATAAAAGGAGTTAACAAACGAGGGCAAATATAAAAGGAGTTAACAAAAAAGGAGTAAACAAAAATGGAGTAAACAAAAAGGAGTAAATAAAAAAGGAGTAAACAAAAAAAAGCAAATATAAAAGGTGTTAACAAAAAAGGAGTAAACAAAAAGGAGTAAAAAAAGAAGTTAACATAAAGGAAGCAAATATAAAAGGAGTTAACAAAAAAAGAGTAAACAACAAAGGAGTAAACAAAAATGGAGTTAACAAAATAGAGAAACAAAAAAGAAGCAAATATAAAAGGAGTAAACAAAAAAGGAGTTAACAAAAGAGAAGCAAATATAAAAGGTGTAAACAAAAAAGGAATTAACAAATAAGGAGTTAACAAAAAAAAGCGAACATAAAAGGAGTAAACAAAAAAAGAGTTAACAAAAAACAAGCAAATATAAAAGGAGTCAACAAAAAAGGAGTAAACAAAAATGGAGTAAACAAAAAAGGAGTAAATAAAAAAGCAGACAAGAAAAAAGAAGCAAATATAAAAGGAGTTAACAAACGAGGGCAAATATAAAAGGAGTTAACAAAAAATGAGTAAACAAAAAAGGAGTAAACTTAAAAGGAGTAAACAAAAAAAAAAGCAAATATAAAAGGAGTTAACAAAAAAAGAGTAAACAAAAAAGGAGTTAAAAAAAAGAAGCAAATATAAATGGAGTTAAAAAAAAAGAAGGAAATATAAAAAGAGTTAACAAAAAAGAAGCAAATATAAAAGGGAGTAAAAAAAAAAGTAGTAAACAAAAAAGGAGTTAACTAAAAAGAAGCAAATATAAAAGGAGTTAACACAAAAAGGAGTTTACAAAAAAGGAGTAAATAAAAAAGGAGTTAACAAAAAAGAAGCAAATATAAAAGGAGTTAACAAAAAAGGAGTTAACAAAAATGAGAAACAAAAAAGTAGCAAATATAAAAGGAGTTAAAAAAAGGAGTAAACAAAAAAGGAGTAAAAAAAGGAGAAAACAAAAAAAAGCAAACATAAAACGAGTTAACAAAAAAGGAGTTAACAAAATGGAGTAAACAAAAAAGGAGTTAAAAAAAGAAGCAAATATAAAAGAAGTGAACAAAAAAGGAGTAAAAAAAAGGAGTAAACAAAAAAGATGCAATTATAAAAGGAGTTAACAAAAAAGAAGTAACCAAAAAAGGAGTAAACAAAAAAGGAGTTTACAAAAAGGAGTAACAAAAAAGAAGCATATATAAAAGGAGTTAAAAAAAGGAGTTAACAAATAAGGAGTTAACAAAAAAGAAGCAAACATAAAAGGAGTGAACAAAAAAGGAGTTAACAAAAAAGAAGCAAATATAAAAGGAGTTAACAAAAAAGTAGTTAACAAAAATGGAGTAAACAAAAAAAGAGTAAATAAAAAAGGAGATAAAAAAAAAGAAGTAAAAAAAAAGGAGTAAACAAAAAAGTAGTTAACAAAAAAGAAGCAAATATACAAGGAGTTAATAAAAAAAGGAGTTAACAAAAAAGGAGTAAACAAAAAAGGAGTAAACAAAAAAAGAGTTAACAAAAAAAAGCAAATTAAAAAGAAGTTAACAAAAAAGCAGTTAACAAAAAAGAAGCAAATATAAAAGGAGTAAATAAAAAAGGAGTTAACAATAAAGAAGCAAATATAAAAGGAGTTAACAAAAAAGGATTTAAAAAAAGGAGTCACAAAAAAGAAGCAAATATAAAAGGAGTTAACAAAAAAGGAGTAAACAAAAAAGGAGTAAAAAAAAGGAGTTAACAAAAAAGAAGCAAATATAAAAGGAGTGAACAAAAAAGGAGTTAACAAAAAAGAAGCAAATATAAAAGGAGTTAACAAAAAAGTAGTTAACAAAAATGGAGTAAACAAAAAAGGAGTAAATAAAAAAGGAGTTAAAAAAAAGAAGTAAACAAAAAAGGAGTGAACAAAAATGGAGTTAACAAAAAAGAAGCAAATATACAAGGAGTTAACAAAAATAGGAGTTTACAAAAAAGTAGTAAACAAAGAAGGAGTAAACAAAAAAAAGTTAACAAAAAAAAGCAAATTTAAAAGGAGTAAACAAAAAAGCAGTTAACAAAAAAGAAGCAAATATAAAAGGAGTAAATAAAAAAGGAGTTAACAAAAAAGAAGCAAATATAAAAGGAGTTAACAAAAAAGGAGTTAAAAAAAGGAGTTACAAAAAAGAAGCAAATACAAAAGGAGTTAACAAAAAAGGAGTAAACAAAAAAGGAGTAAAAAAAAGGAGTTAACAAAAAAGAAGCAAATATAAAAGGAGTTAACAAAAAAGGAGTAAACAAAAATGGAGTAAACAAAAAAAGGAGTTAAAAAAAAGAAGCAAATATAAAAGGAGTTAAGAAAAAAGGAGTTAACAAAAAATTAATAAACAAAAAAGGAGTTAAAAAAAAGAAGCAAATATAAAAGGAGTTAATAAATTGAAAAGGAGTTAAAGAAAAGAGTAAACAAAAAGGATTAAACAATAAAGGAGTTAAATATAAAGAAGCAAATATATAAGAAGTTAACAAAAAAGGAGTTAACAAAAAAGAAGTAAACTAAAAAGGAGTAAAAAAAAACAAGTTAACAAAATAGAAGCAAATATAAAAGGAGTTAACAAAACAGAAGCAAATATAAAAGGAGTTACCAAAAAAAAGAGTTAACAAAAAAGGAGTAAACAAAAAAAAAGTTAACAAAAAAAAGGAAATATAAAAGGAGTTAACAAAAAAGCAGTTAAAAAAAAAGAAGCAAATATAAAAAGAGTAAATAAAAAAGGAGCTAACAAAATAGAATCAAATATTAAAGGAGTTAACAAAAAAGGAGTAACAAAAAAGAAGCAAATATAAAAGGTGTTAACAAAAAAGGAGTAAACAAAAAGGAGTAAAAAAGGAGTTAACAAAAAAGAAGCAAATATAAAAGGAGTTAACAAAAAAGGAGTAAACAACAAAGGAGGTAACAAAAATGGAGTTAACAAAATAAGGTAACAAAAAAGAAGCAAATATAAAAGGAGTTAACAAAAAAGGAGTTAACAAAAAAGAAGCAAATATAAAAGGAGTAAACAAAAAAGGAGTCAACAAATAAGGAGTTAACAAAAAAGAAGCAAACATAAAAGGAGTAAACAGAAAAAGAGTTAACAAAAAACAAGCAAATATAAAAGGAGTTAACAAAAAAGGAGTTACCAAAAATGGAGTAAACAAAAAAGGAGTAAATAAAGAAGGAGTCAAGAAAAAAGAAGCAAATATAAAAGGAGTTAACAAAAAAGGAGTTAACAAAAAAGAAGCAAATATAAAAGGAGTAAACAAAAAAGGAGTCAACAAATAAGGAGTTAACAAAAAAGAAGCAAACATAAAAGGAGTAAACAGAAAAAGAGTTAACAAAAAACAAGCAAATATAAAAGGAGTTAACAAAAAAGGAGTTACCAAAAATGGAGTAAACAAAAAAGGAGTAAATAAAGAAGGAGTCAAGAAAAAAGAAGCAAATATAAAAGGAGTTAACAAACGAGGAGTTAACAAAAAAGGAGTAAACAAAAAAGGAGTAAACTTAAAAGGAGTAAACAAAAAAAAAAGCAAATATAAAAGAAGTTAACAAAAAAAGAGTAAACAAAAAAGGAGTTAACAAAAAAGAAGCAAATATAAATGGAGTTAACAAAAAAGAAGGAAATATAAAAAGAGTTAACAAAAAACAAAAAAGAAGCAAATGTAAAAGGGAGTAAACAAAAAAGTAGTAAACAAAAAAGGAGTTAACTAAAAAGAAGCAAATATAAAAGGAGTTAACACAAAAAGGAGTTTACAAAAAAGGAGTAAATAAAAAAGAGGTTAACAAAAAAGAAGAATATATAAAGGAGTTAACAAAAAAGGAGTTAACAAAAATGTGAAAAAAAAAGAAGCAAATATAAAAGGGGTTAAAAAAAGGAGTAAACAAAAAAGGAGTAAAAAAAGGAGATAACAAAAAAGAAGCAAATATAAAACGAGTTAACAAAAAAGGAGTAAACAAAAATGGAGTAAACAAAAAAGGAGTTAAAAAAAGAAGCAAATATAAAAGGAAAGAACAAAAAAGGAGTAAAAAAAAGGAGTAAACAAAAAAGATGCAATTATAAAAGGAGTTAACAAAAAAGAAGTAACCAAAAAAGGAGTTAACAAAAAAGGAGTTAACAAAAAGGAGTAACAAAAAAGAAGCAAATATAAAAGGAGTTAAAAAAAAGGAGTTAACAAATAAGGAGTTAACAAAAAAGAAGCAAACATAAAAGGAGTAAACAGAAAAAGAGTTAACAAAAAACAAGCAAATATAAAAGGAGTTAACAAAAAAGGAGTTAACAAAAATAGTGTAAACAAAAAAGGAGTAAATAAAAAAGGAGTCAAGAAAAAAGAAGCAAATATAAAAGGTGTTAACAAACGAGGGTATATATAAAAGGAGTTAACAAAAAAGGAGTTAACAAAAAAGGAGTAAACAAAAAAGGAGTTAACAAAAATGGAGTTAACAAAATAGAGTAACAAAAAAGAAGCAAATATAAAAGGAGTAAACAAAAAAGGAGTCAACAAATAAGGAGTTAACAAAAAAGAAGCAAACATAAAAGGAGTAAACAAAAAAAGAGTTAACAAAAAACAAGCAAATATAAAAGGAGTTAACAAAAAAGGAGTAAACAAAAATGGAGTAAACAAAAAAGGAGTAAATAAAAAAGGAGTCAAGAAAAAAGAAGCAAATATAAAAGGAGTTAACAAACGAGGGCAAATATGAAAGGAGTTAACAAAAAAAGAGTAAACAAAAATGGAGTAAACAAAAAAGGAGTAAATAAAAAAGGAGTAAACAAAAAAAAAGCAAATATAAAAGGAGTTGACAAAAAAGAAGCAAATATAAATGGAGTTAACAAAAATGAAGGATATATAAAAAGAGTTAACAAAAAAGAAGCAAATATAAAAGGGAATTAAACAAAAAAGTAGTAAACAAAAAAGGAGTTAACTAAAAAGAAGCAAATATAAAAGGAGTTAACACAAAAAGGAGTTTACAAAAAAGGAGTAAATAAAAAAGGAGTTAACAAAAAAGAAGAATATATAAAGGAGTTAACAAAAAAGGAGTTAACAAAAATGAGAAACAAAAAAGAAGCAAATATAAAAGGAGTTAAAAAAAGGAGTAAACAAAAAAGAAGTAAAAAAAAGAGATAACAAAAAAGAAGCAAATATTAAACGAGTTAACAAATAGGAGTAAACAAAAATGGAGTAAACAAAAAAGGAGTTAAAAAAAGAAGCAAATATAAAAGGAGTGAACAAAAAAGGAGTAAAAATAAGGAGTAAACAAAAAAGATGCAATTATAAAAGGAGTTAACAAAAAAGAAGTAACCAAAAAAGGAGTTAACAAAAAAGGAGTTTACAAAAAGGAGTAACAAAAAAGAAGCAAATATAAAAGGAGTTAAAAAAAAGGAGTTAACAAATAAGGAGTTAACAAAAAAGAAGCAAACAGAAAAGGAGTGAACAAAAAAGGAGTTAACAAAAAAGAAGCAAATATAAAAGGAGTTAACAAAAAAGTAGTTAACAAAAATGGAGTAAACAAAAAAGGAGTAAATAAAAAAGGAGATAAAAAAAAGAAGTAAAGAAAAAAGGAGCTAAAAAAGAAGGAGTTAACAAAAAAGAAGCAAATATACAAGGACTTAACAAAAAAAGGAGTTAACAAAAAAGGAGTAAACAAAAAAGGAGTAAACAAAAAAAGAGTTAACAAAAAAAAAGCAAATTAAAAAGGAGTTAACAAAAAAGCAGTTAACAAAAAAGAAGCAAATATAAAAGGAGTAAATAAAAAAGGAGTTAACAATAAAGAAGCAAATATATAAGGAGTTAACAAAAAAGGAGTTAAAAAAAGGAGTTACAAAAAAGAAGCAAATATAAAAGGAATTAACAAAAAAGGAGTAAACAAAAAAGGAGTAAAAAAAAGGAGTTAACAAAAAAGAAGCAAATATAAAAGGAGTTAACAAAAAAGGAGTAAACAAAAATGGAGTAAACAAAAAAAAGAGTTAAAAAAAGCAGCAAATATAAAAGGAGTGAACAAAAAAGGAGTTAACAAACAAGAAGCAAATATAAAAGGAGTTAACAAAAAAGGAGTAAATAAAAAAGGAGTTAAAGAAAGAAAAAAACAAAAAAGTAGTTAACAAAAAAGGAGTTAACAAAAAGGAAGCAAATATACAAGGAGTTAACAAAAAAAGGAGTTAACAAAAAAGGGGTAAAAAAAAAGGAGTAAACAAAAAAAGAGTTAACAAAAAAAAGCAAATTAAAAAGGAGTTAACAAAAAAGCAGTTAACAAAAGAGAAGCAAATATAAAAGAAGTAAATAAAAAAGGAGTTAACAAAAAAGAAGCAAATATAAAAGGAGTTAACAAAAAAGGAGTTAAAAAAAGGAGTTACAAAAAAGAAGCAAATATAAAAGGAGTTAACAAAAAAGGAGTAAACAAAAAAGGAGTAAAAAAAAGGAGTTAACAAAAAAGAAGCAAATATAAAAGGAGTTAACAAAAAAGGAGTAAACAAAAATGGAGTAAACAAAAAAAGGAGTTAAAAAAAAAGAAGCAAATATAAAAGGAGTAAAGAAAAAAGGAGTTAACAAAAAAGGAGTAAACAAAAAAGGAGTTAAAAAAAAGAAGCAAATATAAAAGGAGTTAACAAATTGAAAAGGAGTTAAAGAAAAGAGTTAACAAAAAGGATTAAACAATAAAGGAGTTAACAATAAAGAAGCAAATATATAAGAAGTTAACAAAAAAGGAGTTAACAAAAAAGAAGTAAACAAAAAAGGAGTAAAAAAAAGAAGTTAACAAAAAAGAAGCAAATATAAAAGGAGTTAAGAAAACAGAAGCAAATATAAAAGGAGTTAACAAAAAAAGGAGTTAACAAAAAAGGAGTAAACAAAAAAGGAGTAAACAAAAAAAGAGTTAACAAAAAAAAAGCAAATATAAAAGGAGTTAACAAAAAAGCAGTTAACAAAAAAGAAGCAAATATAAAAAGAGTAAATAAAAAAGGAGTTAACAAAATAGAAGCAAATATAAAAGGAGTTAACAAAAAAGGAGTAACAAAAAAGAAGCAAATATAAAAGGTGTTGACAAAAAAGGAGAAAACAAAAAGGAGTAAAAAAAGGAGTTAACAAAAAAGAAGCAAATATAAAAGGAGTTAACAAAAAAGGAGTAAACAACAAAGGAGTTAACAAAAATGGAGTTAACAAAATAGAGTAACAAAAAAGAAGCAAATATAAAAGGAGTAAACAAAAAAGGGGTCAACAAATAAGGAGTTAACAAAAAAGAAGCAAACATAAAAGGAGTAAACAAAAAAAGAGTTAACAAAAAACAAGCAAATATAAAAGGAGTTAACAAAAAAGGAGTAAACAAAAATGGAGTAAACAAAAAAGGAGTAAATAAAAAAGGAGTCAAGAAAAAAGAAGCAAATATAAAAGGAGTTAACAAACGAGGGCAAATATGAAAGGAGTTAACAAAAAAAGAGTAAACAAAAATGGAGTAAACAAAAAAGGAGTAAATAAAAAAGGAGTATACAAAAAAAAAAGCAAATATAAAAGGAGTTGACAAAAAAGAAGCAAATATAAATGGAGTTAACAAAAATGAAGGATATATAAAAAGAGTTAACAAAAAAGAAGCAAATATAAAAGGGAATTAAACAAAAAAGTAGTAAACAAAAAAGGAGTTAACTAAAAAGAAGCAAATATAAAAGGAGTTAACACAAAAAGGAGTTTACAAAAAAGGAGTAAATAAAAAAGGAGTTAACAAAAAAGAAGAATATATAAAGGAGTTAACAAAAAAGGAGTAAACAACAAAGGAGTTAACAAAAATGGAGTTAACAAAATAGAGTAACAAAAAAGATGCAAATATAAAAGGAGTTAACAAAAAAGGAGTTAACAAAAAAGAAGCAAATATAAAAGGAGTAAACAAAAAAGGAGTCAACAAATAAGGAGTTAACAAAAAATAAGCAAACATAAAAGGAGTAAACAAAAAAAGAGTTAACAAAAAACAAGCAAATATAAAAGGAGTTAACAAAAAAGGAGTAAACAAAAATGGAGTAAACAAAAAAGGAGTTAATAAAAAAGGAGTCATGAAAAAAGAAGCAAATATAAAAGGAGTTAACAAACGAGGGCAAATATAAAAGGAGTTAACAAAAAAGGAGTAAACAAAAATGGAGTAAACAAAAAGGAGTAAATAAAAAAGGAGTAAACAAAAAAAAGCAAATATAAAAGGTGTTAACAAAAAAGGAGTAAACAAAAAGGAGTAAAAAAAGAAGTTAACATAAAGGAAGCAAATATAAAAGGAGTTAACAAAAAAAGAGTAAACAACAAAGGAGTTAACAAAAATGGAGTTAACAAAATAGAGAAACAAAAAATAAGCAAATATAAAAGGAGTAAACAAAAAAGGAGTTAACAAAAGAGAAGCAAATATAAAAGGTGTAAACAAAAAAGGAATTAACAAATAAGGAGTTAACAAAAAAAAAGCGAACATAAAAGGAGTAAACAAAAAAAGAGTTAACAAAAAACAAGCAAATATAAAAGGAGTCAACAAAAAAGGAGTAAACAAAAATGGAGTAAACAAAAAAGGAGTAAATAAAAAAGCAGACAAGAAAAAAGAAGCAAATATAAAAGGAGTTAACAAACGAGGGCAAATATAAAAGGAGTTAACAAAAAATGAGTAAACAAAAAAGGAGTAAACTTAAAAGGAGTAAACAAAAAAATAGCAAATATAAAAGGAGTTAACAAAAAAAGAGTAAACAAAAAAGGAGTTAAAAAAAAGAAGCAAATATAAATGGAGTTAACAAAAAAGAAGGAAATATAAAACGAGTTAACAAAAAAGAAGCAAATATAAAAGGGAGTAAAAAAAAAGTAGTAAACAAAAAAGGAGTTAACTAAAAAGAAGCAAATATAAAAGGAGTTAACACAAAAAGGAGTTTACAAAAAAGGAGTAAATAAAAAAGGAGTTAACAAAAAAGAAGCAAATATAAAAGGAGTTAACAAAAAAGGAGTTAACAAAAATGAGAAACAAAAAAGTAGCAAATATAAAAGGAGTTAAAAAAAGGAGTAAACAAAAAAGGAGTAAAAAAAGGAGAAAACAAAAAAAAGCAAACATAAAACGAGTTAACAAAAAAGGAGTTAACAAAATGGAGTAAACAAAAAAGGAGTTAAAAAAAGAAGCAAATATAAAAGAAGTGAACAAAAAAGGAGTAAAAAAAAGGAGTAAACAAAAAAGATGCAATTATAAAAGGAGTTAACAAAAAAGAAGTAACCAAAAAAGGAGTAAACAAAAAAGGAGTTTACAAAAAGGAGTAACAAAAAAGAAGCATATATAAAAGGAGTTAAAAAAAGGAGTTAACAAATAAGGAGTTAACAAAAAAGAAGCAAACATAAAAGGAGTGAACAAAAAAGGAGTTAACAAAAAAGAAGCAAATATAAAAGGAGTTAACAAAAAAGTAGTTAACAAAAATGGAGTAAACAAAAAAAGAGTAAATAAAAAAGGAGATAAAAAAAAAGAAGTAAAAAAAAGGAGTAAACAAAAAAGTAGTTAACAAAAAAGAAGCAAATATACAAGGAGTTAATAAAAAAAGGAGTTAACAAAAAAGGAGTAAACAAAAAAGGAGTAAACAAAAAAAGAATTAACAAAAAAAAGCAAATTAAAAAGAAGTTAACAAAAAAGGAGTTAACAAAAAAGAAGCAAATATAAAAGGAGTAAATAAAAAAGGAGTTAACAATAAAGAAGCAAATATAAAAGGAGTTAACAAAAAAGGATTTAAAAAAAGGAGTTACAAAAAAGAAGCAAATATAAAAGGAGTTAACAAAAAAGGAGTAAACAAAAAAGGAGTAAAAAAAAGGAGTTAACAAAAAAGAAGCAAATATAAAAGGAGTGAACAAAAAAGGAGTTAACAAAAAAGAAGCAAATATAAAAGGAGTTAACAAAAAAGTAGTTAACAAAAATGGAGTAAACAAAAAAGGAGTAAATAAAAAAGGAGTTAAAAAAAAGAAGTAAACAAAAAAGGAGTGAACAAAAATGGAGTTAACAAAAAAGAAGCAAATATACAAGGAGTTAACAAAAATAGGAGTTTACAAAAAAGTAGTAAACAAAGAAGGAGTAAACAAAAAAAGAGTTAACAAAAAAAAGCAAATTTAAAAGGAGTAAACAAAAAAGCAGTTAACAAAAAAGAAGCAAATATAAAAGGAGTAAATAAAAAAGGAGTTAACAAAAAAGAAGCAAATATAAAAGGAGTTAACAAAAAAGGAGTTAAAAAAAGGAGTTACAAAAAAGAAGCAAATACAAAAGGAGTTAACAAAAAAGGAGTAAACAAAAAAGGAGTAAAAAAAAGGAGTTAACAAAAAAGAAGCAAACATAAAAGGAGTTAACAAAAAAGGAGTAAACAAAAATGGAGTAAACAAAAAAAGGAGTTAAAAAAAAGAAGCAAATATAAAAGGAGTTAAGAAAAAAGGAGTTAACAAAAAATTAATAAACAAAAAAGGAGTTAAAAAAAAGAAGCAAATATAAAAGGAGTTAATAAATTGAAAAGGAGTTAAAGAAAAGAGTAAACAAAATGGATTAAACAATAAAGGAGTTAAATATAAAGAAGCAAATATATAAGAAGTTAACAAAAAAGGAGTTAACAAAAAAGAAGTAAACTAAAAAGGAGTAAAAAAAAACAAGTTAACAAAATAGAAGCAAATATAAAAGGAGTTAACAAAACAGAAGCAAATATAAAAGGAGTTAACAAAAAAAAGAGTTAACAAAAAAGGAGTAAACAAAAAAAAAGTTAACAAAAAAAAGGAAATATAAAAGGAGTTAACAAAAAAGCAGTTAAAAAAAAAGAAGCAAATATAAAAAGAGTAAATAAAAAAGGAGCTAACAAAATAGAATCAAATATTAAAGGAGTTAACAAAAAAGGAGTAACAAAAAAGAAGCAAATATAAAAGGTGTTAACAAAAAAGGAGTAAACAAAAAGGAGTAAAAAAGGAGTTAACAAAAAAGAAGCAAATATAAAAGGAGTTAACAAAAAAGGAGTAAACAACAAAGGAGGTAACAAAAATGGAGTTAACAAAATAAGGTAACAAAAAAGAAGCAAATATAAAAGGAGTTAACAAAAAAGGAGTTAACAAAAAAGAAGCAAATATAAAAGGAGTAAACAAAAAAGGAGTCAACAAATAAGGAGTTAACAAAAAAGAAGCAAACATAAAAGGAGTAAACAGAAAAAGAGTTAACAAAAAACAAGCAAATATAAAAGGAGTTAACAAAAAAGGAGTTACCAAAAATGGAGTAAACAAAAAAGGAGTAAATAAAGAAGGAGTCAAGAAAAAAGAAGCAAATATAAAAGGAGTTAACAAACGAGGAGTTAACAAAAAAGGAGTAAACAAAAAAGGAGTAAACTTAAAAGGAGTAAACAAAAAAAAAAGCAAATATAAAAGAAGTTAACAAAAAAAGAGTAAACAAAAAAGGAGTTAACAAAAAAGAAGCAAATATAAATGGAGTTAACAAAAAAGAAGGAAATATAAAAAGAGTTAACAAAAAACAAAAAAGAAGCAAATGTAAAAGGGAGTAAACAAAAAAGTAGTAAACAAAAAAGGAGTTAACTAAAAAGAAGCAAATATAAAAGGAGTTAACACAAAAAGGAGTTTACAAAAAAGGAGTAAATAAAAAAGAGGTTAACAAAAAAGAAGAATATATAAAGGAGTTAACAAAAAAGGAGTTAACAAAAATGTGAAAAAAAAGAAGCAAATATAAAAGGGGTTAAAAAAAGGAGTAAACAAAAAAGGAGTAAAAAAAGGAGATAACAAAAAAGAAGCAAATATAAAACGAGTTAACAAAAAAGGAGTAAACAAAAATGGAGTAAACAAAAAAGGAGTTAAAAAAAGAAGCAAATATAAAAGGAAAGAACAAAAAAGGAGTAAAAAAAAGGAGTAAACAAAAAAGATGCAATTATAAAAGGAGTTAACAAAAAAGAAGTAACCAAAAAAGGAGTTAACAAAAAAGGAGTTAACAAAAAGGAGTAAACAAAAAAGAAGCAAATATAAAAGGAGTTAAAAAAAAGGAGTTAACAAATAAGGAGTTAACAAAAAAGAAGCAAACATAAAAGGAGTAAACAAAAAAGGAGTTAACAAAAAACAAGCAAATATAAAAGGAGTTAACAAAAAAGGAGTTAACAAAAAAAGTGTAAACAAAAAAGGAGTAAATAAAAAAGGAGTCAAGAAAAAAGAAGCAAATATAAAAGGTGTTAACAAACGAGGGTATATATAAAAGGAGTTAACAAAAAAGGAGTTAACAAAAAAGGAGTAAACAAAAAAGGAGTTAACAAAAATGGAGTTAACAAAATAGAGTAACAAAAAAGAAGCAAATATAAAAGGAGTAAACAAAAAAGGAGTCAACAAATAAGGAGTTAACAAAAAAGAAGCAAACATAAAAGGAGTAAACAAAAAAAGAGTTAACAAAAAACAAGCAAATATAAAAGGAGTTAAAAAAAAAGGAGTAAACAAAAATGGAGTAAATAAAAAAGGAGTCAAGAAAAAAGAAGCAAATATAAAAGGAGTTAACAAACGAGGGCAAATATGAAAGGAGTTAACAAAAAAAGAGTAAACAAAAATGGAGTAAACAAAAAAGGAGTAAATAAAAAAGGAGTAAACAAAAAAAAGCAAATATAAAAGGAGTTGACAAAAAAGAAGCAAATATAAATGGAGTTAACAAAAATGAAGGATATATAAAAAGAGTTAACAAAAAAGAAGCAAATATAAAAGGGAATTAAACAAAAAAGTAGTAAACAAAAAAGGAGTTAACTAAAAAGAAGCAAATATAAAAGGAGTTAACACAAAAAGGAGTTTACAAAAAAGGAGTAAATAAAAAAGGAGTTAACAAAAAAGAAGAATATATAAAGGCGTTAACAAAAAAGGAGTAAACAAAAATGAGAAACAAAAAAGAAGCAAATATAAAAGGAGTTAAAAAAAGGAGTAAACAAAAAAGAAGTAAAAAAAGGAGATAACAAAAAAGAAGCAAATATTAAACGAGTTAACAAATAGGAGTAAACAAAAATGGAGTAAACAAAAAAGGAGTTAAAAAAAGAAGCAAATATAAAAGGAGTGAACAAAAAAGGAGTAAAAATAAGGAGTAAACAAAAAAGATGCAATTATAAAAGGAGTTAACAAAAAAGAAGTAACCAAAAAAGGAGTTAACAAAAAAATAGTTTACAAAAAGGAGTAACAAAAAAGAAGCAAATATAAAAGGAGTTAAAAAAAAGGAGTTAACAAATAAGGAGTTAACAAAAAAGAAGCAAACAGAAAAGGAGTGAACAAAAAAGGAGTTAACAAAAAAGAAGCAAATATAAAAGGAGTTAACAAAAAAGTAGTTAACAAAAATGGAGTAAACAAAAAAGGAGTAAATAAAAAAGGAGATAAAAAAAAGAAGTAAAGAAAAAAGGAGCTAAAAAAGAAGGAGTTAACAAAAAAGAAGCAAATATACAAGGACTTAACAAAAAAAGGAGTTAACAAAAAAGGAGTAAACAAAAAAGGAGTTAACAAAAAAAGAGTTAACAAAAAAAAAGCAAATTAAAAAGGAGTTAACAAAAAAGGAGTAAACAAAAAAGAAGCAAATATAAAAGGAGTAAATAAAAAAGGAGTTAACAATAAAGAAGCAAATATATAAGGAGTTAACAAAAAAGGAGTTAAAAAAAGGAGTTACAAAAAAGAAGCAAATATAAAAGGAATTAACAAAAAAGGAGTAAACAAAAAAGGAGTAAAAAAAAGGAGTTAACAAAAAAGAAGCAAATATAAAAGGAGTTAACAAAAAAGGAGTAAACAAAAATGGAGTAAACAAAAAAAAGAGTTAAAAAAAAGCAGCAAATATAAAAGGAGTGAACAAAAAAGGAGTTAACAAACAAGAAGCAAATATAAAAGGAGTTAACAAAAAAGGAGTAAATAAAAAAGGAGTTAAAGAAAGAAAAAAACAAAAAAGTAGTTAACAAAAAAGGAGTTAACAAAAAAGAAGCAAATATACAAGGAGTTAACAAAAAAAGGAGTTAACAAAAAAGGGGTAAAAAAAAAGGAGTAAACAAAAAAAGAGTTAACAAAAAAAAGCAAATTAAAAAGGAGTTAACAAAAAAGCAGTTAACAAAAGAGAAGCAAATATAAAAGAAGTAAATAAAAAAGGAGTTAACAAAAAAGAAGCAAATATAAAAGGAGTTAACAAAAAAGGAGTTAAAAAAAGGAGTTACAAAAAAGAAGCAAATATAAAAGGAGTTAACAAAAAAGGAGTAAACAAAAAAGGAGTAAAAAAAAGGAGTTTACAAAAAAGAAGCAAATATAAAAGGAGTTTACAAAAAAGGAGTAAACAAAAATGGAGTAAACAAAAAAAGGAGTTAAAAAAAAGAAGCAAATATAAAAGGAGTAAAGAAAAAAGGAGTTAACAAAAAAGGAGTAAACAAAAAAGGAGTTAAAAAAAAGAAGCAAATATAAAAGGAGTTAACAAATTGAAAAGGAGTTAAAGAAAAGAGTTAACAAAAAGGATTAAACAATAAAGGAGTTAACAATAAAGAAGCAAATATATAAGAAGTTAACAAAAAAGGAGTTAACAAAAAAGAAGTAAACAAAAAAGGAGTAAAAAAAAGAAGTTAACAAAATAGAAGCAAATATAAAAGGAGTTAAGAAAACAGAAGCAAATATAAAAGGAGTTAACAAAAAAAGGAGTTAACAAAAAAGGAGTAAACAAAAAAGGAGTAAACAAAAAAAGAGTTAACAAAAAAAAAGCAAATATAAAAGGAGTTAACAAAAAAGCAGTTAACAAAAAAGAAGCAAATATAAAAAGAGTAAATAAAAAAGGAGTTAACAAAATAGAAGCAAATATAAAAGGAGTTAACAAAAAAGGAGTTAACAAAAAAGAAGCAAATATAAAAGGAGTAAACAAAAAAGGAGTCAACAAATAAGGAGTTAACAAAAAAGAAGCAAACATAAAAGGAGTAAACAGAAAAAGAGTTAACAAAAAACAAGCAAATATAAAAGGAGTTAACAAAAAAGGAGTTACCAAAAATGGAGTAAACAAAAAAGGAGTAAATAAAGAAGGAGTCAAGAAAAAAGAAGCAAATATAAAAGGAGTTAACAAACGAGGAGTTAACAAAAAAGGAGTAAACAAAAAAGGAGTAAACTTAAAAGGAGTAAACAAAAAAAAAAAGCAAATATAAAAGAAGTTAACAAAAAAAGAGTAAACAAAAAAGGAGTTAACAAAAAAGAAGCAAATATAAATGGAGTTAACAAAAAAGAAGGAAATATAAAAAGAGTTAACAAAAAACAAAAAAGAAGCAAATGTAAAAGGGAGTAAACAAAAAAGTAGTAAACAAAAAAGGAGTTAACTAAAAAGAAGCAAATATAAAAGGAGTTAACACAAAAAGGAGTTTACAAAAAAGGAGTAAATAAAAAAGAGGTTAACAAAAAAGAAGAATATATAAAGGAGTTAACAAAAAAGGAGTTAACAAAAATGTGAAAAAAAAGAAGCAAATATAAAAGGGGTTAAAAAAAGGAGTAAACAAAAAAGGAGTAAAAAAAGGAGATAACAAAAAAGAAGCAAATATAAAACGAGTTAACAAAAAAGGAGTAAACAAAAATGGAGTAAACAAAAAAGGAGTTAAAAAAAGAAGCAAATATAAAAGGAAAGAACAAAAAAGGAGTAAAAAAAAGGAGTAAACAAAAAAGATGCAATTATAAAAGGAGTTAACAAAAAAGAAGTAACCAAAAAAGGAGTTAACAAAAAAGGAGTTAACAAAAAGGAGTAACAAAAAAGAAGCAAATATAAAAGGAGTTAAAAAAAAGGAGTTAACAAATAAGGAGTTAACAAAAAAGAAGCAAACATAAAAGGAGTAAACAAAAAAGGAGTTAAAAAAAGAAGCAAATATAAAAGGAAAGAACAAAAAAGGAGTAAAAAAAAGGAGTAAACAAAAAAGGAGTAAATAAAAAAGGAGTCAAGAAAAAAGAAGCAAATATAAAAGGTGTTAA
This sequence comes from Ischnura elegans, assembly GCF_921293095.1. NCBI lineage: Eukaryota > Metazoa > Arthropoda > Insecta > Odonata > Coenagrionidae > Ischnura > Ischnura elegans. The sequence goes on along the minus strand of NC_060257.1, from coordinate 80,819,282 downwards.
CAAACGAGGGTATATATAAAAGGAGTTAACAAAAAAGGAGTTAACAAAAAAGGAGTAAACAAAAAAGGAGTTAACAAAAATGGAGTTAACAAAATAGAGTAACAAAAAAGAAGCAAATATAAAAGGAGTAAACAAAAAAGGAGTCAACAAATAAGGAGTTAACAAAAAAGAAGCAAACATAAAAGGAGTAAACAAAAAAAGAGTTAACAAAAAACAAGCAAATATAAAAGGAGTTAAAAAAAAAGGAGTAAACAAAAATGGAGTAAATAAAAAAGGAGTCAAGAAAAAAGAAGCAAATATAAAAGGAGTTAACAAACGAGGGCAAATATGAAAGGAGTTAACAAAAAAAGAGTAAACAAAAATGGAGTAAACAAAAAAGGAGTAAATAAAAAAGGAGTAAACAAAAAAAAGCAAATATAAAAGGAGTTGACAAAAAAGAAGCAAATATAAATGGAGTTAACAAAAATGAAGGATATATAAAAAGAGTTAACAAAAAAGAAGCAAATATAAAAGGGAATTAAACAAAAAAGTAGTAAACAAAAAAGGAGTTAACTAAAAAGAAGCAAATATAAAAGGAGTTAACACAAAAAGGAGTTTACAAAAAAGGAGTAAATAAAAAAGGAGTTAACAAAAAAGAAGAATATATAAAGGCGTTAACAAAAAAGGAGTAAACAAAAATGAGAAACAAAAAAGAAGCAAATATAAAAGGAGTTAAAAAAAGGAGTAAACAAAAAAGAAGTAAAAAAAGGAGATAACAAAAAAGAAGCAAATATTAAACGAGTTAACAAATAGGAGTAAACAAAAATGGAGTAAACAAAAAAGGAGTTAAAAAAAGAAGCAAATATAAAAGGAGTGAACAAAAAAGGAGTAAAAATAAGGAGTAAACAAAAAAGATGCAATTATAAAAGGAGTTAACAAAAAAGAAGTAACCAAAAAAGGAGTTAACAAAAAAGGAGTTTACAAAAAGGAGTAACAAAAAAGAAGCAAATATAAAAGGAGTTAAAAAAAAGGAGTTAACAAATAAGGAGTTAACAAAAAAGAAGCAAACAGAAAAGGAGTGAACAAAAAAGGAGTTAACAAAAAAGAAGCAAATATAAAAGGAGTTAACAAAAAAGTAGTTAACAAAAATGGAGTAAACAAAAAAGGAGTAAATAAAAAAGGAGATAAAAAAAAGAAGTAAAGAAAAAAGGAGCTAAAAAAGAAGGAGTTAACAAAAAAGAAGCAAATATACAAGGACTTAACAAAAAAAGGAGTTAACAAAAAAGGAGTAAACAAAAAAGGAGTAAACAAAAAAAGAGTTAACAAAAAAAAAGCAAATTAAAAAGGAGTTAACAAAAAAGCAGTTAACAAAAAAGAAGCAAATATAAAAGGAGTAAATAAAAAAGGAGTTAACAATAAAGAAGCAAATATATAAGGAGTTAACAAAAAAGGAGTTAAAAAAAGGAGTTACAAAAAAGAAGCAAATATAAAAGGAATTAACAAAAAAGGAGTAAACAAAAAAGGAGTAAAAAAAAGGAGTTAACAAAAAAGAAGCAAATATAAAAGGAGTTAACAAAAAAGGAGTAAACAAAAATGGAGTAAACAAAAAAAAGAGTTAAAAAAAAGCAGCAAATATAAAAGGAGTGAACAAAAAAGGAGTTAACAAACAAGAAGCAAATATAAAAGGAGTTAACAAAAAAGGAGTAAATAAAAAAGGAGTTAAAGAAAGAAAAAAACAAAAAAGTAGTTAACAAAAAAGGAGTTAACAAAAAAGAAGCAAATATACAAGGAGTTAACAAAAAAAGGAGTTAACAAAAAAGGGGTAAAAAAAAAGGAGTAAACAAAAAAAGAGTTAACAAAAAAAAGCAAATTAAAAAGGAGTTAACAAAAAAGCAGTTAACAAAAGAGAAGCAAATATAAAAGAAGTAAATAAAAAAGGAGTTAACAAAAAAGAAGCAAATATAAAAGGAGTTAACAAAAAAGGAGTTAAAAAAAGGAGTTACAAAAAAGAAGCAAATATAAAAGGAGTTAACAAAAAAGGAGTAAACAAAAAAGGAGTAAAAAAAAGGAGTTAACAAAAAAGAAGCAAATATAAAAGGAGTTTACAAAAAAGGAGTAAACAAAAATGGAGTAAACAAAAAAAGGAGTTAAAAAAAAGAAGCAAATATAAAAGGAGTAAAGAAAAAAGGAGTTAACAAAAAAGGAGTAAACAAAAAAGGAGTTAAAAAAAAGAAGCAAATATAAAAGGAGTTAACAAATTGAAAAGGAGTTAAAGAAAAGAGTTAACAAAAAGGATTAAACAATAAAGGAGTTAACAATAAAGAAGCAAATATATAAGAAGTTAACAAAAAAGGAGTTAACAAAAAAGAAGTAAACAAAAAAGGAGTAAAAAAAAGAAGTTAACAAAATAGAAGCAAATATAAAAGGAGTTAAGAAAACAGAAGCAAATATAAAAGGAGTTAACAAAAAAAGGAGTTAACAAAAAAGGAGTAAACAAAAAAGGAGTAAACAAAAAAAGAGTTAACAAAAAAAAAGCAAATATAAAAGGAGTTAACAAAAAAGGAGTTAACAAAAAAGAAGCAAATATAAAAAGAGTAAATAAAAAAGGAGTTAACAAAATAGAAGCAAATATAAAAGGAGTTAACAAAAAAGGAGTAACAAAAAAGAAGCAAATATAAAAGGTGTTAACAAAAAAGGAGTAAACAAAAAGGAGTAAAAAAAGGAGTTAACAAAAAAGAAGCAAATATAAAAGGAGTTAACAAAAAAGGAGTAAACAACAAAGGAGTTAACAAAAATGGAGTTAACAAAATAGAGTAACAAAAAAGAAGCAAATATAAAAGGAGTAAACAAAAAAGGGGTCAACAAATAAGGAGTTAACAAAAAAGAAGCAAACATAAAAGGAGTAAACAAAAAAAGAGTTAACAAAAAACAAGCAAATATAAAAGGAGTTAACAAAAAAGGAGTAAACAAAAATGGAGTAAACAAAAAAGGAGTAAATAAAAAAGGAGTCAAGAAAAAAGAAGCAAATATAAAAGGAGTTAACAAACGAGGGCAAATATGAAAGGAGTTAACAAAAAAAGAGTAAACAAAATTGGAGTAAACAAAAAAGGAGTAAATAAAAAAGGAGTAAACAAAAAAAATGCAAATATAAAAGGAGTTGACAAAAAAGAAGCAAATATAAATGGAGTTAACAAAAATGAAGGATATATAAAAAGAGTTAACAAAAAAGAAGCAAATATAAAAGGGAATTAAACAAAAAAGTAGTAAACAAAAAAGGAGTTAACTAAAAAGAAGCAAATATAAAAGGAGTTAACACAAAAAGGAGTTTACAAAAAAGGAGTAAATAAAAAAGGAGTTAACAAAAAAGAAGAATATATAAAGGAGTTAACAAAAAAGGAGTAAACAACAAAGGAGTTAACAAAAATGGAGTTAACAAAATAGAGTAACAAAAAAGATGCAAATATAAAAGGAGTTAACAAAAAAGGAGTTAACAAAAAAGAAGCAAATATAAAAGGAGTAAACAAAAAAGGAGTCAACAAATAAGGAGTTAACAAAAAATAAGCAAACATAAAAGGAGTAAACAAAAAAGGAGTTAACAAAAAACAAGCAAATATAAAAGGAGTTAACAAAAAAGGAGTAAACAAAAATGGAGTAAACAAAAAAGGAGTTAATAAAAAAGGAGTCATGAAAAAAGAAGCAAATATAAAAGGAGTTAACAAACGAGGGCAAATATAAAAGGAGTTAACAAAAAAGGAGTAAACAAAAATGGAGTAAACAAAAAGGAGTAAATAAAAAAGGAGTAAACAAAAAAAAGCAAATATAAAAGGTGTTAACAAAAAAGGAGTAAACAAAAAGGAGTAAAAAAAGAAGTTAACATAAAGGAAGCAAATATAAAAGGAGTTAACAAAAAAAGAGTAAACAACAAAGGAGTTAACAAAAATGGAGTTAACAAAATAGAGAAACAAAAAAGAAGCAAATATAAAAGGAGTAAACAAAAAAGGAGTTAACAAAAGAGAAGCAAATATAAAAGGTGTAAACAAAAAAGGAATTAACAAATAAGGAGTTAACAAAAAAAAAGCGAACATAAAAGGAGTAAACAAAAAAAGAGTTAACAAAAAACAAGCAAATATAAAAGGAGTCAACAAAAAAGGAGTAAACAAAAATGGAGTAAACAAAAAAGGAGTAAATAAAAAAGCAGACAAGAAAAAAGAAGCAAATATAAAAGGAGTTAACAAACGAGGGCAAATATAAAAGGAGTTAACAAAAAATGAGTAAAAAAAGGAGATAACAAAAAAGAAGCAAATATAAAACGAGTTAACAAAAAAGGAGTAAACAAAAATGGAGTAAACAAAAAAGGAGTTAAAAAAAGAAGCAAATATAAAAGGAAAGAACAAAAAAGGAGTAAAAAAAAGGAGTAAACAAAAAAGATGCAATTATAAAAGGAGTTAACAAAAAAGAAGTAACCAAAAAAGGAGTTAACAAAAAAGGAGTTAACAAAAAGGAGTAACAAAAAAGAAGCAAATATAAAAGGAGTTAAAAAAAAGGAGTTAACAAATAAGGAGTTAACAAAAAAGAAGCAAACATAAAAGGAGTAAACAGAAAAAGAGTTAACAAAAAACAAGCAAATATAAAAGGAGTTAACAAAAAAGGAGTTAACAAAAATAGTGTAAACAAAAAAGGAGTAAATAAAAAAGGAGTCAAGAAAAAAGAAGCAAATATAAAAGGTGTTAACAAACGAGGGTATATATAAAAGGAGTTAACAAAAAAGGAGTTAACAAAAAAGGAGTAAACAAAAAAGGAGTTAACAAAAATGGAGTTAACAAAATAGAGTAACAAAAAAGAAGCAAATATAAAAGGAGTAAACAAAAAAGGAGTCAACAAATAAGGAGTTAACAAAAAAGAAGCAAACATAAAAGGAGTAAACAAAAAAAGAGTTAACAAAAAACAAGCAAATATAAAAGGAGTTAAAAAAAAAGGAGTAAACAAAAATGGAGTAAATAAAAAAGGAGTCAAGAAAAAAGAAGCAAATATAAAAGGAGTTAACAAACGAGGGCAAATATGAAAGGAGTTAACAAAAAAAGAGTAAACAAAAATGGAGTAAACAAAAAAGGAGTAAATAAAAAAGGAGTAAACAAAAAAAAGCAAATATAAAAGGAGTTGACAAAAAAGAAGCAAATATAAATGGAGTTAACAAAAATGAAGGATATATAAAAAGAGTTAACAAAAAAGAAGCAAATATAAAAGGGAATTAAACAAAAAAGTAGTAAACAAAAAAGGAGTTAACTAAAAAGAAGCAAATATAAAAGGAGTTAACACAAAAAGGAGTTTACAAAAAAGGAGTAAATAAAAAAGGAGTTAAAAAAAAGAAGAATATTTAAAGGCGTTAACAAAAAAGGAGTTAACAAAAATGAGAAACAAAAAAGAAGCAAATATAAAAGGAGTTAAAAAAAGGAGTAAACAAAAAAGAAGTAAAAAAAGGAGATAACAAAAAAGAAGCAAATATTAAACGAGTTAACAAATAGGAGTAAACAAAAATGGAGTAAACAAAAAAGGAGTTAAAAAAAGAAGCAAATATAAAAGGAGTGAACAAAAAAGGAGTAAAAATAAGGAGTAAACAAAAAAGATGCAATTATAAAAGGAGTTAACAAAAAAGAAGTAACCAAAAAAGGAGTTAACAAAAAAGGAGTTTACAAAAAGGAGTAACAAAAAAGAAGCAAATATAAAAGGAGTTAAAAAAAAGGAGTTAACAAATAAGGAGTTAACAAAAAAGAAGCAAACAGAAAAGGAGTGAACAAAAAAGGAGTTAACAAAAAAGAAGCAAATATAAAAGGAGTTAACAAAAAAGTAGTTAACAAAAATGGAGTAAACAAAAAAGGAGTAAATAAAAAAGGAGATAAAAAAAAGAAGTAAAGAAAAAAGGAGCTAAAAAAGAAGGAGTTAACAAAAAAGAAGCAAATATACAAGGACTTAACAAAAAAAGGAGTTAACAAAAAAGGAGTAAACAAAAAAGGAGTAAACAAAAAAAGAGTTAACAAAAAAAAAGCAAATTAAAAAGGAGTTAACAAAAAAGCAGTTAACAAAAAAGAAGCAAATATAAAAGGAGTAAATAAAAAAGGAGTTAACAATAAAGAAGCAAATATATAAGGAGTTAACAAAAAAGGAGTTAAAAAAAGGAGTTACAAAAAAGAAGCAAATATAAAAGGAATTAACAAAAAAGGAGTAAACAAAAAAGGAATTAAAAAAAGGAGTTAACAAAAAAGAAGCAAATATAAAAGGAGTTAACAAAAAAGGAGTAAACAAAAATGGAGTAAACAAAAAAAAGAGTTAAAAAAAAGCAGCAAATATAAAAGGAGTGAACAAAAAAGGAGTTAACAAACAAGAAGCAAATATAAAAGGAGTTAACAAAAAAGGAGTAAATAAAAAAGGAGTTAAAGAAAGAAAAAAACAAAAAAGTAGTTAACAAAAAAGGAGTTAACAAAAAAGAAGCAAATATACAAGGAGTTAACAAAAAAAGGAGTTAACAAAAAAGGGGTAAAAAAAAAGGAGTAAACAAAAAAAGAGTTAACAAAAAAAAGCAAATTAAAAAGGAGTTAACAAAAAAGCAGTTAACAAAAGAGAAGCAAATATAAAAGAAGTAAATAAAAAAGGAGTTAACAAAAAAGAAGCAAATATAAAAGGAGTTAACAAAAAAGGAGTTAAAAAAAGGAGTTACAAAAAAGAAGCAAATATAAAAGGAGTTAACAAAAAAGGAGTAAACAAAAAAGGAGTAAAAAAAAGGAGTTAACAAAAAAGAAGCAAATATAAAAGGAGTTAACAAAAAAGGAGTAAACAAAAATGGAGTAAACAAAAAAAGGAGTTAAAAAAAAGAAGCAAATATAAAAGGAGTAAAGAAAAAAGGAGTTAACAAAAAAGGAGTAAACAAAAAAGGAGTTAAAAAAAAGAAGCAAATATAAAAGGAGTTAACAAATTGAAAAGGAGTTAAAGAAAAGAGTTAACAAAAAGGATTAAACAATAAAGGAGTTAACAATAAAGAAGCAAATATATAAGAAGTTAACAAAAAAGGAGTTAACAAAAAAGAAGTAAACAAAAAAGGAGTAAAAAAAAGAAGTTAACAAAATAGAAGCAAATATAAAAGGAGTTAAGAAAACAGAAGCAAATATAAAAGGAGTTAACAAAAAAAGGAGTTAACAAAAAAGGAGTAAACAAAAAAGGAGTAAACAAAAAAAGAGTAAACAAAAAAGAAGCAAATATAAAAGGAGTTAACAAAAAAGCAGTTAACAAAAAAGAAGCAAATATAAAAAGAGTAAATAAAAAAGGAGTTAACAAAATAGAAGCAAATATAAAAGGAGTTAACAAAAAAGGAGTAACAAAAAAGAAGCAAATATAAAAGGTGTTAACAAAAAAGGAGAAAACAAAAAGGAGTAAAAAAAGGAGTTAACAAAAAAGAAGCAAATATAAAAGGAGTTAACAAAAAAGGAGTAAACAACAAAGGAGTTAACAAAAATGGAGTTAACAAAATAGAGTAACAAAAAAGAAGCAAATATAAAAGGAGTAAACAAAAAAGGGGTCAACAAATAAGGAGTTAACAAAAAAGAAGCAAACATAAAAGGAGTAAACAAAAAAAGAGTTAACAAAAAACAAGCAAATATAAAAGGAGTTAACAAAAAAGGAGTAAACAAAAATGGAGTAAACAAAAAAGGAGTAAATAAAAAAGGAGTCAAGAAAAAAGAAGCAAATATAAAAGGAGTTAACAAACGAGGGCAAATATGAAAGGAGTTAACAAAAAAAGAGTAAACAAAAATGGAGTAAACAAAAAAGGAGTAAATAAAAAAGGAGTAAACAAAAAAAAAGCAAATATAAAAGGAGTTGACAAAAAAGAAGCAAATATAAATGGAGTTAACAAAAATGAAGGATATATAAAAAGAGTTAACAAAAAAGAAGCAAATATAAAAGGGAATTAAACAAAAAAGTAGTAAACAAAAAACGAGTTAACTAAAAAGAAGCAAATATAAAAGGAGTTAACACAAAAAGGAGTTTACAAAAAAGGAGTAAATAAAAAAGGAGTTAACAAAAAAGAAGAATATATAAAGGAGTTAACAAAAAAGGAGTAAACAACAAAGGAGTTAACAAAAATGGAGTTAACAAAATAGAGTAACAAAAAAGATGCAAATATAAAAGGAGTTAACAAAAAAGGAGTTAACAAAAAAGAAGCAAATATAAAAGGAGTAAACAAAAAAGGAGTCAACAAATAAGGAGTTAACAAAAAATAAGCAAACATAAAAGGAGTAAACAAAAAAAGAGTTAACAAAAAACAAGCAAATATAAAAGGAGTTAACAAAAAAGGAGTAAACAAAAATGGAGTAAACAAAAAAGGAGTTAATAAAAAAGGAGTCATGAAAAAAGAAGCAAATATAAAAGGAGTTAACAAACGAGGGCAAATATAAAAGTAGTTAACAAAAAAGGAGTAAACAAAAATGGAGTAAACAAAAAGGAGTAAATAAAAAAGGAGTAAACAAAAAAAAGCAAATATAAAAGGTGTTAACAAAAAAGGAGTAAACAAAAAGGAGTAAAAAAAGAAGTTAACATAAAGGAAGCAAATATAAAAGGAGTTAACAAAAAAAGAGTAAACAACAAAGGAGTTAACAAAAATGGAGTTAACAAAATAGAGAAACAAAAAAGAAGCAAATATAAAAGGAGTAAACAAAAAAGGAGTTAACAAAAGAGAAGCAAATATAAAAGGTGTAAACAAAAAAGGAATTAACAAATAAGGAGTTAACAAAAAAAAAGCGAACATAAAAGGAGTAAACAAAAAAAGAGTTAACAAAAAACAAGCAAATATAAAAGGAGTCAACAAAAAAGGAGTAAACAAAAATGGAGTAAACAAAAAAGGAGTAAATAAAAAAGCAGACAAGAAAAAAGAAGCAAATATAAAAGGAGTTAACAAACGAGGGCAAATATAAAAGGAGTTAACAAAAAATGAGTAAACAAAAAAGGAGTAAACTTAAAAGGAGTAAACAAAAAAAAAAGCAAATATAAAAGGAGTTAACAAAAAAAGAGTAAACAAAAAAGGAGTTAAAAAAAAGAAGCAAATATAAATGGAGTTAACAAAAAAGAAGGAAATATAAAAAGAGTTAACAAAAAAGAAGCAAATATAAAAGGGAGTAAAAAAAAAAGTAGTAAACAAAAAAGGAGTTAACTAAAAAGAAGCAAATATAAAAGGAGTTAACACAAAAAGGAGTTTACAAAAAAGGAGTAAATAAAAAAGGAGTTAACAAAAAAGAAGCAAATATAAAAGGAGTTAACAAAAAAGGAGTTAACAAAAATGAGAAACAAAAAAGTAGCAAATATAAAAGGAGTTAAAAAAAGGAGTAAACAAAAAAGGAGTAAAAAAAGGAGAAAACAAAAAAAAGCAAACATAAAACGAGTTAACAAAAAAGGAGTTAACAAAATGGAGTAAACAAAAAAGGAGTTAAAAAAAGAAGCAAATATAAAAGAAGTGAACAAAAAAGGAGTAAAAAAAAGGAGTAAACAAAAAAGATGCAATTATAAAAGGAGTTAACAAAAAAGAAGTAACCAAAAAAGGAGTAACCAAAAAAGGAGTTTACAAAAAGGAGTAACAAAAAAGAAGCATATATAAAAGGAGTTAAAAAAAGGAGTTAACAAATAAGGAGTTAACAAAAAAGAAGCAAACATAAAAGGAGTGAACAAAAAAGGAGTTAACAAAAAAGAAGCAAATATAAAAGGAGTTAACAAAAAAGTAGTTAACAAAAATGGAGTAAACAAAAAAAGAGTAAATAAAAAAGGAGATAAAAAAAAAGAAGTAAAAAAAAAGGAGTAAACAAAAAAGTAGTTAACAAAAAAGAAGCAAATATACAAGGAGTTAATAAAAAAAGGAATTAACAAAAAAGGAGTAAACAAAAAAGGAGTAAACAAAAAAAGAGTTAACAAAAAAAAGCAAATTAAAAAGAAGTTAACAAAAAAGCAGTTAACAAAAAAGAAGCAAATATAAAAGGAGTAAATAAAAAAGGAGTTAACAATAAAGAAGCAAATATAAAAGGAGTTAACAAAAAAGGATTTAAAAAAAGGAGTTACAAAAAAGAAGCAAATATAAAAGGAGTTAACAAAAAAGGAGTAAACAAAAAAGGAGTAAAAAAAAAGGAGTTAACAAAAAAGAAGCAAATATTAAAGGAGTGAACAAAAAAGGAGTTAACAAAAAAGAAGCAAATATAAAAGGAGTTAACAAAAAAGTAGTTAACAAAAATGGAGTAAACAAAAAAGGAGTAAATAAAAAAGGAGTTAAAAAAAAGAAGTAAACAAAAAAGGAGTGAACAAAAATGGAGTTAACAAAAAAGAAGCAAATATACAAGGAGTTAACAAAAATAGGAGTTTACAAAAAAGTAGTAAACAAAGAAGGAGTAAACAAAAAAAGAGTTAACAAAAAAAAGCAAATTTAAAAGGAGTAAACAAAAAAGCAGTTAACAAAAAAGAAGCAAATATAAAAGGAGTAAATAAAAAAGGAGTTAACAAAAAAGAAGCAAATATAAAAGGAGTTAACAAAAAAGGAGTTAAAAAAAGGAGTTACAAAAAAGAAGCAAATACAAAAGGAGTTAACAAAAAAGGAGTAAACAAAAAAGGAGTAAAAAAAAGGAGTTAACAAAAAAGAAGCAAACATAAAAGGAGTTAACAAAAAAGGAGTAAACAAAAATGGAGTAAACAAAAAAAGGAGTTAAAAAAAAGAAGCAAATATAAAAGGAGTTAAGAAAAAAGGAGTTAACAAAAAATTAATAAACAAAAAAGGAGTTAAAAAAAAGAAGCAAATATAAAAGGAGTTAATAAATTGAAAAGGAGTTAAAGAAAAGAGTAAACAAAAAGGATTAAACAATAAAGGAGTTAAATATAAAGAAGCAAATATATAAGAAGTTAACAAAAAAGGAGTTAACAAAAAAGAAGTAAACTAAAAAGGAGTAAAAAAAAACAAGTTAACAAAATAGAAGCAAATATAAAAGGAGTTAACAAAACAGAAGCAAATATAAAAGGAGTTAACAAAAAAAAGAGTTAACAAAAAAGGAGTAAACAAAAAAAAGTTAACAAAAAAAAGGAAATATAAAAGGAGTTAACAAAAAAGCAGTTAAAAAAAAAGAAGCAAATATAAAAAGAGTAAATAAAAAAGGAGCTAACAAAATAGAATCAAATATTAAAGGAGTTAACAAAAAAGGAGTAACAAAAAAGAAGCAAATATAAAAGGTGTTAACAAAAAAGGAGTAAACAAAAAGGAGTAAAAAAGGAGTTAACAAAAAAGAAGCAAATATAAAAGGAGTTAACAAAAAAGGAGTAAACAACAAAGGAGGTAACAAAAATGGAGTTAACAAAATAAGGTAACAAAAAAGAAGCAAATATAAAAGGAGTTAACAAAAAAGGAGTTAACAAAAAAGAAGCAAATATAAAAGGAGTGAACAAAAAAGAAGTTAACTAACAAGGAGTTAACAAAAAAGAAGCAAACATAAAAGGAGTAAACAGAAAAAGAGTTAACAAAAAACAAGCAAATATAAAAGGAGTTAACAAAAAAGGAGTTACCAAAAATGGAGTAAACAAAAAAGGAGTAAATAAAGAAGGAGTCAAGAAAAAAGAAGCAAATATAAAAGGAGTTAACAAAAAAGGAGTTAACAAAAAAGGAGTAAACAAAAAAGGAGTAAACTTAAAAGGAGTAAACAAAAAAAAAAGCAAATATAAAAGAAGTTAACAAAAAAAGAGTAAACAAAAAAGGAGTTAACAAAAAAGAAGCAAATATAAATGGAGTTAACAAAAAAGAAGGAAATATAAAAAGAGTTAACAAAAAACAAAAAAGAAGCAAATGTAAAAGGGAGTAAACAAAAAAGTAGTAAACAAAAAAGGAGTTTACTAAAAAGAAGCAAATATAAAAGGAGTTAACACAAAAAGGAGTTTACAAAAAAGGAGTAAATAAAAAAGAGGTTAACAAAAAAGAAGAATATATAAAGGAGTTAACAAAAAAGGAGTTAACAAAAATGTGAAAAAAAAAGAAGCAAATATAAAAGGGGTTAAAAAAAGGAGTAAACAAAAAAAGAGTAAAAAAAGGAGATAACAAAAAAGAAGCAAATATAAAACGAGTTAACAAAAAAGGAGTAAACAAAAATGGAGTAAACAAAAAAGGAGTTAAAAAAAGAAGCAAATATAAAAGGAAAGAACAAAAAAGGAGTAAAAAAAAGGAGTAAACAAAAAAGATGCAATTATAAAAGGAGTTAACAAAAAAGAAGTAACCAAAAAAGGAGTTAACAAAAAAGGAGTTAACAAAAAGGAGTAACAAAAAAGAAGCAAATATAAAAGGAGTTAAAAAAAAGGAGTTAACAAATAAGGAGTTAACAAAAAAGAAGCAAACATAAAAGGAGTAAACAGAAAAAGAGTTAACAAAAAACAAGCAAATATAAAAGGAGTTAACAAAAAAGGAGTTAACAAAAATAGTGTAAACAAAAAAGGAGTAAATAAAAAAGGAGTCAAGAAAAAAGAAGCAAATATAAAAGGTGTTAACAAACGAGGGTATATATAAAAGGAGTTAACAAAAAAGGAGTTAACAAAAAAGGAGTAAACAAAAAAGGAGTAAACTTAAAAGGAGTAAACAAAAAAAAAAGCAAATATAAAAGGAGTTAACAAAAAAAGAGTAAACAAAAAAGGAGTTAACAAAAAAGAAGCAAATATAAATGGAGTTAACAAAAAAGAAGGAAATATAAAAAGAGTTAACAAAAAAAGAAGCAAATATAAAAGGGAGTTAACAAAATCGTAGTAAACAAAAAAGGAGTTAACTAAAAAGAAGCAAATATAAAAGGAGTTAACACAAAAAGGAGTTTACAAAAAAGGAGTAAATAAAAAAGGAGTTAACAAAAAAGAAAAATATATATAAAGGAGTTAACAAAAAAGGAGTTAACAAAAATGAGAAACAAAAAAGAAGCAAATATAAAAGGAGTTAAAAAAAGGAGTAAACAAAAAAAGAGTAAAAAAAGGAGATAACAAAAAAAAGCAAATATAAAACGAGTTAACAAAAAAGGAGTAAACAAAAATGGAGTAAACAAAAAAGGAGTTAAAAAAAGAAGCAAATATAAAAGGAGTGAACAAAAAAGGAGTAAAAAAAAGGAGTCAAGAAAAAAGAAGCAAATATAAAAGGAGTTAACAAACGAGGGTAAATATGAAAGGAGTTAATAAAAAAGGAGTAAACAAAAATGGAGCAAACAAAAAAGGAGTAAATAAAAAAGGAGTAAACAAAAAGAAAAGCAAATATAAAAGGAGTTGACAAAAAAGAAGCAAATATAAATGGAGTTAACAAAAATGAAGGAAATATAAAAAAGGTTAACAAAAAATAAGCAAATATAAAAGGGAATTAAACAAAAAAGTTGTAAACAAAAAAGGAGTTAACTAAAAAGAAGCAAATATAAAAGGAGTTAACACAAGAAGGAGTTTACAAAAAAGGAGTAAATAAAAAAGGAGTTAACAAAAAAGAAGAATATATAAAGAAGTTAACAAAAAAGGAGTAACAAAAATGAGAAACAAAAAAGAAGCAAATATAAAAGGAGTTAAAAAAAGGAGTAAACAAAAAAGGAGTAAAAAAAGGAGATAACAAAAAAGAAGCAAATATAAAACGAGTTAACAAAAAAGGAGTAAACAAAAATGGAGTGAACAAAAAAGGAGTTAAAAAAGAAGCAAATATAAAAGGAGTGAACAAAAAAGGAGTAAAAAAAGGAGTAAACAAAAAAGATGCAATTATAAAAGGAGTTAACAAAAAAGAAGTAACCAAAAAAGGAGTTAACAAAAAAGGAGTTAACAAAAAGGAGTAACAAAAAAGAAGCAAATATAAAAGGAGTTAAAAAAAAGGAGTTAACAAATAAGGAGTTATCAAAAAAGAAGAAAACATAAAAGGAGTGAACAAAAAAGGAGTTAACAAAAAAGAAGGAAATATAAAAGGAGTTAAAAAGAAAGTAGTTAACAAAAATGGAGTAAACAAAAAAGGAGTAAATAAAAAAGGAGATAAAAAAAAGAAGTAAAGAAAAAAGGAGTTAACAAAAAAGGAGTTAACAAAAAAGAAGCAAATATACTAGGAATTAACAAAAAAAGGAGTTAACAAAAAAGGAGTAAACAAAAAGGGAGTAAACAAAAAAAGAGTTAACAAAAAAAAAGCAAATTAAAAAGGAGTTAACAAAAAAGCAGTTAACAAAAAAGAAGCAAATATAAAAGGAGTAAATAAAAAAGGAATTAACAATAAAGAAGCAAATATATAAGGAGTTAACAAAAAAGGAGTTAAAAAAAGGAGTTACAAAAAGAAGCAAATATAAAAGGAGTTAACAAAAAGGAGTGAACAAAAAAGGAGTAATAAAAAGGAGTTAACAAAAAAGAAGCAAATATAAAAGGAGTTAACAAAAAAGGAGTAAACAAAAATGGAGTAAACAAAAAAAGGAGTTAAAAAAAAGCAGCAAATATAAAAGGAGTGAACATAAAAGGAGTTAACAAAAAAGAAGCAAATATAAAAGGAGTTAACAAAAAAGTAGTTAACAAAAATGGAGTAAACAAAAAAGGAGTAAATAAAAAAGGAGTTAAAAAAAGAAAAAAACAAAAAAGGAGTTAACAAAAAAGAAGCAAATATACAAGGAGTTAACAAAAAAAGGAGTTAACAAAAAAGGAGTTAACAAAAAAGGAGTAAACAAAAAAAGTTAACAAAAAAAAAGCAAATTAAAAAGGAGTTAACAAAAAAGCAGTTAACAAAAAAGAAGCAAATATAAAAGGAGTAAATAAAAAAGGAGTTATTAAAAAAGAAGCAAATATAAAAGGAGTTAACAAAAAAGGAGTTAAAAAAAGGAGTAACAAAAAAGAAGCAAATATAAAAGGAGTTAACAAAAAGGGAGTAAACAAAAAAGGAGTTAACAAAAAAGAAGCAAATAAAAAGGAACTAACAAAAAAGGAGTAAACAAAAATGGAGTAAACAAAAAAAGCAGTTAAAAAAAAGAAGCAAATATAAAAGAAGTTAAGAAAAAAGGAGTTAACAAAAAAGGAGTAAACAAAAAAGGAGTTAAAAAAAAGAAGCAAATATAAAAGGAGTTAACAAATTGAAAAGGAGTTAAAGAAAAGAGTTAACCAAAAGGATTTAACAATAAAGGAGTTAACAATAAAGAAGCATATATATAAGAAGTTAACAAAAAAGGAGTTAACAAAAAAGAAGTAAACTAAAAAGGAGTAAAAAAAAAGAAGTTAACAAAATAGAAGCAAATATAAAAGGAGTTAACAAAACAGAAGCAAATATAAAAGGAGTAAACAAAAAAGCAGTTAACAAAAAAGAAGCAAATATAAAAAGAGTAAATGAAAAAGGAGTTGACAAAATAGAAGCAAATATAAAAGGAGTTAACAAAAAAGGAGTAACAAAAAAGAAGCAAATATAAAAGGTGTTAACAAAAAAGGAGTAAACAAAAAGGAGTAAAAAAAGGAGTTAACAAAAAAGAAGCAAATATAAAAGGAGTTAACAAAAAAGGAGTAAACAACAAAGGAAATAACAAAAATGGTGTTAACAAAATAGAGTAACAAAAAAGAAGCAAATATAAAAGGAGTTAACAAAAAGGAGTTAACAAAAAAGAAGCAAATATAAAAGGAGTAAACAAAAAAGGAGTCAACAAATAAGGAGTTAACAAAAAAGAAGCAAACATAAAAGGAAGAAACAAAAAAAGAGTTAACAAAAAACAAGAAAATATAAAAGGAGTTAACAAAAAAGGAGTAAACAAAAATGGAGTAAACAAAAAAGGAGTAAATAAAAAAGGAGTCAAGAAAAAAGAAGCAAATATAAAAGGAGTTAACAAACGAGGGCAAATATAAAAGGAGTTAACAAAAAAGGAGTAAACAAAAATGGAGTAAACAAAAAGGAGTAAATAAAAAAGGAGTAAACAAAAAAAAGCAAATATAAAAGGAGTTAACAAAAAAAGAGTAAACAAAAAAGGAGTTAACAAAAAAGAAGCTAATATAAATGGAGTTAACAAAAAAGAAGGAAATTTAAAAAGAGTTAACAAAAAAGAAGCAAATATAAAAGGGAATTAAACAAAAAAGTAGTTAACAAAAAAGGAGTTAACTAAAAAGAAGCAAATATAAAAGGAGTTAACACAAAAAGGAGTTTACAAAAAAGGTGTAAATAAAAAAGGAGTTAACAAAAAAGAAGAATATATAAAGGAGTTAACAAAAAAGGAGTTAACAAAAATGAGAAACAAAAAAGAAGCAAATATAAAAGGAGTTAAAAAAAGGAGTAAACAAAAAAGGAGTAAAAAAAGGAGATAACAAAAAAGAAGCAAATATAAAACGAGTTAACAAAAAAGGAGTAAACAAAAATGGAGTAAACAAAAAAGGAGTTAAAAAAAGAAGCAAATATAAAAGGAGTGAACAAAAAAGGAGTAAAAAAAAGGAGTAAACAAAAAAGATGCAATTATAAAAGGAGTTAACAAAAAAAAAGTAACCAAAAAAGGAGTTAACAAAAAAGGAGTTAACAAAAAGGAGTAACAAAAAAGAAGCAAATATAAAAGGAGTTAAAAAAATGGAGTTAACAAATAAGGAGTTCACAAAAAAGAAGCAAACATAAAAGGAGTGAACAAAAAAGGAGTAAAAAAAAAGAAGCAAATATAAAAGGAGTTAACAAAAAAGTAGTTAACAAAAATGGAGTAAACAAAAAAGGAGTAAATAAAAAAGGAGATAAAAAAAAGAAGTAAAGAAAAAAGGAGTTAACAAAAAAGGAGTTAACAAAAAAGAGGCAATTATACTAGGAGTTAACAAAAAAGGAGTTAACAAAAAAGGAGTAAACAAAAAAGGAGTAAACAAAAAAAGAGTTAACAAAAAAAAGCAAATTAAAAAGGAGTTAACAAAAAAGCAGTTAACAAAAAAGAAGCAAATATAAAAGGAGTAAATAAAAAAGGAGTTAACAATAAAGAAGCAAATATATAAGGAGTTAACAAAAAAGGAGTTAACAAAAAAGCAGTTAACAAAAAAGAAGCAAATATAAAAGGAGTAAATAAAAAAGGAGTTAACAATAAAGAAGCAAATATATAAGGAGTTAACAAAAAAGGAGTTAAAAAAAGGAGTTACAAAAAAGAAGCAAATATAAAAGGAGTTAACAAAAAAGGAGTAAACAAAAAAGGAGTAATAAAAAGGAGTAAACAAAAAAGAAGCAAATATAAAAGGAGTTAACAAAAAAGGAGTAAACAAAAATGGAGTAAACAAAAAAAGGAGTTAAAAAAAAGCAGCAAATATAAAAGGAGTGAACAAAAAAGGAGTTAACAAAAAAGAAGCAAATATAAAAGGAGTTAACAAAAAAGTAGTTAACAAAAATGGAGTAAACAAAAAAGGAGTAAATAAAAAAGGAGTTAAAAAAAAGAAAAAAACAAAAAAGGAGTTAACAAAAAAGGAGTTAACAAAAAAGAAGCAAATATACAAGGAGTTAACAAAAAAAGGAGTTAACAAAAAAGGAGTTAACAAAAAAAGAGTTAACAAAAAAAAGCAAATTAAAAAGGAGTTAACAAAAAAGGAGTTAACAAAAAAGAAGCAAATATAAAAGGAGTTAACAAAAAAGGAGTTAAAAAAAGGAGTTACAAAAAAGAAGCAAATATAAAAGGAGTTAACAAAAAAGGAGTAAACAAAAAAGGAGTAAAAAAAAGGAGTTAACAAAAAAGAAGCAAATATAAAAGGAGTTAACAAAAAAGGAGTAAACAAAAATGGAGTAAACAAAAAAAGGAGTTAAAAAAAAGAAGCAAATATAAAAGGTGTTAAGAAAAAAGGAGTTAACAAAAAAGGAGTAAACAAAAAAGGAGTTAAAAAAAAGAAGCAAATATAAAGTATTGTAAGTATTGTAATATAGCGCTGAAGGAGAGGTCGAGGGGAAGGTGCATGCTCCCTCCCCTCCGTATTTCAAGCTACGAGGCTATGAGCCGCTACGAGCGAAGGAGCAAGGGAAGAACACGTCCGATCTTGCATGTGACATTGTTGCCTTCAGAGCGAAGGGATGAAGGCGCAGCAATGTGATATACACAGTTTGCGTTGCCTGAAGTTTCCAGCCTGCCACGAGTGGGCATCCCGCGGCATTTATACTGCATATAGTAATCGGTTATCAAACGTAGAGAAATGCCTATTTTTGAATTATATACCTGGTCAATAGTCAATATCTGTCTTGCCGAGTAATTTCCATTACGCTGAGGACCTGATTTTCCAAAAATCATCTTCAGACGCTAATATGAGGATTATTGCAATTGAAAATTATATTGGTGCCAAAACCTGCTTTGGAGGGGAGGGAGCGCGAAGCGAAGTATTGAAAAAACGATATTGAAAAAAGTAAATATTGAAAAAAAAGAAATATAAAAAAAAGGAAATATTGAAAAAAGGAAATATGGAAAAAAAGGAAATATTGAAAATATGAAATATTGAGAAAGGAAATATTGACGAAAGGAAATTTTGAAAAAAAGAAATATTAAAAAAAGGAAATATTGAGAAAGGAAATATTGACAAAAAGATGTATAGAAAAAAGGAAGTATTGAAAAAAGGATATTGAAAAAAGGTAATATTGAAAAAACGAAATATTGAAAAAACGAAATATTGAAAAATAGAAATATGGAAAAAAGGATATATTGAAAAAAAGAAATATTGAGAAAGGAAAAATTGACAAAACGAAATATTGAAAACTGGAAATATTGAAAAAAGGAAATATTGAGAAGAGGAAATATTGAAAAAAGAAAATATTTAAAAAAGGAAGTATTGGAAAAAGGAAATATTGAAAAAAGGAAATATTGTGAAGATGAAATATTGAAAAAAGAAAATATTAACAAAAGGAAATATTGAAAAAAAAATATTGAATAAAGGAAAAATTGAAAAAGGAAATATTGAAAAAAGGAAATATTGAAAAAAGAAAATATTGAAAAAGGAAAATATTAAAAAAAGGAAATATTGAAAAAAGGAAACATTCTGAAAGGAATTATTGACAAAAGGAAATTTTGAAAAAGGAAATATTGAAAAAAGGAAATATTGAGATAGCAAATAGTGACAAAAAGATGTATGGAGAAAAGGAAGTATTGAAAAAAGGATATTGAAAAAAGGAAATATTGAAAAAAGGAAATATAAAAAAAGGAAATATTGAAAAAAGGAAATATGGAAAAAAAGGAAATATTGAAAAAAGAAAATATTGAGAAAGGAAATATTGACGAAAGGAAATTTTGAAAAAAAGAAATATTGAAAAAAGGAAATATTGAGAAAGGAAATATTGACAAAAAGATGTATATAAAAAAGGAAGTATTGAAAAAAGGATATTAAAAAAAGGTAATATTGAAAAAACGAAATATTGAAAAAACGAAATATGAAAAAAAGAAATATTTAGAAAGGAAATATTGACTAAAGGAAATATTGAAAAAAGGAAATATTGAAAAAAGGATATATTAAGAAAGGAGATATTGAAAAAAGGAAATATTGAAAAAAGGAAATATTGAAAAAAGGAAATATTTGAAAAAGGATATATTGAGAAGAGGAAATATTGAAAAAAGAAAAAATTTAAAAAAAGAAATATTGAAAAAGGAAATATTGACAAAAGGATGTATGGAAAAAAAGAAATATTGAAAAGAGGAAATAATGAAAAAAGGAAATACTGAAAAAAGAAAATATTGAAAAGAGGAAGTATTGAAAGAAGGATATATGGAAAAAAAGGAAATATTGAAAGAAGAAAATATTCTGAAAGGAATTATTGACAAAAGGAAATTTTGAAAAAGGAAATATTGAAAAAAGGAGATATGGAAAAAAGGAAATATAGAAAAAAGGAAATATTGAGAAAGGAAATATTGACGAAAGGAAATTTTGAAAAAAAGAAATATTAAAAAAAGGAAATATTGAGAAAGGAAATATTGACACAAAGATGTATAGAAAAAAGGAAGTATTGAAAAAAGGATATTGAAAAAAGGTAATATTGAAAAAACGAAATATTGAAAAAACGAAATATTGAAAAATAGAAATATGGAAAAAAGGATATATTGAAAAAAGGAAATATTGAGAAAGGAAATATTGACAAAAGGAAATATTGAAAACTGGAAATATTGAAAAAAGGAAATATTGAGAAGAGGAAATATTGAAAAAAGAAAATATTTGAAAAAGGAAGTATTTGAAAAAGGAAATATTGAAAAAAGGAAATATTGTGAAGATGAAATATTGAAAAAAAAGAAAATATTAACAAAAGGAAATATTGAAAAAAAAATATTGAATAAAGGAAAAATTGAAAAAGGAAATATTGAAAAAAGGAAATATTGAAAAAAGAAAATATTGAAAAAGGAAAATATTAAAAAAAGGAAATATTGAAAAAAGGAAACATTCTGAAAGGATTTATTGACAAAAGGAAATTTTGAAAAAAGGAAATATTGAAAAAAGGAAATATTGAGATAGCAAATAGTGACAAAAAGATGTATGGAGATAAGGAAGTATTGAAAAAAGGATATTGAAAAAAGGAAATATTGAAAAAAGGAAATATAAAAAAAAGAAATATTGAAAGATGGAAATATGGAAAAAAAAGGAAATATTGAAAAAAGAAAATATTGAGAAAGGAAATATTGACGAAAGGAAATTTTGAAAAAAAGAAATATTGAAAAAAGGAAATATTGAGAAAGGAAATATTGACAAAAAGATGTATAGAAAAAAGGAAGTATTGAAAAAAGGCTATTGAAAAAAGGTTATATTGAAAAAACGAAATATTGAAAAAACAAAATATGAAAAAAAGAAATATTTAGAAAGGAAATATTGACTAAAGGAAATATTGAAAAAAGGAAATATTGAAAAAAGGAAATATTGAGAAAGGAGATATTGAAAAAAGGAAATATTGAAAAAAGGAAATATTGAAAAAAGTAAATATTGAAAAAAGGATATATTGAGAAGAGGAAATATTGAAAAAAGAAAAAATTTAAAAAAAGAATTATTGAAAAAGGAAATATTGACAAAAGCATGTATGGAAAAAAAGAAATATAGAAAAGAGGAAATAATGAAAAAAGGAAATACTGAAAAAAGAAAATATTGAAAAAAGGAAGTATTGAAAGAGGGATATATGGAAAAAAAGGAAATATTGAAAGAAGAAAATATTGAAAAAAAGAAAGGATTGAAAAAACGAAATATGGAAAAAAGGAAATATTGAAAAAAGGAAATATATAGAAAGGAAATATTTACAAAAGGAAATTTTGAGAAAAGGAAATATTGAAAAAACGAAATATTGAAAAAAAGAAAAATTGAGATAGGAAATATTGACAACAAGATGTATGGAGAAAAGGAAGTTTTGAAAAAAGGACATTGAAAAAGGAAATATTAAAAAAAGGAAATATTGAAAAAAGGAAATATTGAAAAAAGAAAATATTTAAAAGAGAAAATATTGAAAATAGGAAATATGGAAAAAAAGGAAATATTGAAAAAAGAAAATATTGAAAAAAGGAAATATTGAAAGAAGGATATATGGAAAAAAAGGAAATATTGAAATAAGGAAACATTCTGAAAGGAAATATTGAATCAAGGGAATTTTGAAAAAAGGAAATATTGAAAAAAGAAAATATTGAGATAGGAAATATTGACAACAAGATGAGTGGAGAAAAGGAAGTATTGAAAAAAGGATATTGAAAAAGGAAATATTAAAAAAAGGAAATATAAAAAAAGGAAATATTGAATAAAGGAATTATTGAAAAACGAAATATTGAAAAAAGGAAATATTGAAAAAAGAAAATATTGAAAAAAGGATGTATTGAAAGAATAAAATATGGAAAAAAGGAAATATTGAAAAAAGGAAACATTCTGAAAGGAAATATTGACAAAAGGATATTTTGAAAAAAGGAAATATTGAGATTGGAAATTTTGACAAAAAGATGTATGGAGAAAAGGAAGTATTGAAAAAAGGAAATTAAAAAAAGGAAATATTGAAAAAAGAAAATATTGAAAAAAGAAAATATTGAAAAAAGGAAATATTGAGAAGAGAAAATATTGAAAAAAGAAAATATTTAAAAAAGAAAATATTGAAAAAGGAAATATTGACAAAAGGAAATATTGAAAAAAGGAAATATTGAAAAAAGGAAATATTAAAAAAAGGAAATATTGACAAAATAAAATATTGAAAAGAGGAAATATTGAAAAAAGGAAATACTGAAAAAAGAAAATATTGAAAAAAGGAAGTATTGAAAGAAGGATATATGGAAAAAAAGGAAATATTGAAAAAAGAAAATATTGAAAAAAGGAAGGATTGAAAAAACGAAATATGGAAAAAAGGAAATATTGAAAAAAGGAAATATTGAAATAGGAAATATTGACAACAAGATGTATGGAGAAAAGGAAGTATTGAAAAAGGACATTGAAAAAGGAAATATTAAAAAAAGGAAATATTGAAAAAAGGAAATATTAAAAAAAAAAAAATTTAAAAGAGAAAATATTGAAAAAAGGAAATATGGAAAAAAAGGAAATATATTGAAAAAAGGAAATATTGAGAAAGGAAATATCAACAAATGGAAATTTTGAAAAAAAGAAATATTGAAAAAAGGAAATATGGGGAAAGGAAATATTGACAAAAAGATGTATGGATAAAAGGAAGTATTGAATAAAGGATATTAAAAAAAGGAAATATTGAAAAAAGGAAATATTGAAAAAACGAAATATGGAAAAAAGGAAAAATTAAAAAAAAGAAATATTGAGGATGGAAATGTTGACAAAAGGAAATATTGAAAAAAGGAAATATTGAAAAAAGGAAATATTGAAAAAGGAAATATTGAAAAAAGGAAATATTGAGATTGGAAATATAGACAAAAAGATGTATGGAGAAAAGGAAGTATTGAAAAAAGGATATTGAAAAATGGAAATAATGATAAAAGGAAATATTGAGAAGAGGAAATATTGAAAAAAGGAAATATTAAGAAGAGGAAATATCGAAAAAAGAAAATATTTAAAAAAAAAATATTGAAAAATGAAATATTAACAAAATGAAATATTGAAAAAAGGAAATATTGAAAAAAGGAAATATTGAAAAAAGGAAGTATTGAAAGAAAGATATATGGAAAAAGGAAATATTGAAAAAAGGAAACATTCTGAAAGGAATTATAGACAAAAGGAAATTTTGAAAAAAGGAAATATTAAAAAAAGGAAATATTGAGATAGCAAATATTGACAAAAAGATGTATGGAGAAAAGGAAGTATTGAAAAAAGGATATTGAAAAAAGGAAATATTGAAAAAAGGAAATATAAAAAAAGGAAATATTGAAATAAGAAATATGGAAAAAAAGGAAATATTGAAAAAAGAAAATATTGAGAAAGGAAATATTGACGAAAGGAAATTTTGAAAAAAAGAAATATTGAAAAAAGGAAATATTGAGAAAGGAAATATTGACAAAAAGATGTATAGAAAAAAGGAAGTATTGAAAAAAGGATATTGAAAAAAGGTAATATTGAAAAAACGAAATATTGAAAAAACGAAATATGGAAAAAAGGAAATATTGAAAAAAAGAAATATTTAGAAAGGAAATATTGACAAAAGGAAATATTGAAAAAAGGAAATATTGAAAAAAGGAAATATTGAGAAAGGAAATATTGAAAAAAGGAAATATTGAAAAATGGAAATATTGAAAAAAGGATATATTGAGAAGAGGAAATATTGAAAAAAGAAAATATTTAAAAAAGGAAATATTGAAAAAGGAAATATTGACAAAAGGATGCATTGAAAAAAGGAAATATTGAAAAGAGGAAATATTGAAAAAAGGAAATACTGAAAAAAGAAAATATTGAAAAAAGGAAGTATTGAAAGAAGGATATATGGAAAAAAAGGAAATATTGAAAAAAGAAAATATTGAAAAAAGGAAATATTGAAAAAGGAAATATTGAAAAAAGGAAGCATTGAAAGAATAATATATGGAAAAAAGGAAATATTGAAAACAGGAAACATTGTGACAGGAAATATTGACAAAAGGATATTTTGAAAAAAGGAAATATTGAAAAAAGGAAATATTGAGATTGGAAATATAGACAAAAAGATGTATGGAGAAAAGGAAGTATTGAAAAAAGGATATTGAAAAATGGAAATAATGATAAAAGGAAATATTGAGAAGAGGAAATATTGAAAAAAGGAAATATTAAGAAGAGGAAATATCGAAAAAAGAAAATATTTAAAAAAAAAATATTGAAAAATGAAATATTAACAAAATGAAATATTGAAAAAAGGAAATATTGAAAAAAGGAAATATTGAAAAAAGGAAGTATTGAAAGAAAGATATATGGAAAAAGGAAATATTGAAAAAAGGAAACATTCTGAAAGGAATTATAGACAAAAGGAAATTTTGAAAAAAGGAAATATTAAAAAAAGGAAATATTGAGATAGCAAATATTGACAAAAAGATGTATGGAGAAAAGGAAGTATTGAAAAAAGGATATTGAAAAAAGGAAATATTGAAAAAAGGAAATATAAAAAAAGGAAATATTGAAATAAGAAATATGGAAAAAAAGGAAATATTGAAAAAAGAAAATATTGAGAAAGGAAATATTGACGAAAGGAAATTTTGAAAAAAAGAAATATTGAAAAAAGGAAATATTGAGAAAGGAAATATTGACAAAAAGATGTATAGAAAAAAGGAAGTATTGAAAAAAGGATATTGAAAAAAGGTAATATTGAAAAAACGAAATATTGAAAAAACGAAATATGGAAAAAAGGAAATATTGAAAAAAAGAAATATTTAGAAAGGAAATATTGACAAAAGGAAATATTGAAAAAAGGAAATATTGAAAAAAGGAAATATTGAGAAAGGAAATATTGAAAAAAGGAAATATTGAAAAATGGAAATATTGAAAAAAGGATATATTGAGAAGAGGAAATATTGAAAAAAGAAAATATTTAAAAAAGGAAATATTGAAAAAGGAAATATTGACAAAAGGATGCATTGAAAAAAGGAAATATTGAAAAGAGGAAATATTGAAAAAAGGAAATACTGAAAAAAGAAAATATTGAAAAAAGGAAGTATTGAAAGAAGGATATATGGAAAAAAAGGAAATATTGAAAAAAGAAAATATTGAAAAAAGGAAGTATTGAAAAAAGTATATATGGAAAAAAAAAGAAATATTGAAATAAGGAAACAATCTGAAAGGAAATATTGACAAAAGGGAATTTTGAAAAAAGGAAATATTGAAAAAAGGACATATTGAGATTGAAAATATTGACAAGATGTATGAAGAAAAGGAAGTATTGAAAAAAGGATATTGAAAATGGAAATATTGAAAAAAGGAAATATAAGAAAAGGAATTATTGAAAAAAGGAAATATTGAAAAAAGAAAATATTGAAAAGAGAAAATATTGAAAAAAGGAAATATGGAAAAATAGGAAATATTGAAAAAAGGAAATATTGAGAAAGGAAATATTGACAAAAGGAAACATTGAAAAAAGGATATATTGAGAAAGGAAATATTGACAAAAGGAAATATTGAAAAAAGGAAATATTGAAAAAAGGAAATATTGACAAAAGAAAATATTGAAAAGAGGAAATATTGAAAAAAGGATATACTGAAAAAAGAAAATATTGTAAAAAAGAAGTATTGAAAGAAGGATATATAGAAAAAAAGGAAATATTGAAAAAAGAAAATATTAAAAAAAGGAAGTATTGAAAGAAATATATATGGAAAAAAGGAAATATTGAAATAAGGAAACATTCTGAAAGGAAATATTGACAAAAGGGAATTTTGAAAAAAGGAAATATTGAAAAAAGGAAATATTGAGATAGGAAATATTGACAACAAGATGTATGGAGAAAAGGAAGTATTGAAAAAAGGTTATTGAAAAAGGGAATATTAAAAAAAGGAAATATAAAAAAGGAAATATTGAAAAAAGGAAATACTGAAAAAAGAAAATATTGAAAAGAGAAAATATTGAAAAATGAAAAAATTGAAAAAAGAAAATATGGAAAAAAAGGAAAAAGTGAAAAAAGGAAATATTGAGAAAGGAAATATCGAGAAAAGGAAATTTTGAAAAAAAGAAATATTGAAAAAAGGAAATATTGAGAAAGGAAATATTGACAAAAAGATGTATGGAAAAAAGGTAGTATTGAAAAAAGGAAATATTAAAAATAGGAAATATAAAAAAAGGAAATATTGAAAAAAGGAAATATTGAAAAAAGAAAATATTGAAAAGAGAAAATATTGAAAAGAGAAAAAATTGAAAAAAGAAAATATGGAAAAAAAGGAAAAAGTGAAAAAGGAAATATTGAGAAAGGAAATATCGACAAAAGGAAATTTAAAAAAAAAAAGAAATATTGAAAAAAGGAAATATTGAGAAAGGAAATATTGACAAAAAGATGTATGGAAAAAAGGTAGTATTGAAAAAAGGATATTGAAAAAAGGAAATATTGAAAAAAGGAAGTATTGAAAAAACGAAATATGGAAAAAAGGAAATATTGAAAAAAGGAAATATTGAGAAAGGAAATATTGACAAAAGGAAATATTGAAAAAAGGAAATATTGAGAAGAGGAAATATTGAAAAAAGGAAATATTGAAAAAAGGAAATATTGAAAAAAGGAATTATTGAGAAAATTAAATATTGAAAAAGGAAATATTGACAAAAGAAAATATATAAATAAAAAAGGAAATATTGAAAAAAGGAAATATTGACAAATGAAAATATTGAAAAGAGGAAATATTGAAAAAAGGAAATATTGAAAAAGGAAATATTGACAAAAGGAAATATTGAAAAAAGGAAATATTAAAAAAAGGAAATATTGAAAAAAGGAAATATTGAGAAGAGGAAATATTGAAAAAACAAAATATATAAAAAAGGAAATATTGAGAAGAGTAAATATTGAAAAAAGTAAATATTTAAGAAAGGATATATTGCAAAATGAAATATAAACAAAAAGAAATATTGAAAAAAGGAAATATTGAAAAAAGGTAATTTGAAAAAAGAAAACATTGAAAAAAGAAAATATTGAAAAAAGGAAGTATTGAAAGAAGGATATGTGGAAAAAAAGGAAATATTGAAAAAACAAAATATTGAAAAAAAGTGTATTGAAAGAAGGATATATGGAAAAAAAGGAAATATTGAAAAGAGGAAACATTCTGAAAGGAAATATTGACAAAAGGGAATTTTGTAAAAAGGAAATATTGAAAAAAGGACATATTGAGATAGGAAATATTGATAACAAGATGTATGGGGAAAAGGAAGTATTGAAAAAAGGATATTGAAAAAGGAAATATTGAAAAAAAGAAATATGGAAAAAAAGGAAATATTGAAAAAAGGAAATATATAGATAAGAAATATTGACATAAGGAAATTTTGAAAAAAAGAAATATTGAAAAAAGGAAATATTGAGAAAGGAAATATTGACAAAAACATGTATGGAAAAAAGGAAGTATTGAAAAAAGGATAGTGAAAAAAAGGAAATATTGAAAAAAGGAAATATTGAAAAAACGTAATATGGAAAAAAGGAAATATTGAAAAAATGAAATATTGAGAAAGGAAATATTGACAAAAGGAAATATTGAAAAAGGAAATATTGAAAAAAGGAAATAATTTAAAGAGGAAATATTGAGAAAAAGAAATACTGAAAAAAGAAAATATTGAAAAATAAGAAGTATTGAAAGAAGGATATATGGAAAACTAGGAAATATTGAAAAAAGAAAATATTGAAAAAAGGAAGTACTGAAAGAATTATATATGAAAAAAAGGAAATATTGAAATAAGGAAACATTCTAAAAGGAAATTTTGACAAAAGGGAATTTTGAAAAAAGGAAATATTGAAAAAAGGAAATATTGAAAAAAGAAAATATTGAAAAGAGAAAATATTGAAAAAAGGAAATATGGAAAAAAAGGAAATATTGGAAAAAAGAAATATTGAGAAAGGAAATATCGACAAATGGAAATTTTGAAAAAAAGAAATATTGAAAAAAGGAAATATTGAGAAAGGAAATATTGACAAAAAGATGTATGGATAAAAGGAAGTATTGAAAAAAGGATATTGAAAAAAGGAAATATTGAAAAAACGAAATATTGGAAAAAGGAAATATTGAGAAGAGGAAATATGAAAAAAGAAAATATTTAAAAAAAGAAATATTGAAAAAAGAAATATTAACAAAAGGAAATATTGAAAAAAGTAAGCATTGAAAAAAGGAAATATTGAAAAAGGAAATATTGAAAAAAGGAAATATTGAAAAAAGAAAATATTGAAAAAAGGAAGCATTGAAAGAAAAATATATGGAAAAAAGGAAATATTGAAAAAAGGAAACATTCTGAATGGAAATATTAACAAAAGGATATTTTGAAAAAAGGAAATATTGAAAAAAGTAAATATTGAGATTGGAAATATTGACAAAAAGATGTATGGAGAAAAGGAAGTATTGAAAAAATATATTGAAAAAGGTAATATTAAAAAAAGGAAATATAAAAAAGGAAATATTGGAAAAATGAAATATTGAAAAAAGAAAATATTGAAAAGAGAAAATATTGAAAAAAGAAAAAATTGAAAAAAAGGAAAAAGTGAAAAAAGGAAATATTGAGAAAGGAAATATCGACAAAAGGAAATTTTGAAAAAAAGAAATATTGAAAAAAGGAAATATTGAGAAGGAAATATTTAAAAAAAGATGTATGGAAAAAAGGTAGTATTGAAAAAAGGATATTGAAAAAAGGAAATATTGAAAGAAGGAAATATTGAAAAAACGAAATATGGAAAAAAGTAAATATTGAAAAAAGGAAATATTGAGAAAGGAAATATTGACAAAAGGAAATATTGAAAAAAGGAAATATTGAAAAAAGTAAATATTGAGAAGAGGAAATATTGAAAAAAGGAAATATTGAAAAAAGGAAATATTGAAAAAAGGAAATATTGAAAAAAGGAAATATTGAGGAAGGAAATATTGACAAAAGAAAATATAATGAAAAAAGGAAATATTGGCAAATGAAAATATTGAAAAGAGGAAATATTGAAAAAAGGAAATCTTGAAAAAGGAAATATTGACAAAAGGAAATATTGAAAAAAGGAAATATTGAAAAAAGGAAATATTGAAAAAAGGAAATATTGAGAAGAGGAAATATTGAAAAAATAAAATATTTAAAAAAGGAAATATTGAGAAGAGTTAATATTGAAAAAAGTAAATATTTAAGAAAGGATATATTGCAAAATGAAATATAAACAAAAAGAAATATTGAAAAAAGGAAATATTGAAGAAAGGAAATTTGAAAAAAGTAAATATTGAGATTGGAAATATTGACAAAAAGATGTATGGAGAAAAGGAAGTGTTGAAAAAATATATTGAAAAAGGAAATATTAAAAAAAGGAAATATAAAAAAAGGAAATATTGGAAAAATGAAATATTCAAAAAAGAAAATATTGAAAAGAGAAAATATTGAAAAAAGAAAAAATGGAAAAAAAGGAAAAAGTGAAAAAAGGAAATATTGAGAAAGGAAATATCGACAAAAGGAAATTTTGAAAAAAAGAAATATTGAAAAAAGGAAATATTGAGAAGGAAATATTAAAAAAAAGATGTATGGAAAAAAGGTAGTATTGAAAAAAGGATATTGAAAAAAGGAAATATTGAAAAAAGGAAATATTGAAAAAACGAAATATGGAAAAAAGTAAATATTGAAAAAAGGAAATATTGAGAAAAGAAATATTGACAAAAGGAAATATTGAAAAAAGGAAATATTGAAAAAAGGAAATATTGAGAAGAGGAAATATTGAAAAAAGGAAATATTGAAAAAAGGAAATATTGAAAAAAGGAAATATTGAAAAAAGGAAATATTGAGAAAGGAAATATTGACAAAAGAAAATATAATGAAAAAAGGAAATATTGACAAATGAAAATATTGAAAAGAGGAAATATTGAAAAATGGAAATATTGAAAAAGGAAATATTGACAAAAGGAAATATTGAAAAAAGGAAATATTGAAAAAAGGAAATATTGAAAAAAGGAAATATTGAGAAGAGGAAATATTGAAAAAATAAAATATTTAAAAAAGGAAATATTGAGAAGAGATAATATTGAAAGAAGAAAATATTTAAGAAAGGATATATTGCAAAATGAAATATAAACAAAAAGAAATATTGAATAAAGGAAATATTAAAAAAAGGAAATTTGAAAAAAGAAAACATTGAAAAAAGAATATATTGAAAAAAGGAAGTATTGAAAGAAGGATATGTGGAAAAAAAGGAAATATTGAAAAAACAAAATATTGAAAAAAGAAGTATTGAAAGAAGGATATATGGAAAAAAAGGAAATAATGAAATAAGGAAACATTCTGAAAGGAAATATTGACAAAGGGAATTTTGTAAAAAGGAAATATTGAAAAAAGGACATATTGAGATAGAAAATATTGATAACAAGATGTATGGAGAAAAGGAAGTATTGAAAAAAGGATATTGAAAAAGGAAATATTGAAAAAAGGAAATATAAATAAAGAAAATATTGAAAAAAGGAAATATTGAAAAAAGAAAATATTGAAGTTAGAAAATATTGAAAAAAAGAAATATGGAAAAAAAGGAAATATTGAAAAAAAGAAATATTGAGATAGGTAATGTCGACAAATGGAAATTTTGAAAAAAAGAAATATTGAAAAAAGGAAATATTGAGAAAGGAAATATTGACAAAAAGATGTATGGATAAAAGGAAGTATTGAAAAAAGGATAATGAAAAAAGGAAAAATTGAAAAAAGGAAATATTGAAAATACGAAATATGGAAAAAAGGAAAAATTGAAAAAAGGAAATATTGAGAATGGAAATATTGACAAAAGGAAAAATTGAAAAAACGAAATATTGGAAAAAGGAAATATTGAGAAGAGGAAATATTGAAAAAAGAAAATATTTAAAAAAGGAAATATTGAAAAAAGAAATATTAACAAAAGGAATTATTGAAAAAAGTAAATATTGAAAAAAGGAAATATTGAAAAAGGAAATATTGAAAAAAGGAAATATTGAAAAAAGAAAATATTGAAAAAAGGAAGCATTGAAAGAAAAATATATGGAAAAAAGGAAATATTGAAAAAAGGAAAAATTCTGAAAGGAAATATTAACAAAAGGATATTTTGAAAAAAGGAAATATTGAAAAAAGTAAATATTGAGATTGGAAATATTGACAAAAAGATGTATGGAGAAAAGGAAGTATTGAAAAAATATATTGAAAAAGGAAATATTAAAAAAAGGAAATATAAAAAAAGGAAATATTGGAAAAATGAAATATTCAAAAAAGAAAATATTGAAAAGAGAAAATATTGAAAAAAGAAAAAATGGAAAAAAAGGAAAAAATGGAAAAAAAGGAAAAAGTGAAAAAAGGAAATATCGACAAAAGGAAATTTTGAAAAAAAGAAATATTGAAAAAATAAATATTGAGAAGGAAATATTTAAAAAAAGATGTA